>NC_137077.1:48947742-49601965 GCF_951640355.1 Cnephaeus nilssonii
CGCGGGCCGGGGAGCGGGGAGGCGGGGGGGGGGGGGGGGGGGGGCGGTACCGGGACATCGCCCCGTCCGGACGGGTCTTCCCTGTCGGATGTTCGTCTGGGGTATAGGAGCGGCGTGGACTTTGGACTCCGACAGCCTCAGCTCCGCAGCTTGTTGGTTGTGTGACTTTGGCAAATAACATCTCTAAAGTCTGTTCCCTCATCCCTGAAATGGGGGACCGAAGCGGATCATGCCCGTGAAGCCATTTCATTTCATTTCATAGACGTGGTTCTGTACATGGTAGGGTTTAATCAATGCCATACTTTATCCACCTCTTGACTCACTTTTTTTGTGGCAGGAAAGTTTCCCAATTAATGATGAACTCAGTGACTAAGGATGGGCTAGTATAAACACAGGCTCTGAAATGTGCTCTGCCGCGAGATCTTGGATAAATTACTTGTTTAATTTCTCTCGTTGGGGCAATACTTGTCTCATAGAGTTGCTGTGAGGATGGAATGGGTTACTACATCTAAAGCAGCGATTTTCAACCCTTTTCATCTCATGGCACACGTAAACTAATCACTAAAATTCTAGGGCACATAAAAATATTTTTTGCCGATCTGACAAAAATAGGTATAATTTTTATTCAGTCACAATGGACTATTGTGTTCGCTGTTGTCATTTAAAAAATTCGACAATCTACATAGTCAGGTATTGCATGTTTTAAAAATTCTTGTGGCACACCCGTTGAAAATCACTGATCTAAAGCATTAGAACCTTACCTGGCACATAGTAAGTGCTCAATAAATGCTAGCTATTGTTATCCTGGCTTCCAACTTGGGGTTAGAACGCTTGTGGTTATTCTGCCTTCCATCCCAGTGATACAGACTTCTGTGCTTACTTCTTATTCTTGTAAAGAGTTTGGGAATCTAGGTTTGGGAATCAATGTTTATATAGATGGATAGAGAGACAGGGATTGTGCAAGTTTATTTGGGAGACAAAGACTGAAAGAGAAAGTCTCAAGAATAGAGACATAGTGTGAGAAAAAAGAAAGCAAAGACACAAAATAAGCAAGGGTAGTTGCTTTCATTCCTAAAGATGTTATTTGGTTGGTAAAAACTGAGGATAAAACAGAATAAGTTAATAAAATTCATTTTATTTAAATCTGTCTTTAAAGGCATAGCCGTGATCAGTGAAGAAAGCCCAGGTGTGGGGAAACTGCTACTCCAACCAAGAAAGTAACACACAGCCGAAACCGGTTTGGCTCAGTGGATAGAGCGTCGGCCTGTGGACTGAAAGGTCCCAGGTTCGATTCCGGTCAAGGGCATGTACCTTGGTTGCGGGCACATCCCCAGTAGGGGGTGTGCAAGAGGCAGCTGATCGATGTTTCTCTCTCATCGATGTTTCTAACTCTCTATCCCTCTCTCTTCCTCTCTGTAAAAAATCAATAAAATATATTTAAAAAAAAAAGTAACACACAGGCAGGACACATATAGTAAGTTAGTAGAAGGTCAGTTGGACCAGTGCTCAGATCAGAGAATACTCAAGAGAAAAGGAAATTCTAAGGGTTAAACTCCAAAGGTGGACAATTGCTTGCATTTACTGACAAGCTGACCATGAATTCCAGGTAAGGTTGAAATTTTTGTTTCGTGGTTGGTCTCTCTCAGCACATATTCCATTAAGTATTGAAAACTGTTAGAACCAAAGACTCTCAGAGGCCATCCATCTGAACTCTCTACTGATTTGCACTGTTACTTTCACAATTTAAAGGTTAATAGTCTCTCACAAGCATCTTTTTTCTCTGTAAAATGTAACCTTAAGTTTTGCTGATATGTGATTTGATCCCTGTAGGCACATACCATTCATTTTGAAAGTGTAAACATGTAGAAAAACAGGACCCAGTATGTACACGCTCAGCACCAATTTAGCATATAATGAACAATATTGTGAGCAGTGCGTATACTCTGCTCTTTGCTGTGCCCTAGATGACCTGGATATTTCTACTGTACTCTGGACATATTGCCTAGTCTGTCATTATTGTCCTTCAGACTGATAGAAGGCAATGTTCTTGCAATTAATTCTACACAGAGATGCATACAGATGAATGAAGCCTCGTGTGGTGACCTACCAGTGTTCTCCAAGGACTAAATGCTAAACCTCAGAAACTAGAGCAGCCATCCTTTTGTCAACAGACCTCCAAGGGCCTCAGGACAGGAGATAGGAGATATTCATCTCTGCCCAATTTTACTGGATTTCAGCTCTTTATGTTGCTGCCAAGATGAGTCTTCTGAGTCCTGGCCTTTTCCCCCTGGACAACTTTATCATGTTGTATATCTCAATAAACAGTTTGGTTCTTACCTGGGAATATCTATCCTAGATAAGCAAAATTATCACTCACGCCCAACCCACTGGCCCTTTCTCCTGCCTTTCTGGAACTTCCAGTAGTGTCATATATAAATGAAGGGTTCATTTCACAAAGAGAATCAATTTCCTAGGAGATGAGGTCAGTGAAAGCCCTGCAGAGAAAAGGCTTGAACTTGGTTTTGCCAGATGAATGGGTGGGGCATTCCAAGCAGCTCAAGGAGGGCCTTGGACAGCTGGGGGCCTGTATTCCCAGCAGTTTCCCCACCCTTCTAATACCCATGGAGTATCACTCCCAGCAGTGATTCTGAGTGCTAAAGGACTGGGATGCCTTCTAGGAGAGGTATTAAAATACAGGCAGTAGGCCTTTATTTGGGGGGACGGGGGGGTGTGTGTGGCATGCAGCCTTCTCTCCATTATAACAGAAGAGATCCTCTGAAGGTTTTAAAATAAAATAGCAGGATTCAATCTTAGAAAAATGTCTTCTAAATACAAACATGTAGCCTGGCTGGTGTGGCTCAGTGGTTGAGCATCAACCCATGAACCAAGAGGTTCCTGGTTCGATTCCCAGTCAGGGCACATGCCTGGGTTTTGGGCTTGATTCCCGGTGGGGGGTATGCAGGAGGCAGCTGATCAATGTGTCTCTCTCACTGATGTTTCTATCTATCCCTCTCCTTCTCTAAAATTAATAAGTATATATTAAAAGAAAATATATAAACATGTATTTTCAGTTCCCTAACGGACATATCTACTAGAAAGTCCTGCAAGTTCTCAAATATTTGTATGAGATACCCAAAAATCTGCACATAAAGCATACAATTTGATCAGTTTTGACACATGTATACATGTAATAAACTATCACAATAAAAATTAAGAACATTTTTATCACCCCAAAAGTTTCCTTGTACTTTTTTTTTGGTTATAAATGTTTTCATTGATATCAGAGAGAGGGAGAGGGAGAGACAGAAACATCAATGATGAGAATTATTGATTGGCTGCCTCCTGCACACCCCCCACTTGGGATGGAGCCCACAACCTGGGCATGTACCCTGACCAGGAATCGAACTGTGACCTCCTGGTTCAACCATTGAGCACACTGGCTGGGCTCCTTGTACTTCTTTGTAACCCGCCGTCCTTACTACCATCCCCACAATGGTCTTTTACCTGTCATTGTAGACACTAACATGCCTCCCCTCAAACTGGGCCCGTCAGGTACTTTCTCCAGGGAACCTGGATCTGCAAAGGACACAGTGGCAGATGGTGGCTGAAGCTGTCTTCTGATGACAACTGCCTAGAGGGGCAATCCACACATTCCTGCCACAGATATCTGTGGGCTGGTTCTTGCCTTCTGCAGCTTGTTTGTTCTTTCAGTTCTATGAGCTGCCTGATATCCTTTATTGCTTAATTGTGTCTGTTGCTTGCAAACATAGAACCCACATACAATGCATTTCCTCCTACATTTCAGGGAATGGCACCATCAAATTCTAGTCTTTCAAGCCTAACCTAGAATAATTCCTTAAAAGTTGAGTCTTTATCATGTGTCTTCTTCTAACACATTGCTAAATCCTGCCCATTCTTCTCCCTGCTCAATATTCTGTCTCTATAAAATTCTTACGTGTTCTACTCATTATTTCTCTAGTACCTAGTACAGTGCTTGGCACTGAGCAGGTACTCAATAAATGCTTGCTGAATGATTGAACAAAAGGTGATATTGCCCATCACCCTTAGAAACAAAAAACAGACAGATTTACATGTGTCCGTGTTTATCAGGGTGGTAATACTTCAAAGTTAGCTTTTAATGTATCACAGAAGCAAGTGATACAGCTGAACCCAGGACTCTTGACTCCCAATTCCATGCCATTTCCATTATATTATTGTACTTTGTACCCTTTTCCTTTACTTGGAGTTCCATTTCTTCTTCCATCCTGCAGATCCTTTCTTCACCAAGTACCAGACTATTAACACTAGATATAACTCTAAAATGTAACCCCTTTCCAAGGGTATTAGCTTATTAACCAAGGGTAGGGGGCAGGTGCATGCAGTAGAGTATCTAGATTGAGGAACCTGTGGTCCATGGCATCATCAAATAGTTAAAGCCGGAAGGTCAAGTGAGCTGGAGGTCATGGATGTGACTAAAGCTTTCTGAACCCAGGGTAGAATCAATAACCTTGCCCAAGCGGAGAACAGTGTGCTGGACTGGGCCAACCTCCCTATGTCAAACAAAGACTCCATACATAGAATAAAGCTTTATTTAACAATCTGAAAATATGTTCTTTTGGCTGTAAGTCTTGAAAAATGAGTGGTAAATCCAAGATTTGTTTCCTGTTCTCTGAGTATGTGTGGTTGTGTGTATGCATCCATAGATGCTTTTTGCTTGTTATAGTCATTTTAGCCCCTTTATTTAATATATAAAGTTTTATTACATAACAATGCTAAAATCTGAATTAAATATTCCCTGAGCCTAACAATCTCGTCTCCCAAGCCTGCCTGCCTCCCTCCCTCCCCTAAGTCTGCTCCTCAGCCTCCATTAATGCTAGGTCTTTAGAGACAACCAGCATCCACTTTGAGAACTTATAAATGAATGTTAGACCTTAAGTCTCTACGACTTATATACCCTCTAGCTGAAGAGTTTCTCTGGGAGAGGTACATATGTGGGAGGTCTTGGCAGTTGCTCTTCAGAGTTGTGCACTTTGAATTGTAGACACCTGGAAAGTAAACATGATTGCATTAGATGCTCACCTGCCCTCCCACCAACCACTCAAGGAAGGTAAAAACTCAATTTGCTTCTATCAAACTATACTTCATGTCATGCACTATTGAGGGAAGTGAAGCTGGTTGTTGGGATTCTTGTCAAAACTTTTTGCAGATATTGGTCATTGCATCTGTCTTCATCTCTTTATGGGATTCACAGGAGAAATTGCCTTTTCATCTTAGTAGCAGGAGTTGTTTGAAGGAATGGCATCATGAATTGGGTGAACTGATCAGATTTTTCTCTTCTTGGATGTTTAGAAAGTCTGGGACCAATTTTGTGATCCATCCTTAATAAGTTTATTTCATAGAAGGTATTTTTCTATTTGCCTAATTCATCGCTCCATTTTATGTCACTGTCATTATTTCTGAGTTACTTTGCTATATTTTATGTGTGTTTATGTATTTGCCTTTTTGTATTTAACTTTTTGAAATAAGTTCAGAAAAAACTAAATAAGTACTTGGGAGATAGGGCTATGGTGAGAGGTCAAGAGGTTCAAGGCCAAGTGTTGGGAAATGGACACCCCAAACCCACAATGTCCCAGTTTACTCTTGGTTCCCCTGTTCCCATCTGCTTGACTTTGCTCTAAGGATATTGTTCACTGCTGGGTTCCCTTAGCAGCCATGGTGAAGATTCTAATCTAGTCAAACTTCTGTCCACTCCCAATGACCAATCTTACCACCCATCTTGGTCTCTGTGTATCTGTCCACCTTACCTTTTCTTGACGCTCAGGTGCTTTGACGTTGCTGTCTTCCGGAACCACAGAGGCATGAAGCTGGAGACCTTGGCTCTATAAAAAGAAGAGTTCGGCCAGTGAGAGGTGGCTCAACCTCCCCAGCCTCTCAGCTTAGGGGGTCTTCTGTGCCTTACACTCTACAGGGTCATAGACAATATAAAGAGTAAACATACAATGTTGGTTCACTACAGCCTGATGGCACGAGGAAAGGCTTTCCTGTCATCCTCTTTCACAGGCCAAGAAACCAAGATTCAGAGGGTGAAATGACTTGCTGAGACAGGTACCCAGGTCTTTGGGCTCCAAAGTTGTTTCCATAATCAAACACTGTAATTTGTGTGACATGCATCAGTATGTATGTCTATGTGGGAGTCTGTGAGGATATAAATATAGGTCTTAACACTACCTACCACTTTTAGACTGTCCTCAAGAATACACTGCAGTTAACACACTGAGATGATCCTAACCTATGGCAGTTAGGAGAGGCAAGTGGTATAATGGTTTCTTTGGGAAAAGTTCTAGGTTCTGCAGTAGGAACCCCAAGTGTGAAAAGCTCTGTCTAGGACAGTGGTTCTCAACCTTCCTAATGCCGCGACCCTTTAATACAGTTCCTCATGTTGTGGTGACCCCCAACCATAAAATTATTTTCGTTGCTACTTCATAACTGTAATTTTGCTACTGTTATGAATTGTAATGTAAATATCTGTGTTTTCCGATGGTCTTAGGCTCTACAGCAGCGGTTCTCAACCTGTGGGTCGCGACCCACAGGTTGAGAACCACTAGCAGGGTCGCGACCCACAGGTTGAGAACCACTAGCAGGGTCGCCTAAGACCATCAGAAAACACAGATATTTACATTACAATTCATAACAGTAGCAAAATTACAGTTATGAAGTAGCAACGAAAATAATTTTATGGTTGGGGGTCACCACAACATGAGGAACTGTATTAAAGGGTCGCGGCATTAAAAAGGTTGAGAACCACTGGTCTAGGAGCTGCTAAGCCAGGAGAAGACCTTGGAACTCTACAATTAAGAATTTATTTTTAATTGAAATTTAATTCACACACCATAAAATTCACCCTTTTAAAGTAGAACCAATTTCTATCAGTATGACAGCTACTTGAAATTTTCTGATTTTTCCTTTTAGGAAATATTTTCTTATTCTCTCCTTTGATTTCAGGCCAGGAATTACCTGAAAGGTAATACTACCTCCCAGAAAGTTATCATTCTCTCACAGGTATTTTAAATGCTAAGCAAGAACAAATTTTCTCATAGTGATCTTTTTTAATTGTGATCCATTTTATATGTGATATGTCCATAATTCTGCTTGAGAGAAAATATGATTTATGATGTATCTGCAAGGGAAGTAAACAGATCTAGTATGACAAAGGCTTCAGAGGATTGATGTCACTGATAGGCTAGGATCTAAGATGCTCTAGTTGCTCAATTCCATAGGAAAAATAGGTTTCCTTAGTTGATGACCAAAGCAATCCCACAGGAAAGGCTGTGAGTCAACACTATAATTGTCAAAAAACAAAACAACCGTAACACTATAATTCTCAAATATAAGGAGGTAGCCTCAGGGGAAAGGAGGTTGTGTCCTGTACCTCTTTCCAAAGGAGAACAGTGTTATTAGTCTGTTCCTCAATATAGACAGCAACATCTTGGTCCCCATAATCTCCCTTTCAATAAGATTACTCCAAGAATGAAAACTTGTTTTATTATTCATCAGAGCCAAACAGCTCACATTATTGCTGCCTCCATACTAAAGTCATATATTACAAAGTCAAATATAAATTAATTTTGGATTTTCCATATTGTTGAGTTCCTCTTCACAGTGCAGAAATGTCAGAAGTGGCTATACTTGATTCGAAATCCCACAATTACCCTGTGCTTCTTCACTATCCATATGCCCCACATCTCTCTCAATCAGCATAGTGACCTCACACCAGAAACCAGCCAAGAGAAAGTTTAATAACTTGCTCTGTTAGGACCTTCAATACCTCATGTGAATCAAGTCTCAGGGCATAATAATGTTGATGACTTAGATTTTAGTACCTCAGGGGAGTCAGCCAAGATAAGCTTATTTTTCTCTTCTTTGTCTTCCATCTTACTTGCCTTGTCAGATTCTGAAAAAACCTGTAGATTAAAGAGGACAATGTAGAAGGAAGTTCCAAACCTTCTCACCCTGGATGCCACCCTGGTACCCGTCGTTCATGTTAACTCCCCTCAGATAGCAGGAGGCTCCCAAGGTATCATGGTCAACCTTCCTTAGGCATAGGCAGTAATAGGATAGTGTCATCTGAGGGGTACCAGAAATCTCATACTCCCAGATAGCCACATGGTTCGTGCCCTGGCCTCCTTCATTGCCCCAATGTCACCTTCTCTGGCCACTCTGATTAAAATCGCAATTCAGCCCCAATTCCCTGTGCCTTCCCCTACTTAATTTTCCTCCATATCTTTTATCACCACTAATTATAATTTTACTTATTTGTTCTGTTTTGTATTCATCTCCCCTCCTCCACTAGGATATAAGATGCAGGAAGGCAGGGAATTTTATGCTTTGTTCACTGTAATACCCCACTTCCTAGAAAAGTGCCTGGTACATAGTAAGGACTCAATAAGTAATTGTGGAATGCATGAATGAATGAATCTTGGTACCATATAGTCAGATGTCTCACCGAAATCCTCCCTGTAAGGAACCTGACAGATGATCATTTATCTTAGCTTTTAACATCAAGGAAGGAGAACTATTTGTCAAAGTGGCCCATCACATTTTGTTGTTTGGAAGGCCCTTGTGTCCCCTTTCTCATATATATATAATATCTCATATATATGTAATATATATATATATATATGTATATATGTGTGAATACACACACACACACATATTTTATTGATTTCAGAGAGGAAAGTAGAGGAAGAGAAGCACAGAAACATCATTGATAAGGGAGAATCACTGATGGGCTACCTCCTGTATGCCTCCTACTGGGGATTGACCTACAACCCGGGCATGTACCCTGATGGAATCAACTGTGACCTCCTGGTTCATGGGTTGATGTTAAACCACTGAACCACACTGGCCGGGCGCCCCTATATTTAAAAAATATTTTTCCATACCATTTTTTAACAGAGATAATTGCTAAAAGTTCCCCTTGTATTGATTCAAAATGTACTTTAAAACAATCTTTATACATAGGGCCTAGTTCTGCCCTCAGGAATCTCATAGAATACATCAAATCTCTCTGTGATAGCCTTTCCATCTGAATGGAATATGACTTGGATTGCTAGATTCTTCACAGACCTGCTTGTTCTCCAAAGGGACTGTGTCTCTATTTTAACACAATTATTTTCTCATCCACATTCTCATCTTTCAAAAGCCCATCTTTTTTACTTTCCTTCCTCTCTGAGTTCCTTCTTCTATTTCTTATCAATGAAATGATTCTTTGCTAATTTGGTTGAGGTCTATTTACCACAGTCACAAGTATGACAAAGTGAAGTGAGACCCTCTTCCCTACCCACTATTCAAAAAAGTTAAAGCTCAGGATGTCAGTTGTAGATTCTTTATTGGAACTCCCCAAACTTGTAGTAAAAAAAGAAAATCAGTAGAAACCTTTCATAATAATATTAGAGATAAGCCCTTTGTAGAAGTCAAATACCCTAACAGTGCAGATCACTAAATTAATTGCTCTGGAGATGTGAAACAATCCCCAGAACAAAAAACAAAAACAAAACAAAAACAAAAGGTAGTCAAGAGTATCCTTGAGACTGTAATATGACAAAATCTGATTAACTATGGGACAACCTGGACATAGTAAAGATGATCTATAGGAAGGTTATAAAAGAGAATAGAGACTTAATCAGATGCACTCTCACCTGAGGGATCACCGAGGTGGGGGAAGTACAAAGATCTGGGTTCAGATTGGCGGTGTTTTCCTTTTCTCTGTCCTCAGGAGTTCTTACTGGCTTCTGTGGTGGCTGTGGATCAAGAGAAACCTCCAAAGTGGCCCTAGAACTAGGACTTGGAGTCCCAGCCCCCAAGGAGGCCCTGGGGCTGGTGGGTGAACCCTGTTCAGAGGCTGCAGGACTGGAGGGTATGTTCCCCGAGGAGGTTCTAGCTCTGGGTGGAGGAGGCCTATTAGGGGGTGCTGAGGTCCTCTGGACAGGGGCTCTCTTCTTTGGTTGTTCAGACCCTTCACTTGAGGTTCGGGTTCGGAGGACAACTTCTGGGAGAGATGCAGGCTGTTCTGACGGGATTAGGGCTCTGCCTGGGGGTGGATCTGGGGAGCCAGGGAAAACTTCCTCCTGGGACTCGACACCCTCAGTGGGCTGGGTAGGAGAGGGCTGGGCCTGGGTAGGGCCATTGCAGGTCGGCAGAGGCTCTTCCTCCTCAGAGGAGTTGGCTTCAGCCTCTTCTTTCTCTATTTCCTTTTCTTTTAAGGGCTCTTCTTTCATCTCAGAGTTGTCTTCTCCCTGAGCTGGATCCGATGTTAGCTCTTCTTCACTTGCTGAGATGGAGTCCCTCTCACTTGACAAGGAAAGTGTTGAGGGACTGGTAGGTGAGGTAGGAGGGCTGGAGACTGTAGATGTTCGAACTGGGGAAGAGATGACTAAAGAGCGTCTGCTGCTGCTAAAAAATGAAGGACATTCAGATTCAGAAGAGAGAGGAAAAAAAAGAAGTCTTATTGGGTATTTTTAAGTACCCCCAAATAATGATGCATGCTATAGAATAACAGAATAAATTAATTTAAAATGATACTAGAAAGCTTGTATAATTTGCAATAATGCTTATGTTATCAAGTAGAGTGTAAAAGGCTGTATCAAAATCTCAATTATTTAAAAATATATAAAGAAAAAGAAACCAGAAAGTAACAAGAACATACTAACAAAATATTTTCTCTGGGGAAAAGATTCGTGGGTGATATGCAGTTGATCTTCATGGATTCTGCATTTGCAAATTCACCGACTCCCTAAAATTTACTTGTAACCCAAAATCAATACTTGTGATGCTTTCATGGTCATTCACGGACATACGCAAGTTGTGAAAAATCAGTGCCTGACAACACTTTCTCAGCTGAGGTCTAACAAGGAAACATTCTACCTTCTTGTTTCAGCTCTCACATTGTAGTTATGTTCTTCTGCCATATTTTTCACACTGCTGTACTTTTGTTAGTGGTTTTTCTGGTTAAAATGGCCTCCTAGTATAGTGCTAAAGTGCTAAGAACAAAAGGACTGTGATGTGCCTTACAGAGAAAATATGTATGTTATAAGCTTTGTTCAGACATGAGTTATATAATTCTGTGGGCTGTGAGTTCAATGTTAATGAATCAACAACATATATTAAATAAGTTGTCTTTAAACAGAAACATACAGAAGACAAGGTTATGTACTGATCAGTTGATGAAAATGTTGGGACCAGGGGCTCACAGAAACCTAACCCTGTGTTTCCCCTGGGAGCAGTGGTTCAGTATTCACGAATTTAGTGCTTATGGTGACTTTATAGAACATAACTACCATAAGTAAAAAATTTAACTGTAACACGTATCAAGTAGGCTGGATACTGTGTTAAGTGCTTCTACAGCCAGCATTAGCTTAACTCCTCACCTCCTTAAGTGCCTCCTATGTATTGTACACCAAGTGATTAAGTAACTCACAAGTATTTCCTTGACAGGTGCCAACTATGTGTTGTGCCCTGAGCACAAGGATGGGATATGGGGATAGGAAGAGAAAGAGGTGAAAGAAAGTTCCTTCTAAGGGAGTTTCTGATATGACATAAGCTGAGTGATATAAGGTTCTTTCTAGCACTACAATTCTAGAGGTCAGTAGGTGAAGGCCCAGGACACAGCAAGAAAACACCAGATTTCCCTACAAGGTTCGGAGGCATCTTGATGTAGGTAATCGTAAGTCTTAGATGAATGAACAATTAGAGAGAACTATGGTTTTCAATATTGGAAAGAGAATTTTTTGATCAAAGGGATTTCTCATAGGAAGTCTACTTTGGCTCTTTCGTGATTCTTTTTAATAGTTTGTAACTAATTGCTAAATGAGAAGTTCAAGCAACAGATGTGAGCCCTATTCTTTTTCAGATTTCAAGCTCAATTTCATCACCTCTTTAAAGCCTTCTCCGGCTGTCTGTACATTGGCAATTACTTATCTCTCTGGCATTCCTACCAGTCTCATTAGGCACTTTGTACGTGCGAAAGTTTAAATTGTTCCTTATCTCCGTATGCACATTTTCTGTCCTTTCAACTTTTTGTAAATCACTTCAGGGAAATAACAAATCTGTGTCTTTGGATCCCTAATTCTCAGCATAAAACTTGACCATAGAGGGAACGTAATTAGACTTCCTGAATAAAGGCTTCCAAATAAGAAACGGATCACATTCTGAGGGACCAGTGAATTGCTTATACTTACCAGCATAAAGAATGTATGATGGCAATTGACACCACACAAAAAAAGAGAGAAAAAAGTGGAAAATCAATCCATAACAGATTGAGAAAGAATATTTGCAATGCATATCATTAAAGAATTAATATCCAGAATATTTTTTAACCCCCCAAAAGTTCATATAACTAAAATATTTTAAAAAGGGTATAGAGCCCGGCTAGTGTGGCTCAGTGATTGAGCATTGACCCATGAACCAATAGGTCACAGGTTTGATTCCTGGTCAGGGCACATGCCCGGGTTACGGCTCAATCTCCAGTAGGGGGCGTGCAGGAGGCAGCCAGTCAATGATCCTCTCATCATTGATGTTTCTACCTCTCCCTCCCTCTCCCTTTCTCTCTCTTAAAAAAAAAAAAAATCAATATAAAGGGTAAACAATCCAAATGAAAAAATTGAAAAAAGGATAAACAGGAGACTTACAGAACAGGAATCTTAAATGGCTAATAATGTGAAAAGATGTTCAAGCTCATTAGCAACTGTGGAGATCTCAATTAAAACTGCAAGAAAATTATATTTCGTACCCATTAGGTTGAAAATTAAATATGATAATGATGTTACATATGGCAAGAAAATGGAGCAATGGGGGCTTTTATTTACTGCTGGTGGATTGTAAATGGAAACAATCACTCTAAAGAACAATTTGGCAATGGCAGTATGAGTAAGGCTGTAGAAGCCCAAATGCACAGACTCTGTGGCTCAGCAATGCCACTCCCTGTACACACCCTAAGGGAACTCCTGATAATATTCACAAGGAGAAATGTAAAATGTGTTCACTGTAACATTATTTGTAATAGCAAAAACTAGAAAACAATCCAAATATTCATTAGCAGGAGGAGAGATAAATTGTGAACTAGCCATACAACAGCATCTATAACAGTGTGGAAAGAACAGAGCTAGCAACATGGAACAACAAGAATAAATAAATCTCACAAACAATACTCAGAACAAAAGAAGTTGCAAAAAAATACAGTATAATTCTTTTTATATGGTTTCAAAACATGCAAAACAATATTTTTTGTGTGTATATGTGTGTATAATAAAAGTAAAAAGAATGCAGGGGGATAATAAATACTAAATTTAAGATAGTGATGACCTTTGGTGGAAAGTGAGTGGGGAAGGGATACTGGTCGCTTCAATTATATATATAACTAGAGGCCTGGTGTACGAAATTCTCATGGGTAGGGTCCTTAGGCCTGGCTGGTGATCGGGGCCGATTGGGGCCTCCCAGCTGCCGGCCTGGGCCTTCCTTCGTTCCACGCCACCCCTGGTGGTCAGTGTACATCATAGCGAGCGATAGAACTCTCGGTCTCCCAGTCAAACTCCCACGGGGACACTTTGCATATTAACCTTTTATATATATAGATTATATATATAGATAGTTGTTTTCTTAAGTTTGGTGGTAGGTATCTGGCTATTTGTTGTCTTACTCTTTATACTACAGTTATAGCTGAAATATTTCATAACAGGTAAAAGAATTTATATAGGGGTGTAACCACAGACAATATCATGCACATAAGCACACAGGAATGGCCAGGATTTGGGATGGAAGACGAGACTGTTGAATATGTTCACATACCGGACAAGTGAAACAAGAGTCTCAGAAATTGCTCACCTTGATAGTCCCTTCACCACAAAGACTTTGTTGGAATGTTGCTTCTCCAGTTTGCTCATCACTTCGTAGAGATTGTGGTTCAGCTAGAGCCAGCAAGAGAGAAGGAGATGCTAGCCATATGGAACCTGAGACTGGCATATCCCTTCTCTACTTTCTTTCAGACAGCTCCCCCAAATAAAACCTTCCCACCCTTAATTGTAAAACTCCTCTTCATTTCTTTGGCAGGGTCCTGTCCCACCACCCCTTCTTCCTTGACTTCCTTCTAAGTGATGCCTCTTCCATCAGACTGGCAGCTTTTAAGGCTGGGTCCTTGATGTTTGAGATTCTAGCTTCTCAGGTGAAAACTCACTGTAATATTAACTAGGCAAATCATAATTTAGCCAAAATAACTGTGGAGCGGAACATGTATGCATGTGGATGTGAATGTAGTTGATGACAGCTAAGAGTCTTGGAATCCCAGGACTAGAAAAGAGACTTGGAATCCCAGGACTAGAATCCCATGAGGTCAGGTTCTGTGCCTGCCCATCACTGAGTAGGATTGGCCCTAGTCAAGACCAATGAACTACCAGAGAAACTGACTTGTGCTTAAACACTGTCCTCCTGGTTCTGTAGCAACCAAAGATAGATATTTCACAACTTAGTTCCCCATTTCAGCTGTTCCTTCCGTAGGCCTAACCTCCTTTATTCATCTGAAGTTCAAGTTTCAATCCTATTATTCACTTAACAGGGATGGAAAGGACCCTCTGATATGTATATATATGATTTAATATGGTCAACACAGTTAATCAAGTGCTTTTGTTTCATCATGAGAAAAGGGTAAAAATCTGTAGTGCTGATATGGATACTTAACCCTTTGCACTCGCTTGCTTTTTTCTTCGATTCCTTTATTCTACTCAGGATTTAATTTTTTAAATACCCCAGATTTTACAAAGTGCGGCAGTAGAATAAAAAACTGGAGTTTCTTTTCATACAAACTTACTTATTTGGATTTTTTTATATTTCAAATTATTGATACATTCAAAGAGTAATTTTAATCTCGACATCCGAGTGCAAAAGGTTAATGATTCTGTAAATTAGGACAACTTTCATATTTACTAGAAAAATCCACTGAGATGTCTAAATTGACCACCTATGTCTCACCTTGCTCATCTCCCTGTAGAAGACGTCCTTCAAGTTGGAAATGTTTTGAAAGATGGTCACATAACAGCCAATACGACTATCAGGGGGCAAAACAACAAACATACAGGTGAAGGGTTGGTAAAGAAAGTCTTTTTTTGAAAACACAAGGTAGGAGCTTTAGCCAAAGCCAGCCACCACCAAGGATCCTCAGAGAAAAGCACCCCACATCCTAAGACTCAGGATGTTCTGGGATCTGATTCATCAGAGCCAGCCCAGGAGCACACTTGACTCTCAGGAGTGTGAAGGCCAGAGGAGACACTCAGTCCAGGCTGACACCAAAGTGTAACAGATATCTAGCTGCACGGAGTTATCTGATTCAGGCTCTTTAGGTATTGAAGCAGACATTAAAGTGCTTTGAAGAATTTATAAAGTGCTATATAAATATAAGGACATACAAAAAAAGGGGAAATATTATATGCAAATTAAAAAAATAAATATAGGGCCATACAATTATAATAAGTAATTATTCTTTCTCATGATGCATTATTGAACTTCTATGAAGCTATATGTACATTAATGGAATTCTACTGGAAATGAATTAGGAAAATTTACATTTCAAGAAACTATTAAATTTCACTTCTATTTAAATTAAGTCACATAATGTTTTAGAATACATGTAGTTATTAAAAAGGTTCCATCATATGTAAACTAATATTAAGTGACAATATGAAATACAATGGCTGCAATTGCATTAAAGCATAGCTTGTACAGTGAAAAGAAATTAGGATACAAATAGAATTTCTGCTCAGATTTCTCTTCCAGTGTAAAAAATTTACATCTAAAGCACTTTTACCTACTGTGAAGCAAAGACATCTTCATTAATGGAAATAATCGTCCCATGATTTATTTACGTAAATCTGGATGGTCACAAACCACGCTTGTTTAAAACAATACATCCTTGTGGCATGAAACCAGATACTCTTACTATGCATGATGACAGCACTTTACTTGCAAGCTCTTTCCTATTCAGCAAGCATCTTGTCTTTAAAGCTGGAAAAGCTGGCTGGGCAAGGATGGTTATCTCTGTATTGCATATGAAGAAACCAGTGTCTAGAGGGATAATATTGCCTAATATTACACAGCAAGTTAGTAGGCAGGATGAGGCTACAACCTACTCTTGGATGCTTTTTTTTATGAGGTGACAGCACTTTCCAGAATCTTAGTCATTACCTATTATAAAGAACAGGTAGCTCCTCTAGTAGTTCTTGGTTCAGATCTTCAAACACAAGCTGGGCTTTGTTGAACTCTTCATCTGCCTGGTTGGTAAAAGAGACAGTTCCCCTCAATTCTGAACCCCAGGATAGACGCTGCTGCTTGTATCCTTTCAGGGACTAGGCTTACTTGGAACCATGCCTCTCCTTCTCAGACCCGTGCCCTCCCCAGCCTTGACTCTCTGGCTATCCTTAGAGCATCGGTGTCAGAAACGGGGACTTCCTTCAGGACACTGGATGTTGAATTTATCATTTCCTAAACCCAGCACGACTGGGGAGGCTTTACTAGGCTTTTTTAAAAAAAATTTTTTTTTTACCTTGGCAATCTTGGCCTCATCTTTCTTCTTGGCATTCTGCACCGCCTCCAGGTGGTGTCGGGCACTGTCATAATCCACGAGTTTCCGACCCCGCTTGGCAATTCTTTCCTAACCCAGAATCATGAGAAAAAACCTTGATATTCTTCAGTGGCCAGGAAGTAGGTAACAGAGTATCAAACAGAGAGGCAAGATTCCTGGGTCCTATTATCAAATTTCAAGTTCTAATATGGTTTTGTACCCAAGGGATCGTCCTTATCTGGAAAGAACGGGAATTTTCAGGGGGAAATAAAGGGCAATCCAACACTTGGAAGCCTGCATTAAATATGAACATTTCCTACAAACTCACTATAAACTAGTTCATCCTCTGGGATAAGTGGTCTTGAGAATCCTATGAAATTGAAAGGCAGACGTTTTGGATTTTACGCCCAACACTGCCATCTATTAGCCTTGCGACCTAGGGCAAGGCCCATCTCTTTTGAAGCCTCAGTAGCCTCATTTGTCTTTTGGTGTTATTTTAAAGATCAAATGCGGAATATAAAGTGTTTTGAAAATCCTAAAGCACAATAAAAATATTATGACCACTGAGAGAGAGTCTCCTCAATCTCATGTCTCATTCTTTCAATCACAGAATTTGAAAGGATCTTAGCAGTTATTTGGTCCACGTTTCTATGCAATACATGAACTATCTCTACAATATCTAAATTAAGAAGTAGTTGGACTTCTGTTTGAACAGAGAATAGACAACCCACTATCTTATAGTATATTCCATTTTACTTCGTTTTGGGAAAACTCTATGGGAAAATTAAGGCTCCCTCTCATTTCTTCCTATTAATCTAAAATCAGTGCCTGACAGACTAGGTGATATGAATTGAATGAATCCTAATTCTGCTTTCTGGAACACCCTGAGACTCTGCCCCACACAACCTACAAGCCCACCCAAGCTCCAGGCAGCGGCTTTTGCATATGAATGGCCTTCTCTATTGCAGTTTAACCTAGCAAACTTACAACCGGGTGCAGGTTCACTTCCTTTTTAAACTAATAGACTTTCTAATATTTGCAGATAACTATTACGACTCCTTCTGCTTCTCTACAGTAAACATCTTTTAGTCTCATTAGCTGTTTCAAACAACTAAAAGGGATGCTCTAACCTGGATCTAGTTTAAAATCAGTCCAAATCTAGTTCACTGAAATCTAAGTCTAAACATAACCTCCACCCTACCTTTAACTCTCCATCTTAACCTCTTGACCAGGCGTCCTCAAACTACGGCCCGCGGGCCACATGCGGGTGTTTTTGCCGTTTTGTTTTTTTACTTCAAAATAAGATGTGCAGTGTGCATAGGAATTTGTTCATAGTTTTTTTTAAGCTATAGTCCGGCCCTCCAATGGTCTGAGGGACAGTGAACTGGCCCCCTGTTTAAAAAGTTTGAGGACCCCTGCTCTTGACTAACTCTCAACTTTAATACTTCTCCTAACCTACTCAACTTTGTTCCTAACCACGGGCTCTAACTCTACTTATAAGTTTAACCTAATATGGTCTCTTATATGGGCCACTCATAACCCATCCTTGATGCTGTAAATCGCGTGAGTACCTTAATTTCACCAAACTGGGCTACATAGTTTTCCATGGTCCTCAAAGCCTGGTCAGCTAGTTTCTCTTCATAGTCTTCCCAAAGGAGATCATTATTCTGTGGGACAGAGGCAAAGGGGAGTTGTGAGGGCTCCACTTCTCAACAACTGCAAACCAGGGAAATAGCCAAAGTCTTCCTGCCACAGACTTCCTTGTTGGAGCACTGGGAAGAATCAGATGAAGAAACAGCCCTTCCCAAGGAACTGCCCTATAAGAGGTTAGACATACCTTCAGGGATTAAAAACAGGAATAGATGGTCAGAGTATTGGACTCTAGTGCTTTAAGGCTAGGTAATTTTTTGAGTAAATAATTACATGAAGTTAGGTTTCATGAAACCTTCCATAAGGTTTTAAAGAGGGGAAGAGGGTCAAAAACAGAGTCCACAGATTAGGGAAAACTTGTTTTTACCTTCATAGTTGCAGTTTTTTTTCTTCTACCTGTGACTGAGACTATACAAATGAACAGTGTGAATTGGCTCATGCCCTTGACCGGAATCGAACCCGGGGCCATTCAGTCCACAGGCCGATGCTCTATCCACTGAGCCAAACCGGCTAGGGCTGGCTCCTTTGTTTTCCTATTTACTTGATGGAGACGCTGAGGTGATGCTGAAATGAGGGCAGGAGTGAGTTGGGAAGAGTTGTTAAGCCCAGAACACTTACCCCTACAATGGCCTTCAGCTCCTCATGACCATCCCACTCACTGCTGTAGATCTCCTGCAGGGTTTCTGACACTCTCTTTGAGCTTTCATGCATTACTGAAAGGAGAGAGCTCCATAAAGTTTCCCAAAAGTAGTTTGGAATAATCATATGGGTGACAGGCATATCAGGGGGATAAACTGAGAAGGTTTGGGTTATCAGTGAGGGAAGCTGGCTGGGGCTGGGATAGAAAAAGTTTCTCTTCCTCGGCCCACCAAGTTCCAGGAGTCAGAGGCATACCAGGTTGGGTTTTTTTCCCCATCCCCCAAACCTGCTAGAGCTGCATAAAAGCCTCTGGATTTTCTCCAGTGCTACGATACCCACCTTTGACTGCACTAAGGAAGTTCTTCAGCTCCTTGTATAGCTTGAGGCCCTCTGCCTGAAAGAAAGAAACGCCTTTAGTGACTAAAGAGATATATTTGGAAAGATGCTGCAGAGGTCAAAGTATAAAAGTAGCTTAAAAGCAGAGATCAATCCTGGAACTTCTTCAAACACTTGCAAATGTAAATTAGCTTTTACTCTCTTTACCAAGAAGTTGTAGGTTGTCTCTTTGGGGCAATTTTTAAGTTGGGAAATTGCTCCCACTGCATTGGTATGTCTTCTTTCCTATGTTCTTCCTTCCAGTGAATAAGTGCCTATACCTATACCTAAGTTTCTTTGTTGAAATTCAGTGATCATCTGGCTTATGCCTTCTTCTCTGGGTAAATTGCTACCATCTTCTGCAGACACCAGACCCTCTTCCTTCTCTGCTCCCTCCCACAGGCCATTCTTCTCCTCCCCTAATGTCCTTCTCTGCCTTGGCCCACTTTACCCTTCCCTTCCATCAGCCACCGCTTTATACTTTTCTTCCAAGGAGCCTCATCATTGACTCTCTTGTTCCAACTCCAGTGTCCTCACTTATAGTTCTATCTATCTGCCTGATTCGATCTTTGCTCCTGTGTCTGAATTCTCACTTTTTATGCTAGGACTCCCAAGCACAGAGTAGGTCTCTTCCCTCTAAAAAGAAGAAGGGAGGAAGGAGATGAAGGTATCATTTAGGTTTGGCAGTTCAACTCTCAACAGATGAGCTACTTTTGTTTTAGCTCTGACAAATGTTCATTTAGCCTCTGCTTCTTGAGGCAACCAGAAACCCACATAACCTTTTGTTGAGGATGAACTTCATTTTAAAATAGCTCTATCAGAACTTTTGCCCACTGGCCTTACATTGGCCGTCTGTACTCTTGGCAGATATACTTTCTCTTGCATATATGTTTAAAGAGATCTTTCACATGCCCTGTACCAAGTCTTTTTCACAGCTTCCTCAATTGTTCCTCAGGGTGTTTTTTAGAGACCCTTTCCCTTCTGTGTGAACTCCAGCTTTCAGGAGTTAGATAAGAAGGAAGTCTGAGACCAGACCATTGACATTTTAGAGCCTGACTTTAGGAGTATGGGACTGGACTGAAAGGGCAGCTAACTTTAAAGGGCCAGGCCCATGGGTCAGAAGAGTGATCTTGAGATCCAAGATGGTGGCGTAGGTAAACATCTAAACTGCTGCCGTGCACAACAATTTCAAAACTACAACTAAAAGACAAAACGTCTATCACCCAGAACCATGGGAAAGCTGGCTGAGTGGAAGTTCTACAACTAGACGGAAAGAGAAAAGAGCATTCAGGGCACAAGCGCTGAAAACTGAGGTAAGGAGGCGCGCGATCGGGGCTGGCGGTGGATCCCGGCTGGCGGCGGGCGTTGCTTTCTTCAACCCGAAGAGAGACAACCTCTCGATCTCTCTGAAATCCAGTTTCTGGGGAGAAGCTGGACTGTCTGCCATCGGGTCGGAAAGTGAGGGTGGCTGCTTGCAGAGCTGCGCGCAAGAATAATTGTTTGCTGTGCTGGGGCGTGAGACGTGGGGACGCGGTCGGAGAGGCAGAGACGGCTCACTGCCAGCCATCACTGTTTGTCACGCCCTAGCCTAGTGACGCCCTGAGACTCTGCCCCACACAACCTACAAGCCCACCCAAGCTCCAGGCAGCGGCTTTTGCATATGAATGGCCTTCTCTATTGCAGTTTAACCTAGCAAACTTACAACCGGGTGCAGACAGCTCCAAAGCCTACAAGCTCCAAGCAGGGAGGAGAGGACTGTGGTTCTTGCTATAGCTCCTGCTGGGTGGCCTCAGACAGTAGCTGAACTGCACCCCATTGGAGATCCAGAAGCCAGTGTACCTAGTGGTCAGTGTGAGACACCAGATTTCAACTCCTCACATCCATAAGTGACACATTCGGGAGGCGGACTCAGTGAGCACCAAAGCCCCACTGAAACAAGGCCTGCACCATAAGCATGTCTCCAGCGCAGCAGTTCTTCCATTATAGACACAGTGGGTCCTCACAGCCAATTGGCCTGGAGGTCAATTCCTCCCAGTGTACCAACAGCAATCAAGACTTAACTACACCAAGACTTTGCACTCAGCCCACAAAGGGGTGTACCAAGAGCGTCCACCTCGGGTGATTGGGGAAGCTGAGCTACTGGCCCCTATAGGTCACCTACCACACAAAGCCACTCCATCAACACAGGGAGGCAGCCAAAATGTGGAGACACAGAAGCATGTCATGAATGGGAGAGATAGAGGAAAGTAAACTACTGGATGACAGAGTTCAGAACCACATTTATAAGGTTACTCAAAAATCTTCTAAAAACCACTAAGAAACTTGAAGAGACCTTCAAGGACCTTAATGAGAATGCCAAAAAAAATGGAAAAGGACCAGTCAGAAATTAAGCATACACTGTCTGAAATAAAGAATATACAGAAACTCAACTGTAGATCAACGTACCCCAAGAGTCAAACCAAAGATCTGGAATATGAGGAAGCAAAAAACACCCAACCAGAGGGGTGGAAAGAAAGAAGAATCCAAAAGTGTGAGGATAGTGTAAGGAGCCTCTGTGACGGCTTTAAGCGTACTAACATCCGGATTTTTGGGGTGCCAGAAGAAGAGAGAGAGCAGGATATTGAAGGCCTACTGGAAGAAATAATGACAGAAAACTTTCCCGATCTGGTGAAAGAAATAGACTTACAAGTTCAGGAAGCGCACAGAACCCCAAACAAGAAGAATCCAAAGAGGACCACACCAAGACACATCATAATTAAAATGCCAAGGGCAAAAGACAAAGAGAGAATCTTGAAAGCAGCAAGAGAAAAACAGTTAGTTACCTACAAGGGAGCACCCATACGACTGTCAGCTGATTTCTCAACAAAAACTATGCAGGCCAGAAGGGAGTGGCAAGAAATATTCAAAGTGATGAACAGCAAGAACCTACAACCAAGATTACTCTACCCAGCAAAGCTATCATTCAGAATTGAAGGTCAGACGAAGAGCTTCACAGACAAGAAAAAGCTAAAGGAGTTCATCACCACCAAACCAGGATTACATAAAATGCTGAAGGGTATTCTTTAAGAAGAGGAAGAAGAAGAAACAGGTAAAGGTAAAAATTATGAACAACAAAAAGTCATCAAATACATACCTACCAACAAGTGAATCTAAAAATCAAGTGAATAAAAAATCTGAAGAACAGAATGGACTGGTGAATATAACAGAATCAGGGACATAGAAAGGGAGTTAGACTGACAATTCTCAGGGAGAAGGGGATCTGAGGGGTGCGAGAAGAGATTGGACAAAAATCTTATACCTATGGATGAAGACAGTGGCGGGGGACTAAGGGCATGGGGAATCAGGTGGAGGGGAGCTATGGGGGGGAAAAAAAGAGGAACACCTGTAATAATCTGAACAATAAAGAATTATTTAAAAAAATAAATAAATAGGCATGAAGGAAAAAAAAAAAAAAAGAAGAGTGATTCTCTTACCAGTTCAGGTGATGAAGTATCTGAGCTAAGATGCATTATTCAGTACATACTTGTGAACTAGTTCATTTGTTTTATTTGCTTGTGCTCATTACTGGGTAGGCTATTGAGCATGCCAAACATATAAAAAAAATTTACAGAAAACTGGAAAATTCTAACAACTTAAATTAAAATTTTGTGTACAACTTTGAAGGAAAGACCATTATTGTTTAATTTTAGCAGAAAATCTAGATCTACTCAGTCAAATAAAGAAAATTGGACTAATTATTTCATTTATCTTCTTGCCTCCAGAGCTCTCCTCTAAGCCAGTCCAAACTTTTCACCATTCTTCAGGTTAATAGTCCTCCTCAAGGGGATGAATATCAGGCTCAAGGGACATGGAAACAAAGATAGTCTCAAGGTAGTCTAACACCCTGTCAGAGAGGGGGAAGAACTGGGATTGTGTAGTGTGTCATAGCAAATGAGAATAAAGACAGCATTAGAGAAATGACCAAAAAGAGAGTCAGATGCTACAGAGCGGTTAGAATGCAGGAAGAATCTGTAAAAGTTAATGGACTTGGTAATGGAGGTCACTGTTGACCGTGAGAAAGTGTTTCAATAGCATTATGGAGACAAATTTGGTAGGTTAAAAAAAATTCAAACACTCAGCATTCACCAGAAAGGATGTCTCACTTCCTCCTTGCTTTTTCCATGAAGTCTAGCATGTTAAATATACATAATATTTGTTTAAAAATCTTTATTGTTGCAAGTATTACATATGTCCCCCTTCTCTTCCCATTGACCCTTTCTAGCCCACCCACACCCCCACCCCAGGCCTTCACCACCCTATTGTCTGTGTCCATGAGTTATGCTTATGTGCATATGAGTTATTTGGTTGATCTCTTCTAACCCACCAATCATAATACCTTTTAAACATGGCTATGGTAGGTAGGTATAAGTTTGAGAGTTTTGCAAATGTGATAACCCAGCCAAAACCGGTTTGGCTCAGTGGATGGAGCATCGGCCTGCGGACTGAAAGGTCCCAGGTTCGATTCCGGTCAAGGGCATGTACCTTGGTTGCGGGCACATCCCCAGTAGGGGGTGTGCAGGAGGCAGCTGATCTATGATTCTCTCTCATCGACGTTTCTAACTCTCTATCCCTCTCTCTTCCTCTCTGTAAAAATCAATAAAATATATTAAAAAAAATGTGATAACCCAGGTTTTAAAAAGTTCTGAAAGAGCCGAAACCGGTTTGGCTCAGTGGATAGAGTGTCGGCCTGTGGACTCAAGGGTCCCAGGTTTGATTCCGGTCAAGGGCATGTACCTTGGTTGTGGGCACATCCCCATTAGGGGGTGTGCAAGAGGCAGCTGATCGATGTTTCTAACTCTCTATCCCTCTCTCTTCCTCTCTGTAAAAAATAAATAAAATATATTTTTAAAAAATCTTAAAATAAAATAAAATAAAATAAAATAAAAAGTTCTAAAAGAGTTTTACGGATTATAGAAATTAACAAGGATTTAAATTTATTTTTTGAAAGAAAACAACTCCGACTCAACTCTTTATTTCACTATGAAGATTTGGTCTGAAAAATACATATGTGAGGAACTACATGGTAAACTATCTTACATAATTTCTATAAATAAAATTCTTAATTTTTATCCCATTGGATATTACATGGCCTGAAAAACCAGGCTACCATGTATGATTGTGCAGGTTGTATGTACACTGTTCAGTACTAGTGGAAACTATTTATACCATACTCCATAAAATGTGAATGCCTTCTGCCCTCCATCACACCTCACAAAAGTCCAAATCCATTTTTGTGTTTTAGAATCAAGCCTCCTCAAAGTTCTTCCTTTACACTCTTGTTCCTTCCTTTGAGGAAATGCAGTAATAGTAGGATGCAGGGTGGCGAAAAGCACTGAATGTCATTTAAAAAAAATTATTACTGTCTAAAGTTTTACATATGTCTTCTTTTTCCCCAACTGACCCCCCCCCCGCCACCCCCCAACCATTCCCACCCCAGGCAAGCCCCCACCGCAAGCCCCTACCGCCCCAGTGCCTGTGTTGAATGTCATTTTATTTCTCTGACCTGTCTTCCCTGAAATGTCTCCAGGCTAAATCACCCCAGGTTCTCACTTGTCTGGGAGTCAAATACTTGTCTCTGCCACCAACTAGCAAGTTATTCTGCTTCTCTGGCTTTAGTTTCCTCATCTATAAATGCCGGTTAAGGCGATGTCTAGCTCTAAATCTTTGTGTCACTTCTGCTCTCTGAAGCCTTGTCCAATTCTTGGCAGCACTATTAACAGTCTGAGTTAGTCCCTCCCATCCCTTATACAAACAGTCCCAGCCCTCAGTTAATGAACCACTCACTCTGCAAGCTTCTCCTAAGCACTCAGGTAGGTAAACAGAGAGCTATGTTCTCTAGGAGACTGGGGTAGTGAGGATAAAGAAGGCCCCAATCCTGGGGTTCCCTCCTTGCTGGAGAAAAATGGACCAGAGAAACCCAAACATTCAGCAAAGTAAGTAAACAGCATGACTAACACTGAGCAAGTGCTAAAAATGTTTGATCTAATGGAGGTCCAGAAGGGGGAAGATAAAGCTAGATTGTTTGATTGGATTTTAAAGGCAATGATTTGGAAGCAGCTCTCACTACCAGAAATAAGGCGTTAAAGTACTGCTTGGGAAAAGGAATTCTTCCTATATAATATGTTTTGGAGAGAGGGAAAAGAGGGAAGCAAGTAGAGCACTCAAAGAAAAATTACCTATGGAAATTTGATTAGGAACGTAGGTAAGTGCAAGGCCTTGAAATCAAGTTGGAAAGTTTGGGAGTGATATTTATTTATTAACAAAAAGTTTACCTACAAGTTGATTGTGGTTGAGGAAAAGGGCACATGACCAACTGGTCCAATTTCCAGAATACTTAACTTTCAATCTCTGGCCTTGTCCTTTTTCCTCCTGTTCGCCTTAGCCACCCCAGGTCCAGCCTCAGACCTGACTGTATTATCACTCTCTTTCTTCTTAAACTGTGAGACCCTTGAGGGCAGGTATGTTTCTTATCTGTGAAATCCCAGCATCCAGCCCAGTACCCGCATGCAGCAGGCACTCATGAAATAAATGTTTGTTATATGAACTTTCCAAGCCTGTTCAAACACGAGTTACTATAGGTGCAGCATTCTCACCGGAGAAAAGTTTTTCCTTGTTCCTAATCTAACTCCATTTCATTTCTCAAAAATATTCCCCCTATCAAGTGACATTTAGTTGGTGGGCTCGCAGAGAGAATTCTGAGGGAATTGTCCCATCTGATCCTCTTTTTCTTCTTGATGATCACATCTCTTATCCTTTCTACCCACACATCTGCCATTGCAGCACCATCTTACAAGGCAGAGAGGGAGAGAAAGGACTGAGGGACAGAATGGGCCAAGAGCTGGAAACCTTTCAAAGTGGGTGTCACCGTACTGATTCCTGTTCTTTTTACCCTGGAGTTGAAAGTAGAACAATAACTGGAGTTGAGAAGAGGCCCAGGGAGGTCTCCTATTGAGGTACAGGGGAAAAAGCACAGGGTTTAAGTTTGAATCCTGCAACTCTTATGCTATGTTACCTTGATGAAATCATTTCCCTCTCAATCAGATCCTATTTCCCCGCAAAGGAGTTAGACTAGATCAGTGGTTGCCAAATGCTGTTCTCAGACTAGCTGCTACATCATAATTACTTAGAGAGCTTAATGTAAAACACAGATTCTCTAGTTAATGATCACCTATGGCTGTTAATATCACACAAAAAAGGAGACAACTATAATGATGTGCCTCCAGCTGAGAGAATAGAACACCTACAGTAATAAATATTCTCGCCACCAACCAAAAGAAACAAAAACAAAAATATGAATCTCATCAAGGCTCTAAATCTAACTATTAATTTTCAGAAAATACAAGTGATAGAGGAACATGTTAAACATACCATGGGGATTCAATCAGCAAAATTTAGACTATAGGAAAACAATTTAGTATCATCAGCAAATAATCTACAAAGGGAGGGATTAGAAACCTACAGATTAAGGGATTTAACTTTAAGAGATTTAAACATGTCAATCAGTTGCTGATGTAAACAAACTATAAAAAAGACAATTAACCTTTTGTACTCGGATGTCGAGTGTGACTCTACACAGTTAGCATTGCAAGCGAGTGCAAAGGGTTAAGGGAGTGTGAACACTGACTGGATATTTTATATCAAGAAGTTATTGCTAATATTTTTAAATATCACTAAGACATTTTAAAAATATATATATTTATTGATTTCAGAGAGGAAGGGAGAAGGAGAGAGAGATAGAAACATCAATGATGAGAGGGAATCATTGATTGGCTGCCTCCTGCACGCCCCCCACTGGGGATCGAGCCCGAAACCCAGGCATGTGCCCTTGGCCGGAATCGAACCCGGGACCCTTCAGTCTGTAGGCCGATGCTCTCTCCACCGGCTAGGGCAAGACATTTTTTTTTTACATATGTTTTAGTGGGATAGTCAACATGATCTATCTGAAAAGATATTTGTGTTATTCTGTTAAGTGAAAAAGGCAAGTTATAAAACCATATAAATGAAATAATTTCACTTTTGCAAACCTCTTTTCTTTATAGTGGATATATTTAGAGATCATACACATATATAGCAAAATAACTGTAAGGATATAAAACACAATATAAACATAATTATTTTTAAATTATTTTTTTTATTGATGTACTTTCTGATTTGTTATGAGTAAATGTTTACAGAAAAATATTTTTAGGTGCAAATAAAATATTTTAGGTGATTGTATATCACTGGATATTTTTTCCATTGCTTTTTTTTTTTTTAAGAGAGAGTGGGAGGGAGGGAGAGAAAGAGAGAGGGTGGAGAGAAACATTGATGCGAGAGAGCCATATTGACTGGTTGCCTCCCACAAATGCCCCAACCGGGGGCAGGGAGCGAACCTGCAACCCAGGTACCTGCCCTTGACCAGGAATCCAACCTGAGACCCTTCAGTGCTCGGGCTGACGCTTTGCTCTAACCAGAGAGACACCAGCCAGGTAGGTGATTATATTTTAAAAGAGTCCTTATCTTTAGAGGTTGATAATGTAATTTTTAAAAATTTTATTTTTATTGTTTAGAGTATTACAAATGTTCCCCATTTTATTCCCTTTGCCCTCCTACACCCGGTTCCCGCCCCACCCCAGACCTTTACCTCACTATTATCTGTGTCCATGGGCTATCTATACATATCTATATAATAAAAGCCTAAGCGACCGTTACAGTGGAACGACCAGAACGACTGGTCGCTATGATGTGCACTGACCACCAGGGGGCAGATACTCAACACAGGAGCTGCCCCCTGGTGGTCAGTGCGCTCCCATAAAAGGAGCGCCGCTCAGCCAGAAGCTGGGCTCCTGGCTGGCGAGTGCAGCAGCATAGGTGGGAGCCTCTCCCGCCTCCACGGCAGCGCTAAGGAGCAGCAAGCTGAGTTGTAAGGAGAAGCAAGCAGGCGGGCAGTTAAGGAGCGAGGGGTCCCAGACTGCGAGAAGGATGTCCAACTGATGGCTCAGGCCTGCTCCCCCTGGCGAGTGAGCCTAAGCTGGCAGGTGGACATTCTCCGAGGAGTCCTGGACTGTGAGAGGATGCAGGCTGGGCTGAGGGACCCTCCCCCCCGCAGTGCATCAATTTCATGCAATGGGTCTCTAGTAACCAAGTTCTTTGGTTAATCTCCTTTCCCCTCTTCCCCCAACTCTCCTTTTCCCTCTGAGATCTGTCAGTCTGTTCCATGCTTCCATGTCTCTGGACCTATTTCATTTGTCAGTTTATTTTGTTCATTAGAGTCCACAAATAAATAAGATCATGTGATATTTGTCTTTCTCTGATTGGCTTATTTCACTTAGCATAATAATCTCCAGGTCTATCCATGCTGTCTCAAGGGTAAGAGATCCTTTTTTTATAGCTGCATAGTATTCCATTGTGTAAATGTACCACAGCTTTTTTATCCTCTTATATACTGATTAGAGGCCCAGTGCACTAAATTCGTGCACGGGGTCGGGGGTCCCCTCAGCCCAGCCCGGACCCTCTCCAATCTGGGACCCCTTGGGGGATGTACGACTACCGGTTTCGGCCCGATCCCCTAGGGGATCGGGCCGAAACTGGCAGTCAGACATCCCTCTCACAATCTGGGACCGCTGGCTCATAACTGCTCACCTGCCTGCCTGCCTGATCGCCCCTAACTGCCCCCTCATTGCCAGCCTGATCACCCCTAACCGCCTCTGCCTGCCAGGCTGATCGCCCCTCACTGCCCCCCCCTGCTATCCTGGTCGCCCCTAACTGCTCCCTCTGCTGGCCTGGTCACCCCCATCTGCCGGCCTGGTTGCCCCTCACTGTCCCCCTCTGCCAGACTGGTCACTCCTCACTGCCCCCCCTGCCGGACTTGTGGCCCCACACAGCCTGCTGGTTAGTCATTTGGTCATCCCTCGCTAACCCCCCTGCTGGCCTGGTTGCCCCACACAGCCTGCTGGTCAGTCGTTTGGTCGTCCTCACTAACCCCCCTGCTGGCCTGGTCACCCCACGCAGCCTGCTGTTTGGTTGTTACTGTGAGGGTGTCATGACCAATTTGCATATTACCCTTTTATTAGTATAGCTGGCCACTTGGCCTGTTGAAATTTTATAGACAAATAATATACCTAGAATTTGCTTCATAATGATCAAAGATGGGGGAAAGTGGTGGAGCCAGATGAAACAAGATTCCCAGGAGTTAAATTATCAAAGTTGAGCAATGGTACATATGGATCCATTACACAAGCTTTTCTATCTTTGTGTATGTATGAAATTTTCCATTAAAGCAAGCTTAAAAGTACAGATTCCCAGGCCCTTCTACCAATGAGCTTGCATTTTAAAATATTCCTAAATGATTCTGATACAGTCTACTACAGAGTTAGATAATAGCTAATATCCTTTTAATATAATTTTAAAGAATTATTTTGCATACTAGAGGCCTGGCACATGAAATTCGTGCACGGGTACAGTTCCTAGGCCTGGCCTGCGATCAGGGCCCTCTTCCTCGGCTGCTGGCAGTCGGCCCTGCCCCCTCCCCCGCCCCCCCCCGTTTCCCGTTCATCATCGGGCAATCAGAGCCTGCCGGCCGGGGGGAGGGACCAAGAAGTGGGCTATACCGCCCACTCATTGGCCCCGTCCCCAGACACTGGTCACCCTCTGTGTGTGGGGCAACCAGTAGGGCGGGGCCTTGGCCTGGCACCACCCACATCCATCACCACCCACCCCTGGTTCCCTGTTCCCCATCAGGCGATCGGGGTCTGCGGGCTGGGGACAGCTCCTGTGTTGAGCATCTGCCCCCTGGTGGTCAGTGCATGTCATAGTGACTGGTTGTTCCGCTGTTTGGTCGATTTGCATATTATCCTTTTATTATATAGGATAATTTGACTAACTGATGTTGAACAATAAAAATTTTGGCTATGCCCTAGCTGGTTTGGCTCAGTAGATAGAGCGTCAGCCTATGGACTGAAAGGTCTCAGGTTCAATTCCAGTTAAGGGCACATGTGGCCCTGATCCCCAGTAGGGGGCATGCAGGAGGCAGTCAATCAATGATTCTCTCTCATCATTGATGTTTCTATCTCTATCTCCCTCTTCCTTCCTCTCTGAAAATAATAAAAAAAATATTTTAAAAAATATTTTGGCTGGTTTTTGTCCCTGGTTCCTGGGAAGTAAATTCCAAATATTTGGGATTTCCTGAGTGATAGGAGTGTCTTTATTATTCATGGTGGACCTCTCATATCATACCTCAGGACAGTAGCAGTTCAGGCTGGAAAGATGAACCATGAATTAGAGGGTTAGTGCTCTGTGACAGGTGATATCAGCCCAAGGTAGGAGAGAGACACTAGAGATTAAGTTCAATCACATGGCCAATGATTTACTATGCAATGAAATCACAATAAAAACTGTATAGCCGAAACTGGTTTGGCTCAGTGGATAGAGCGTCGGCCTGCGGACTCAGAGGTCCCAGGTTCGATTCCTGTCAAGGGCATGTACCTTGGTTGCGGGCACATCCCCAGTAGGGGGTGTGCAAGAGGCAGCTGATCGATGTTTCTCTCTCATCGATGTTTCTAACTCTCTATCCCTCTCTCTTCCTCTCTGTAAAAAATCAATAAAATATATTTTTAAAAAAAACAAACAAAAAAAACTGTATAGACACCTGAAGCTCAGGTGAGATTCCTTGGCTGGTAATTCTAGATCAGTTTGTTGGGAGGGTGATATGTCTTATGGACACAGAAGCTTCACATTTGGGACCCTCCCAGACCTCACCATATATGTCTTCATTTGGCCGGTCTTGACTTGTATTCTTTATAATAACAATGTAATTATACCTAGAACACTTTCCTAAGTTCTGTGAATCATTCTAGCAAATTATGGAAGCTGAGCAGCTAGTAAGAAGCCCAAAATTTATAGCCAGTTGGTCAGAAATGCAGGTGGCCAGAAAACTCTGGAGTTTGTGTCTGGTGTCTGAAGTAAGGCAGTGTAATAGGGGAATCTGCAATGTAACTGGATATTTGTTTAAGTTAACAACTCCTTTCTATTAAAAGAGGGGGTCACAATCTTCAAGACTAATGTAAGAATTAAATGAGATGTGTGTAAAGCACTGTGCATGGTGCCTGGCACATGGAGATGAAAAATCAAATATCCCATGGGAAGTTAAACCTCTGTTATCTACTTGTTAACATAAATTTTCTACATAAAATTACCCATACTATCCAGTGAAGACAGAAGGAACAGTGAGAACAGAAGGTGTTGGTGAGAATGACAGGTGAAAAGATGGAGCTATTATTTTAGAATAAAGGGTTTAAGTAGGGTATGTAGATGTAGTGAACAAAGAGGCCACAAGGAAAACATGAGGCTATTGAGATAAGAAGAGTCCTAGGGTGGAAGAGAGGCACCCTGGGAAGTAAATAAGGTGACAGGGGCTCGTATTGATTTTGTCTAAGGACCTAGTGATGCCACTGTGCCCTAGGGGAACCACTAAGAGAAAAGAACACTTATCTGCTCACCCCTCCCCAGAACCCAGGGTCAGCAGGAGCAGGAAAGGTAAGTTCCTCTGGTTCCAGGACAAGGATAAGCAGCACCGAGGCCCTTACACCTGGGGAAAATGAGTTACTAGGAGTGCTTTCTGATTTGAAGAACGTGCTGTTCCTCTACCACTCAGCCCTCCAAACTTCCCTTCCCCACCTCCAGATTACCTGTTGATGGTAAAAGTTGTTGGCACTTTGTTCAAACCGTTCATCTTTGGTTTCCACAGTTTTCCCCAACTTCTGCAGTACCTGGGGATATAAGTCAGAGAGGCCCATAAGGTTATATACAGTATAGTCAAGTCTCTCTTATCTGTTGGCGTCACATGACCCTGGCTTCTCTCAGAGTTTTAGATTCAACTAAAGGGCCACTGTACTCAACAGAATTAGATATATAGCATATTGTTGAATACATAATCATCTTTTCACATTGGATACTCTTAAGTATATGCAGCAGTGTGCTAGAGGATATATATAAAGCCCAAAATAAATAAGGTATATGTTCCTGGAATTACATTGTTATTTACACTGTTCTTTGCAGGGGGATGGGGAAAGTATTATATTAAAACAACAATTAATATGCAGGCCGGTGTGGTTCAGTGGATAGAGCATGGACTGCGCACTGAAAGGTCACAGGTTTGATTCCCAGTCAGGGGCACGTACCTGGGTTACAGGATTTTTGTTGTTGTTGTTTGTTTGTTTTTAAATATATTTTTATTGATTTCAGAGAGGGAGGGAGAGGGAGAGAGAGATAGAAACATCAATGATGAGAGAGAACCATTGGTGGGCTGCTTCCTGCACACCCTGCTGGGAATGTGCCCTTGATCAGAATCGAACCCAGGACCCTTCAGGCCACAGGCTGACACTCTATCCACTGAGCCAAAGCGGCTAGGACAGGGTCGCAGGTTGACGCCTGGCCTCGGGTTGGGGTGCATGCTGGAGGCAACCAACTAATATGTTTCTCCCTCCTCTTCCTCCTCCTCCTCCTCCTCCTCCTGCTTCTTCTCCTCCTCCTTTTCCCTTTTACTCTTTCTACAAATCAATGGAAAAAAAAAATATCCTCAGTACGGATTAACAACAACAAAAAGTAAAATGTGCATGGCTTTTAAAGATATACCTAGTAACATGAGCCTTAAAGACATTTTTCAATTGAGAAACTCTCTTTCAGCCATAGCCCAGGTTCTTCTAGAATAGATGAGGTCAGAGAGGTGGGCAGGAGACTCCTCTCTTATGAGGGCCCTATTTTAAGAAGCCCTGGTAAAATGCATTTAAAACTCAGCTAAAAATTAATGCTATCTATGTTTATTTCCTCTCCACTGGGAACCCGAGAGCTAAATATTATTCTGGTCTCGGCACTAATGAAAAGGACATGGAAATGAAAAATGTACAGTACCTGTTTCCATAGGGGACACTCACATAAACAAATAAGAAAGTCCTGCCTCTTCTATCTGTAACCCATTTTGGAAGGAGGTACCACCAACCCTAGGTCCAAGTTGGAATATCAGGAGTTTCCTGCCCTCAATTCCTTCTCTCTCACCTCCTTCATGGAATCCCTCAACACGCCCATCTCTGAAAATCATCCCACGCTTTCTAGTCTCATTGCCATAGCTTCAGCCCCGGCCCCGATTGTTTCTCACCTGGTCTGCCTATCATGCTGCTACTTAAAACCTTCTAATGATTCTCCATTTACCTTCTCAACAAATTGTTATTACATACCCATTATGTTTCTGTAAGTTATAGTTCAAGCTCTAGCATGCATGCAGGTCTCGATGATCTCACTACTCACTTAGCCTCAGCTCTCATAGTTCCTTCTTCCTGTAGGTCTCCCCGCACCCCCCCTCCCCAACACTTTATTAGTTTCCCGAATAAGCCATATTTCTGCTTATTGTAGATGCTGTGTCCTCTTTCTGGAATGTTCTTCCCCACCTTGGCTGTCAGGCCACTATCTAAAAAACTCAATTCATAATTTATATTCTTTGTGACACTTAATCACATCTACTTCATCTTATTAATCAAGTTAATCACTCCCTCCTAAGCACTTACAACTTCTGTACCTTATATGCACTTCTGTTACTCTTTTATTATTTTGTATTTATCTATCTATGACTCTTTCTAAATTGTGAGCTCCCTGAGGATTGGGTACTTGCCTTACTTATCTAGATTTCTCAGTATCCAGCAAATAGATACTTAATACTTATAACAGGAAGGAGAGTAAGACTGATACTGGAGAGGACAAATACTGGGCCTTTAATTAAGATTTTTTTAATTTTTATTAATTCTCACTGGAGGATACTTTCCTATTTATTTTTATTTTATTAAAAATATTTTTATTTGCCCTAACTGGTTTGGCTCAGTGGATAGAGCATTGGCCTGTGGACTGAAAGGTCCCAGGTTCGATTCCGGTCAAGGGCCTGTACCTTGATTGCAGGCACATCCCCAGTGGGAGGTGTGCAGGAGGCAGCTGATCGATGTTTCTCTCTTATCGATGTTTCTAACTCTCTATCCCTCTCCTTTCCTCTCTGTAAGAAATCAATAAAAATATATTTAAAAAATATTTTTATTGATTTCAGAGAGGAAGGGAGAGCGATAGAGAGATAGAAACATCAATGATGACAGAGAATCATTGATTGGCTGCCTCCTGCATGCCCCCTACTGTGGGGGGTCGAGCCTGCAATCCGGGCACGTGCCCTTGGCCAGAATTGAACCAGGGACTCTTTAGTCCTCAGGCGGACACTCTATCCACTGAGCCAAATCAGCTAGGGCAGGAAGACTCTATTCTTAATCCTGGGGTTAGTGTCTCTCACTTCTGGAGCTTTCTCTATAATGGTTAAGATCAAGGACTCTGGAATCAGACAGATAAATGTATGCCCCCCATCTTGGCCTTTCCACTTACTGGATATATGCCTCTGGGCAAATCACTTAAACTCTGGAGCCTCAGTTTACAGACCTCCCTTTCCCCATTAAGATAATAGTAACTCCTGGGGTTGATGGCAGAATTGAATATTATACATATAAATTGCTTTCACAGTGCTGCCCTAAGGTGAGTACTCAAAACAAACCCACTATCACTAAGTCTAGTTCCACCCCTTCCCTATTTCCTTTTCAGTTTAACCTTATATGTTTGTCTGTCTCTAACTCCACCTTACTTAACACCCAGGCCTGGTTGTGCAGAGTAGGCCATCTTCCTTGGCTCCACCCTATCCCCATCCCCCTAAGAAAGTTGCAAAACCACCTTGTTTAGTGATTAACACAGCCCTCACTTCCTTCCTGCTACCCCTCCCTTCCTTTGTTTGGGGCATAATTCTTCTTTGGTGGAGGAGGCTGAAAGGATAGAGGAGTCCACTGAGGCTAGAATCACTGTGGCAAACTACAAAGCAGACCTATGTTCCCAATCCCCAAAAGGCTCAAGGCAAAAAGGCTTGGAAGGTGTGGGAGTGTGTGTGCTGAGGGAACACTCCCATCTTCAATTCTGAAACTGAAAAGATGAGTATTATCACCCTGGAAACATGTCCTGGGCCCAAAGTCATTTGTTGCCATAAGAAATGGGGCCAGGAACATAGACACTTATACTATGTTGTAGATGTTCTTTCTTAACCAGAGTTCCTTGAGGGAAGTGGGTGTACACATGCTCCACAGATGTTTGTTGAAAGAATTAGTAAATTCTATCTCAGGATCACTTCCTAGTAAAGGCCCACGTAATGCCAATCCCTGAAGTCCTGCACTGAGAATTCTGACCAAGTCTGTCTGGCTTAGCAGCTGGGAAGTTAGAATATAGATACTTAGGGAGAAAGAGCAGGGACAAGAGAGAAAGTAAATGTGGCAAAATGTTAACACTTGGTGAAACAGGTAAAGAATATTCTAGTGTTCATTGATTTACATTCTGTGTAAGTTGAAGTGGGAGGGTAAAGCTTTAAAAAAAAAATCACTGCAGATATGTTTGTTGCCTATAGTTCCTCACCATGACCCTTCCCCATAATCACATACTAGTATATCTTGAGTTAATTCTCTCAGTTGGGGTAATTTGAGTAGGGCCTGCACATGAGATATGAAATTTTGTTAATTTTTTTTTCCTAGGTGCGATAATGATACTGTAGTTATGTAAGAAAGTTTATTTTCAGGATATATGCTAAAGTAGGCTCTTTAATATGGCCCTAATATACTTCCCAGCCTTTTATCCCACCGCTCCTTGCCTAAAAGGATTTCCAGAAGCCACGCCTGGCTCATGTTGGCATTCCTCATCTCTTGCCTGAGGAACTACTAATTAGCCATAATTCCTATTTCAAATTCAGACTCCCCTACAAAACCTCCCTCAATTCTCCTCAATCTTTCTGTCCTCTGAATTCCCACAGAGGTGCAGCTCTCTCAGGTCACTTATTTTACCTTTAAAAAACAAACAAACAAACAAAAAACTGAATTGTAAGCTTCGGGCAGGCAAAAATGCCTCTTACTCATATCTAAATTCCCTCCTGATAGACGTCTAGCCAGGTATCCTGGACAAAAGAGTTTTTCTCTAAATATTGTTGATTGAACCATCTGAGATACATGTTGAATAAAAGTCAACAGAGGGAAAAGAGCAACAAAGGAGTGGGGAGTTAGAGATCTGAGTTTTCCACAGAGATATCACAAACAGTTGGTGAAAGCATTAGAGTGAAATGTGAAAATGTGTCATCTTGTAAAAACACAATAAAGCCAGTTTGAATTGTCTCATGTTGAGTCTGGATGGGAACTGGAAAATAACACAAGAATGCTTCACCTCCATTGCGTTTAACAGTCACCAGACCTTCACTCCTAGTTTTTCAGAGGAGGTGGTCTGAGCAAAAGGTGTTCCTACTCCCAGCTTTGCTCCTGAGAAAAGATAGGAAGGAAGTGGGCAGGCCAGCAGGAAGTGGGGAGGCACAGATGTCCAAGTGGTTTATCGGGAACCTTGTAAAGAGAGCAGCCTGAGTTTGGCATCCAAAGGCAAGACACCTGGGTTCCAGTGATCGTTCTGCCACATGCCAATCTCCTTTGAGCCTTGTTTCCCCATTTCTAAAATTGGGATACTAATAACGTGCTTAAGGGTTAAAAAGATGAAGTGAAATCATATTATAGCTATGTTGGCTCCATAAAGGGAAAGATCATGTCTTTCTTAGTGGGCACTTGATATTTGACACATTTGACTATTTGACATGTTAGCTATTACATACTACTGAGAAGATTACAGCCAACTGCTTATAGAAAGATTGCAAAGTTTCCTAGGGAGTCCTTTCTTTTGACTGTAACTTTCACCGTCTTTATCTTGTCTTCAGTAACTTCCCATTCAACAATAGAAAAATAAAAATAACTTCCCAAGACTCAAGAACTCCGGCAGGCTGAGTAAGCTGAACTCCTGCCCACATCCCAGGCCGTTTCCGCTCTATCCATTGAGTATCCACTATCGTTAAGGTGCCAGCTGAACTGTCCAATTTCTGCCTGCCCTTCTGTCTAAGTTCAGAGTATTTTCTTGTTTTCTGCAACAACTTGGGAATTCCCCAGGGCAGATCTGAGTTTGTTCCTCACTCTGCCTTCTCAGGGTTCAGACCACAAAAAACAGTGTGTACCTGGGCAGCTGGTTCTCCCTCTGGGAGGCATCTGACGCTGTGGTTCAAGGAGCCCTCTCTCCTCTTCTCACTTTAGTGTCCTTACCATGTTGAGTTTCCAAATCACTGAACACCAAATCTCTCATTTTACAAATGCAGAATCTGAAGTGGGCAGAGCAGGGACATTATTTACCTAAGGCTTAGGACTCCATGCTTAAAAAAGGAGAGAAATCCCAAAGCAAGGGCATAGTGTTGATGATAGGCTGGATGAGGACAGAAGGTGAAAGAGGGAGTTAAAGTCAATTTCTCTATCTTTTAAAAATAACTATTATCCACAGTTTTTATCGTTTGGGCTTTCTTTTTGTTTTTCCAACCCCTAGTATAGCTAGCCTTCCCCTCTTCTCTAGTACCTCCTGTTTCTCCACACTGTTTCTAACCAGACCTTCCCCCTAGACTCTGATCTCTATGTGTCTGATCTGGAACAAGACAGCCTTTTGAAGGCTGAAACCATGATCAAGGTGGTGAAGTTAGGGCAAGGTGATGCAACAGTCTAGCCACACAATGTCCCTTTTCCTCTGCTTTTTCACCTGAACCAGCTTCTTCCCTCCCTCCCCTCTTCCACTGTGAGCTTCTTAAAAGACAGGAGCTCTATCTACATTCCATCAATTCTCCGTTGATAATCTCATGTGGGAGAGCTGGTTGCCTTGAATCCTTCCAGGACCCAGGCCAGTGCTCTGCTTTTAGATTACAAAAATATTTCAATTCTTAAGCATGTGGTATTCATCCCAATGCTTCTAAGCCCACGGACCCTTAGAAAACCACAGTTCTGTGTCAGGTCCTTATCGCTCCCTCCCCCTTTTCTGCTGGCTTTTTCATCTTCCCATACCATCTCACCTACCAGAGTGCTGACGGCGGGAGCCGAAGTTCAGGTTAGAGGCAAAGGAAATACTCTGGGTAGGTAGAAACAAGAATGCCATTACATGTGTCGGGCAGTGTCCACATCACCTACACAGGTGGGCCAGTTACAGACAGACAACCTGCCTAAATGCTAGGGCGGGAGCAGGGCCACCAGGAGCTCGCCCAGGGCACCACGCAGAGAGAGAAGCACCGTCACCGGCCTGGACGGCGCAGGAAGCAGATACGGGCCACTCTTACAACAGCTTCAACAGCACTCAGATGTGGGCCAGGCAGCGTTAGACACAGAGGCTCACGCAGAATGATCTAGTCCTTGGACTCCCAGTCCAAGCCGCCCGGCGGCACCCATTTCTGTCTTAGGACTTGGAGGGAATCACCTCCTTGGAACCATCAATGCCATCACCTGTAAAATACCATCCCTGCTGGGCTGGCAGGGTCAAAACTGCTCCCCAGCAGCCCCCAATGCTAGTTCCTTCCCTTCATCTCTCCTGGGCCAGCCTGAGCGTTAGGGTTCCTGAGAAAGACAGCTGTCTCCTCAGCGTCCCTCATCCTGGCCCAAGATGGGGTGATGCGCTTCCTCTCTCTCCAGTCTGCCCGGTGTAGACACCCACGCCCCGCTGCTGCTTCCCGGAGGAGGCCGGAGACCCTTCTCTTCAGCCCAGGCCTCCGGGCCCCGGAGCACCCGGGCCGCCCCTCTCGCCGCCCCCGGCCCGGGCCTCGGCTCCTGGCGGGCAGACGGGCGGCCAGGCGGCGCTTACCTTCTCCTGGGCCCGGCTGAACTTCTTCTGCACCTGCTTGGCGAACAGGCCCGCAGCACCGCCGGCCTTGCCCTCCGCCATCCTGTCGGTTCCCTGGGGGCGGCGGCCTGACCGAGAGCCTGTGGTTTCTGGAGGCTCCTGGGGAGGAAGTGCGGTCCCAGCATGCCTCGCATCCGCCGGTGGGCGGGCCTCCCACTTCCCCCTGCGGGCGCTGCCCCTGCGGGGCTGGGCTGTCCACCCCGGGGCCCTCAGGACCACCCCGGGCCCCTCAGGACCACCCTGAGGTCGCCCCAAGACCACCCTGAGGCCCCTCAGGACCACCCTGAGGCCCCCCAGGACCACCCCGAGGTCGCCCCAAGACCACCTTGAGGCCCCTCAGGACCACCCTGAGGTCGCCCCAAGACCACCCCGAGACCCCTCAGGACCACCCTGAGGCCCCTCAGGACCACCCCGAGGTCGCCCCAAGACCACCCCGAGACCCCTCAGGACCACCCTGAGGCCCCTCATGACCACCCTGAGGCCCCTCATGACCACCCTGAGGCCCCTCAGGACCACCCTGAGGTCGCCCCAAGACCACCCTGAGGCCCCTCATGACCACCCCGAGGTCGCCCCAAGACCACCCTGAGGCCCCTCAGGACCACCCGAGGTCACCCCAGGACCACCCTGAGGCTGCCCCAAGACCACCCTGATCCCCCCTTAGGATCCCCCCGAGGCCCCTCAGGACCACCCGAGGCCGCCCAAACCCCAGTGCAGCGAGCCTGGGCCCATACAGCGGCCACCCTGAGACCCACCACGAGGTTCACGTGGAGGCCGACGCCAGCTCAGCCAACCCTGCTCCCTGAAGCCCTCCCTTCCGCCCAGCCCGGGGTGGGGGTGGGATGGGGTGGGGGGCGGCCCAGAGCAACAGATGAGGGGCCGAGTGGGACTTGTGGAGCTCAGGGTGGAGGCTGGGCCTGTTCGGAAGAGGCCAGAAACTCGGCCCGCCCTCAGGCAGTGCTCACTGAAGACCAGCTTCAAAGATCTCCAGCCCTCAGGTATGGGAACACCAGCCCCGCTGAACAGTTTTCAAATGGGGGCCAATTAGCCACAACTATTGGCGCTGGAAAATAGGGAGGAAACAATGGGGTAGGAAATATTGTGATTTTTCACTCAGCAAGAGTATTTATTGTTTGGGAAAGCGCCTTTCACTTATATGGGTATGTATACTGGGTGGCCAAGTAAAATGTACTTTCTTATGTCAGGTTATCTATTTTAAAGATGGAAAGCCTCTATCAGAGAGGTTGGCTCTAAGCCTAGAACTGGTAGGAACAGAGTCCACACCTGAATTTGAAAGAGAGGAACAACTGAGGTAGAGACAGAAATGGAGGTCCCGAGGAAAGGAGAGGATCTTTTGAGAAAAGAATGAGGAGGAGAATATGGAAGCCTGTGCTGGGGCTGGAGAGCAAATCTTTCTAGCTCGATAGAAACTAGAACAATGTACTAGAAGGAAGCAGAATGTGAAGACAGACACAGATTGTGAAAGTTGGGGTGGGACCGCTGCTTTTACAACTGTTGCTTCTCTATGTAGGTCTCCAACAGGAAGTTACTCTCTGACCTGTTGAGGGGATAGCTGGAAATTAGGACACCAGATTTGGAGGAACCATTTACTCAAGGATTATTCAGTGCAGATAAAATTCCCTTACGGAAGGGAAGGGGGTCAAAATACCACTTCCTAAGGAATGGAGAGGGAAACTGGAGGCCTGGGACAAAATTAGAGGCCCTTGTCTATTGTTTTCCAAGTCATTCCCCAAAGTGGACGTACTACACTGAGGATCAACCGTGTGACTGGCATTGCTGAGTGTTGGGAAGCCAAAGATGAATGAAAAACATTTGATCTTTAACCTCAGATGCTTAATGTCGACAGATGGAAAAAGGTTGGTCATCAGATGATCATAATGTTATGTTATATATGTTCTTCATTTATAGAGCTAGAGCCAGTATTTTCAGGTAATAGATCAATAGAATTTATTCTGGGTGTTAGTTGTGAGGATGGTCTAGAATGAAGAAAATGGAAGGACTTGATGTTGGATGGGGAGACGTGGGGGAGAAGCCCAGAGAATGGTGGTGTTGTGGGGACACCTGAGAGAAGATGGTGTTGATAGCAGGTGTGTCACTGGCAGAAGCAGGCCAATACCTGTGTCACTCTCCGGAATCTGCAGCATCCTCAGCCGTGCAGCCCAGCCACTGCCTCCCAAGGAACGCTCTTCAGTGCTAATCTCTCGGGAACTGAAATTGGTGGTCACCAAATCATGTACTTAGAGCACAGACAATGGTTAGAAGTTAACTAGATAGGGAAGTTGAGTCATAGAAAGGCTGGTGGCTTGCCCAAGGTTACCATCCCTCAGTATGGAACTGAGATTGGGAATATAGGCATCCTGATCCCAGCCCAGCTTCTTACAGTGTATACACTGTTCCGGAGGCCTCTGCTGACATAGTAGCCTACAAATTCCAGGACCTGTCTTAGCCGTTTCTCCTGCTATAATGTTAACTACCCTGGTCCCTCTTGTCTGGTCCTCAGTAACTGCTATAGAAAGTGGCTTCTCAAAATGGGTGCCCCAAGGAAGCCCCGAAGCTAGTGCGGTTTGAGGAACTAGCTTCTGTGGGAAAGGGGAAGGAGGATTCTAGGAAAAACCATGGGGAGGACCAACACCACCCTGAGCCCCACAGTGCTCTTTCACTGAACATAAGGATTTTACGCTGGTGTATCAGCAGTATGCAGCTCTCTTCATTGTGGTTGGAATTAATGACACCAAGAATGAGATGGTGATTTATGAATTCATCCATAACTATGTGGAAATTTTAGATGAGTACTTCAGCCTAGTGAGTGAATTAGATATAATGCTTAATTTGGATAAAATACACCTCATTTTGGATGAGAAGATATTAAATGGCTGCATTGTAGAAACAAATCAGGCAGGAATGCTTGCCCCTCTACTAATTCTTGATAATATGTCAGAAAGCTGAATAATGGAAGGCTCTGCCAGGCATCATCGACATAGGAAATGAGAACATGGAATACCTCTCAACATCTGTAGCCCAAAAGAATCTAGAAGAGCATACATTGCAAAATGGGGCATCCTTCCAAAGACATTTTAATCTTCATCCAAGGACATGCTTTCTATTTGTTTTAGAGAGAGAGAGAGAGACAATGATCTGTTACCTCCTACACGTGCCACGACCTGGAATCGATCCTGCAACCTAGGTATGGGCCCTTGCCACCTTTTGGTGTACAAAACAATGCTCCAACCAACTGAGCCACACCGGCCAGGGCCAACAACATTTTAAATATGTGTTTTTCACAGTTCCTAAATATGATGTAGGAAGAAACATTTTCTGTGAGAGAGAACCATAAGCATTTTCCCCCACTTGTTTAAATTTTGTTAAATAAAATTGTTAGTCTCTGCTTCCCTTTGCAAATTAAATTCAGGAATAGCAGCATGAGGTGGGAAGGAAGTGTGGCAGTTTTTTTATCAGCCAATAAAAATTTAAAATGACTTAAAAAAAATAAAAGGTTGCTGCTTCACATCCTCTTAACCTTCTCCTCTCAGTTTACTCTTCAATCTATGGTAGACCACTCTAACAGACTGAGCCCTGGACAGGATGAGGCAAATTATCAGCTTCCTAGTTCTCTGTGGTTTATAGAACCCTGGGTCAGGTTGCCTATTTTAGTCTCAGCCTTGAAGTGCTAACTCATACTTAGTTTGAGGATGTATATAATTTTTTTTGAAAAGCGCTTGTGAGCATTTAATGAACTTCTCTCTACTAGTATGTGGCTTAAAGCTACCAGGACACAGGGCCCCCAACACCCTTAATCTTCTCCTCAACCCTTCTGCTGAAATATATGGCCTTCGTGATGACAGGCTGCTTTGGGAGCTTTCCCTTCCCCAGAACAGTGTAGTAGCCGGATCACACCACATCAATGATAGGAACACCTCTAGTCTTGTTTTTGGCAGCTTTTACCTGTGTCTGCTCACTGACCAGGGTCCAGAGTTTATCAAGGTTGACTGTTGGGCAGAAGCTCTGGTTCCTCTTTAAGTGGTAATTCCTCATATCAGCTTTCCCTAGTAACCTGGGTGATAGTTGTCCAAGTTGATCCTGAGATGTTACAAGCCACCAGTATTACCTCGGCCTCCCAAGTGCTTCTGGTGCTTGTGGATGTGGCTGTGGCTGTGGCCATGGCTCACGTGAGGCCCCATATTATTGTCTCTTCTCCCTTTTTGTTCTGCCTCTTCCCCTTAAATCTTTATTTTCTTTGTTCAACATTTTCTTTTCTCCTTTTTTCTACTTTTTTACTTCCTAGTCTTTCTAATTTGCCACTTCCTTTGCTGGCACCTGACCTATCACCTAATCCTTTACTCCTGTCTCTAGTGTATCTTTGTAAGAAGTTGCCACCATCCAGAACTTTGGGGTGAGCACTTGTTCTAGGCACTGAAGGGGGAAACAAAAGAAGAAGGAGCCTACAGTGTACCTGGAAGATCAGAACACATTTTGTCACTCAGGAACATTTAAAAGTACTCTGTGCCTTTGTATATGGAAAATATGCATTGGAGGAGGGCAGATGGGTAGATTAATGGATCGGTAAATCCTAAGATAATTTAAAAAGGATAATATTAAACCACTCCCACTTGGCTTAGTTTGTGAACTGATAGAGGTGGCAGCAAATGGACGAACCAGCCCAGAAATGTGGTGAAATCCAACTTGGGACCTATAACTGCATTTTTCTAGAGAGATTAATTACAAATAAAAAGACACAGGTTGGTAATGTGTATGCAGTTTTATTTGCATTTCTGTATCTGGTTCAATAGTCTCCTAGAATGTTTTTTTCTTGATGGCCTCAAGTCCTGCTGTGAATTAAAGAATTATCTTGGCATGGCTGTTGTACTCAGGAAGATGTTCAGTTGCTGGCAATGACCTGAAGGAAAAGCAAGTTATATCCACGTCAGTTATTTTTGCCTACATCCTTTCTTTTTCCTTCAGGGTTCCTAGTTGCATATGGCTCTATACTGGGTTTATAGGGAGTTAAGAGGTTGTAGGGCAGCTGTGTCAAGACAATTCAATGTTATGGACATACTAGTGTCTCGGTGCATGGATTCATGCACATTGGAAGGAAATTAATTAGAAGAAATACTTTAATATTGTTATTCGCTCTTTCTCTATAATAGAAGTGTCACCCAAATTCACAATCAACAATGACAGATCAAAACACACTCGTGTGATTGGCACCAGTGAAAGCTTTATATGTATTGCACATATGCAAGTCAACTTAGCCTTTTATATATATAGAATAAACTTGCTTAATTAGACCTGCTGTCTGATTTAGCCAACCTTTTCCCAGCCCAGTGAAGCACCCCAACTCCTCTTTCAGGTAATTGTCAGCAACACAGCAGTAAATAGCAACATGAAGCACATTATTATTGTAGATCATGCAGGGAGAACAAAGGGTAAAATATTTAACTGCAGCAGTGTTTGACTATATTCTGCACAGTGAGAAAACCTGAAGTCATTTTCAAGGTCCACCATTTCTTACTTCTTTTTAGTCGGGTCAAGTTTCTAAAATTTCTAAATCTCCATTTTCCGGCTAATGAAAATAAAATAGGATTCTACTGAGTCTCCTATCTACCTACTCCAGGACTTCTGTGAGGATCAAATGTGATGAGACACGTGAAAATGCTTCACAAACATTTGGTTAAAGTGTAAAATGTTTGCACCTGGCTATAAAGCAAGTCATGTTCCTGGGTTGAAGAAACTCCAAGAAGATTAGTCACTAGGGAGAGGAAGCTGGACGTTGCTATGTGACATCATTACCCGGTGCCCACAGCGACTGTTTCTGAGCCAGGCTGGGCTGTGGGCCTCATTTTGCACCATGGGGGCTTGGCTGTGATTTGGTGGGGTGTTGCTCCAGGGTGGTGGCAGGGCCTGTGTCCCACTTGGGGGAAGCCGAGTGCTGGTTTGTTGGCGCCAGGTCTGTGGTGCCATTTATTTTTAAATGACCAGTGTGCATCATGGCAGCTCCTGCGTTGAGTGTCTGCCCTCTGGTGGTAGTGTGCATCATAGCTACCAGTCCGATGGACACTTAGCCTTTTATATATATAGATATCCAGGATTTAGTGGCAAGGACAGACTTTGCAATGGTTGTGAGTTAATGTTCATACCACAAGACTCCAGAATGAGTTAGAAGGCTGCAAGGCACAGGTGAGATGACTGTGAGGTTCTTCCCACTAAGTCAGTATCAGTAGAGTCTCATCTAACCCTCAAACATTGTTTAAAGTGGTAAAACCTCTTTCCAAAGGGTAGAGCAAATTCTCATAATGGGAGAGATTATTAGTGCCTCTTCCCTTGCCCAGGAGAATGCAGGCCTTCGGAAGCTGTTTTCCCTTGACTTTAACTTAGGACAGCTGTGATAAATGCCTGGTTCATATTTGTTGTTACCACCATCTTACCCTAAGCAGTAAACAATATGGTGAAGCCTGCTTAGTGGGTATGTGAAGGGAAACTCAGGGTGGTATCATTATTGAGGGAAAGTGCACTATGGAGGGGGAAGGAGTAAACATATGAATGTGATGAGGAAAATGATGGTTTCCCCTGCCCAACTTTTGCTCTCCAACCCAGCCAGTGCACAGGTCTCCAGGTGACCCTATTTCAACCCATTATTTGAGAGGACTCACATTATTCATCCAAGAGATGTAAGCAGAGACCCGGGTGAAGACTGTGGGCTTCCTGGAGACATTACAGCCCTGGCTGGACACAAAGCTGGTCACTCCATGGACAGTATACTGACCATTCACCAAGCAGTGGAGGGGGCCTCCAGAATCACCCTGCAGGAAATAAAAGCAGAGTCCTGAAATTCCAGATATTTTTATCTTTGGGCCTTTGCTCTTGCTTACATCCTGCCCACCCCCATCTCTGTAAAATTCTGTACAGTTTTAAAACTCCAATTCAAATCACCACTTGCTTCATAATCCCACAATCAAGATGAATCTCTTCTTCCTTTCTAAACAACCACAGTACTTCTTCCTTTCTTTTGCATTATTTATGCCATATTCTGCCTTGCATTTTGGTTTCATAATTTGTTTCTACCTCCCACGCATAGCTAAGAGCTTGAGACAGGAGCTATGTTTTGATGATAATTTCCTTTCTACAATGCTAACACAGAACTTTGAACAGCTACAAGTTTAATAGTTTTTATTGACTTAAATTGAACCTGGGATGGGAGAAGTAGGGTGTTCTAATGATTTCTTTATCCCCAGCATTTAGACCAATGGGTCTAATTAGACTTAACATTTAAACACAGGATAGGTAGTCAATACATGTTAAACTAAACTGGGGTAAAGAGGAGAGAAAGTAATATATTGGGTAATGGTTACATGCTCAGACTTAGAATCAAGAACCTGGGTTTATAGAATATGACCTTGACATGCTTCTTCTTACTCAGTTCCAAGAATGCCAGTTCTATAATAATAGACATAAAATTGGAAGGTATTTCTCAGGAGAATCTGACCAGCACAAGAGAACAGACCTAAAGATACTGACATTGAAAGTCCCCCCCAATGAAATAGCTTAGCCAGAACTACAAAGTAGTTCACTATGGATAAACCCCACCTAAATTCAGAGCTACCTATCCACTTCTTAACCACCCCATTCTAAAGTAAGAGCAGATGGTCAAGGATTACCAAACATTTGAAGAAAGCCTCTAATATAAAAATAAAGATCAAAGAAAGAGACAAAGAAATAAACAAACAAAGGCAACTAAGATTATGCAGGGAGAAGAAAACAAACAATAAAACTATGATTAATACTGCATCCATGATACCAGAACAGCATGCTATTAATAGAACATTTGAAAATAAAAAGAGCCTTTGGAAATTATGAATATGATAGTAGAAATAAAATGTTGGGAGTATTGGAAGATAAGGTAGAACAAACAAACAAAATATAGAGAAAATAAGAGGACCAGTTTAGGAGGTAAACTTATGAATAACAAATTCTAGAAAGAGAAAATAAAAATGGAGGGGAGGAAATACCAACAATACACGTTTTCAGAAACAAAGCTCTAGAGTTTCCAGAATGAAAAAAAAAAAGCTAGTAAGTGCCCCTCATGATGAATGCAAATAGACCCATACCAAGACACAGAACATTAGGGACAAGAGAAGATAAAAGAGGTCACTTGCAAATTAATTGAGAGTATGGGATTGAATTAGCAATAAGTTGAGTATATACTATGCAAATAAAAAAGACAATTATTATTTTCCAAGGAATACAAAGTTATGCAGGAAATGTAAATTAATCCTAGAATACCTGGTTTGGTTGTGAATCGCATTTTATATAATTATAACAAACATTAAATGTTAATCTAATAAAAATTATTTTTTGGAGTTTGAGGTGGTGATGGAAAAAGTTCATGCTTGGGGGCAAGTAAAAATGTGTAAAAGGAAGAGATATCCACATCTCTCATAATGCCTGAACTGAAAAATTAAGTAGCAATATAACTATATTTTTAGAGAGGTATGGAAGTAGAAACCAAAAGTCAGCTGAAACGAGTTGAAAGTAGTTCCTTTTAGGGAGCAGGAGCTCAAGTGGTAGAAGGAACACAATGACTATTCTTTTCCATTATTAAGCCTCATAGTTTTATTTGCCACCTTAAGCAATTTAATATGTATAGTTTCAATATAAAATTAAAGCTAAAAAAAAAAAAAGAAGAAGAAGAACTAGGGAAAGAGACCAAAAGTTCAAATCGGGGATTTGTTTTAAAAAGGAACTAGCTGTACCCCACCTGAACTAATGTTTAGGCAAAGTAGATGTTTTGTTTAGATTATTGTACTCAAAACAAACAAAAACAATCTAAACCTCTTCTACCCAAATTCTAATAGGGATTTGAGAGTACTTCTGGGCTATAGGACAGGAAAGTAATTGAATTATATGTAATACAATGTCTTATGCTAATCGATCTGAAAAGAAACAAAGGCTCTGGAGAGATGGAGGGCATGGTTGAGGATTTTAGGACAGAAGGAAGAGATAGACAAGAACTCAGTGGGAGTACTTGGATTGAGGTCAGAGAAGCTCAATGAATTCACTCTCAGGAAAGGGGTTGGGAACACAGAAGTCTGAAAACCTAGAGAGTACACTATTTGGAAAACTCCAGTGGGAAGGAACCCAGAGACATAATTATCTTAGAGAATTGTCAGTTTGGAGTGGCAACCAGAAGAGAAGTACTCTAGTTTTTTTCAGAATTCAAGACCCTGGGAGAGAAGAAATTTGGACACACAGAGAACACCACGGATGAGAAAAGACCATATGAGGACTCAGCAAGGTCACCATCTGATAGCTAAGGAGAAAGGCCCAAGAAGAAACCAAACCTGCTGACACCTTGATTGGACTCCCAGCCTCTAGAACTAAACATTTCACTGACCTGACCTTAGTTTCTCACCTTGGGTGATTGTTGACCTCCAAGCAGCAGAAGACAATAACCCAGTTTTGATTAAAAGTCACAAGATTAAGCCCCTGGCTAACCCACTGGATAACATCTTAAGTTATGTGTCAGTTCCTGAGCCCTAAAGCTGGATGATCCCCTTGGCTACCTCTCTTTGAAACCGATTATGGACAGTTGGACTCTTCAAAAATACCAATGGCATAAAAGACAAAAAATACAGTAAAATAAAAGTAAGGGACAATAAAAGAGACTAAAGAGATATTTCTATTACTTAAAAGATATTTCTATTATTTAAAAAACTAGAGGCCTGATGCATGAAATTCATTGAGGGGGGGTGGTGGTGGGGGGTGTCCCTCAGCCAGGCCTGTGCCCTCTCGCAATCTGGGACCGCTTGGGGAATGTCTGACTGCCTAAACCAGCCAATTGGGCCTAAACCAGCAGTTGGACATCTCTCTTGCAATCCGGGACCACTCGCTTCTAACTGCCCACCTGCTCACTCCTTACCGCTTTTCTTGCAGCTCCTTAGTGCTGCCTGGAAGCAGAGCTTCTGGCTGAGTGGCGCTCCTGCTGTGGGAGCACACTGACCACCAGGGGGCAGCTCCTGTGTTGAGTGTCTGCCCCCTGGTGGTCAGTGCGTGTCATAGCGACCAATCATTCTGGTCGTTTGGCCTTAATGGTTGCTGGGCTTTTATTGATTTTTACAGAGAGGAAAGGAGAGAGAGAGCTAGAAACATCATGAGAGAGAAACAATCAGCTGCCTCCTGCACACCACCCACTGGGGATGTGCCCGCAACCAATGTACATGCCCTTGACCGGAATCGAACCTGGGACCTTGCAGTCCGCAGGGCGACTGCTCTATCCACTGAGCCAAACCGGTTTCGGCGGTTGCTGGGCTTTTATATATATATAGATAAAATTTAAAAAAGACCCTGGGAAGTGAATTAACTCAAAAAGGTTAAACCTTAAGAGGTTATAGGTTAAGCTGGCTGAAGAGGACCTGAGAGGTTGTTTTAGTTTCCTTTTTTGCCCCTCCTTGCATGTAAGGTTCCTAGGATACAGGACTCTTAAGTTTTAACACTGGAAAAGTCCTGGGAAAACTAGGACGATTTGGTCACCTTACTTCCATAGTACTAAGTGCTCACAAAAAAAAAAATCCTTTGCTTCTGTTATTTCAGCCAGCCTACCCGCCTCCTGCTGGCTTCTCTTCCTCCTTCACCTAGCTTGGACCTTGCATTTGATTTGCAGTCTTGCCTTTTGCCCTGGTAATGCAGGAAAACCTAGTCCTGGATTAATCCATTCTCTACAACTGGATCTTTGAATGGTTATTGTGTAATCTCTAATCTCAGCCTATCAGTAATATTTTGGAGGCCAATCCTTCTCCCATTCACTTTAATTAATCCAGACCCATACAGTCCTTTCCTCTTCAGTTTCAACATCCAGTTAGACTCCTACTTCATGAGTAAATAGAAGCAGTAATGCAGAACACCTGTCAACTTCCACGTACCCAGCATACACACTTACGTTTATGAACATTTTGGCATCCCTCTCCCTGCCCAAAGCCAGCTCCACCTGTGCTCTTGGTTCCATCTTTTTTTGTTTCCACTGGGATCTTGTGCTATCCATTCATTCCCTCTCTTTGACTGTATAGGATCCTTCTCTTTCTGCCTTAACACACTTAATTTTCTTCCCTCTTACAAGGTCCTTCTCTTTCTTGACTTCTCATCCCTCTTAAAACTACCAGACTTTTTTTGTTCCTCTCTTTCACCTAAGATTCTTAAAAGAGTGTTCTACATTTCTTTGCTATGTTTTTGAAAAAAAAAAAAAAATTTTTTTTTTTTTTTATTGATTTCAGAGAGAGGAAGGGAGAGAGAGAGAGATAGAAACATCAATGATGAGAGAGAATCATCAATTAGCTGCCTCTTGCATGCCCTTCTACTGGGGATCTGGCCCACAACCTGGCATGTGCCCTGACTGGGAATTGAACCATGACCTCCTGGTTCATGGGTTGATGCTCAACCATGGAGCCATACCGGCTGGTCCCTTGCTATGTTTTTATTGCCTCTTCTTCCTTACCCTTGAGCCTCTGCCATCACCACTCCACTGGAACTGTTCTTGCCATAGTTGCCAGTGACTCACCCACTGCCAAGTAGTCACTTTCAGTTATCTACTGTGGATCTGGCTGCACTGTTTATTTGTGATGACCTATCCGTATTTTTTGAGATTTAATAAAACTCTTATTTTTCTTTTGCCACTAGTCCCTCTTAGATCTTTATGGGTTCTTTGTCTTCCACATATCTCCCTGAAGCACTCTCGTATTTATGTTATTGCAGTTCTGCTAAGTCACTGCTCTTTTTCTAGTGGTTTCCTTGGGGGTGAGGGGTGGGGTGGGAGTGTCTCAGTTGCTGTTAAGGGTATCTCTAGCCCAGCTCTCTTACCCAGGTTCCGCTTTCTTTATATCTAATTTCTTACCAGTTAACTATACCTGAATATCCCACAGGGATCTCAGAATCAACTTATCCAGAACTAAACTCTTCACCTTTCCTCTCAAATCCTATAAATCTTGTCTCATTTGAGGGAGCAAACCTCTCTCCCAAATAACTTAAACCAAATGCCTGTAGGTCATCCCATTTCCTCCTTCTTCCCTCTTCTCCACTGCCCTAATTCAGACCCTCAAATTTTTTGCCTGGATAATTACAATAGTCTCCTAACCAATCTCCCTGCCAATTTTGTCCTCTTCAATAACATGATTATCTTGTCATCAGAGAGTGCTTCTAAAAGGCAAATCTGATCATGCTGTTCTCCTGTTTGAAACTCTTCAATAATTTCCCAGTACCTAAGTGATAAAGTTCATGTCCCCCAAGCATGACATTTAAAGCCCTACATCATGTGGCTCCTACTTGACCCTAGTGTCATCTCCTGACATTCCCTAGTATGGTAATAGTTTATGTTCTAGCTCAAGGAGTCAGCAAACTTTTTCTGTAAACGGCCAATTGTAAATATCTTAGGCTTTGCAGGCTCTGCCACAACTACTCAATTCTGTAAAAGCAGCCATAAACAATACACAAGAAACAACTATACTGTTTTCCACTAAAATATTTTTATGAACATTGAAATTTTATATTTTTCATGTGTTAATAACATATTATTCTGTTATTTCTCCCCCAACCATTTAAAAATGTAAAAACCATTTTTAGCTCAAGGGCCAAACAAAAACAGGCAGCAGGCTGGATTTGGAGGCTTGTGGGCTTCGACCTCTGCTCCAGCTAGCTGTAGGGAACACCCTATAATTCTGTATGTGTCCTACCTAGGTTCTTGGTCCATGCCTTTCTTCATGCTGTACCTCTTTCTGAATGTCTTTCCCTCCTTCTCCTGTTTAACTCTCAGGACTCACTGCAGATTCCACTTTCTCAGGGAAGGCAAGTCTTTTCAGACCCCAACAGTTAGAGGTAAGTACCTATTTTTTGGACTTCCCTATCACCTGGTGCCGTGGTCGGCAAACTGCGGCTCATGAGCCACATGCGGCTTTTTGGCCCCTTGAGTGTGGCTCTTCCACAAAATACCACGGCCTGGGCAAGTCTATTTTGAAGAAGTGGCGTTAGAAGAAGTTTAAGTTTAAAAAATTTGGCTCTCAAAAGAAATTTCAATCATTGTACTGTTGATATTTGGCTCTGTTGACTAATGAGTTTGCCGATCACTGACCTGGTGCATATCTTTATTTTAACACTTAACCATGTTATATTACAATGTTCTCTCATATGTCTGCTCCTCCCATTTCTCCACTGTGTTTGATTTATCTTTGTATCCCTAGCATTTAGCACAGTATCTGGTATTTTATTTAGTAGCTAATCAAGACCATTTGTTGAATTGCATTAAGAAATCTGTAAGATGGTGTATTGCTGATTGATCTTGTCTAAAGAGAAAATTCTGTTTTATTTATACTATTATAAAACCATTTGTGCACTTTTCCCTACTATATTCACCCATATGTATGGCTGTAAATACTAGTGAGGTAAAAGAGTGGAAATAGAGGAGCTATTGATCATTGATCAATAGATTGATCATTCTTGTAGCTCCTCTAAGGGGAGCTACCTTATACAAAATTACAACCATCACTCCAGGCTTAGCCCCACTGCATCCATAAAAAGTCTAGGTCATGAACAAATTCTAAAGCTTTTGAGGTGGGGCCTCTAGGCAAGATGCATTTTTAAGATTTTTTTTTCAACTTTGAGATCCTGTGAGCATAGAGTTACTAGCAAAGAATCATTCTCATTCAGAAACCAGAGTAGAAAGTTGAATCTGTACATGGGGTGTAAGTGTGGAACAGCGGGTAAGGAAAAGGTGGGAAGTAGTAGGCAGAGAGGGGAGGGTTCTAGGGTGGGACTTTAGACACTTTCTACATGTGTTCACCTGGCATCCAGAGCGAGCTCCATCTCCTCCAGCGCACACCATGGTGTTCTTCACAGTGGAGCCCCAGTAGGAGGGGCTGGAGCAGGTGGCGTAGTCCACAGTGGGCAGGTAAGCCTGCTGCAAGGTCTGGGCCAGCTGTCCATTGGCTAAACAGGACACACAGCATTGGAGACCAGCCCAGATACTATCCAAGGGAAAAACCTTCCACATTCTCCCAAACCTTCCCAAGCTCTGATGAAAGCTGAACTCCAGGCAAGCTCCTTCTTTCTGCCCACTGCATGTCATAGATCCTCCTTTTTTTTTCTCTTTATATGGAATCAACAGGCTCTTTCCTTTAGGGAGTCATCCTTGATTACTGTTCCCAGGTTCTAAAAAACCAATCCTAGCCCTAGCCAGTTTGGCTCAGTGGATAGAACGTTGGCATGTGGACTGAAGGGTCCCGGGATTCCAATCAAGGGTTCATGCCCGGGCTGCGGGCTCAATCCCTGGTGGGGGGGTGTACGGGAGGCAGCCAATCAATGATTCTCTCTCATCGTTGATTTTCTGTTTATTTTTCCCTCTCACTTCCTCTCTGAAATCAATAAAAAATATATTAAAAAACACACAAATAATACAGATTTAAAAAAAACAACCACAACCAATCCTACTCCTGCCTTTTTTTTTTTTAAACTCATGGATACCTTAGCAAAGTAACTAGAATCATTTTTTGATAACTTATCTGCCTGTCCTGTTTTTTCCTTATACTGTATTCCCCTGAAGCAGAAATGGGACTGTGCACCGTTGTTTGCATTTCTTAAGAGCTTGGTGCAACTTTTCTTTATCTGGCTCTTTGATTTTTCAAAGCCTTTGCACATGAATTATTTCTTTGGATCCTTACAACCCTTTCATGTTAAAGATCATGAAATTGAACCACAATGACATTAAGTGAACTGAGAGCAGAGCAGGATTAGAAGTATGTCTCTCAGCTCCAGGTTTTCCCAGGAGACTGGCTGCTCATAGCAAGGCCTTGCCTCACTTTCAGAGCTCAAATACTGCCTGGTGGCTGATAGACTTCCATGTCAGGCCCAACATCTCTGCCCTCCTTAACCATCTCTGTTCATAGCCTCTCCCACCTTTCTGTGTTATCTGAATAACATTCCTTACCAGAAATTTTCCCATGATGACCAGAAGCAGGTGGAGGCCTCATCTGCATTGACTTTTCTGGACCTACAGCTACACTGGTTAACTCACTCCAACCCAAAACCCAGTGCCTGTCTATGGAGGTAGAACAGTGGTGTGATGACTACCGAAGTGGGAGCCAGGATACCTGGGTTCCAGCCCCAGATCAGTAGTTACTAACTAGTAATGTGATCTTGTACAAAGTGTTTAATTTCCTTTGGCCTCAGTTTCCTCATGTTGAGAGGCTTGTATATAATACTGAGTTAAGTAGTGTGGTTTGTTGTTGTTGCTGTTGGGTTGTTTTTTGAGTTACAAGAGTCTATGACTCTCTACCTTGATTCCATTGCCTGTTCTTAGCTTGATTTCATGTCTCAGTTATTTTATCTCTGGTTCCTTTGTGGTTTCTTGGCTTCTGGCTATGAATACCTAGTACCACAGAAAATTGTACCCTAGAAGCTCAGCTAATCAAGATTCATGTGGTAGACGGTGCCCATGTAGGTGACTTACTTCTGGTCCTGCCCCAGCCTGTGATGTAGCAGGGACTGTTGTTAGCCAGGATGGTTCCCTCCCGTGGCAGAACACCCAGCTGGACGTAGTTGTTGAGGGTAACACTCTGGGCCAGGCGCAGTAGGGCGATGTCATAGCTACGGGAGGGAGGAAGAGATTGCTCATTCGTGGGCCAGCTGCCCATGGCTGAACAGGTCTCAAGTCTCAGGCCTCAGGCCTCAGGTGGGCATATGGGCAGGCCCTCCCCTAGCCTTGTGTCCCCATAGAATTGGAAACCAATGATTTTGAAGAAGGATAGAGCTGACTTGCTAAATCTCAAACTTGAGGTATTATACATTGGATTGTTTAGGACATTATATATTTAACAGCAGCACCTGCTGGTGAAGTCTTGGTGTTGTAGTCTAGCTCTGATCCCTGCAGCCCTGAGGAGTGGAGCTTACATCTTAAAATATATATATATATATATATATATATATATATATATATATATATATATATATAATGTATATTTTATTTCAGAGAGGCAGAGAGAGGAAGAGAGAGATAGAAACATCAATGATGACAGAGAATCATTGATTGGCTGCCTCCTGCATGTCCCCTACTGGGGATCCAGCTTGCAATCTGGGAATGTGTCATGACCAGTAATAGAACCAGGACCTCCTGGTTCATAGGTTGACATGCAACCATGGAGCCACACCAGCCAGGCTGTAGCTTATATCTCTCAGTTACAAGTGGAGAATCAGGAAGGAGCAGAGTGGTGCAATGATGGTAGCAGAGAAGTTTTCAAGGAAGAAAGATGTAAAAATCTGTGTGGTTCTGAAAGCTCTGCAGAAATATTTCAATTACTTGAACCAATCCCAACCCCCATATTCTATAGAATTGACCACCATTTTGATGACTTCTTTTCAAAAAATGTGCAGCTCAGTCTTGGTGGAGTTTTCACATGTAAGATTCATTTTAAGAAATTTACTTTTGTTGATGAAGTCTATTCCATAAAATCCTATATAATAAAAGGCTAATATGCAAATCGACCGAATAGCAGAACAACCGGTTGCTATGATGTTCACTGACCACCAGGGGGAAGACGTTCAACGCTGGAGCTGTCCCCTGGTGGTCAGTGTGCTCCCACAGGGGGAGTGCCGCTCAGCCAGAAGACCAGAAGCCAGGCTCACGGCTGGCGAGCGCAGTGGCGGTGGCGGGAGCCTCTCCCGCCTCCACAGCAGCGCTAAGGATGTCCGATTGACAGCTTAGGTCTGCTCAGGAGCGGGCCTAAGCCATCAGTCAGACATCCCCCAAGGGCTCCCGGACTGCGAGAGGGCGCAGGCTGGGCTGAGGGACCCCCTCCCCCCTCACCAAGTGCACAAATTTGGTGTACCAGGCCTCTAGTAAATAATAAATAACAATAAAACATTATTGTTATTATCTAGTAAATAATAAATAACAAAGAAACATTAAACTCTGCAGAGAAAGAGCTTCAGGTGATCCAATCATGCAAACCAGCGTAGATCAAATAAATACCAGAAATTTTTAAAAATTCTCAAATTTTTCAATATATGAATTCTCAAAGTCCTCATGGATGAATGTGAAGAAAGCCAAAACCCTGTTGCTAGTTAGTCAGCCTTCCACTTCCCAGCCCAAGGCCAGCCCAGTCTTGCCCTTACCCGGCAGCCACGTTATTGCTGTTCCAGTATGGATGCACCACAATCTTCTGCACATTCACGTACTGCTCAGTACCATCATTCTGGCTCAGGTTGTGGTCTCCAACCACCACACGGAACGTCATTTGGCTGGAGTGACAGAAGGAAGCCATGAGTGATCCAGGATGTCCAAGCCTTCTCTTCCCCCCTTAGGGAAAAGTTGGGAAACCAGCTTATATCTTATCTCTAGGATAGGAACTCATCTTATCTGGTCCAGCAGAGGAAGGATGAAAAGTACTGGACGATGAGGAAATAACAAGCTCCCTCATTTCCTAATTAATTAACATGGGAGGACAAAAACTACCATCAACTTCATTTTCCCAGTTTATTAAACTAAACATCATATGGTGAATATAAATGAAATAATGGCTTTTTAGCTCACAGAGGAATTTTGAGGAAAGTATAAATTTCTAGAGTAATAATTCTTAAAGCATGGTCCCTGGAACAGCAGCATCTGCTTGACCTGGAAACTTGCTACAAGTGCAGACTATCAGGCCTCACCCTGGACCTACCAAATCAGAAAATGCTAGATGGAGTCCAGCAATCACCAGTGCCTGCCAGGTGATTCTGATACATGCTCAATTGAGAACCGACCATTGTGCCATATGAAAAAATTGTTACCAGCCAGCAATAAAGATAAATTTTTTAAAAAGGGACATCTCGGGGGTGGCAATGGGGGGATAAGGACACATATGTAATACCTTAATCAATAAAAAAGGGACATCTGTAATATTTTCAACAATAAAGATAAATTTAAAAATATTGTTACCAGCCAGGCATTGACTAGGCACTCAAATATTTACCTCCTTAACCCTCACAGTAACTCTACAAAGTAGGTTTTATTACCTCACTTTAGAAAGAAGAGAAAGAGGACTTAGAGAAGTAAGTTATCTAAGGTCATATAGCTGGAAGAAGGTGGAATGAGATTTGAACCTGAGCTTGCCTAATGCCAAAATTTATACTTTTCATTATATTGTACTGCCTTCCCACAGGCCTCCAAACAGACTCGTAAAGTATTGCCCTGGTGGTCAAAGATACGTATTTCTCCAGAAGGGCCAGACTCTTCCCCTCCAGGGGCTCAGTAAAGCTGGTCTTTGTTTTTCTCACTTGTCCACACAGTGAGCAGCTGTCATCACCCAGTTCCGTCTGACGAGGGTCCCTCCACAGGTGTGATACCAATTACCTCTAGACCAGTACTGGAGAGAAATCTAGACAGGGAGGAAAGAAAGGAAGGATAAGTGGTGTTTCTTAAAAGCCTTTGCCCCAAATTACGTTACCCCTGAAGTTTCTGCCATCCCTCAAAACATTCTCCAACTTTCTGGGCTAGAGATGGCAAATAGATTTCATTTGATCTGTCAATTGCTATTGATTGATTGGTAGTGTCTACCTGGTGTGGTAGCGAGAAAGGGTGTGTAGATGATCTGGGATCAGCAGGAAAGAGTGCACCATTGTTGGGCGATGTTTGCTATTTACATGGATGGGTGTGGGGAGGTAAAGGCATACACACAGAGTGTATCTGTCCCCCAACCCCAACTCTAGGTTGTTGCAAAGGGCCAAGACCTCATTTCCTTCTACTTCCATTTTCTCTTGGGAAGGAAATGTAGCTATGGATTTGCTCTATCACCTAAGACCCACAAGCTTAGGTCTCAGAGCCTCTCCTCCAATGTTTTCAAGATATACCCTGTCCCCCTACTTCAGGGAATATTTAGAAATACCATTGGAATGTTCATTTTTATCAGTTCATGTCTTTTTCAGCACCTCATATTACACAATAACTTCTGAAAATTGGGTCTCAAAATTTTGTAAATTGATTTAATTCTAATTGTTTTTTAATTTAATAAATCTTTATTGTTCAGATTATTACAATTGTTCCTCTTTCCCCCCCCCCCCCCCCCGCATAGCTCCCCTCCACCCGGTTCCCACCCCACCCTCTGCCCTTACCCCGCCCCCCACTGTCCTCATCCATAGGTGTACGATTTTTGTCCAGTCTCTTCCCGTACCCCCACACCCTTTTCCCCCCAAGAATTGTCAGTCCACTCCCTTTCTATGCCCCTGATTCTATTATATTCACCAGTTTATTCTGTTCATCAGATTTTTTTATTCACTTGATTTTTAGATTCACTTGTTGATAGATATGTATTTGTAATTTTTATCTTTACCTTTTTCTTCTTCTTCCTCTTCTTAAAGAATACCTTTCAGCATTTCATACAATACTGGTTTGATGGTGATGAACTCCTTTAGCTTTTTCTTATCTGTGAAGCTCTTTATCTGCCCTTCAATTCTGAATGATAGCTTTGCTGGGTAGAGTAATCTTGGTTGTAGGTTCTTGCTATTCATCACTTTGAATATTTCTTGCCACTCCCTTCTGGCCTGCATAGTTTCTGTTGAGAAATCAGCTGACAGTCGTATGGGTGCTCCCTTGTAGGTAACTAACTGTTTTTCTCTTGCTGCTTTTAGTATTCTCTCTTTGTCTTTTGCTCTTGGCATTTTAATTATGATGTGTCTTGGTGTGGTCCTCTTTGGATTCCTTTTGTTTGGGGTTCTCTGCGCTTCCTGGACTTGTAAGTCTATTTCTTTCACCAGGTGGGGGAAGTTTTCTGTCATTATTTCTTCAAATAGGTTTTCAATATCTTGCTCTCTCTCTTCTTCTGGCACCCCCATAATTTGGATGTTGGTACGCTTGAAGTTGTCCCAGAGGCTCCTTACACTATCTTCATATTTTTGGATTCTTTTTTCTTTTTGCTTTTCTGGTTGAGTGTTTTTTGCTTCTTTATATTTCAACTCTTTGACTTGATTCTTGAGATCCTCTAGTTTGCTGTTAGATCTCTATATAATGTTTTTTATTTCAGTCAGTGTATGTTTAATTTCTAGTTGGTCCTTTTTCATATCCTCAAGGGTCTCGCTAAATTTATCGGCCTTTTCTAGAAAATTCTTGAAAAACCTTATAACCATGGTTTTGAAGTCTATATCCAGTCGTTTGCTTTCCTCCATTTCTTTCATTTGTGATCTGTTTCTTTGTCTCTGCATTTTGGCTGCTTCCCTGAGTTGATAGAGTGGCTTTGTGTGCTAGGTGTCCTATAGGGCCCAGTGGCTCAGCCTCCCCAGTTACCTGAGGTGGACACTCTTGGTGCACCCTTTTGTGGGCTGTGTGCACAGTCTTGTTGTAATTAAGCCTTTATTGTTGTTGGTATCACTGGGAGGAATTGACCTCCATGCCAATTGGCTGTGAGGATCAGCTGTGTCTACGCTGGGAGAACTTCTGTGCTGGAGACACCCTTATGAGACAAGACTTGCAAAAGCCTATGTGCTCAGCTTGGATGGGGCAGAGTCTCAGGGTGAAGAGACAGCATTGGTTTCCTGTCAGCCCTGCCCTAACAGGCCCCTGTGTCTCAGTGTCCCGTGGTAATCGCTGCAAGCACATCTGAGAGAAAGCTGCCCTTGAGTTCTGCCCGCTGCCAGACAGTCCAGTTTCTCCCCAAATGAGTCTGGGTCCCCAGAGTCTCTCCCAGAACTGGAGTTCAGTGCAGTCAGGAGCTTTTGTCTCCCTCCCGCTTGAGAAAGCCAGCCGCGTACTCAGTTGCCTGCCCTCTCTGCGCGCGCGCCTTGGTACCTTTTCCTTCCGCATTCTACTGAGTCTCAGTGTGCTTTTCTCTTTTCTGATAGTCCAGTTTCACCCCGTATGAGTCTGGCTCCCCAGAGTCTCTCCTGGAACTGGAGTTCAGTGCAGTCGGGAGCTTTGGTCTCCCTCCTGCTTGAGAAAGCCAGCCGCGCACTGAGTTGCTCTCCCTCTTCACACGCGCGCCTCGGTACCCCTGCCTTCTGCAGCTCCTCTGAGTCTCCATGTGCTTTTCTCTTTCCTTCTAGTTGTAGAATTTCCACTCAGCCAGCTTTCCTGTGGTTCTGGATGATGTCCGTTTTGTCTTTTAGTTGTAGTTTTGAAATTGTTGTGCGAGGCAGCAGTTTAGGTGTTTACCTATGCTGCCATCTTGGTTTCTCTGATTTAATTCTAATTGTAATGATTCCTCTCAACTTGCCAATTTTATATATTTAGAATTGCTTAAATCAGAACCTAGCTGTCCTGTTATGAAAGTGAAAACTCTTTAAATACCCAAATAAACAACACACTCTTCTTGGGGGCAGGAGTGCACTTGAAAGCGTGACACATACTGTGTGAAGGTGTGTGTGTATGTGTGTGTGTGTGTGAAATAGTGTCAAGATATATGGAGTCTGAAGTGTGGGTCTGGCACACAGTCTTGTTAATGTGGCACAAATAGTGTTGCTGGGAGTGTAAATGTGATTTGTGTTTAGGTGTGTGTCTGGGAGAGTGAGTGTGGTTAGGGTTTAAATTCCCTCCTTCAAGCCTTTTGCATTTAGTAAAACCACCTAAGCCTGGTCCCATTCGTCTTTAAAATCTAGAATTCAGGCAGTTGGCGAGCTTCCTGTTGATAAGGACACACACAAACACCTGCAATACTGTGTATCAGTGCCCAGGCAACTCTTATTTTATTGGAAGTCGGGGGCTGTGAAGAAACACCCACCTGAGAGGGCCAGGAATTCTTCCGGGCCTCAACCCCTCCAACTACCCGGGTGTTGGTTTCCGGAACATCCTGGGTGCTGTGTCCTTTGTGGGGTAGAAGAAAAGTGAGTGATGACTAAGCATGGGGTCAGCCAGGGGTGGGGATGGGGAATAGCAGTTGTGCTTTGTCTGCAAATTCACAGTTCCTCCCTAGCAAATGAGCCCCCTCCCCCCCCCAGCCCCACACCGTGAGATCCCTGAGCCCCTTTTGAAAGCAGGGGAGTCTGAATGCCTTCTGCTTTCCCTGGGTGTCCTCAGAATTCTGGCATGCTGTGAAGGACCTACTTCAAATCATCAGGCTGGGGCCTCAGAGGCAACTTGTCTTAACCTTCCTCAGGCCTGCTGGAACCCCTCCTTCCTGACTACCGCCCTCCCCCGAAAAAAACTAAGAACAACAACAACAACAACACACACACACACACACACACACACACACACACACACACACTCACACACTCTGCTTGGGCAGGATTCTCCAGGGGGCATGGACAGCAGTGCTCATCCCAGCCAGGCCCCTGCTGAGGATGTCTTCTTGTCAGTGGGGGTGGTAGGGAAGCCCAGGCCCCTGCGAGAGGCTTCTCTCCTTCACGAGGGGCCTGCACAAGAGTGGCCCCAAACTTTTCTATCATGGGCTCCAGAAGAGTAAAATTTTTGCTAGACTTACAGGCAGAGTGTCCTACCCGCTCTGGAGTAGAGAGCAGGTCTGGGCTTAGGGATAGATTTCTGACCCTCCTGCTAGAACTCAGGCCACATGACCCACTCACCATAAAGGACCAGGGTGGCAAAGACGAGGAAGCTCAGCATGTTGCCAGTGGAGTAGACCACAAGTGGCCCCTTACCATGACCCAAGCCTTATTATACTCCTTTTATCAGCAGCTTTGCTAACCTCCCTGCCAGTTGGCAGGGCTGCGGGTGGAAGGCAGGGAAAATCACAGGTGACATGGAAATACAAATGAAAAGATTTTTTTTTTCAAGTAAACTAATTTATCTGTTATTCAAAGACAGAACAAGGTCAGGGCTAAATTAATTATCTACTTTTAGTTGAAAAGCATCCAACAAAATCTTTTTCAGAAGTAAGATGGAGAATCAGAACTGGTTTGATTCTAGTTCCCCTAGTAGCATGTGTTCCCCTAGTGTAGCATGTCACTGCCTCACTGTCCTCAGTGGCACTGCAAACACAGAGACCTATCCCGTGCACTAGGAGGTGGGGGTAAAAGAGGATTGGAGGAGGGAAGAGTGACTAGCAAGAGGAAAGAAGAGTCAGCAACATCTCCCAGTGCACAGAGGGAGATGGGACGTGTACATATGTCTGTGTGCATGCAGACATAGGTGTAAATGCAGGGAGGCAAAAGCAAAGCAGGTGCATTAGAGAGAACCCTGTGGAAGAGGGTACTAGGAAACAGGTTTGGGGAGACTCAGAGAGCTCCCAGAGGACAATGTGGGAGAGTTAGAAGAGGGAGCCCTTAGGATAGCGAGATAATTTGAGGGTCATAAGGGTAGAGGCCAGGGGGAGCAGAGTGGAGGAGTGGGCATGTCCTGCAGGAGGTGAAAGGCTCTGCCCATCAAAGTCAGTAGAAGAGGAAAGAGGGAGATGCAGAATGCCTTGAGGTAGGCAGAGGACTTAGGGTTGGGAGGCCCTAGAGCAGAGGACTATGGGTATAGTGGTTTTTTTAGGCAGAGGAAAGCCAGGAAGCTTGGAAGTCTAGAGGGAAGCAGCAAAGTCACCAGGTCCCTAGAACTGCAGAATTCAACTTGTCATGTCTGCAGATACAGGAGAGGCCTGGAAAAAGCTATTAGAAGGAGCTCTGTACAAACAGTGACCTTTTTAGGTCCTTGAGCTAGTCAGGGGAATGTAAACTATGATGCTCAGGTAACCTGGAGGGCTCCCTCTCCAGTCTAATTCCCAGCATTCTAACACAAAGTAGAACTTGGGGAGGAGGGCTGAGCTGGGCTGGGGACCAGGTTCTCTTTTGTCATTCTCCTCCCACCTCCTACCTCCTTTGGAGAGTAAGGAGACAGCTCTAGCCTTAGGATGAGGGGTTTAAGAGGAGGCTTTAAGGCCTCCTAAAAGTTACCCCTCAACATCACATACTCTAAAGTGTACCTTTAAGGGCAGGGCCAATATCACATCCATCTCTGTATCCGTGGCCTAGCCCAGAGAAGCCCAATCTGTATTTGCTTAAAAACCAAAATCTTTACGTCCTGACCAGGTGGCTCAGTTGGTTGGAGTGTTGTCCCATACACCAAAAAGGTTGTGGGTTCAATTCCCGGTCAGGGCAAATATCTGAGTTGCAGGTTGGGGTGCATAGAGGAGGCAACTGGATAGATGTTTCTCTCTTTCTCTCTTTCAAATCAATAAAAACATATCCTCAGGTGAGGATTATAAAAAAGAGAAAAAAAAAAAGAAAAACTAAATTCTTTAGGACTACATTTAAGACTTTCACAACCAGTGTCAAATCTACATACCCCGCATCATCTCCTAGTGGTAGGCATAGATGGTGACTTTGGTCGCACTTTTTATTTTATTTATTTAAAAAAATTGGGGGGGGGGGATTTCTCTTCCTTTTTTAAAATATATTTTATTTTTAAATATATTTTTATTATTGACTTCAGAGAGGAAGGGAGAGGGAGAGAGAGATAGAAACATCAATGATGAGAAAGAATCATTCATCAGCTGTCTCCTGCACGCCCCACACTGGGAATCAAGCCCGCAACCCAGGTATGTGCCGACTGGGAATCGAACTGTGATCTCCTGGATCATAGGTCGATGCTCAACCACTGAGCCATGCCAGCCAGGCTCTCTTCTTTTTAATGATGCTGATTGCTTGAGGGCAGAGAGAAAGAGCAGAGGCATCATAAATGCTGAGTCTAAATTCTCAATGTATGTTCTTCCGAGAAGACGACCCTGGAAATGTCCAGAGGGAGTGACACATTATTGATGAATCTTATGCACCAACATTGACCTTCACAGTCCCCCTGATTTTCTTTATTCTATTCTTGTGTTCATTTGTTTTCCTGAGGTCTTCTTCTTTTCATATAGGCCATGTCTTGCAAGTCCATGTTTGGGTTCATTTTTCTTTGCATAATCCAAGGAATCATAAATCATGCCAAAGTCAGTTGTCTTGCCATCACCAAAATGGGTTCTGAATCCAAACACAAAGATGACATCTGGTGTGGTGTTATACAGTTTGGCTAGTTTTTCCCGAATTTCTGTCTTGGGTACTGTTGCCTTCCCTGGGTGAAGGACGTCAATGACCATTTGTTTCTGCTGAAGTAGTCTGTTGGTCATGAACTTCCTGGTTCAGTAGTTACTGTGTCATTTATGATAGAAGTTGATCTTCAAGCAACCAGGGAGGAAAGGAGAACCACTCTCCCCTGGCCAATTATATCAACAGAAGGAACCTGGACAGCGCTGGTGTGTGGGTGTGGCCATATCAGGAGGCCTACCACACCAATCTCTTCTTTTTAAAGAAGGCCTTTTAACATTTCTTGTAATACTCCTTCAGCGTTTTCTTTTCTGGGAAGCTCTTTATCTATCATTTGATTCTGAATGATAGCTTTGTTAGATAGAGTAATCTTGGTTGCTTTTCATCACTTTTTGTGTCAATATTTTGTGCTAATCCCTTCTGGCCTACAAAGTTTCTGTTGAGAAATCAGCTGTCAATCTTACGGGAGTTCCCTTGTAGGTAACTAACTGGTTTTCTCTTGCTGCTTTCAAGATGCTCTCTTTGTCTTTAACCTTTGGCATGTTATTATTATTATTTTTAAAAGACACATTTGCCTGGCCAGCATGGCTCAACCTATAAACCAGGAGATCTCAGTTTGATTCCTGGTCAGGGCGCATGCCTGGGTTGCGGGTTTGATCTCCAGGAGGCAGCTGATCAATGATTTTTTTTCATCATTGATGTTTCGATATCTTTCCCTCTCCCTTCCTCTCTGAAATCAATAAAAAGATATTTATTCAGCATCATTATCTAACTACTACATTTAGCAATCAACAGCATGGGTGCAAAAAAACTATATTAAAATCCTTTGTTAGAATGCTTTCCACTTTCCACAGAATATAAACTAAAATAACCTGTTATACAATTAGTCACAAATACAGTCCTTGTGTTTTTGTTTATTTTTTAGAACTAATATATATATATATATATATATATATATATATATATACACACACATATATATATATATATATATATATATATATATATATATATATATTTTTTTTTTTGGTTAATCCTCACTTGAGGATATTTTTCCATTGATTTTCAGAGAAAGTGGAAGGGAGGGGGAGAGACAGAGAGAGAAACATCGATATGAGAGAGACACACACATCAACTGGTTGCCTCAAGGCCCTGGGATCAAGCCTGCAACCGAGGTATGTGTCCTTGACTTGAATCGAACCCAGGACCCTTCAGTCCTCGGACCGAGGCTCTATGCACTGAGCCAAACTGGCTAGGGAATCCTCAATATTTTTGCTCATTCACATGAGTATTATCTAAAACACATCTTCCTTGTAGCAGCTAGGTCCTGTCACTACTGTGCTTGGCTGAGTTCACAAATCTGTTGTAACCTGTAGCTTTCCTGTCACTTTTCTGGCTCTCCTCTTCTGCTAAGCTTTGTTTCCTGGCAATAATTAAAACCTTCTGTCACTGACATAACTACTGCTGCTGCGGGAACCATCATAGCCATCTTGGTTTCGTGGTTTGGCAAAGTATTGGCTTCCACCATCATAGGGGCCTTCTACCTCCAAAGTTTCTTCCTTTCATAGGTTCAAAATTTGAAGATTGATTGTTGTAATTGCCAAAGCATTGTAGTTTCACCACCTCCAAAATTGCTTCCATCATTACCAAATCCATTAGAGCCATCCCCACTGCCGCCATATCCACCACACCACAGCTGCCACCAAAACCACCTCGATCACTGAAGTTTTCTCCACAACCAACATTGTCACTCCCACTCAAACTACCTCCACAACCACTTCCAAAGTTTCCAGAAACACTGTATGGCATACACAGACACAATCTTAAAAGCAAAACTTCGAAGACAGTTAACTATACTGGAGTTCAGTATTCACAACTGGACATGGTGGTTTCCATTGAAACACAATTTTTCTAGGATTACCCTCATTTTCAAAGGGACTGCATTAAGTCCAGTTTTAGTTTGGCCTGAGTATTTGCATGAACACAAGAATAGTAATTGATCAAATTGATCACACAGGTTCTTTCAAATCTGCTTTGATGGAATTTTTGCAAGGAATCTTAATAAACTTTCTCTTATAATTTGGAAAAATAAATAAATAAAAAGAATGAATTAGACTTAAATAAAGTGACATGAAAAATGTCGTTGATATAGTAAAGAAATCAAGTGTACATGTGCATTTGTAGATTTACAAAAAAGCAGTTTCAAAGGGCTTTTACCAAGCAATAAAGTTATTCTATCTAGAGAATGAATTACTAGGTATAAAAGCATTGTGAGGATAAATTTCACTTTTTAAACTCACATTTTCTGTATTATTTGACTTTTGTACAGAATTACTTTGTAATTAAAATAGAAGTAGATAATAAATTCTGGGACACTTAGCTCTTCTTGGCAATGGCACCATTACTTCTCAAGTGGGAAATAAATCCCCAAGGGGGATCAGCCATTCAATGCTAAGGTAAGAGGCAGATAGTATCACAGGGCTAGCAGCAAGGTTTTAAGGTTTTAGGTGAGCTCTGAGAGTGGTTAAAGGGGTGGACTTTAAGGAAGAGGGCAGATGTCAGGATAGGGCAAGACCCACCTTGGCTAAAGAGAGGCAATGAAGCTGGTTTCTTGAGCCTTTCTACCACCCGTGTCAGTGCTACCGCCCTTCCCTAGTCCTCTACTCACCCCCAAACCTGGGCCTCCTCTGTAGGTATGTCATGCGGTCTTTTCTCTCTTGTGCTGCATCTCTCACTTCCTGTTACTCTTATGATTGCCCCTGGGGGAGGCTATGCTGTTTTTGGTAGGGACAAGGAATCACCTTAGGGCACCTTGGTTGAGCATATATCATAAGATTGGGCTGGAGAGCTGTTGGGTGATGTTATAGACTGTATGAGGGATTTTGGGATAAGTGGCAAATAAGGCCTGATAAATGATTAGATGTTTAATGCAACCAGAGTAGGGCTAGGGTTAGAGTTAGGGACCATGGCTCCCTATGGCTCACCTGACTTACTAGCATGACATTCAAAGCCTTCTCAATTGGGCCCCAACCCCCTGTTCTACAGGGCTGACCTACCCAGTAGGCATAGCAGGCACAGTGCCTAAGGCCCACAATACTTTTTTTAGGGGCTCAAAAAAATGTTTTATTTTATTTATTTATTTAATTAAAAATACATTTTTATTGATTTCAGAGGGAAGGAAGAGGGAGAGAGACACATCAATGATGAGAGAGAATCACTGATTGGCTGCCTCCTGCATGCCCCCTAATGGGGATCAAGCCCACAACCTGGGCATGTGCCCTGACTGGAAATCGAACCATGACCTCCTGGTTCATAAGTCCATGCTCAACCACTGAGCCAGGCTGGCTAGGCTGTTTTTCTTTTAAACCTATAATAAAACGAATACCATCAGCCTGGGTTATATTCATTTTTATACCAAAGCAGTTATAAAACAATTTTAAATATTTTTTTATGAAGGAAAAAGTGCCCATGAAAGTTGTAATGTGGCCCTGATCTTCTAGCTTCTACATCTACTGCTCCTTCACCCTGTTGTCCTCTTGGTTTCCCAGATCCACTTGTACCTTTGACCCTCTGTATCTCTTCTCATGCTAGATCATTTCTTGTATGAGGTCTTTGTTTATTAAGTCCTTCCTACCTGAGGACTCATCCTTTGAGGTCTAAAGTCAAATGTCACCATCTTTGTGAGGCCTTCCCTGATCCCCCTGAAGTTTAGGGCCTAAATGGAAGGAATTGTTCTAACTCACCTACCACATCTCTGAACACTCCATGACTTGCTTGCATCTCTGTTTCTCCAGCTAGAGTGTGAGTTCCACAGGGGAATAGCCTCATCTTGTAACTCCTCATGTCTACTTATGCTTGACACACAGTACGTAGGCCAGAGGATGTGTGGGAACAAGAGCAAGTTGCTGTGATGGACTTTTCAGATGTGTGTAGTTTTTCACAGCCTGAATCAATAGATTCTTTAAAGAGATCAGCTAAGGAACCATGCAGGGGGAGGAGGAATCCAATGCAAACTTCCTTTACCAAAGCCATAAAAACCTTTATTTCTACAGGGATCTCATGTCCAATTCTCTTCTCTTTCTAGAAAAGACCTTTCCCACTCCAGGCTACATCATGGGAGAGGCTATGCTCTGTCTTCTCCCTTTGGCTGGGCTGTCCCAGAGTTTCCTCTACAGGATCCTGAAGGCTCTTCAGGGGCCTAGGAGACCTGCAGTACTGAGTTGCAGGGAAGGAGAGGCAGCTGTGGTCCCTTGGCACCCTCACATGGTGATGCCCAAGATGACAGCCTGCTACTGAAAGTCATAAGGATTTCTGAGTCCAAGTGTGTAGGGTCCGACTTCTTAGAAAAGAGCTGATATGCATGTCACATCTGCTTCACGTGAGGGCTTCATGTGAGTACAGCAGACCAGGGTAGTCATGCGGTCGTGTTTGAGTTTACACTGTCCTTAATTCCTCAGCCTTTCTACAGCTCTTGTTAGCCTTATCTGGGTCCTGGCTTCAGGGTTGCCAATGCCTTGCTGTGTGGCCTTGGGCAAATTACCTCACTTATTTGCCCTCGGTTTCATAATAGGAAAATGATAAGGCTGGACTAAAATGATGGTTTTCAAATTGTCTTACAGAATTTTAGAAGTTCAGGGGCTAGTGGACATGGCCCCTGTCTATCCTCAATTTCATCCATGGCTACTTTGCCTTTTATTCGATTATATATGGGGCACTAAAAATAAAAAAGGGTTCTGGGACTTAAACCTGAGAATCGCTGGCTCCACGAACTGTGTGGTTTCCCTCATGGCTACCTCGCTCCATTGTTCTGAGCTTTATAGAGACCAGCCAGCCAGAAATTATCAGAATGCAGGGAAGAGAGAATGGGAATGGCGGTGGCTAGTTTAGTGTTTTTGTGGTGTAGTGGAAGGCGCCCTGGTTCACTATCCAAGTTCAAGCCTCAGTTTTGGCTCCCACCATCCACTAGCTGTGGGACTACAGACAACATCCTTTACCCTTCCCTGCCTCAGCTTTCTTATCTGTAAAATGGGCCAGTCCCTGTCCTGTCTTTCTTACAGAGTCAATGTGCAGATGAAGTAAAATAAAGGATTCCTATCAGGGTGTTTTCTGTAAACAGTAAATGGCTCTATAAACTTGGCGTACTATTAGCAAGGGAGTTGCTCTTAGACCGCTAACAGAGGGATCTCTGCTAGAATATATTATGTCACTAGATCCTGTATGCCCAGCTCTAGGTGATCAGGTAGTCACGACATGGATGCAGAGGTACTTTTCTTGAATTCAGCATTGCTGCCTTGGGCCCTGTCCCAGGAGCTTTCTCTGCTTTGGAAGTCTCTGTTTCTCAGACAGAAGGAACACTCTGGGTCAAGTACTATGTGTTCTTACAGTCTCTTCCGTCAATTTGGAGAAAAGAAAATGGGCCCAATGTTGTTGCAAGGAGTAGGAAGGTCCTGCCTTGACATCCAAAATTAGGTTTAAACTCCATCTTTAAGGCCTACAGAGAAGCTGATGATCAGGTTCCCAAACATCAGGTTCCCCAAAATGTTTCCTGAGAGACTTGTGGGAACTCCCACAGGGGATGATCTGGGGCCTAGATGAAGAGCCAGTGCTGGTGGGGGTCACTGGGATTGCAGGAGGCCATGGCTGGCTTTTTGTCCTCGGACGTCAGGCAGGTACCAGATCCTGAGTTCCTGATGAGTTGATCCTAAAAGATGACATAGCAAAGGGTCAACCTGGGCCTCAGTCCTGTAACAGTGCTACTAGGGGGCAATAAATAGCACTGTTACAGGTCTGGCAATATGCCAGACACTCTTAGGGGATGCATTCCTGAGTTTCCACTTGTGTCAATTACCCACCCCAAGCTTTAGCCCGAATGGCTGGAATATAGGAAAGACCATGGGCTAACTGAAAAAGGCTTTAGGGCCTGCCTCCTCCAGATGGCCTGGGCCGCTGCTGCCTACCTCCACTTTCTGCCTTGGATCATATTTAGACTCCTCCCTTCCCTGTAGCCCCAAGGTTAGCCTCCTCTTTCCCTAACCCAGGGACTGAGGATTAGGGTAGAACAGAGTGAGCTAGTTTGTGCTCAGTACTATAGAAGTTACATTAAAACCCCCGAGGCAGTGTGGTATAATGGAAAGAGCCTGTGCTTTCAAGTCAGACTTATCTGGGTCTGAACCTCAGGCCTGCCATTTACTAGCAATGAATCTTGGGCCAGCCACAAACTTGCTGAGCTTCTTGGGAAGAACCTCTGAAATATTAATCAAATCAATGTATGTGAGTGCATAGTTTTGTGCCTGACACATGGAGGGCAGGCAGGAACCATGAGAAACTCTTCACTTTCATCTACTTAGGTTCAGTCAAAAAATACTTGAGCCATGACACACCTGACCCTATCTTTCTATCAGGCAGAACCAGCCATCACCAAACATTACTTAAGCCCTGGGAACTCTGCCTGTGACCAAGCCCTCACCCACCATACTTTCTACATAGTCCTGATCTACTCCATGGTATCTCAGGCATAGATGCAGAAAATAAGGAAGGGGGAGGGGGCAGTGGTGGCCTCAGGTTCTTGATACTGAGCTTTCTGGGCCGACTTACCTGGGTCAATTCCCATTCCTCGTCCTTGGGGACTTGGCTGTTTTTGCCAGTGAAGTGACAGCTCCTAAGGCCCAAAGCGCCAGCACTGGCGTGTAGACACAGCTGCTTTGCGATGTTGTGGCGAAGGTCCCTCTGGGTTGTGTACTCAAAGTACTGTAAGTCAAGACAAGAGGAGGTCTGAGAGACAGGCGGAGAGTTTACCCACCACCTCCCAAAGCCATCGGCCCTAAGATGCCAACCACAGATGGCCTCCTGGGGAAGCAAGTGAGTGAGCAACAAGACTTCAGTAATTCAAGTGTCACCTTCAGGAATTTTTAACCGTATCTGGGTTATACTGGAATAATAATTAATATTTTTTATTTAATTAAAATATTAACCTCACTTCATTTTAAGCGTTATCTGTGAAGTCATGTGTCTGATATTCTAGTTCTTCTTTTGTTAATAGATTACTAGTAAAATAAAAAGGTTCACCAATATACCACCTAAAATCATCATGCAGGCCAGTGGTACAGGGAATTGTTTTAGAATGACTATCTTCATACAGGCAGTCTGTTCAGTGTCCCAAGCCACTCCTTCCCTTGCTTCAATTATGGTTCAAGTACTTCTTTCTTACCAAACGCTGGGCATTCAGGCTAGATTGAGGGACTTGGGCCAAGGAGGTTACTAGTTATTCCTCAGTAAAGGGCTGGGCCATTGTAGGGCATGGAGTAAATTTTCAGGATGCTAGGTGACTAAGATGTCAAGAGGTGGTTGTTTTGGGGTCATTTTTGGGTGGTAGGATCACAGTGTTATTTTCTGGGCAGAAGAGGCACTGAAGATAGAAGCTGTATGTAGATGAGGGAAAGTGCTCAAAAATTTCCCACACTTACCCTAAAACGTCACTTAGCAGCTGGCATCCTCCAGCAAGCCTTCTCTGATGAACAATCCTCCCCTCCCCCGTCCCTTTCTAGCACCCAGCACTGATGCCCAGTGTTCTCTGTATGTCCCTAATTCAGACTTCAGACCTTGTCTGTCTCTGTCATGCTTTCTTCCTCAGACTGGGAGTTTTCTGAGGCGGGGACGGTGTCTCCTCCTCTCTCTGGACATCCCCCATCCTCGTCCTTCGGAAAGGACTATTTTGAGTGGAGGAATGGCTTCTCTCGGGGCTGCCCCAGTAGGGTTGGGCTATGTACCTGGTTGCCACCAAGACCGTGGCAGGCATACATGATGAGAGGCTTCCCTCCATGGTTCTTCTCACCCACATCCAGGCACTGATTGATACCAAGGTTCTTTATCTGCAGAATGGGGAGCAGAGAGGGAAACCAGGACAGCATAGTCAGGAGATTTTCAGTTTGTGGTGTCAGGCCCAATTGGGATAAATGTGCACGACTGGATTTCTCCTCTGCTCGTTAACTCAGATGCCTGAAGTTAATAGCCAAGTGAGGTGCACAGCCCAGAGGCTGGGCCAGCGCAGGCTGGGCATCCTCCTAGGCTGCTAGGTCTGTGGGAGAAGCCCTCAGCACATGGGAATTTCCTCATGAGCGATGGCTCTCAAAGTGTGATTCCCCAGATCATCAGCATCACCCACGAACTTGTTAGAAATGCATATTTTCAGGCTCCACCCCAGTCCTACTGAATCAGCAGTCTGTGTTTTAACACGCCTTCCTGATGATTCTGATGCAAGGTGAGCGTTTGAGAGCGAGCCACTGCTTATAGGCTGTTCTCCTCATAAGGATTTTAGCTATCTCTAGAAGCTCCAAAGTCCTCCTTCTGGATAAAGAAGTGTGGAGAATAAAATTCAGCACTCGTTTGTTATCTGTCTGTGGGGAAAGTGGTCTTGAACTTCTCTAGGGGGTTCTGTGGTGATGGGCAGGCAAGTTGGTTTTCAGGACTCACAGCTCCATAGAAGGTGGGCTTCAGGTCAGGAATAAACAACTCTGGGTAGATGTTGTGCAGGAACCAGGAAAAGTTACGACAGTGTAGTTGTTCCCTCAGCTGCAGTCGTTCGGAAATGTCACCAAAGGATTTCTGTCAACAAGACAACCCCCTAAGGGTCAGTACCACCAGCCTTGACCTTCTTGCCTGGCTTGAAGTAGTTCAAAGTTCTTGGGGTCACTTTTTCCCAGAATGGGTCTCAGGCTCCCTCTTGCTCAGGACCTGTTGGAGCTACTGCCCCAGCCTCACATCCAATCCCAAACCCCATCTTGGCTTTGGGAACTCCACCCATACCCCCCTTACTCCCTCATCTCCTGTCACTCCCCAGTTAGTTTCCTCCCAGCCCCATTCTGAGCCTCTCAGAGCAAAGCCAGTCCTCCTGGAAGAGGTTCTTTCTCCAAATCTCGTTGCTCTGCCCTCCTAAAAGATACTGGGGCTCTCTAGGCAGGGATAACAAAGACTCCTCTCCTCATTCTCTAGCTTCCCTGGGCTAGCTCACAGGGTCTAAGGTGGTAGACATGGGTGGGCCTCTACCATTAAGCTCTTGTCAGGGTCTGGGATTCTGTACTTTTCTTCATCTAGACACCCCTTAAGGACCATTTCATCTCACCTCTTGGGCCATCTTTGCTGCCTCCATATTTCTCCGGTAGAAAATCTCCTTGTAGCTATCCATCCAGACTTCAGCCAGGCGCACTTGGTTGCGAGCAATGACATTGGTGCCCTTGGGAAAGGTGTGGGGGCTTTTGGTACGGAACACGTGGCCTACCACAGAGCAGGGGATGATCTCCAGCTGGCCCCCACACTGCCACACCTGCCGTAAGAGGATACAAAATGGGGCCTTTAGGAGCTGGGTGGAACAGTCTCCCCCCGAAGCAGCTCTGTTCCATTCCCAGAGCACCAGAACCCAGGTCCAAGATCTCAAGGCAATGCCACTTTCTTTCCAGAAAACAAGGACAATGACCAGCTTCTTCTTAGGCCATGGCTACACACACACAATCCCTAATGCTCTGATATTGGTTCACTCTGATGTAAGCACATTTGCATGTCTGACTGGCCCTCAGGGCCCATTTTAGAGAAAAGACAGTTTGGCTAACTTTGGCTTTTTGAGTTGAAAATGTGATTTTATCAGCTCATACAGGTATTAGTGGAAACTCAAACTTCCTCAAATCAAGATAGACTTGTGACCCAATCAGAGCATCAGTGCAAGGACAGTCACCTGCCAGGTGGCCTGTGGTAGTCACCTGGACCTGTAGCACACTAGTGCCCTAGGAGAGAGACGGAACACAGGTCAGAGGCTCATGGATGAACCTACAATGAGAATTCTGGGAGTTATGGAGAATGAGCTGGTGACCCTTCCGTTTAAGCCTTCCCACCTGTATCTTCTCTTTTTAGGCTTTAAATTAGGAGATACGTTGTTCATTTTAGTGCAGCAGAAACAAATACATAATAACAGCAGGTATTAAAGATGTGCTTAATATGTGCGAGCTCATTTACTTACTAATTACCTCTCCACTGGCATGGGGATTTGTATAGATTTCACGAAGAGGCAATCCTTTGTTCCTAACCTAATCCTGATTTGCCTTATTCCTGTAACCCCTCAGAGTTCTGGGGTCCACCAAAACTTGGGCACCATCTTCTCCAGTATGAAGAGCTTTCTGAACATATGGTAGTGAAACTCTGAGACTACCAGGGCACATGTCCTCTGACCTGGAAAGGGGAACCTGATTTTTCTAGAAAAAAGATAGTGACTGCTTACAAACCTGTTCCAGGGTCCTCTACCATGATCAGGGTCTAATCCTTTTCTACAGACACCATGAAAGAGTCTGTAGATGCCCAGTTCCTATTACCACTGTTATCCCTTCTTTCTGAGGAGTTCTCCTCAGTAATTTGTTTCAAGTTGTCCAATCTGATTCCCAAAGTCCTATTGCCAGAGGCAGGGAGGGGAGCGGAGGAAAAGCGGAGTCATGCCAGGAAACAGCCACCTTTTAAGTTCGGTTCCAGATGTTATATTTCTGCTGCCTAAGAGACAGGTTCTCAGGCTGTCCCCTGGGATGTTGTGGTTCCCCCCTCGAAGCCCTCTTCACTCTCACCCGGAAGGACATTTCCACGTTCTCCCCTCCCCAGATCTCCATCTGATTATCATAGGTACCGATGTGCTCAAAGTAGGACTTGGAGATGGAGAAGAGGCCACCAGCAAACGTCGGGGATCTGGAGAGACAGAGGGAGAAGCATGTGCATCTTCTGGGGAGGAAGTGAGAGGAGTGGAAAGATGGGACTCACCGCTAATGCTTCCTACCCTATTCCCACCCCCTTTCCTGGGATATACAGCCCCTCTTCCACTAAGGAGTTCATTTAGCAAATGTTTATTAAGCTTTTATTATGTCTCTTTACCTTCTAGGAACTAGGGCAAGGAGAGATGTAATTATCATTACTCTCTTCTAAAAGGCACCCATTCATTTATTCAACCAAGGATGTATTAAATACCAGCCACCAGGACCTGTGCTACATGTTAGTTAAGAAAGACAGATCTTAGTCTCTGAGAGCTCAGTCTAGTAGCAGAGGGTAAAGCTACCATTGTTTGTTTACTTTTTGGCAGCTAAATTCCTGGAGCATAGTAGATTCTTGGTTATTAGAGGCAATGTGAAATTGTTTTTTGGAAATAGGATTCAAACCATGAATGAATGAATATTATGAGTTGAACTGACCCTATTGTCTTTCAGAGTCCCTGGCCCTTGAGGGACTAGAAAGCCCCAGTTTTAGTAGGAGCCCAGCCCTGGTACTTAATACTACATGAGCAACTAGCTTTGGGGAAAATCTGCCAGCTGCTCTGGACAGAGGAAACTCCTGGAAACAGAATAGGAAATGAGATGACATCAAGCTCAACTTACACTGAAAGGAGCATTTGGAGGTTACAAAAAGATTCTGGCTTTCAGACAAAAGCAGGGAGGCACAGACCCATATGAAGACAAATTAACAAAAACATCTCATTCCTAGAATATAGATACTGAGTGGCTCAGAAGGGGAGCTGGGCTAAGGGTTGAAGGTGGGGGTAGGGGCTAGGGGAGACTAGGGTTGACTATCAGATACTTAATCAGTAGGAGCTGGTAGCTGTGCCTGGCCAGGCTCTCTTGGACGTGGCTTTGCTGCCCCCTTCTGTTGCTTCTTCATGTAGCCCAGAACCAATCAAGGTGCTTCACACACAGCAGGGGCTCCATCAGTGTTCGTTGGACTGATCTATTAAGGTGACTACACATGAGCCTGACCTTGGAGTTAACCTTGTGGCTGCTCTTGTTGCCCTGAAGTTGGCTCCTGCAGCTGCTTTCTGGAAGAAATTTTAATTGGGAAACCCTCATGCTCATGCAGGCTTTCTGTCACTGGTTCTGACCCAGGAGTTCTAAGCCAGCCCAAGTAAGGCCCAGAAAGGTTCAGAGAATCCTGGGACTCCAGATTAGCACTTTGGACCTAACCTACTTCTTCTACTCCTTCCTCTTTTCCTCCCTCCCTCCCTCCCTCCCTCCTTTCCTTCTCACTCACTGGGGATTGAACCCGCAACCTTGGTGAATCGGGACAATGCTCTAACCCAGTGGTCGGCAAACTGCGGCTCGTGAGCCACATGCGGCTCTTTGGCCCCTTGAGTGTTCTAACGCCACTTCTTCAAAATATACTCGCCCAGGCCGAAAATCGACTTCTGCGCATGGGCCACGAAGTTTCAATCGCACTGTACGAGCACGCCCGCATGTGGTATTTTGTGGAAGAGCCACACTCAAGGGGCCAAAGAGCCGCATGTGGCTCGCGAGCCGCAGTTTGCCGACCACTGCTCTAACCAACTGAGCTACCTGACCAGGGCTTAACCTATTTCTTCTTGAGGGTCTTCCTGCCTTGGGCCTGTCCCTTTGCTTTGAGAGGTCTCTGACCCAGAAGCCACTGACAAATGACCTCTGAGGATAAACCCTACAGAGGGAAACTCACTGCAGACCCACAACCTACAGGCAACAGCCTGGGTTTCCTGGCCGATTTCTTAGGATCCTCTGGGTCCTTTATCTCTCCTCTCAGCCTCCTGTTAGCTTTCAGAGTAAAGGATTCTGTCTGCAGGCCTCCTGGTGGGAACTATGCATAGTGCTGAGGGCAAGTCATGCATGCCACCAGGCCGCAATTTCATTCCTCAAACACTGGAGCTTTATCTTCCAGCTGTATGGTCCTTGGACATTGGAGCCAGGGACATCAGTGATGGGTGGTGGCCAGGTGCCTTGTCCCTGACTGTGTCACTGTGTGCCTGGCCCCAGCTTGTTGTAGCTGTACCCAACCAACAAAAGACATCTGTGAAGCAGACCGACAGTCAATAGGGAGTTCTCATTTCTTTTCTCCCTCTTGCCTTCTCTTTCCCCCTCTCTTCTTTCTGTTGCTGCTTCTCCTTCCAACGGAGACAGAGAAGCTGGCTGTTCAGGATCCACGGGATTACTTCCTGTGGCACTCATCTGATCCCTCTCCACTGAGATTCTGGGCAGCATTTCTTAGGATTTGGGCATGTGGAGGGGGGAGGAACTCCAACACTCTCTTCCTTTCAAGCCTTCCCTCTTATCTCTGCTCATTTTATCTCCTACCTCTGCTTCTCTCCATCCCAGATATATATTCAGTTGACCCTGGAATTTCCTGGCCAGTATGGGAAAACAATGGCAGATAATCACAGGATACTCTAAAAGTCACTCCCCAACTCAGTTTGGCTGAAATATCTGTTAAAATAAACTTGTGGTTGCCCTGGTTGGGTGGCTCAGTCAGTTGGAGCATCGTCCCTACTCCAAAAGGTTGCGGGTTCGATTCCCGGTCAGGGCACATACCTAGGTTGTGGGTTTGATCCTTGGTCAGGGCATGCACAGGAGGCAACTAAACGATGTTTCTCTTTCTCTCTCTCCCTGCCTCTCTAAAAGTCAATTAAAATATATCCTTGTGTGAGGGTTAAAATAAACTGTGGTCTCTAACACCAACAGGCAATTGGAGAGGGAAGGACAGCATAGATGTATGAGGGGAAGGTAATGAGTAAACTTTCATGCATCCATCCTATAGCTCAGGGGTTGGCAAACTATGGCCTGGGGGCCAAATCTAGCCTGGCTTTATATAAGACTCTGGGTTTATATAAGAATGGATTTTACATTTTTAAAAGGATTGTTTAAAAGAAACACAAACAAGGAATATTATGCAACAGACTATATGTAGCTGATAAGCCTGAAATATTTACTATTTGGCTCTTTACCAAAAAGTTCAGGGCAACTGCAGCAAACTGCAAACTGCAGAACACTTGCACTATTCTTTTACTATGTTTTCAGTCTTTTCAAAGAGAATGACCTGGGAGCACATGCACCCACTCTTATTACAATGGCTATTCAACAATGGCCACTACCTACTATCTCTCAGCACCTCTGCAAACACCAGTCATGGTCTTCTACAAATAGGGAGGAATAGATGACACAAAGTGTGTAGAGCCCTTAGTCCAGTGCCAGGCACACAGTAAGTGGCAGATAAGAACAGTCTAGTGCCATAGTTAGGAGTGTAGGCCTGGGTCAGACAGGCCAGGATGGGTATCCCTGTTCCACCTTTTGTTAGCTGTGTAATCTGAGGCCAATTGTTTATCCCTAGGAACCTCAATGTTCTCACCTATTAGATGGGCTAATCATAGGGGATGAGAATTAAATAAAATATGTCAGGTGCTTGATAGAGCACTAATAAATGTTGACCTGAGATGGCCCAGGTCCCTAGGACTGGGTGAGTCTGGGACCATGTAGGGCAGGTTGGGGGCTCACCAGGCTGTGGTCCTTACTTGATTGGGTAAGTCTCATCCTTGCGCCTCTGCTTTTCATGTGGAGGGAGAGTCTCCCAGCCGAAGGTCAGGCTCCAGTCAAAGTTGCCACGGCTATGGACTCTGCCCTTCCGAACGGGCTTGGAGAACTCAAAAGTGTTAAGGTCAATAGTGACGATGTCTGGGCTCACCACCGCTGTTTCATCCTCGGTGATGCGAGCCAGGAGGGGCTCCAGCCAGCCATGGAAGCACTCGCCTGCAAGCCCAGACCAGGAGACAATTGTCAGGGTCCTGATCACAGCTGAGCCCATGCCCCAGGCCAGCGGGGAGACCCAGGAGGACAAGAAATTCTCCGCCCACTTCCTAGCTATAGGCTGAGAAACACAGGCAAGCTCGCTCACAGCTGTTCAGAACAGAGATCTGAGAACCTCCTCCTCTCCCCTCCCCCTACCTAAAGATGCAGGCAGCTGGAGGGGAGAATGGAGGTCTCAGGGGACTAACATGGGCTCAACTGATCCAAAAGCACAGGAAAGGCCCTGGATGGGTGTCTTCAGATTCCCAGCCTACCCCCTGAATCAGCCCTCCCTCCCCAAGTGTGGATTTCAGAAGCAGGTGTCCCCTCTCCTGGGAATATCTGCATCTCAAGCTTCAGCTCCAGTTGTAGAATAACAATCTCTTTCATTTGTCTAGCCCTTTGAGATTTTCAGTGAATTATATATATTACTTTATTTGGCCCTCAGAGTAATAATTCTGTTGGTGAGTAAGGTTGGTATCCCCTTTCCATCTTACAAATGAGGAACCTGAGGCTTTGCTAGAATGCAAACCCGGGTATTCTGGCTTTCTAGGCTTTCCACAATATATATCACTGCTTTTAGGGAAGTTATTTTTTCCAGAGAATGGTGGGAGGTGTTTTGGTTTGGGGTGAGAGGGAGGCTTTCCTGGCTCCAGGTCCCTACAGGAAAGCTCCACACAAATCAGTTCCCAGAGGTAACAGGAGGCCTCTCTGAGGGGTTGAGTTCAGAACAAGGTACAGATCTGGGAGAGAGGAATGCCTGGGGCTCCAGAGTATATTCCCAGCAATTGTGGGGTGACCAATTGTTTTAGGGTTGTGTGTGTCTCTTGATAAAACACCCTTGGGATTGGGGTGAGAAATGGCTAGAAGAAGCTGGAGAGAGTCCCAAGCCTCCTTCACTCCTAGAACAGAGCAGGAAGGGGCCTGTTGATGCTGTGGTCACAGCTCCTCATTCTGCCAGGGAGGGGTGGGGGATGGACCAGACTATACCCAGGCCTCCTGGGTGCCAGGCCAGCACTCATACTCACAGTGGGCATCCAGGAAGGTGAGCACCTCTGCCTGTGCCACGCTGGCTCCCAGCAGTCGGGCAGTGATCAACCCCTTCCGCTTCTCCTGCCGCACCACCCTCACGATCTGCAGCTGCTTCACGTACTGTTCCAGTTGCTCCTTTAAATACTCTGGAAGGGACAGTGTCCTTGAAGTCAGCTCACCGCTTTGTTGAAAACCTAATCCCCTGTGGGCACCAAGCCCTGGCGCTCTTGGGTCTCCAGCAGGCCTGAATTTTTAATCCTCCCACACCTACTGCACTAAGCAATTCCATGGAAGCAGATGGTGGGGAAGGGGGTGGAAGGAGGAAGTCCTGTGTGTGGCCAAGCACCCCCTGCCACCCAAGCCCACCTTGCCAGGACACTGGCTCTGCAGTGTCAGTCCTGTGCCTGTTTACCTAGGCACCTTCTCTGATGTCCGAGACAGGTTTTCAAGGCTGTTTCTTTGGCCTAAATCAAGTATAAACTTCCGACAAAGGCTTCAGGCGCCCCACTCGGTCTCTGCAGCCTTTCAGCTGCCATCTTTCAGAGCCGTAATTCCATCCTCCTCTCCTTTCTACCCTTGTGATTGTGAGTTTTCAGTGTCTGCTTCCCTGTCTTCCAGGCTCCTCAGAATAAGTGTGCCAGGTAGAACATACAAATGTTGATTTCTTACTTGCTGGACCAGCAGCAAGAAGTCTTACTCTAATCTCCTTTATTACCTGCTCTGCATATGGAATTTTTTAAGAAATGAAAAGGTGAAGAGCCTCTTTTTAATTAAATTAAAAACATGCATCAAGTGCCTGCCATTGGTCAGGCACAGTGGTGAGCCCAGCCACCTAGGACCATCAGTAACCTGTCAGAGGAAGTACAGGGCTGAGAGCCTGAGGTGGGAATTTGGGGATGAGGAAAGCTTTTTGAAGGGAGGGGTGTCTCTGCTCAGATCTTTTATGTTTTGTTTTGTTTTGTTTTTTTTTCTGAGTGGAGGCTTACTTCATAATCCTGTTATTCAGTCTGGAATCCTCAAAGCATTAAGAATAGCTCTATTCTGAAGCAATCCATCTTGAAACATATTCCAAATCTTACTTATGTTTTATTAACTGTGATTTTGGTTTCCCATGCTCTTTTTCTGATCCTGACTGTGCAATGGAGTTTCAGAAGTGGAAGTAGAGGAGAAGGTGTAAGCGATGATTGTGTCCTTTCTCTTTCAAGCTGTGGGATCAGCCCAGTGCTCAGACCTTGCTCTGAACACAGTTCTATACCAACTGTGGGGCCTGAAATCAATTTGGTGTGGGGGTGTTCCCCCGTTGTCTCTCTCTTTCTCTCTCTCTCACACACACACACACACACACACACACACACACACACACACACAGTGTCCAAATACTTGCACCTACTATGTGCTTTTAAAAAAAAATGATTTCAGAGAGGAAGGCAGAGATAGAAACATCAATGATGAGAGAGAATCATTGACCGATGCACACCCCACACTGGGGATTGAGCCTGCAAACCAGCATGTGCCCTGACTGGGAATCAAACCCTGACCTCCTGGTACAACCACTGAGCCACGCCAGCCTGGCTGAACTAGGTACTTTTATGTTGACTTCCTTATTTTATATTATCTATGAAGATTAAAACACTATGAAATAGGGAGTATTGTCCCCAATGTTTATGAGTCAAAATTAGCCTCATTTGGCAGCTTTGGCCCAGCATTCACTTAGTAAACATCTGCTAATTCACTTCCTAGGTGCCAGACACTACCCTGGTCAGGGAGGGGTCTGCTCTGGGTCCTGCCTTCAAGGATCTCCCAGACTCATAATCCAACTACAGCCCCAAGTGCTGGTTCTAACAGGAAGGAGGGAGGAACCCCAACCAAGAGCCTCACCTTCTTACAGGAAATTCATGGTGATGGAGATAACTCAGGGACAGAACATCATAGGAAGTGGGTTTTGTGGTAAGAAACTGCAAAGCACTGAGCTGTGAACCTCAGGGGACCTGAGCTCTACATGGCCTTTCTCCCATACCTTCCTCCCAGGCTCAGGTGGCTGGACTGGACCTGCGGATTCTGAGCATGAGTGCAGGACCTTCTAGGGGAGTGAGACAACCCCTGACAGTCTTCCGGTCACACCCCTGGACCCACTGGACATATGCTCCAGAGCATGGAGACACAGACAAGCCTATCCATACTTTCTTATGTCCTCTAGACAATAGCCTCCTAATTTAAGTTTAATGCCCCACCACCACAACCCAGCTTCATGCCTCATTACAGAGTCTGTAAGACTCCTGTGACCTCCAGCACACATGCCTTATTCAGTCTCATCAATATGCAGATGGCTCCTAAGTCTTCTTTCCTGGCCTTGCCATCTTCACATGGATGTATAACAGAACCACAAAACAAACACGCCCAAAATGGAACTCCAGATTTCCTCCCAAGCTGCACCCCAGGCTCCCCCATGTCAGTATACAGTACCTGCATCCCTCCAGCTGCTCTAACCTAGGAGTCGTGCTGGATTCTACCCTTTCCTCATCCTTGACAGTGAGTCCATCAGCAAGTACTGCCAGTTCTCTCTCTTGGTCCTCACTGTCACCCCAGGAATAATATCTTTTTAAAATATATATATTTTTATTGATTTCAAAGAGGAAAGGAGAAGGGAGAGAGATAGAAACATCAATGATGAGAGATAATCATTGATTGGCTGCCTCTTGCATGCCCCCCACTGGGGAATGGAGCCCACAACCTGGGCATGTGCCCTGACTGGGAATTGAACCGTGACCTCTTGGTTCATAGGTCGATGCTCAACCACTGAGCCATGCCGGGCAGCAGCAATAATGTCTTAACTGGTTTCCTGGCCTCTATTCTACACCATTCTTCACAATCTATTCTTGACATAGCAGCCACAGGGGACATCAGTTATCTTACAAAACTAAATCAGATCATGTCAGTACAGTGGTTTAAAATTGCACTTAAAAACAAAATCCAGTCCTGGCTGGGTGGATCAGTTGCTTGGAATGTCCTTTGTACACCAAAAAGTTTCGGGGTTGATCCCCAGGGGCGTACATACAGGAGGCAACCAATCGGTGTTTCTCTCTCTCTAAAATAAAGAAAAACATATCCTCAGGTGAGGACTTTAAAAAACAAACAAAAACAACAAGAAAAAATCCAAATCCAAACAGTATGGTGGCTCCTCAAAAAATGAAATAGAGAATTACCACATGGTTCAGCAATTCCACTTCTGGATATATATCCAAAAGAAGTGAAAGCAGGGGTTCAAACAAATATTTGTATGCTGATGTTGATGGCAGCATTATTCACAATAGTCAAATGGTTATTGTGAAATAACCATTGTCCATGGATAGATGAATGAATGAACAACCCCAATGTCCATGGATAGATGAATGAATGAATAAACAAATCCAGTTTATACAAACAATAAAATACTCAGCTAACCCAAAGGGCTCCCCAGTGTCTCCTCCCCTGAGTTTCACACAGTGCATTTCCAGACTTCAGGGCTGCCCCTTCTTTCCTTTCCTTCGCCTGCTGTTCCCTCTGCCTTCCCTTCCTACAGCGCCCCTTCCTGGCCAGCCTAACCTCGGTGCCCCTCCCCTCTCCATAAGGAACTTACTCACTGAGGGGCTGTTCATTCCCCAACTCTCCAGATCCTGGCTATGTGTCTGATTTCCTCCCAGCCATCTAGCAAATTCCCACAGGAGGGACTTAGCCTCACAGACACTGCCAAGCACCTGGATAGGAGGACAGAGAGCATGGACATTGTATTTCAGCAGAGACACCGCTCTTCTCTGTGTGCGTGTAATGAGAGCCAGTTAATCTGATCAAATGGTCAAATGTGTGGAAAATTTTATCCTGCTGTGGACAGCAGGGACTTCTGACCATGGATCCGAGTTTTGTCCTTTCCTGACAGCTGAACATTTCTGAGAGCATCTCAAGAGTCCGAAAGCCCTCACGGTGGGGCTATTTTCCTAGGGTCCACAAACTCCCTGGAATTACATGCAGAACTGTGGGTGTGTGCACAGTGTTGTAGCAAATCTGCACTACTCTAGGGAGTGGGGTAAAGCTTTTTACAGATTCTCAAAAGAGCCAGGACCCAGAAAGCTAAGAATGACGGGTTTAGGATTTTCAGGCAGATGATTCTGAGGTGCTGGCATTGGCCCTAAGAGACAACCAGAGAGAATGCCCGCTAGGGGCAGGCACTTTGGTGAGGTTATCGTGGCCATTGGAAAGCCCACCCTACTAGGCACAGGCTGCTGTGCCCTTTAGATGCTGCCTGTGCCAGCCTGGCATTGTCACCTTTCTAACCTGGTCAGAAGAGCTGCCCAACTGGGCACTTGTATCTTATGAACTAAAAAAATTCTGAGTGACAAGTACAGTTTAGAACTTCTACCGTCTGTGATTCAAGGGAAGAAGCATCTGAGGGATGGCTAGCATAGGTCTAGGGGAGAAGAGTTACCAGAGAGCCCAGTTTAAGAGGGAGGGCAGCTGGACTGACACACTTGCTCCGCATTCCATACAGCCATTCTATGGTTACTAAGGGGCCACTCCCATCTCTGCCAAACTCTTTGCCCCTCCCTTTCCAGAAGCCTTATCTGATGCTTCTTGCCCACCAGACTCTCTCGCTGCATCCCTGATACTTGCTTGCCTTTGATATATATATATATATATATATATATATATATATATATATATATATATATATATAATTTCAGAGAGGAAGGGAAAGAGAAAGAGAGATAGAAACATCAGTGATGAGAGAGAATCGTTGATTGGCTGCATCCTGCACACCTCTTACTGGTGATCAAGCCTGCCACTCAGGCATGAGACCTTGACTGGAATCAAACCCAGGACCCTTCAGTCCACAGGCCGATGCTCTGTGTCAAACAGGCTAGGGCTGCCTTTGCTTTGTAAGTGCTGCTAGGTGTCTGTTCTCCCTGGGGAAATGTGAGCTCTCCAAAGAAATGGACTTACCAGCACTCACTTCAGCTTCTCCTCCCTCTGCCTTCCCAGGCTTATTCCACGTTTTAGCATCACCTCTAATCTAGAAGGCAGGCAGGAGGCTGGGGAGGTCAGGTGGAGCCACAGCTCTACCGAGTGGCCCCAGGATACTCTGGGAAGTGTGGTGTCCGTTTCTGCACTCGATATAGGAGCATGGGCACAGGAGGCCAATCTGAGAGCCTTAGACACCATGTGCCACCCAGGAGGAGGGCTTAGCTCCTGGAGACTCCCAGCCTAATGATGTATCAGTTCCTCAGCCCCTTTCCTAGGTCTGGCCCTATCATCAACTCTCAGGTGGTTATAAGAATTTCCTCTCATGACTTGGGGTCCTCTGCTTCTCTTTCTGACAATTACCCTCCCCCAAACTGCCATCCTTCGAAGACAAGGTCACTGTCCACCTTAAACACCTTCAATGACTCCTAATTTTTTTTCTAAATACTTGTATCATGGCACAAATTTCAATTCAACATCATTTTAGTGTCATTTCCTAAAACGAACCTAAGTTTCAGCCACATCAAACCTCTCAATTTTTCACAAATACACCTATGCCTCTAGGACTATGTGTATGCCATTTTCTCTTCTGGGAATGCCCTTCAATGCCTCTTCTTTCCCCAGACACTCATGCTTTAAGGCTCCAATCTGGCCTCCACTGTGGACTGCCCTAGCCATGCCACGCAGAAATAACGTCTCCTGACTACATACTCCCAGAGTGCATTGTTCCCATACAAAGACTAAATTGAAATCAATGGAGCGCCTTACTCCATCTAACTACTCTGTCATCTGAATTATCTCATTTATCACCGATCTCTGATCCCTCATCCACCCTGTGAGGGAGCCATGTCTTCATTTTTAGCAGAGGAAACTGAGGTTCAGAGAGGTTAAGTATCTTGCCCAAGGTCACACAGTTAGGAAGAGGCACAATTGGGATTTGAATTCCTGGATGTTGGCCTTTAAAGTCCACATCCTTTTACATCTATTAAGGGTGTGTTACAGGCCACACTGCTGTGGTTGGTGGTGTAAGGGGCCATCTGACCCATGAGGTTTGTTAGCTTTTTCAGGGCAAGATCCATCTCATTTGTTATTTGTCATGGTATCCCCGTGGTCTAGTTCAGTGTCAGACACAGAATACTCTGCATATGTTTGTGGAGTTGCTTTAAAAGGTGTGGGTGGAAGTTTGGTGAGCAACGTCACTTGCCTATTACCAACTACAGCTTTTGAGGTGGAATCTTTGAGGTAGGAAACAGAAGGATGGCCCATCCCCACCCTCTGCCCTGCCCGCTCCCAGCATTTCTGACTTGGGTTGGACTTGGCAGCTCTAAGGGAGCCTGAAAAGCAAAAACCTGGGCCACCTCTAGCCTCACCCTCAGTGCTGGCATCATCCACCAGTATGATCTCCTTCAGCAGGATGGCAGGGCTGGTGTGTAGGACACTGTACACTGTTCGCAACAGCGTGGACCAGGCCTCGTTGTGAAACACAATGATGACGCTGGTAGTGGGCAGTGGCGGGCAGCGCCGAAACTTCTGGTCGACACATCTGGAAGGATGAAAGTGTACATATAGCTCTCCAGGTCCCTCAGAGTTCCGGGGGTAAGGAGGGCTCTGTGCACAGATTACCATAACCACTCACTGCTCTTGGGAAATACCAGCCTACATTCTCTGTTACAGCTGGGAATAGCTGCTCCCTGTTCCCAGTTTATGCTGTATTTGCCTCCTACTCTGAGCCTCTGCGCAGGTCCTAGCCAACTTACTCCAAAACCCGTTTTCCCCAGAGCTGGCTCAGTGCCACAGCTGTGATGCTGAGGGCTCCTCCCTGCTCCCCTTCTCACTTCTCTCATCTGCTCTAGGAGTTCCCAGGGCTGACGCTCTTCCGCAGTAACATGTGTGCTGCATAGAGTGTAATCCAATCCAGAGGTCCCAAAGGGGAAGTAGTAAAGGGCAAATTTGACATCCGAGAAAAGCGACTACAATTTTCACACTCTTCTTGTTACACTTTACAGTTCTTCTCTAATCCATTTCCTCATTAATTCCCTGTCATCTGACACTACTATCACAATCAATTTCCTGTGACCTTTTCTCTATCCTCATCCACTCCAACCACTCTGTGGCACTTGGTCATGCTGCTACCCTCTTGACATTCCATCTCAGGTGGGAGTGGGAATGTGTGAACCCTGTATCTCAAGGAATCATGTGGCTCAACATCCTTTTTTTTCCCTTTTTTTGTTGTTAATCCTCACCTGAGGATATTTTTCCATTGATTTTTTTTTTTTTTAGAGAGAGTGGAGGGGGTGGCGGGGTGAGGGGTGGGGAGGGAGAGAGACATCCATGGTAAGAGAGACAAATCAATTGGTTGCCTCCCGCTCCTACTCCAACCAGGGATGGGGATAGAACCCGCAACCTAGGGACATGCCCTTGACCAGGAATTGCACGCTCAACCCTTCAGTCCATGGGCCAACAGTCTAAGCACTGAGAGACACCTGCCAGGGCTCACACCCTTTCTTATCCCCTTTGCTGGTCAGAAAGATTTCTTATGGAGTCTCCAGAGGGGGCTCCCAAACTTCCTCTTCTGGCTTCCCTATGGCCCAATACCCTTCCTTCCCTGCTGAGAAGCTCATGACAATTCCAAGTGGCTCCAACTTTTAGGACTATAATACTTGGTCAATTCTGAGGAACCCCAGGTTCATAGCCCTAGAGAATCATGAATGTGGGGATGGGGGCTGCCACGTGACACAAGGCCAAAAACGATATAACTCTTGAGTTGGGAAAGACAAGTCTAAATGAGAAAGACACAAAATCTTTGACTTGAGGACAGCATGAACACAGCCATGATCACATAAGAGTGAGGTGGCCTATGGCTCAAAGATCTAAGTGCTGGTTCATTGCCCAGAATTAAAATTATAAACAGCTTCAAATAAAGGTTGGAATGAATTCATGGTCCTGTGCGCCTTCACTGGAAGAAGGAAATCAGGAGGTGTGGGGATAGTCCTGACCACTAGAGCCGCTGTCGGGAAACGTCCCTCTCCCAGCAGCTCAGCAGCAGTGTGCCATAGTTTCTGGGGCAGGCCGTTCCCAGAAGGGCTTTAGCTCAGCTCGGGTGTAGAACCCAGGGTGGCAGAGGGCAAGGCCACCAAATCAGTGGCCTGGAATCAGTCCCTCTCAGTCACCCTAGGCCAGGTCCTGGTCCCAGACCTTGAGTTCTTTTTTCTGTACGCTGTCACCTTTCTAATTGTGTTCTACTCTCATAGGACTCCCTAGGCCTCTGGCCTGACCAGAATACTCTTGAACCCCAACCCCTGAGATAAGGGAAACTGGTCAGGAAAAGGGGTGAGGGTGTAGAGGAAATCCCTGTCCATATTCTAAAATCCCCATCAGCTCTTTACCTGGCACTTGGCCCAAGGCCATGGCCATACCACCCATACCTTTGGCAGAGCCCTGGCCTCACCCGATGACTCTGGGCTACTTACTCAGGGGGTCGAGTGTCTGGCCCCAGGGCCCTCTGCAGGGAGATCCGGTCACTGGCAAAGGCATTGAAGCAGTGCTTCTTATAGCCCTCTTCCTTTTCCTGGGTCTCCAGGGGAGTCCACTCGTCCTTCTGAAAAGCTTTCCCATCTGCCCCAGGGCCGTTGGGGTCCTGTGGTGGCCGTTCCCAGAAGGGCTTCAGTTCAGCGGGGGTATAGAACCCAGGGAGGCAGAACTTGTTTGTGGAGACCAGTGTCTCCTGGGGCTCTGGAGCCCTGATCTGGAGCTTGGGCATTGAATCCTTAAGGTTGTTCATGGCCCCCACCATGAGGTCCAGGACATGATCCTTCTGGCTCACCAAGGACTTCAGCCATGGTTTCTCTGTGGCATGTTCCCTGCTGCTTACATCCCTCTGCAGGATGAAGAGGAAGAGCACAAAGGCGCTGCCCACTAGGGCCAGGCGCAAGGGCATGTGACGTCTGCGGAGGAGCCTCATTCTCTGGAACCAAAGGGGACCCCGGCTGAGTCAGCTCCAGTGCTGGGCCGATCCTGAAAATAGCTTGATATGTCCGGGTGGCCACACCTTGGGGCCTCAGCCTGAGAAGGGAAAGAAATGACAGGGCAGGGGTGGAGAGGGCGTCAGGGGGTTGGGGCTCCAGACCAGGCTCTGTTGCTGAATAGTGACATCACCTTATCCAATCACTTAACTTTCTTGCTTCTAAATTTCCTCCACCCGTAAAATGAGGAGAACCAGAATCAGTTTCTTTCTTGTCCTAAGATTCTGACATTAGTGGATCTAGAATAATCAGAACACTAAAACTCTAAATGCAGATATTTAACAGAAATAACCACTTTGGGAGACAATTTGGCATTATAAAGTAAAATTTAAAACGTACACACCCCATGATGCTGCAGTTCCACTCCTAGTTTCATATTCCATTCAAACTCCAGTGCACATGAGCCAGGAGGCATGTACCAGAATGTTTCTAGAAGCACTAAATAAAATGACAAAAGTAGCAACCACCCAAATGTCCATCAGCAGTAGAATGAATAGAGTATGAAATATATCCATATTACGGAGTACTCTACAGCAGTGACAAAGAATGAACTATTTCTACATGCAAGATCACAGATGTAATATTGATTGAAAACAAGTTGCAGAAGAATAAGTACAATATGATTCCATTTATAGAAAACTGTAAAGCATGTAAAACTAAACAATGTATTGTTTATGAAAACAAAAATGAGTACACACTATTGTTCATGAATACAAAATGAGTATGTGGTAAAGCTTTAAAGAAAACTAAAGGAACGATGAAAGAAAAGTTTCTGAAGGAGGAGGAAAGATATGAGAATAGAGGCACATGGGGACTTCAAAGTAAAGCATTTTTCCTTAAAGTGGATGGTGGCCACTACTGGTACTGTTATTCCTTATTCCCTAAACATATTTTATAAATATTTTTCTGTATCTACTCATGTTTAATAAAAAATATCTAGATTCCAGGCAGGACTGAGCTTTGGTGTTCATCAGCTTGCACCCCCAGGCACATACATGATCCCACGGCTCAGAGGATGAATGTTTGCAACACCTTCTGTGGAAAGCTCTGAAAACACCAGGGTTCCTTGTTAAGCACCAGATGTTCATGGCACAGACCTGTGTGCAAAGCCCAGTTCTGCCCCTTCTAGTAATAATAGCACCTACCTCCTAGAGTTGTTAGAAGGATTAATAAATTCAATAAATAATCATGGAAAACACTTAGTAGTCCCTGCACACAGTTCATTCTGAAAAAGTATTCACTTTTTATCATTAGTGGCTGTGTGACGCTTGGACAAATTACTTAATCTCTCTATGCCTCAATCTCCTCATCTATAAAGGGGGATAACTAATACCCAACTCACAGGGATGTGATGATTAAATCAGAGATAATGTATGTAAAATCCTTGGCAGAGTACAGGCAAATAATAAGCCCTCAATAAATGGTTATCAATTATTTCCACTATTATAATTAATAAATCCCTGCTCAGCTTTCCAGCAATTTTCCTCAAGCACCTGGTCCTTGGTCAACGCCACACTCATTACTCCATGGCATGTCATGCTATTTAATACTGTTACTTAAACACGCAAGTTCCTGCCTGTGGAGAAGCCTGGCATCTGGAGTCACTTGGACCCGGGGAATATGATCTCAGGGGGAGCATGGATCACTCTGGGCTGGGGGAGACAGGTGGTTTTCTTTTATAACATCAGACTCAGCAGCAGCAGCATCAAAAATCAAATAAAATGAAGTCTCTTTGTCTATTTTGTGTTAGATGTCTACGAAATGGGAGAGGAGGTTGGTTCATTCTGCCAGTATTGATGGAGTATCTGCTATATGCCAGATGTGGGAGACACAGAGATGAGCAAGCCCAACCTTCAAGGAACGTACAGTTAACTGGGGGAGTCAGATTTTAAACAGAGATCATCCAGTGAGAAGATGGCATAGAGAGGTGTGGAGAGCAGCCACCGTGTTTGGACAGGTTCAAGCCTCGGACTAATGAGAGGGCATGGTCCTCTCATGGCAAAGCCATGTGCAAGTCCTAGCTTGGAGGGCAAAGCCCTCCCAGCACAACTATAGCCAAAGGCTATAGTTGTAAGCTTGACCTTATGGTCCAAACCTGTGGTCCCACGTGGCTGAGTGATATGGGCTGCGGGAGGTGCAGCAAGTAAACAAAGCTTGATCAGGTAATAGCACTAACCCACCAGTAGGAGTTGGCCAGGTAAGGTGAGTACACAGAGGCCTAGAGGCAGAAGACAGCATAGCCAATCAGAGAACAGCAAGCATGTAATTGAGTAGATTCGAAACTCAAGAGAACGTTGTAACCACACCCTTATTTTGCCTCCTGGAATCTGGCTATAAAATAAAGACAGGGCTTTCAGGCTGTGGCGCTGTAGCTAGCTCTCCATCAGAGAGGACACCGTCCCACTCAGACCCAGCTTTTTTCGCTTGTCTGTCTTTTCTCAATCCTTCACTGCCCCCTCTCAGGCTCACCAAACCTGGCTGAGCTGGCTCGGCACAGAGAGAACCCTTGGGTTCTGAGGAAGAGAGGATACAGGAAACTGAGCAAGTGGGAGAAGGTGACATTTCTGAAGCAGTTCCGAGGGGGAGGAGCTTGGGCTGAGCACTAATCCACCAGTAGGAGTTGGCCAGGTAAGGTGAGTACACAAAGGCCTAGAGGCAGAAGACAGCATAGCCAATCAGAGAACAGCAAGTAAATTGGGATAGTGGGAGTATGTAGTCTGATCCAAGTAGTAGAGGATGGGCCTGGAGAGGCAGAGGCCACCAAGTCATCATGCCAAGGAGTTTGCTGTTGACCTGAGACATGAGGAGCAATACAGGATTAGTGGGGAGCCCAGTACTACAGGAAGAACAATATGACAGCTGTTGGAGGGTATCTAGGAGACGGACCTGATTGGCAGCTGGATGGCCAATTAAAAGGGGTTGGGGATTTGACCCAAGATAGTATCGGTGCTGATGGAGGAGGGAGAATGTGGTGCTAGAAAACTCCCTTGAGTGACCAATGGGCCAGTTCACTCCAGCTGGGGCACAGAGGTATGAGACAATTGCTTTCCCCACGAGATTTTAGAATCTAGTTGGAGAATAAGAACTGGTACCGTTGGGTCCAGGTAACAACTGTCTAGGGAGGGGACAGGAACAGAGAAAAGATTTTTCACTGAATACCTGTTTGTACTTTGAACCTGACTATATTACCTATTCAAAAACTAATAAAATGAAAACAGTAGCACCGGCAGTAAGTGCCAAGCTGAAAAGGTAGAGTTCTCTGTGGGCTTGAAGATGGCTTCAAGGAGGAAATGGGGATTCGATGTACAGGCAGTTTCCTGCACTCAACTGGGGTTGAGCTATGTATGCTGGGCCAGCACAAGGAGTTCTGCTTGAGCTAGATACCTCATAAATCCTGGAACTGCCCCTGCTAAGCACAGAGTCCCACAGAATGCAGAAGTGTTTGCCATGACAGTGTGGAACTATCCTACAGGTCGCACTTCCCTGATATTTTCTGTCTACCTACCCACAACAGCAAGAAAAGAGGAGGCACAGTTAGAAACAAAGGTGTGGTAATAGATTAGTTAACAGCTGCTGCCAAGTGCTTAAGACTCACCTCCTCCAGGAAGACCTCCCTGACCGACTCCCTCCGAATCACCCAGGTCACTTCACCTTCCTCTTCCTGGCATTGTGTTGTGGTCCTTGGAAGTGGGGTTGGCCTTTATTACTTTTATTCCCCCTGAAGAAAGAGACCTAGGGTTAAATTGAGCCCTTCCCAGGCATCTGTTCTCTCAATCCAACCTGGCAGTCTACGGCTTTCTCTCTGGAGCCTGCAATTCCTCAAGGTACTAACCACATCCTGAAGTGAAAGGAGACACCTGTGATTAGCCCTGGCAGTAAGGGACTCCACCTCTCGTTAGTTTGCTCAGCATGCAGGCAATAGGAAAGAATCACTTGGAAGAGACACATAATCCGATGGAAGGCAGAAGACTGGGATTAAGGATTCCTGCTCACTGAGTAGATGACTCCCGAAGTGTGGTCAGCAAGGTCAGGAGGTCACCGTTTAACCAGCTTTGGAAAGGAATAGCTCCCTCCTTCATGCAGTACTGTACTTTGTCAAGTGCAGAGCTTCACAGGATCCCCCCACAGTGTCTTGTGTAGCTCCCTCACCTTTGGGTTCCCACAGTATGGCCACCAGACCAGGTGCACTGGCAAGTGTGCCTGCAGCCCTCATCCACTCATTCCTCTTCTGCTGCTGCTGGGCCTTCATTCCCAATCCCTTTTCCTCCAGCCACTCTTGGGATCTCAACACGTGGGACCATCTTGGTTTTAGTACTGAGATGATGCCAGAACACAAATTCATCTTCTCTCACTGGTCTAAGGGAACTGAGCCTCAGAACACAAATTCATCTTCTCTCACTGGTCTAAGGGAACTGAGCCTTCACCCAGCTCAGTGTCTATCACACTGCTGACTACAACCCACTATAGGATTGTGAAATAAACTTAAACTGTTGCAAATCAGCATGAAAAAAAAAAATCTTAATGGAGTAGAACAAAAAAGTACCAAAGTATGTCACATGTAATATAGGCATTGTTTCATTAAAATTTCATTGCAGTTATTATACACTAGAGGCCCAGTGCATGGATTCGTGCACTGGTGGAGTCCCTCGGCCTGGCCTGTGCCCCCTCACAATCTAGGACCCCTTGGGGTATGTCGGACTGTCAGTTTTGGCCTGATCCCGCAGGCCAGGCCGAGGGCCTCCAGTATGCATGTAAGATCTTTGGTTAATCTCTTCCCGCTCATCCCCCTCCCACCTTCCCTCTGAGATTCATCAGTCTGTTCCATGTTTCCATGCCTGTGCATTGAGCATCTGCCCCCTGGTGGTCATTGTGCATCATAGCTATCAGTCAAAAGGTCGAATGGTCGCTTAGGCTTTTATATTTATACTAGAGACCCAGTGCACGAAATTCGTGCATGGGGGGGGGAGGGTCCCCTAAGCCCAGCCTGCACCGTCTCCAATCCAGGACCCCTAGGGGGATGTCCGACTGCCGGTTTAGGCCCGATCCCTAAACCGGCAGTCGGACATCCCTCTCACAATCCTGGACCGCTGGCTCCTAACCACTCACCTGCCTGCCAGCCTGATCACCCCTAACTGCCTCTGCCTGCCAGCCAGATCACCCCTCATTGCCCCCACTGCTGGCCTGGTCGCCCCATGCAGCCTGCTGCTTGGGTCGTTTGGTTGCCCCTCACTAAACCCCCTGCCAGCCGGGTCGCCCCACGCAGCCTGTTGCTCAGTTGTTTGGTCGCCCCTCACTAACCCCCCTGGCAGCCTGGTCACCCACGCAGCCTGTTTGGTCATCTGTCCAGTTGCAATGGTTGCTTAGGCTTTTATATAGATCCTATCTAACAAAAGAGTAATATGCAAATTGATCGCACCTCGGCTATACCCACAAGCCACACCCACCAGCCAATCATGAGTGAGTATGCAAATTAACCCAACCAAGATGGCTGTGGCCACAGAGTGAGCAGGAGGCTTGGGTTTCCCCGGCAATGGAGGAAGCCAAGCTTCCTGCACACCCTGGCCGGCCCAGGCCTCTGCTCAAGGCTACAAAGTTTCAATTATAGAAGATAAATAAATCCCAACAAAAATGGCTGCGGCCACTGAGCGAACAGGAGGCTTGGGTTTCCCCGGTGATGGAGGAAGCCAAGCTTTCTGCCTGCCCTGGCCAGCCCAGGCCTCCACTCAAGGCTACAAAGTTTCAATTATAGAAGATAAATAAATCCCAACAAAAATGGCTGCGGCCACTGAGCAAGCAGGAGGCTTGTGTTTCCCCAGCAATGGAGGAAGCCAAGCTTCCTGCACACCCTGGCTGGCCCAGGCCTCTACTCAAGGCTACAAAGTTTCAATTATGGAAGATAAATAAATCCCAGATACCAGGGCCTCTGCTTGGGTCGCCGGGGGGCGTGGCTGGCCTGCAAACCAACACAGGCCCCTCGCCCAGGCCGCCCCATGCCCCAAGGGAACCCACACCCTGATCTGGGACACCCTTCAGGGCAAACCAGCTGGCCCCCACCCATGCACCAGGCCTCTATCCTATCTAATAAAAGAGTAATATGCAAATTGACCGTCACTTCATCACACAAGATGGCTGCCCCCATGTGGACACAAGATGGCCACCACAAGATGGCCAGCAGGGGAGGGCAGTTGGGAGAGACCAGGCCTGCAAGGGAGGGCAGTTGGGGGCGATCAAGCCTACAGGGGAGGGCAGTTAGGGGTGACCAGGCCGGCAGAGGAGGGAAGTTGGTGGTGACTGGGCCTGCAGGGAAGGGCAGTTGGGGGGGACCCAGGCCTGCAGGGGAGAGCAGTTGGGGGGACCAGGCCTGGAGGGGAGGGCAGTTAGGGGTGACCAGGCTGGCAGGGGAGCAGTTAGGCATCAATCAGGCTGGCAGGGGAGTGGTTAGGGGGTGATCAGGCTGGCAGGCAGAAGTAGTTAAGGGCAGTCAGGAAGGCAGCCAGGCAAGCAGTTGGGAGCCAGCAGTCCTGGATTGTGAGAGGGATGTCCGACTGCCTGTTTAGTAGGATTGGGCCTAAACGGGCAGTCGGACATCCCTCAAGGGGTCCCAGACTGGAGAGGGTGCAGGCTGGGCTGAGGGACGCCCCCCCATGCACGAATTTCGTGCACCAGGCCTCTAGTAGATATATAAAAGCCTAAGCAACCAGCCAACAGTTCAAGCATCTGACCGGTAGCTATGACACGCACTGACCATTGAAGGGGCAGACCCTCAATGCAGGAGCGGAAACCACAGGCATGGAAACATGGAACAGACTGATGAATCTCAGAGGGAAGGGGGAGGGAAGAGGGCAGGAAGAGATTAACCAAAGATCTTATATGCACACTAGAAGCCCGGTGCACAAAATTCGTGCACGGAGGGGGGTTGTCCCTCAGCCCAGCCTGTACCCTCTCCAATCTGGGACTCCTGGAGGGATGTCCGACTGCCCGTTTAGGCCCGATCCTACCAGGATCGGGCCTAAACGGGCAGTCGGACATCTCTCTCACAATCCAGGACTGCTGGCTCCCAATTGCTTGCCTGCCTGCCTTCCTGATTGCCCCTAACCGCTTCTGCCTGCCAGCCTGATCACCCCCTAACCACTCTGCTGCCAGCCTGTTTGCCCCCAACTTCCCTCCTCTGCCGGCCTGGTCACCCCTAACTGCCCTCTCCTGCAGGGTTGATCACCTCCAATTTCCCTCCCTTGCAAGCCTGGTCCTTCTCAACTGCCCTCCCTTGCAGGCCTGGTCCCTCACAACTATCCTCCCTTGCAGGCCAGGTGCCTCCCAACTGCCCTCTCCTGCTGGCCATCTTGTAGTGGCCATCTTGTGTCCACATGGGGGCAGGGTCTTAGACCACATGGGGCAGCCATCTTATGTGTTGGAGTGATGGTCAATCTGCATATTACTCTTTTATTAGATAGGATCAGAGGCACCATCCCTTGGCTTGGCCTGTGCCAACTCGCAATCCGGGACCCGCTCATCCCCCTCCCACCTGGGGGATGTCGGAGAGCCAGTTTTGGCCCAATCCCTGCAGGCCAGGCTGAGGGACCCCCACCGGTGCACGAATCTGTGCACCAGGCCTCTAGTATATAGATATGTATAGAGTGTTTCAAAAGTCTTAGTGCAGTTTTAAGCTTTAATAACTTCAGAAACAGAAATGCTACACAGACTTTTAAAGAACATCATTTGAAAGTTTTTATTTAAATTTATTTTATCTTTTTGAGTATTATGAATCTTGAATAAGTTTTTATTTTAATGTTTGTCTCAATCCATTGATGCTAGACACTTCCTGATACAAACTTAAATTGAAAATTTGTTATTAAAAATTCATAAAGGTAAAAAAATGGAAACGATTACATTTTCAAGTTTTGTTTTTTTTTGGTTAGTTGGTAGAGTTCATACCTCTGATGTGATTGCAGTGTAAAATTGCCCTAAGACTTTTGAGATACCCTGTCACAAGTTAAGTGGGTATGAAGTTTTGTTGTAGAATGTTTTTCTTACTTTGGTCCCATCATAGAAATCTGAAAGCCACTGACACCATCCAGTTACATCCTAGGCTCCCCCAAGAGGCCTTTTTAGCTCTCTCCCCTCTTGCCCCTCAGCAGACTTTATGCTTCTACCCTGGCCCCATCACAGCCTTCCCTGTGTGGGAGGAGTCTGTTCTCTCTTACACCTCTGGGAACTCCTGGACCAGAGATGCCAGATTGTTTTCACCTCTTTATCACTTGCAAAATCCCACACAAGTTTAGTATGTAGGAAATAGTCCATAAATTCTTGTTAAATGAGATGAGGACAGACAGGTTAAAGCTACTAGGGTAAGCACTGGCTTTGCCAAGTGATGTTTTGAAAGCACTGACTCCAACAAGCATTGAGTTACGCGATACTCTGTTGTTTAGCCTTAGTGTGCTACTTTGACTGTCTGTGAGTCTAGCACCCTCGTTTCACAGGTGAGGACTTCTCTATTGTCACACAGCTGGTGGCTCCCAGAGCAGATGGCAATTTCCTAACTCCCTGGCCACGGCTCTGTTCCCACATCTCACCTGCCCCTTGGAGGTCTCCTGGGAAGTTTGGCGACTGGGTTTGGCTCTCCTGAGCCTGGGGCAGGGCTGTTTTCATGAGCATCCCAACTTCACTCTCAGAGCCACCACCTCCCCCAACCCCCACTCAAGGCTACAAAGGCTTTAAAGATGCCAAAACTGGAAGTCCCAAGCAAACTTTCAGCTTTTATGAAAGCCAGGGTAAACAACGCAGAACACGCCCTAGCTGGCCAGGTGGCCTCTTTGTAACAAAGTTTCTTTCTGTTTATCAAGTGAGCTGCTCACCTCCGGGAGGGAGACGTGGCAGCCAGGAAGTAAGACGCCACCACAGGGATGTTTGTTCAAGTTAGTCAGACTAAGGCCCAATTACAGGTTCCTTGGAAAAGAGATGACTGTCGCCACTCTCACCCCGGGCCCAGGTGTGTGGAGCTGGACATCATGTTGGGAGAGAGGACGGGTCCATTTCAGGCTACTGGTGGGGGGAGGGGGCCGAGAAGCTGCTTTGGTTACATGATCATCCCTTCCTTCCTCGCCATCAAGCACAGCACTCATTTCACTTCCTCTGTTCTCGTGCTGTGCACAAAGTAGCAAATGATCCCCTTCAAGCCCCTCCTCCCAACTCTGACCCTTCTGATTACAGAATGCTGGGAGGTTTTCACTTTTCTCCATAATTGCACCTTTAAGACACTTCAGCTGCTGTGGCTTATTTTCCCAGAAAGACACACTGAAAGTTATTTCTGTAGCTAGTCTATCAAGTTCTTCCCCCACCATATCTAGGTTCATTTTCTTGTTTGCATAACATTTTAAGCTTGTTATCCAAACACAGATTTTCAATTGAAATAACCTACCCAACTTTGCTCACACTATATACCTAGAACAGTGCTTGACACTCAGTAAATATTTGTTGATTTTATGACAAATTTGTAAAAGCCCTTGAAAATCAAAAGAATATGTAATCAAAGAGGAAGTTCAAGAGCGAGCTCACAACTTTTCACTGGAGTTACTTCCATGCCCTGACAGGTGGGGCAACTGTACTCAAATTGAGCGTTGAGACTGTTGTCTCCTAGGAATCCAGGGATGAAAGAGGAACCTTCAGGTGGGCGTGAGGTGGGATTTTCTAAACCCTGGTGACAGGCTGGGTTTGAGAGAAGGCAAAAAAAAAAAAAAAAGGAACTTGAGTTGAGTTTTAACATCTGTCATTTGGGGCAGTGGAGAGAGGGAGTGTTGAGAGGTATTTCTGAAGGCTTAGACTGGTCACCAGATTGGGGTGGGGGTGATAGGAGAGGACAGAACTGACGTTTTTCCTTCTCTCCTCACCCCACAGTCTGCTCCTGGCTGTAGGCCTTCTACTCAGGTCCACCAGATACTCAATGTGCCACACCCTGAACTCAGGGTCTGTGCCCTACCCCCCACGGCAGCCAGTAGCATCAAAATCCTAGGAACAGCCTCTGCCCCTGCCCCACTACCAGGTGTGTAGTTTGAGTCCCTTCTCAATTTCAGGTTTACCCCGCCCACTGCCAAATTCTGCCGATTCATTCCCTGCCTCCTGGATCCTCCTCTTCCTCTCTACTCAAAACTCATCTGAGAATGGCCCTTATCACCCGACATCTGTAGGATAAGCAGAAGCTGCCTGCCCTCCGCCTTCGCCTCAGGCCTCTCTCCCTTTCACAATCAGAACAGCCATACTTATACTTCTTTAGCACCATCTGATTGCATGTTTCTACACGGCCTGGGCAATCTGCTTCCTGTTTGCTACGCACCCTCACTGGTTATCTTTTCCTCCTCAGAGATTCCCCCTTGTGTTTTTGCTAAGCAAACCGCTTTTCTTTTCCAAATTCTTACTTGAAACTGCCCTCCTCCAAGAAGGCTTCTTAGGCTCAGGTGCATCTTATTGCCCCTGGTATCAAGGTGTATTTGTTTCCAAGTTTCACTACCCATGTTTCTCCATGTGGGACTTCCCCACTAGATTTTATGGGGGAGAACCAACCGGCCTAGACACTAGGCCACTTAGATCCTGTTTTCTTTCTCCTTCACAGTCCTTACATCCTGGTCCCAATCTTCTGCATCTGGGGTGTGATCCACCTAGCCTTCCAGTCCCTGTAATATCCCTCTGCCCTGAGGTCTTCTCATCTGCCTGTCTTTTGTTCTCTGTTATATGTCAGATATAGAGCTGAGGGTGAGGTTTGGGTTTCTTCCTTCTTCAATTCTCTATGTATGGCTCAGGACCAGATTGCACAGAGTACAGGAGAATAATCTGACCCCACAGGGCTCTTAGGTGCCACAAAAGAGTCTTCTAACAGTCCTTTTCCTCCCCAGACTGAACCCATCCTTGTTCACTGCGCAAGCCTTTTACATGGCACAATTACAGCATTGAGCTCCACACAGAGACAGTCACTGCCCTGTACTTGACCTCTCCTTTATTCAAACCCTCACTCTCATTCCCATCAAACGAGAACGGACATTTTGAGCTTTCCCAGAGAGGAGCAGAGGGCCGTATGAAGAGCTAAGTTCACCCACGTCTTCGGCACAGCCATTCACTGGGCCCTCTGGTGTGCAGACACCTACTCTGGTCCTCAGCTTCACTTCTAGACAGATGTCGGAATATGTCCGAGAGCCAGAGTTAGTTTAGGACAGTACCACCACTTTTAAAATTACTACTAACCATGTCGAGTCAGGTAACAGTTATCTTCTCCATTTTTACACAGAAGGAAACAGAAGCACAGGGAGATAAAGCAACTTGACCGAAGTCACATAACCAGGAAGTAGCAGAGGCAGGATTTGCACTCAGGCCCACGTCTCTCCAAAGCCCACTCACTGCCTTAACCATGACCCCACACTGCCTTGCATTTGGCTGGTGCTTGGAGCTTGGCCAAAGCACTTTCCCTACACCTTCTCATTTGCTCCCCACCCGGGGAGTGTTTATGTGCTTTGGCCAAGGTTAGACAGCTAAATCAGCGACAAGGCTGAATCAGCTCCTGCCTCCTTATACTACTGCCTTCTCAAACTGAGAGGCCTTGGGAGCTAGGTTAACTGTCCCTCTTGGCTTCTGTTCTAGGCAATGACTACCCGGACTAAGCCCAAGGTCATATATCCTGTCCAGGTTTCTCCCTCCTGAACTTGGGCTAAGATGTTTCTGATTTCACAGGGCATCTGACATGGATCAAGACCTCTCCTTGCATGCCTGAGCTCTTCTATGCTGCTACAGGTGGGAGTCAGCTGTCCCGCCAACTGTGGGCAATGATTACCCAGGATGAGGCCATCTTGGGCAGTCCAGTATCCTTCATGGTTCCTTCTATCAGCTCCAGACCACCTCTTCCATTTGACAGTCCTGCCCTGTGCCCCTTAAAGTGTTACCTCTGGGTACTTAAAGTGAATGGCTTTCCCGAGGAACAGCAGCTAGGGAAGTACCTGCGATGATACTGACTTCTGCTGGATAATGTGAAGCCAAGTATATTTTAAACCCCTCACCTTAGAGTGTATTATTCATCACATGAATTTGCCATCTCATCCTTTTTACCCTTCCTGTGATGGGCAGGGATACGGCTGATCTCTCTGAGAGAATAGGGCCTGGGTAGTGTACACACATCTCTGGTTAAATGAACACAGCCCCAGGGTCTTCCCCCCCCCCCCCCCCCCCCCCACACACACACACACACAGGAGAGCTCTGTCCTACCCTCTGCCGAGGTCAGGGTCTAGGACAACTGGCTCTGGGTCTAGGACAACTGGCTCTGGGGGTAAGGAACAGTTTCTCCTTTTGGTCAGCCTCGGCTCGGAACAAATGACGGGGAAATCGGGAAGTTGGTGACAGTCACAGTCATGAACGCACATCAGACTCCCTCCCACAATACCACACAGCTCCCATCTGCACCAGGCCCAAGCCTCCAGAGTGAGGACATCCCAGATGGCCCCACCAGGAGGCTTCTCTTGGCTCGCCTCTTCTGCCCAGGGGCGACATGGCCCTGGGGGGAGGGAGCCTCTCTGAAAGACTTTCAGTAGGGGGGCACACAGGGTAGCCCAACCTGAGAGACTGGGCACCCTGGAGTGGGCGGCTGCATGAGCGGGCGCAGGGAAGAGGTGCAGAGCCCTGGAGGGAGTGCTATGGCTTGTCCCTCCCCCACCCCGCCCACCCTTACCAGCCACAGAGGTCTGAGCTTTCCTTCCATCCCTCCTTCAAGGAAGGCACACACGTGGAGGGGGATCCAACCGAGGGAGAAGCTAGAGGCCGCTAGGACAGATCAGGGCCAGTCTGGCCCACCCTCTGCCTTTTATTTGGGGGATGGTGGGGAGGAAGAGGAGGAGAAGGACGGCAGAGACTGGAGGGAAGTTCCCAGAAGGGGGACAGCTCTGGGTTCCAAGTCAGGGGGAGGGTCGCAGGGGTGGGAGAGGATCCCGGGGGTGAGGGGGCTTGTGAGGGTCGTGGGCTGCTTCTGCCGCTTACCTGTCGCGCCAAGGCAGAGCCGCAGCCGCGCCGCCGAGCCGTTCAAGGTTTTCCGACGGGACGTCCTCGAGGGCGGGGCCGGGGCAGGGCCTGTGAACTACCGGGGCGCGTCCTACACGCCCCTTCCAGGCCAGGTGCTGTCGGCCACCCGCCGTGCCCCGATCGCCGCTGCTGGCCGCACCACTCCCGGCGGCTCCCAGGGCCCCGGCCCCTCGCATCCTCCCCTCCCCCTGCTGGCCGCCGCTAGGAGCCCAGTTTCTCCAGATCTCAGCCCACCCCAGGGTGCAGGCTCCAAATTACCTCTTCCGTTTGACAGCCCCGGCTCTCAGCGCCGAAAGGATTGGAGGGTCCTGGCCGAAGACGGCCGGCATCAGCGGTGCCGCCGGTGGCGGGCGCGGACGGCGTGTGCAGGGAACCGCCTACTGGTGGCGGCGCGGCTGGAGCGCTCGGAGCCCGAGGCAGCGAGGCAGCGCGGCAGCGCTGGGGAGTTCAAATGCGGCCCGGCCGTGAGGAGCCAGGGGCTCTGTCCCAGGCTTGCTTCTCCTGGTCCGGGTGTCTTGGGCAAACGACTCCCCCCTTCCATCCAACAGCAAGAGCAGTTATGAACGTGTGCCCCGAACAATGCTGAGGGCGCCCTATGCCAGGTCTTAGGTAAACCACAGCCCCGACAAATACCTGCAACTATTGTCCAGAATATACTCGGCAGGCGGCTGATCACACAGGTACAGTGATGCTCAAAGCATGGTTCCTGGACCAGCAGCATCAGTAGCACCAGATAATTTGTTAGAAATGTAGATTCTTAGGTCCCACCCCAGACCTAAATAATCCGAATCTCTGGGGATGTGGCCCAGAGGTTTGTGTTTTTAAAAGTCCCCCGCGTGATTCTGGTGTACACTCCATTCTGAAAACCACTGAACATATACTGGCAGGGCTGGTTCTAGAATCCAGGTCAATTCAATTCCTCAACTCAAGCTCTGAATCATCCATCCCTCCAGGGCTGCTCCCTGGTCCTGTCCGGCTCTAAGGTTCTGTAATACTATCTTTGGGTCCTTATCTCAGTAATAGAGAAGTAGCATAGTTGACTCCAAATAGCCAATAGTGTGGAAGTCTTTTATGGTAGAATCTTAGACTACCAACTTTGTCTTTCTTTTGTTTTGACATTTAAATGATTTGTATTTCTTTTTTAAAGTATATTTTTATTGATTTCAGAGAGGAAGGAAGAGGGAGAGAGAGATAGAAACATCAATGATGAGAGACAATCATCGATGGGCAGCCTCCTGCATGCCCCCCACCAGGAACTGAGCCCACAACCCAGGCATGTGCCCTGACCTGGAATTGGATCATGACCTTCTGGTTCATAGGTCGATGCTCAACCACTGAGCCACACCAGCTGGGCTAAATGATTTGTATTTCTAAGTCCATAAGACCTGTGAGCAGGGGTCTGGATGAGAAGATCTGAGCAAGAAGACAGTTCTGACATGAACTGGGACGGGCAGGGAAGCCACTTGGGGATTAACAGCTGGATGAAAAAATAATCTTGTTTTCTAATCTGGGACCCCATGGTAGGAGGCCAGAGGTTTTCCAGTGATGGAGTCTGGAGAGACAAGGTCAGGGCAGCATGGAGATCTTGCCCAGCTACACTCGATCAGGGGAGTGGTGAAAGAGGGACATTCCCAAAGGAGTAGAAAGGGAGGTGTCCCCACTCTCTTGGCATGGTCGCCTGTCTCCCCTTACTCCAAGTAGCTGACTAATCCTCTAACCCCCAACTCCCTTTCTTTCACACTAGAGACTTTCTGGGGTTTGAATTCCTAAATAAAGACTTTCTATAGCATTTACAGACACTCAGGGCTCATTTTCACTCCCATTGCTCCAGTTGCCACCATTCTTGTCATTGGCCTTATTTGACACCTATCTTTCTCAGGATAAGGACATTCTCTGTCAAAGATTGTGGGATGCTGCCCCACATTTCTCTCTTTCTGGGACTGGACACTTCTGTATGGGTCTGGCTCTACTATCTTTGCTCTAGCCTTCCTCTAACTCTGCTCTTTGACCCCCCTGGATCACGTGGTTCTGACCTGGCCCTGGAGCCTTAGTCAGGACCCAACCTGACCAGAGGGTGTTAGGCTAGGCTGGATTCACAGCCTCTGTTCTCCCCAGGACAGAGTCATGACCACCAACCGCATCCTGGAGTTCCTGAGAGGGTGGTGCCCAGTTTCCCAAGGAGTGCTTCACTTTCCAGAAGCAGATTACTCATCCAATTTTACTTCAGCTGACTCTGATTTTAAACGTGACTTTGAGTCCTCAGAATCATCAGTTGCCTAATTTGGAGGCACATGCAGTCTACAGGATGTGGGACCCACCCCTAACGTGTCATGCACTGGGCTGTTCTCTCCTAGCAGGAAGAACGGTTCGGGCTCCCTGGCCTCTGCTCCAGGAAGGTCTGGAGATGAGCCACTGCAGAATAGTGACTGTGATCTCAGCCTGCCACTGGTGCAGGCCACTTTTAGAAAGTGTTTTGTTTTTTTTTTAATTGAAAAAGTCATATAGGCACATAATTACAAAAAAAAAATCAAGCACTATATAAAGGTATACAATGAAAGATAAATTTCTTTTTTTATTTTTTTATTAAGGTATTATATGTGTACATATCTTATCATTGCCCCCCCATCCCACTCCTATACATGCCCTCACCCCCCAGAGTTTTGTGTCTATTGGTTATGCTTATATGCTTGCATACAAGTCCTTTAGTTGATCTCTTATCTCCCCCACCTTTCCCTAACCTTCCCGCTGTAATTTGACCTTCTGTTTGATGCTTTTCTGTCTCTGTATCTATCTTTTTGTTCAACAGCTTATAATTTTCTTTATTATCCATAGATGAGTGAGATCATGTGGTATTTTTCTTTCATGGACTGGCTTATTTCACTTAGCATGATGTTCTCCAATTCCATCCAGGTTGCTGCAAATGGTAGGAATTCCTTCTTTTTTATGGCAGCATAGTATTCCATTGTGTAGATGTACCATAGTTTTCTGATCCAGTCATCTGCTGATGGGCACCAAGCTGTTTCCAAATCTTTGCTATTGTAAATTGTGCTGCTATGAACATAGGGGTGCATATATCCTTTCTTATTGGTGTTTCCAGTTTCTTAGGATATATTCCTAGGAGTGGGATTACTGGGTCAAATGGGAGTTCCATTTTCAGTTTTTTGAGGAAACTCCATACTGTTCTCCACAGTGGCTGCACCAGTCTACATTCCCACCAGCAGTGCACGAGGGTTCCTTTTTCTCTGCATCCTCGCCAACACTTGTCGTTTGTTGATTTGTTGATGATAGCCATTCTGACAGGTGTGAGATGGTACCGCATTGTCGTTTTGATTTGCATCTCTCGGATAATTAGTGACGTTGAGCATGTTTTCATGTGTCTCTTGGCCTTCCTTCTGTCTTCTTTTGAAAAGATTCTATTTAGGTCCGTTGCCCATTTTTTTTTTTTGGATCATTTATCTTCCTTTTATTAAGTTGTATAAGCTGCCTATAGATGTTGGAGATTAAACCTTTATCAGTGATAAAATTTGCAAATATGTTCTCCCATACAGTGGGATTTCTTGTTGTTTTGTTGATAGTTTCTTTTGCTGTAAAAAAGCTTTTTATTTTGATGCAGTCCCATTTGTTAATTTTCTCTTTAGCTTCCATTGCCCTAGGGGCAGTATCAGTGAAGAAGTTCTTTTGGCATATGTCTGAGATTTTGCTGCCTGTGGATTCCTCTAGTATTTTTATGGTTTCCCGTCGTATGTTTAAGTCCTGCATCCATTTTGAGTTTATTTTTGTGTATGGTGTAAGTTGGAGATCTAGTTTCATTTTTTCGCATGTATCTTTCCAATTTTCCCAACACCATTTATTGAATAGACTGTCTTGACTCCATTGTATGTTCATGCCTCCTTTGTCAAATATTAATTGAGCATATTGGTTTGGGTTGATATCTGGATTCTCTATTCTATTCCATTGATCTATATGTCTGTTCTTGTGCCAGTACCATGCTGTTTTGAGAACAGTGGCTTTGTAATACAGCTTGAAATCTGGTATTGAGATACCTCCTACTTTATTCTTCTTTCTCAGGATTGCTGTGGCTATTCGGGGTCTTTTTTTTATTCCAGATGAATTTTTGGAGAGTTTTTTCTAAATCTGTGAAATATGCCGTTGGTATTTTGATGGGGAGTGCATTGAATCTATAGATTGCTTTGGGTAGTATGGACATTTTAATGATGTTGATTCTACCAATCCATGAACATGGTATGTTCTTCCATCTGTTTACGTCTTCCTCTATCTCTTTTTTCAGTGTCCTGTAGTTTTCCGCGTATAGGTCTTTTACCTCCTTAGTTAAGTTTATTCCTAGGTATCTTAATTTTTTTGGTGCGATGGTAAATGGGATTGCTTTTTTAGTCTCTCTTTCTATAAGTTCACTATTGGTGTATAGAAAGGCCATAGATTTCTTGGCGTTAATTTTGTATCCTGCTACATTACCAAATTCATTTATTAAGTCTGGTAGTTTTTTGATGGAGTCTTTCGGGTTTTTTATGTACATTATCATGTCATCTGCAAATAAGGATAGCTTTACTTCTTCTTTTCCAATTTGGATGCCTTTTATTTCTTCTTCTTGTCTGATCGCAATGGCTAATATTTCCAGTACTATGTCAAACAGGAGTGGTGAGAGTGGGCATCCCTGTCTTGTTCCTGTTCTTAGGGGAAATGGTTTTAGTTTTTGTCCATTGAGTATGATGTTTGCTGTGGGTTTATCTTATATAGCTTTTATTACGTTGAGGTATGATCCTTCTATTCCCACCTTGTTGAGAGTTTTTAATCAAGAACGAGTGTTGGATTTTGTCAAATGCTTTTTCTGCGTCAATTGATATGACTATGTGATTTTTATCTCTCAGTTTGTTTATGTGATGTATCACATTTATTGATTTACGGATATTGTACCATCCTTGCATCCCTGGGATAAATCCTACTTGGTCATGGTGTATGATCTTTCTGATGTACTGCTGGAGCCGATTTGCTAGAATTTTGTTGAGGATTTTGGCATCTATGTTCATGAGGGATATTGGCCTGTAATTCTCTTTCATTGTGTTGTCTTTATCTGGTTTTGGTATTAGGGTAATGCTGGCTTCATAGAAGGATCTTGGAAGTGTTCCTTCCTCTTGAATTTTTTGGAATAGTCTGAGGAGGATAGGTTTTAGTTCTTCCTTGAATGTTTGGTAAAACTCTCCTGTGAAGCCGTCTGGCCCTGGGCTTTTGTTTGCTGGAAGCTTTTTGATGACTGTTTCAATTTCTTCCATAGTTACTGGCCTATTGAGCTGTTTAGATTCTTCCTGATTGAGTTTTGGAAGGTTATATTTTTCTAGAAATATGCCCATTTCCTCCAGGTTGTCCAGTTTGTTGGAATAGAGTTGTTCGTAGTATTTTGAAACAATCCTTTGTATTTCAGCGGGGTCTGTTGTTATTTCGCCTCTGAAAGATAAATTTCCTCCCTCTCTAGACCTTCTGTCCTTCTCGCCAGAAATCATCTATGCATATTTATGACACACTCTTCCTATCATCAAGCATTTCTGCAGGACATGCCTGAATTCCCTGCTCCTCAGGAAGTCCTGTGAATTTTATTTTTCCCCTCACAATCTTATTTTTATTTCTGGGCCATTTTAGAATTTGTTTTTGGGTGTTCTGAGTTTCGTTTTTCACATCAGTGTGCTTCAGGGGGTTCCCCCACCATACAGCAGGAAGTGTGGTAGGGAACAGATCAGTGGGAACAAGTGAGACAAGAGCAACTCTGAGGCTACTGACATCAGCTTTGGCCCTTATCAAGTCTCTTCTTTCCACATGCAGTCCCTGGTAAGGAGACACCCACCTCTGTGTGGGCAGAATGAGGAAGATTTGCCCATCTGGTGGAGGTGCTGCTGGCTTCACTTAGCAGGAAAAGTTTGTAGAGAAGCTGACCCAAGCTTGCCTTGGAGGTTAGGAGTTGGGCAGCTGGCCTGCTGACAGCCTGTCCACCCTGTTCATGATTTTACTCTCCCACTCCAGAGGCTGGCTGACCACAGAAGGAACCAAGCAAGTCCCTTTATCTTTCTTACATCTCAGTTTGTTATTTGTAAAGTGGGGTTAATGATGCCTAGAGTTTTATCTTTCTTACATCTCAGTTTGTTATTTGTAAAGTGGGGTTAATGATGCCTAGAGTTGTTGTGAAACTCAAGCAGATAACTGAGGTGAAAGTGTGACAGTTTAGTTCTCCTACTGCACCTGTTCCCCCTTCCTTCTCATCTCATTCCCATGCCCAGAAGAGAAACCATCAAAGCAAAAACCTATAACTGTTTCAAGTTCTGTCATAATCATTTATGCATACAGTTCACTCACCTCTGTTTGCCTCAATTTCCTCATCTGTAAAATAAGTATAATATTAATTTTATTATTGAGTTGTCAGATTAAAATAAATAAAATATTTAACCCATTGCCTATACACAATAAGCATTCAGTAAAGGTCATAATGTTAGTCATTATCATTAGCTGTTTTCCTTTTTTTTTTAAAAATCTATTTTTATTGATTTCAGAGAGGAAGGGAGAGAGAAAGAGAGAAAAAAACACATCAGTGATGAGAGAGAATCATTGATTGACTGCCTCCTGCATGCCCCACACTGGGGATCAAGCCCACAACGTGGGCAGGTGCCCTGACCGAGAATCAAACAGTGACCTCCTGGTTCATAAGTCGATGCCCAACCACTGAGACATGCCAGCCGGGCCTTCTTCCTTTCCTACCTTCAACAAAACGATGTTGGAGCCCACCGTGCATAGCTTCTGTGCTAGGCATTGGGTAGGACACAGAGATACAAAGGTAAATAAAACACATCTTTCTCCACAGGACATCTATAGTCTAGGAAAGGAAGTTGATAAATGTAAAAAAGAGTATGACTGGGGTAGAGCCAGGACTATGCTAAGGTGAGTGAGGCACTTGCTTTGGATGCAAAATTGAAGGGGGCACCCCAAAACTCAATGATCAAGTAATATTTAATGAAATATTTTTAAAAAATCAAAATTTATGCAAAAAAATCTGTGACAAGAAAATATCAGCAATCCTATCTAATAATAGACAAATATGCAAATTGACCATACCCCTGACACACCCACAAGCCATGCCCACAAGCCACACCCACCATCCAATCAGAGCGAGCATGCAAATTAACCCAAACCAAGATGGCTACAGCCACAGAGAGCAAGGTTTCCTAGGTAACAGAGGAAGCCAAGCTTTCCGCCTGCCCTAGCCAGGCCTAAGCCTCCACTCAAGCTACAAAGTTTCAATTATAGAAGGTAAACAGGCCAGGGTTGCCGCCGGCAACAGGGGAAGCAAAGCTTTCCGCACACCCTGGCCGGGTCCACCCACTTAAGGCAACAAAGTTTCAATTATAACCCCAATACAAATGGCTGCCGGGCCTCGGAGGGAGCCCCAGGCTTGGCTCCGCTCCAGGCTACGAAGTTTCAATTGTAGAAGGAAAATAAATTCCAGATACAGGGCCTCTGCTTGGGTTGCCAGGGGACGTGGCCGGCCTGCAAACCACCACAGGCCCCTCGCTCAGGCCGCTCCACACCCCAAGGGAACCCCTGCCTGATCCGGGACACCCTTCAGGGCAAACCAACTGGCCCCCATCCCTGTACCAGGCCTCTATCCTATCTAATAAAAGAGTACTATGCAGATTGATCATCACTGCAACACACAATATAACTGCCCCCATGTGGTCAAAGATCCTGCCCCCATGTGGACACAAGATGGCCACCACAAGATGGCCAGCAGGAGAGGGCAGTTGGGAGGCACCCGGCCTGCAAGGGAGGGCAGTTGAGAAGGACCAGGCCTGCAAGGGAGGGCAGTTGGAGGTGATCAACCCTGCAGGAGAGGGCAGTTAGGGGTAACCAGGCCGGCAGAGGAGGGAAGTTGGGGGCAAACAGGCTGGCAGCAGAGTGGTTAGGGGGTGATCAGGCTGGCAGGCAGAAGCGGTTAGGGGCAATCAGGAAGGCAGGCAGGCAAGCAGTTGGGAGCCAGCAGTCCTGGATTGTGAGAGGGATGTCCGACTGCCCGTTTAGGCCCGATCCCAGGGATCGGGCCTAAACGGGCAGTCGGACATCCCTCGAGGGGTCCCAGATTGGAGAGGGTACAGGCTGGGCTGAGGGACAATCCCCCTCCGTGCACGAATTTCGTGCACCGGGCCTCTAGTCTATAATAATAGAAGCGTAATATGCTAATTAGACCAGACGTCCTTCTGGATGTCCTTCCGGGGCTGCTGCTGCGAGGGCCAGGGCAGCAGCGAGGCTGCTGCCTCGGCTCTTGGTGCCCTTTGCATGAATTTTGTGCATCGGGCCTCGAGTTTAAAATAAACAATAGTGCTCTGTTGAGCCATATTGGAGCTTGATGCAAAAGAAAAAAAAATGTGTACCCCATATTCATGTTTTTCTGTATATTTTAAATAGCTATTTTTCTAATAGTAGTAGTTGAAGAAATATTAAAAAGTTTAAAAAGTAGGTGTATTAAAACTCACAACATTAATTTAAGTTTTAATATTTTATTTATACCCAAACAGAATTTACTGATTTTTACTTCAGTTTAAGTTAATTAAAATTTATTTAAGATCATCTCTTGGTCAAGAGAAATTTTCAAACATGGCAGTTCCTCAACTGAAAATGAAATAAGCAAAGAATTAGATTTTGAAAGTATCATTGGTGAGTTTACTTGCATTAAAGCCAATTTTCTTTTTCCTCAGGCTCCAATATAGCTCAGCAGGGCACTGGATTGGGGTCTGGACAAAGAACCTGGAGAAAATGGAGGGGGAAATAAGGGAAAGGGAGAGGGTTTGAAGAGTTGGAGGGTGGGTAATATAGCATTTATTGTTTTTATTACTTACTCAAATATCGTATGTTTAGAAAGCACACACACACACACACACAAAAAAAAAAAAAACACAAAGAAAAAAATAAACTACCCATAATGATTGTACTTAGAGATAACCCCTGTTACTATTGTGGCGTAATACATTCTATTTTTTTTCTAATCATATATAATTCACATACACATGTATTCCATCAATTCTAAGATGCATATTTTATTTTTTATTTTTTAACGTTTCTGAAATCAGAATGTATCTTAAATTGTTGGTATCATAATTTAATTAGCAGTGTTTTTCCTTTACTGATATCCATATAATAAAAGCCTAATATACTAAGTGTCCAGTCAACTGGTCGGCCATTCCACCAATCAAAGTGTAATATGCTAATGATATGCTAAGGCCACTCAACCACTTGCTATGATGTGCACTGACCACCAGGGTGCAGATGCTCCAACCAGTAGGTTAGCGTGCTGCTGGTGTCCGGCCGATCAGGACTGAGCAAGACGGGCCAGACACGCCCTGGAGCCCTCCTGCAGTCCCTCCCTGGCTGGCCAACCTCCCACGTCCCTCCCCGGCCTTGATTGTGAATCACTGGGGTCCCTCAGGCTGGCCTGTGCCCTCTTGCAATCCGAGACCCCTCAGGGGCTGTCGGAGAGCTGGTTTCAGCCCGATCCCACAGGCCAGGCTGAGGGACCCCACTGGTGCATGAATTCGTGCACCAGGCCTCAAGTATAAAATAATGATTTGTTTTTAATCTATGTTAGATGACTATATGTATAGTCATGAAATTATATGTATACATATATATGAAATTACATAGGTATGTAATTACTATGTATATTACAAAATTGGAATCATATCAAATATACTGTTTTATGACCTAAATTTTTTTATTTACTATATTATATATTTTTCAAGGTGATAAAATCTCATATAAAATCATGAATCACTTTATGTAGATAAATCTTTTTTCTTTTTAATTTAACCAACCATTCATTACAGGACATTAGGTTGTTTGCCTTTTTTGTTTTTCTATTATATGTAGCTGGCTGTCCCACTAGAGGTTAAGTCCATGTACAGGTTTTTCTTTCCCTCTCTGTCCCACCTCAAGTGAGAGAGGAGTCAGAAAGTCACTTACATTGGCATTTATAAGATAAATTAGCTTGAGTCCCTGACGTAGTTCCTTTCCCCCCAAGAAATAGCACGGGCACACGTGTGTGTGTGTGTGTGTGTGTGTGTGTGTGTGTGTGTGTGTGTGTGTTAGCTAGCCTGGAAAGCACTGAGGGGACCACTAAAGGTAGTCACAGAGCCTACAGGAAAGAGATTTTTATCAGTCTCGTTGCGTTAGAAGGATCTAAAGGAAAAAGTGCTAACTAACCTCTTGGAGGTGAATAAGGGAAGGAAATATAGTTTGAGAGAGTGGTGGGTCAAGGAGGCCCTTTATAGCTGGGAGGTGGCTATGTTGGTTAATTTTATGTGTCATCTTAACTAGGTTATGGTGCCCAGTTGTTTGGTCAAACACTAGTCTAGAGGTTGCTTAAAAGGCATTTGTGAATGTCCTTAACATATACAACCAGTTGACTTTAAGTAAAGCAGATTACCCTCCACAATATGAGTGGACTTTATCCAATCAGTTCCGGGCCTTAAGGGCAAAGCCTGAGGTTTGGGGGGTGAATGGGGGTGGGGAGAGAGAATCGATTCAGCCTCAAGATTGCAACATAGAAACCCTACCTGAGTTTTCAGCCTGCTGGCCTGCCCCACAAATTTCAGACTTCTAGCACCCTTGGTCATGTGAGTCAGTTCTTTAAAATAAATCTATGTTCTGTTTCTCTAGAGAACCATGACTAATACAGTGACCGTGCATGAGATAAGATTGTGGACATTGGACAAGAACTCAGCAGAGATTCCACTTGAAAATACAGCTTTTCACAAGTTTAGGCCCAGTTGTCTTGGCCTCTACCCCTTTTGCTGCAGAAAATGCTGGCATCTTTATCCGTTATGAAACCTGGTTTGACATAGACAGCCTCACAGGAAACAACACCCCTTCTCTTGGAAGGAGTAGAAAAATAGGTACTATGAATATCCTTTTTTTTTTTTTTTTTTTTACAAGCGAGCAGTATATAAGCACAGCAGGTCCCTGTGACCCCAGTGTCTAACTCTTCGCCACTACTTTCTGCAAGTCCCTTCATTTACTTGAATTCTTAGTTTATGATCTGCAGAAAATTTTCTGGTGCTCTCCTTCCCCAATCTGCACAGTTCTTGTGGACTTACTCCTCAGTATTTTATATTTTGGTTCCTATTGTAAATATTATATTTTCCGGGAGACTCTTGGTCCATTTTCAAAAATATAACAGAAGTCTTCTTATATCATACAATGAATAATTTTTCCTCTCTTGGGAAACACGTGGGATTGGCAAATTGTGACTATGCACTCTTCTACTTAAATAACACAAGATTTTCTCCTTAAAAGTACTCAAGATGTCCAGGATCTGTGTGTACCTTTTGCAAAAAGACATTTAATAATTGTGAAGAATAAAACACATAAATGTTGCAAGGTTTTGTTGTGAGAACTCCTTCTTCCTAAAATTATGATAGCTGTTTGCTTAATGGCTCTCTTTAAAAAAGTGGTATGCACACTGAACCTTCTGAAACAGAGGTAATTGGATCTCAACCTAACAATTATTTTGCTCAAAGGGAAGTAATAAAAGGAGTAATAAACTATCCCCCAGAGCAAACCACGAACCAGCTAGCAGCAAATCCTGTTATCTTTCCCTAAAAAATAAGAAAGGAAATTCCTATCTTCTTAGTGTTTGAAAAAACAATGAATTTTGTTAGGAATGGTTGCAATCTATCTGATAGCATCTAAATGTTGTTCAATATTGTTTTGGATTAAAAGTAAAGGAGAGACCCATGCCTATATAGTCAATTAATATTTGACAAAGGAGGCAAGAACATACAATATGGTAAACACAGTCTATTCAATAAATTGTGTTGGGAAAATCAGACAGATACATGCAAAAAATGGAACTAGGCTACCTTCTTATACCATATACAAGGATACATTCAAAATGGATTAAAGACAACAATGTAAGATTCAAAGCAATAAAACTCCTAGTAGAAAACATAGGCAGTAAAATCTCAGACATTTCTCTTAGCAACATTTTTTCTCCTTGGGCAAGGGAAATAAAAGAAAAAAATAAACAAATAGAACTACATCAAACTAAAATGTTTTTGCACAGCAAAGGAAACCATCAACAAAATGAAAAGACAACCTACTGAATGGAAGAAGATATTCACCAATGAAACATCCCATAATATGCAAAATTTATAAAGAACTCATACAACTCAACACCAAAAAAAAAAAAAAGCACAAAACAACAACAACAAAACAATCAACCCGTTAAAACATGGGTAAAGGACCTGAATAGACACTTCTCCAAAGAGGACATACAGATGGACAATAGACAGATGAAAAGATGCTCCAAGTCACTAATCATCAGAGAAATACAAATTAAAACCACAATGGTAGTTCAGTTGTTTAGAGCATTGTCCTGATATGCCCAGGTTGAGGGTTCGATCTCTGGTGAGGGTACATACAAGAAGCAACCAATGAACACATAAATAAGTGGAACAACAAATTGATGTTTCTCTCTCTTCCTCTCCCACTTCCTCTCTCTCTCTCAAAATCAATAAGTAAATTTAAAAAAATTAAAAAAACACCATAATGAGATATCACCTGACACCTGTCAGAATGGCTATCATTAATAAATCAACCAACAACAAGTGTTGGAGAGGTTGTGGAGAAAAGGGAATCCTGCACTGTTGGTGTGAATGCAGATTGGTGCAGCTACTGTGGAACATAGTGTGGAGGCCTGGCTGGTGTGGCTTGGTTGAGTGTCGTCCTATCACCCAGAGGAAACTAGTTTGATTCCGAGTCAGGGCACATGCCCACGTTGTGGGCTTGATCCTCAGTAGGGGGGCATGCAGGAGACAGCTGATCAACGATTCTCTCTCATCATTGATGCTTCTATCTCTCTCTCCATCTTCTTTACTCTCTCTGAAATCAATAAAAACATTTAAAAAAACACACACCACAGTGTGAAGGTTCTTAAAAAAATTAAAAATGGAACTGCCTATGATTCCACTTCTGGGTATATAGGCTAAGAAACCAAAACACTAATTTGAAAGGATATATGCACCCCCATGTTCATTGCAGCATTATTTATAACTAGAGGCCCAGTGCACAAATTCGTGTACCAGTGGGGTCCCTCGGCCTGGCCTGTGGGATCAGGCTGAAACTGGCTCTTTGACATCCCCTGAGGGGTCTCGGATTGCAAGAGGGCACAGGCCAGGCCGAAGGACCCCACTGGTGCAAGATTGGGGCCCAGGAGAGATGTGGGAGGTTGGCCAGCTGGGGTGGAGGGGGGACCGTAGGAGGGCTCCAGGGCATGTCCGGCCTGTCTCACTCAGTCCCAATTGGCCAGACCCCAGCAACAAGCTAACCTACTGGTTGGAGCATCTGCCCCCTGGTGGTCAGTGCACATCATAACGAGTGGTTGAGCGGCCTTAGCATATCATTAGCATATTACGCTTTGATTGGTTGAATGGCCAACAGGTTGACTGGACATTTAGCATATTAGGCTTTTATTATATAGGATAGCCAAGATATGGAAGCAACCCAAGTGCTCATCAACTGATGAGTGGATAAAAAAGTGGTGGTATAGCTCTGCCCAGAGTATCATCCTGTATACACCAAAGGATTGTGGGGGGTTTGATTCCTGGCAGAGCACATATCTAGGTTTTAGGTTTGATCTCTGGTCAGGTCACATAGCGGAGGCAACTGGTTGATGTGTCTCTCTCATTGATGTTTCTCTCTCAAATTAATAAACATATCCACATATTCTCAGGTGAGGATAAAAAAATAAAATTAAAGTGATGATATATATATATATATATATATATATATATATATATATATATATATGTTTGTGTGTGTATACACACACACACACACACACACACACACACTGAGTGGCCAGATTATTATGATTTCTGAGTGCATAATAATCTGGCCACTCAGTATGTGTGTGTGTGTATATATATATATATATATATATATATATATATATATTACAGACCTGGTGCATGAATTTGTGCATGGGTGGGGTCCGGCCAGCCTGGCCAGGTAGAAGGGACATGGGTGGGTGGCCAGCCTGCCTGCTGGTCGAACTCCTGGTCGAGGGGACGATTTGCATATTAGCCTTTTATTATATTTTTATTATATAGGATATACACTGAGTGGCCCGATTATTATGCATTCAGAGATCATAATAATCTGGCCACTCAGTGTATATATCTTAACATTTGCAACAGCATGGATGAACCTAGAGGTATTGTGTTAAGTGAAATAAGTCAATCAGAGAAAGACAAATACCATGGATTTCACTTATATGTGGAATTTAACAAACAATATAAAGGAACAAACAAAACAGAAACAGACTCATAGGTCCGGAAAACAAACTGATGATTGCCAGAGGAGAGGGAGGATTGGGTAAAAAAGGTGAAGGGATTGAGAAGTACAGATTGGTAGTTAGAAAATAGTCATGGGGATGTAAAGGACAGCATAGGAAATATAGTCAATAATCCTACCTAATAAAGAGCTAATATGCTAATTAGACTGAATAGCAGAACGACTGTCCAGACACCTTCCGGACAAAGCTGGGGCTGTGCAGGCCGGCCGTGGCTGTGAGGGCTGAGCCCCGTGTACAGTTTTGTACATTGGGCCTCTAGTATTATAATAACTATGTATGGTGCCAGGTGGGTACTGGAAATATCAGGGGAACACTTTGTAAAGTATATGATTGTTGAACCACTATGCTGTACACCAGAAACTAATGCAAAATAATAGTTGAAAATAATAATAATGATAATAATAATAATAATAAAGTAAAGGAGAGCCAATAGAACTCAATACCTGTTTTAATGTCCTGATGTCTTCTTTTTTTAAAAAAATAAGTTTTTACTGATTTCAGAGAGAAGAAGAGAGATGGAGAGAGAGATAGAAACATAAATGATGAGAGAGAATCATTGATCGGCTGCCTCCTGCAGGCCCCCTACTGGGGATCGAGCCCACAACCTGGGCATGTGCCCTGACCAGGAATTGAACCAGCCCTGGTACATGGGACAACACTCTAATGTCCTAAAATTTTTGCCATACTACTTATTAATTCCCATGGAGTCTTATTTATTTTCTATAGGTAATGTGCATACGGCACAAGAATTAAAAGTTCAAAAGTCTTGTGAAGTGTAAGTCTCATTTCTACTATCCCTGGTGACCCAGTTTTCCTCCCAGAGGCAGCTATTGTTACTGCCCAGAGAACGAGCCATGCTGATTTTAGTAAGTACCTTAAATAGTAACTTTTTTCATGATATTGTCTGAAATGGTTAAAGTTATTTTTAAAGCAGTCAACTTACTGAGCTCTCTTTGTGGCTCTGATGGATTTCCAGTTGGTTCTTTGGGTTGTATAGGTAGACAAACACATCGACAGCATATGGTTTTGACAAAGTGAAAATAGTTTTGAAGTGAGACCTGAGCCGAATCCTGGCTCTTCCAGTTACCTGCTATCTAATTTGAAATCTAGCCTTTATAAAATATTGGCACTCTCCAAAGGCAGCATGTAGGTACAAAGTGGTCCTTCCCCCAGGTGTGGTGGGTAGAGTGGGCAGAGGCTACACAAAGCCAAGCACTGTCCCTCTGCACTCCCCTGGATCTGTTCCACCTGGATCTGTGTGTGGATAAAGCCGGAGGGCTTTGATCTCAGGGATTTCTGAGGACTCAGAGATCAGGAGAAGAGACTAAAAAGGAAGCCCTAAATGAAAATAGTCTTTTCTTTATTAATGAATGGAATGTGATTTAAGTTTGCTGAGAGCAGATTAAAATAGATTTTGTTTGAAATCAAGGATTTACAGAAACTCTTTGAAGAGCTACTGATTATCAGTGAGGTCCTGTAACCTCCAGCCCTACAACGATGGTAGTGGCTAAATAGCCCTACACAATGGAGATGTCTGTAGGTTTTCTCAGAGTTGGGACCCCCTGCCAGAGAGCGAGTTGGTGATATTTGGCGAAGAGTGATACTAAGAACAACCTTTGGTTAGTGAGGGGGAAAAATACAATTCTTACTTGTCCCCTGTTACATATAAATAGTGCTGCTGTAAAGTCCGATTTTCCTAGGGTAAACTTCTAGAAGTGGAACTTGCTGGATCAAAGGCTATGAACATTATTAAGGTTTTTGATTCTCATTCCAGGAGGAAATATTATCCATTACTAGAAAAAGAGATGTAAAAAGTTCCTGCCCTTGTCAACTTGGAGAGAACTGATGGCCAAATAACTAATGTAAGAGGTGGCCTGTTTTTCTGAAAAACAGACATGCCACAATGTCTATAATAAATTAAATTAAGAACATAAAATGTGGTCTGGGTGCAGCAGATCACATGGTATTAAACAAATTGGACTGCCTTGAGATTCATGAGACAGAAAACACCAGAGAGACAGAATGGGGTTATCAGATGGCTCCTTGAAAATAGGAAGTGTGGTGGTGGCAGCAGCTGAAGTTGCATTTACTCAGGGCAACTTCTGTGTAAATGGGGTTAGGACGAGAGGATTGCAAAGAGCTAGCATGTCTCTCTCAGGGAACTCTGTATAATGAGGGCGATCACCAGCTACAAATAAAATTATTCCAAGAGAGAGATTTTTCCCCCCCGGTATAAGCAAGAACATTCTAACATTCTATCCATAGTTGGAAAGGTTAATGTATATGAAAGCTCTGTGGAAGCCATAAAGTATTATTGGTGGGGGGTACAGTGCTAGGTACTAGGGAGTCAGAGATGAAAGACTAGTCTCTGTCTCCCAGTGTACGGAACCATTTCTCTAGAATGTGATAAGAGCTGTATCAGAGAAATGTGTATGGGAGGCCCAGGAGGGAGTGATTAGTTTACCTGCTGGAGGAAGAGGTGACATGACCAGATTTGTGAAGAATGAGTAAAAATTTGCCTGGTGGGTTTAAGTGGGAGAGACGCCGCAGGTATAGTGAGGGGCACAATGTGACCTAGGTGGCTCCCATAATTTGGACTACAAGTAATATGCCTCGGCTGTCCCCAGAATTTAGTGTTCCAGGCCCCACATGCAGCAGTATCAGATCCAGAGGTCCAGTCTGGGGTCCTCTGAGGCTCCACGCTGTCCCCAGGATCCTTGGGGTTACTAGTGTTATGTAACAACAGAGCCAGCTTGGTCCTGGCGAGGTGGGCTCATTGCAGCAGGAGACTGCACTTAATGAGGGGAAGCCAGCCCAGGCCAGTAAGTCCTCAAGGTGGAGGCTGCACAAAGTTAGGAGGCATGTGAAAGCGATGTCTTGCTCCCAGGGTCTGTCTCTTAAACGTGAGACCCTTGCACTCCTAGCTTGGACAGTCAGAATTTCCTTTTATTTTTAAAAATATATTTTTATTGATTTCAGAGAGGGAGAGAGAGAAACATCAATGATGAGAGAGAATCATTGATCGGCTGCCTTCTGCAAGCCCCCATACAGGGGATCAAGCCCTCAACCTGGGCATATGCCCTGACTGGGAATCAAACTGTGACTGCCTGGTTCCTAGGTGGACACTCAACCACTGAGCCATGTTGGCTGGGTCAGAATTTCCTTTTAAAACTATTGACAACTTCCGCCGAAACCGGTTTGGCTCAGTGGATAGAGCATCGACCTGCGGACTCGAGGGTCCCAGGTTCGATTCTGGTCAAGGGCCTGTACCTTGGTTGCGGGCACATCCCCAGTAGGGGGTGTGCAGGAGGCAGCTGATCAATGTTTCTCTCTCATCGATGTTTCTAACTCTCTATCCCTCTCTCTTCCTCTCTGTAAAAAAATCAATAAAATATATTAAAAAATAAAATAAATAAAACTATTGACAACTTCCACCGGGTGCTCAGCTGCCTGCCCACTGTGGAATGCACAGATTCTGACTGTAGACCACTGTATTAATTTCCTAGAGCTTCTGTGACAAAGTACCACTAATTGTGTGGCTTAAAACAGAAATTTATTGTCTCACGGTTCTGGAGAAATCTGCAGAGCCATGCCCCATCTAAAACCTAAAGGAACCCTTCTATGCTTCTTCCTGGCTATCATTTTTTTTTTAAATTAAAATAATTGTATTTACTTAGAAGCATTCAGAATGTCAACAAAACAGCTGCAATTTTTGTTTTTGCAAGTGCCGAGCGGTATTCAGTTAACAGAACAGGAATTATTTCGTATAAGTTGCATCAGAGACAACTGAAGATGAAAAAACTACCATCCCCATATATTACTCATTTGTGCTGTGCACCAAGAACCGGCTTTAAATTTCCATGCCAATTTACAGCCCCCATACTGTACCAGGCAAGGTTAGTGATCATTGAAAATACCACCAGGACAGGGCTACCCCAGGCGTCCTCAAACTACGGCCTGCGGGCCACATGCGGGTGTTTTTGCCGTTTTGTTTTTTTACTTCAAAATAAGATATGTGCAGTGTGCATAGGAATTTGTTCATAGTTTTTTTTTTAAACTATAGTCCGGCCCTCCAACGGTCTGAGGGACAGTGAACTGGACCCCTGTTTAAAAAGATTGAGGACCCCTGACTAGACACATTGGGCACTGGCCAGTGTGGCTCAGTGGTTGGAGCTTCAGCCCAGGCACCGAAGATTTTTGGGTTCAAATCCAGTTAAGGACACATAACTGGGTTGCAGGTTCATCCCAGGCCCCTAAATGGGGCACATGTGGGAGGCAAGCAGTGGATGTGTCTCTCTCACATTGATGTTTCTCTTTCCCTCCTTCCTTCCCTTCCACGCTCTCTGAAAAGCAATGGAAAAAATATCCTCAGGTGAGGATTAACAACAATAAATAAATAAATACACATTAAAAAACACACCGTACAGTTTAAAAACATCTTGTACAGCTTACATTTCAGTTTTTTTCTTTAAAAGGAATGAGTTGTGTTCAGGGCTGTTAAATGCTTTATAGACAAGGGGAAAAAAACTGTGCTAGAACCAACTTATTCACCATCATCTTCTTATTCATCTCCTTCCTCCTCATCATCCTCTTCATCTTCCTTGCCTTCCTCCTCTTCCTTCTTTTTCGTGCTTTTTTCAGCCTTGACAGCTCCCTTTTTGGCCACATCAGGCTTTCCTTTAGCTCGGTATGCAGCAATATCCTTTTCATATTTCTCCTTCAGATTAACAGCCTTCTTTTCATAAGGCTGCTTGTCATCTGCAGTAGTGTGATTCCACACCTCTCCCAGCTTCTTTGCAACATCACCAATGGATAGGCCGGGATGCTCTCCTTTGATTTTTGGGTGATATTCAGAACAAAACAAGAAAAAGGCGGAAGGAGGCCTCTTAGATGCTTTGGGATCCTTGAGTTTCTTTTTTGTTTCCCCTAGGAGGGATATAACTTTTTAAATTTCTCTTTCTTAATGACCTTGTCTGCTTTTGCCATGTCTTCAAATTTTTCTCTCTTGTTAGTCTTTCATCTCTCTGAGCACTTCTTAGAAAACTCTGAGAAGTTGACTGAAGCCTCTGGATGCTTCTTCTTATGCTCCTCCCAGCAAGTTTGCACAAAAAATGCATATGCTGACATTTTACCTCTCGGCTTCTAAGGATCTCATTTGCCCATGTTTAATTACTTTTCTTCTGCAAGCACACAGTCACCCAGTGCCCATCTGGCTCGAACTTGCCCCAGCGCTGTCTCTATGGAGCTCAATGTATTCTCTTCCTATCACACTTTGTCATTCTTTGGACTGTAGATGCATCACTCCAATTCTCCGTCTTTGCATGGCCATCTCTTTATAAGGACACCAATTATATTGGACTAGGGGCCTACTCCAGTATGACCTCATCTTAATTAATTACATCTGCAATGACCCTATCCTATATAATAAAAGCCTAATGTGCTAAGTGTCTGGTAGTCTGTTCATCCGTTCAACCAATCAAAGCGTAATATGCTAATGATATGCTAAGGCCACTCAACCGCTCGCTATGACGTGCACTAACCACCAAGGGGCAGATGCTCCAACCAGTAGGTTAGCTTGCTGTTGGGGTCTGGCCGATTGGGACTGAGTGAGATGGGCCAGACACGTCCTGGAGCACTCCCACGTCTCTCCCCGGCTCCGATCTTGCACTGGTGGGGTCCCTCAACCCGAGACCCCTGGGGGGATGTTGGAGAGCCAGTTTCGGCCCAATCCTGCAGGCCAGGCTGAGGGACCCCACTGGTTCACGAATTTGTGCACAGGGCCTCTAGTTTCCAAATAAAGTCACATTCTGAGGTACTGGAGGTTAGGACTTCAGCATGTCTTTTTTTGTGTGTGTGTGTGTGTGGGGGGGGTGTACAATATTTAATCCCATTCACATGGCAAAGCTTTCAGATGACAAGGATTGGAGATCCCAGTGCTTTAGGGCTGCTCAGGGTGACAGCTCAGGAGCTTAGTGTTTACATCTCTCTGCTTGAAGACCCACGCTGCCCAGGATTGTGGCTGTGGCTGGGCTACAGGGAGCGGGAGCTCCGCCTTACGCAGTGATGCTCAGTGTGGAGGAAGGGGTGGAGTTGAGTCGCTGTCAGGGGCGCCATTTTGGGGGCCCTTTTGCAGTCATTCTTCAAGGAAAGAGGCTCCCAGTGTAACGTTCACCCTGGAGCATTTTCCTTCCAGAGCAGCTGGGAAGTAAGGAAGGAATCTACCCAGTTTTTTTGTTGTTGTTTTGTGTTTTCAGTTTTCCTGGATAGTTTTGCTTGACTATTAAAAATAAACCCTCTTGGTAATGTGTGTGATATCCTGAAATTTATAGAAGAGTAAAAGGGGAATTAACAGCTTTAATAAAATTGAGTTTTTCCTTCCAGACACAGGGTATGCTATTCCATTTGCTCAAGACTTCTTTTGTGCCATTCAGTAGTAATTGTTATTTTTTCATGTAGTTCTTGCTTATTACGTGTTTGCTTGATCTTTTATTTCTTTTGTTGTTGTTGTTGTTAATCTTCACCTGAAGATTTTTCTATTGATTTTCGGAAAGAGTGAAAGGGAAAGGGAGAGGAATCGAACCTGTGATCTTTCCAACCTCGGGCTGATGCTCTAACCACTGAGCAACTGGCTAGGGCAATCTTTCATTTCTTTGCTTATTACTGTAACAGGAATAGTTTCTCTCATTCTATTATCTAATCAGTTGTGCTTTGTTTCATAGGAAAGTGTTGATATTTTGCATAATAATCTTGGGTCCAGCCACTTTTCTGAATTTTCTTATTGTTTGCAATAGTTTTCAGTTGAGTCTCTGAGGTTTTCCAGGTTTGCAATGTTATAATTTAATCTCTTCCTTTCTGATGTTTCATATATTTTATTTATGTTGTCAAGTTCCACTGACTAATCCCCTCCCTACACATTAAGTAATAATGGTAATTGTGATAATTATTTTTATAAAATTTTTATTATATACTTTACATTGAGTACTTCAGAAAAGAAAATAATTACAATGATTTCAAAATGCAATCCCTGGATTAAATAAATATCCTTTATAACTATACTCAATATCTAGAAATGTATGGAGACACTAAGTCAGCTAATAAATAATAAAATAACTATGTAAACTAGAAACCTCAGGGATGAGGAACATACATGATCAATTAAGTCACTTTGCCACCATGTATTTTAAAAAACACGATTCACATTTGTTTCAATCACATATACATGTACTCCAAGAGTTAAATTAGACAGCTGATGCTAACAACTTAACACTATGATCTCTGTTACCTTAAAAGATAATTTAATTTAATACAGAGAAAATCAAGAAGAAAATGTCAGGACCCTGGATCAGAAGCTTTCGATACTTGTGGTACTACTCTGATGTTCATGAAGGTTCAAGTAAGGGTAAGAAGAGTGCTTCCTTCCACTGAAAACATGATCAAAGAAATAGATGAGCTAAACACTCTAAACACTAGCTAGTCATCAAGAAGTTACTAATAAAGGACTCATGTTAGTAACTAACCATGTTTAAAAAGCCTTAGCCAATGTTACAAAAACAAAACTTTTAGAGTGATATTTATGAATGCAAGCATAATTGGTGTTTTGCCTTTATACATAATCATCTTTGAAATGCTAAAAGTGAGTTTCAACTGTGGTTTTGAGAAGCTGTTGGTGCACATGGGATGATCTACCGACTTACCTTCTCAAAGTATTCTTTGGAAGCAGATGTGGCTTGATCATAGGAGAATCCAGTGTCCACTTTGTGGAAGTCTCTTGTCTTTTTGATAATAGCCATTCTAATAGGTGTGATGTGATATCTCACTGTAGTTTTGCTTTGCATTTTCCTGATGATCAGTGAGCATCTTTTCAGGTACTTATTAGCTATTTGTATGTCTTCTTTAGGAAAATGTCTATTCAGGTCCTTTGCCCATTTTAAAATTAAATTATTTGTGTTTTTGCTGTTGAGTTGTATGAGTTCCTTATAAAATTTTTTTTTTATTTTTATTAATGGGTATGTGGGGTAGAGAGTGAGAATGTGATGGATGGCACCAGCTGGCCGTCTGGTGTCCTCCAGGTGAGGTCAGTTTTGGGACAGACCAGAGTAACATTTCGTGCTACATGACCACCGGGCAGCACAGCCTCTCTGAACACTCTCAGTTGGGAGCACCCGTCCTTCTCCAGCATGTGGCCGCCTTTGTAATCAGCAGAGAAGACTGCAGGCCTGGGGGCTTTGCCATAACCCAGTCGTAGCAGCTGGAGCAGTTGTTCAGCTCAGATTGGTTCCCAAATTCATCCATCACCTTGAACTGAATAATCCAGCCTTCCCAAGGGATCATCAGCAGCTGCATGACCTTGACCCCACAGTCATAGCTATGCCTGTGAGAAGAGCTTATTTTATCTCTCTCAGTCTGTGACAGAGCAAGACAAAAAATAAGGAGACCAGGCTTGGGGTGTGGGTGCTGACTCAGCCCCAGAGTGGCCAGCAGCAGCAGCAGCAGGGCCACACAGTGATCCCAGGCCACGGCCAAAGCTCCTGCCATCAGAGACCTGGACCCCCCGAGAGCCCTTCCCCGCTCCTTCTACATTTTGGATATTAACCTGTACCAGATATATGGTTTGCAGATATTTTCCTCCATTCCCACAGGTTCTATTTTTAATTTTTTGAGGGAAAACGTATTCCATAGGATGCCTTTTCATTTTGTCAATTGTTTCTTTTGCTGTGCAGAAACTTTTTAGTTTGATGTAGTCCCACTTATCTGTTTTTGCTTTTGTACCATGTGCTTTTGGTGTGATACCCCAAAACATCATTGCCAAGACCAATGTCAAGGAGCTTTTTCTCTCTGTTTTCTTCCAGGAATTTTATGGTTTCAGGTCTTATATCTAAGTCTTTAACCTTGTGAGTGGTGTAAGATAAGGGTCCAATTTCATTCTTTTGCATGTGAATATCCAATTTTCTCAACCACATTTATTGAAGACACTATTTTTTCCCCCATCGGGTATCCTTGGCTCTATTGTTAAATATTAGTTGACCAAATATGCATGGATTTATTTCTGGGCTCTAGTTTCTGTTGCATTGGTCTGTGGTCTGTTTTTATGCCAGTACCATACTATTTTGATGACTATAGCTTTGTAATTTAATTTGAAATATTCTTGAATATGTTTATAAGCTCTGTTGTTTTTATCTTTTCTCATTTAATAATTTATACTTTAGAAAGTCTTTAGTTTTTCTGTGACTCTCTAACTTCTTGAGTTGGGTGCTTAATTCATTTTTTTCACTTTCATATTTATATGTGTAATTATTTAAAGCTATAAAATATTTTTGGTCCCAGTCTTATGTAGTGTCAATTTAAATTTTTTTTCTTATAAATTAATTACTTAAGATTTTTAAAAAATCCATTTGGTAGAGTTTAAAATTTTTTTGTTACTGATTTAAAGTTTTATTACATTATTGGGGCCCAGTGCACGAATTTGTGCACCTTGAAAGGAACTGTGGACTGTGGTGGGCCCCCACCTGGCCCCTCCTGCCGTGGCCCCCCAGTCCCCTCTCTGCCAGCAGCCCCACTCCCACCACCGCTGCCCCTACCCACTGACGGTGCAGAGTGATTGGGGCCAGCGCCAGCAGCGTGTGTGAATGGGGCCAGTGCAGTCAGCAGGTGCAAGCGGCAACTGCTTCCCCAATCGCCCCTCAGGAGCAGGGGGAGGTGGAGAAGCCCTCAGGGCGGTCAGGGCTGGCAGCTGCCACTTGCACCCACTGATGGCACCGAGCGATTGGGACTGGTGCCGGGTCCTGGCAGCGGGTGCAAGCAGGGCTGGCAGTGGCAGCAGGTGTGAGTGCCAGGCAGGACTGAGGCAGGGGGGAGTAAAGAATTTTCAGTAACCATCAAGGGCTCGCCCTGATGACAGCAACTGGCGCCCCACCTTGGTCTGGCGCCCCCACTCACCTGCTCCACCATTTCACCAGGCCAATGCCTGCCATATTCTGCGCTCTGCCGCCTGCTCTGATGCCCACCATGGTTAGCGCACGTCACAGCGACCAGTTGTTCAGTTGTTCCACCATTTGGTCTATTTGCATATTAGGGTTTTATATATATAGATGACAATAGAATATCTTTTATGCTACAGAATTTATTATTTTTCTTTTGGTCCAATAGTCAATTCTGGTGGATAGTCCCTAAGCCCTTGAAAAGATATATTCCTTGTTTTCAAAATAATTGTGTTTAATATATACTGGTATATCAATTAGATCAATCATATCAATTATGTTCCTCAATTATATATTTTTACTTATTGTTTGTCTTGCTCTGTCACAGATTGAGAGAGGTAAAATAAGCTCTTCTCATAATACTATGTATGTCAATTCTTCCTTATTTATTTATTATTATGTTATTAGATATTTGTTAGATCTTTATTGTAAAGTAAATGTTTATTGTTATAAAGTGCCTATACTTTCATTTTAAAATCAGTATTACCAGAATGACAGACTTCAGGTCATGACTTCCCTTGTCCCTCCTTCCTCCTTCCTTTTTCCCCCTCTCCCCTCTCCTCTCTCTCTCTCCCCTCTCCCCGCTCCCCTCTCCCTTCAAATACCTTTGCACATTCTTTATTGTTCAGACTGTCTGAGTCATCTTGCTTTAGGCGTGACTCAATAGTTTGGGGATGATCTGTACTTTTGGCATTTGGCCAGCTCAGGGCAGGAAGTGTTCTGAAGTAGTGCTCACTGGCCTGAGAATTTGTTGGATGGAGGTCTCTTTTTGTTTGATGTTTTATGTTTTTGAAAATATCTTTATTTCTCTTTAATCCCCCACTTCTATTTCCAAAATCTTAGTTATGAAAAATTTCAAACATAGAGAGAAGATGTAAAACAAGGACAACAAACATCTGTAAAGCCTCCACTAGACTCCACAATTGTTAACATCTTTCCATATTTACTTTCTATTTCTATCTCTTTTTATCTCTGCCTAGGCATATCTATCTATTCCTATAGCTAGATTGCTATAATACTTGAAAATAAGTAGTATGCATCATGATACACTACTCCTAAATACTATAGTGTGCATCTGCTAAGACTAATCACAAACCATTATCACATACGAAAACAAACATAGTGGGATCTTTTTAAATTCTGTATGTCATTGCTGGAAGTTCTCCCAGTGGTGTAGAATTACAGGGGGCTTTCTGGAGACAGTAATCCCATCCTGATCATGGCCTCTCAGGAAGATAAGAACAAGGGAGGGTATCAGAACTGGCTATACTATTTGAAGGGCCGTCATGTGGAAGAGTGAGCAGATTTTTCTCTTTGGATCTACAGAGAGGAGCATTTGGAATATACTAGTAAAGAGTGGAAGTTTCAAGGAGACAAATTGAACCAGGAATGTGGCTACGGGCCTAGAATCATCAGTGAGCTCCTGGTCACTGGAAATATCCAGGAAAAATTGGATGGCCCCTTCTCAGGGATGCTGTGGAGAGAAATTGTGTTGAATAGAAAACTGGTCTATAGGACGTTTAAGTCCTTTCCAATAATTTTTAGGGGACAGGGACAAGAAATTCTGGAGAGGCCCAAACTGATCTTTAGGTTACAATCAAATTGTAATGCCCTTGTTCATTTTGTCTACCCAGCAAAGCTGATTGTGTCTATTTCTGTCTTAAGGCTGGATTTGTTATCCCCTTGATATTTATTGGCTGACCATCTCATAGCGTTGGTAGTTCTTAGTAAATCTAGCATATGTTCTTTCTTTTATAAGAAAATACCAGAGAAATTTGCCTTCTTTAAAGAGGAGGCTGGGCTTTTCAATTTGACAGTAGGAGTTAAAACAACAACCACCACAAAACAAAACAAACAAACAAAGATAAATCAGTGAAATACCTTCAAATTCTATGCTTATTCTTTCTTGCCTCAGTTTAAATGTCTGAATGGATCTCTTTTCTTTTTTATTAACTGCAAAATAAAAGGCCTCAAGGGATGTTTCATGGGAAATAAGAGTGGCTTGGACTGAGTTTATATCTTAAGTCAGATATGTGCTTCCTGAGATAAAAAGCAGTAGTAGTTATTTTCAGAAGAACTTCATGAGTTTGTTAAGTAAACTAATGAATGGGTATCACTGACAAGCTTTCCAAAGTGAACATTATATGAAACTGTCTTCTGATAGGAAAGAGTAACAGAGGAGAAACCTTGAGTTTTTGCTATGGGGAGTTCATGCCAATTCTAAAAGAAATTCGAATTCTCACTGTTCCATTGAAACCAATTCAATTTTATGCAAGAAGTGGCTGAATGGAATTATATTTTTAGGAAGCCACTCAATAAAGTGGAAAGCATCAGTAGTTCCTTTTTTTTCTTTTTAAGAAGGCCTGAGATTTGCTTTATTTTATTTTTAAAATATATTTTTATTGATTTCAGAGAGGAAGGGAGAGTGAGCGATAGAAGCATCGATGATGAGAGAGAATCATTGATCAGCTGCCTCCTGCACGCCCCCCACTGGGGATTGAGCCTGCAACCTGGGCATGTGCCCTGACCAGGTATCAAACTGTGACCTCCTGGTTCATAGGTCAACACTCAACCACTGAGCCACATGGCTGGGCAGCATCAGTAGTTCCTGACCCAGTTTGGCTATTAACTGACCCTCTTCTAGTCACATTGCAGCTTCCTAGTCCATGAAATGTTCTGTGTACATTTGCAGACGCATTGAAGGGAAATGAGATAAGGTGATAAAGAAGTTAAGAGTATATAGAATTATACAAATATGAGGTATTGAATTTGCTGCCGCCCTAAGGATATCCCAGGTCTATTGGCTAAAAGTAAGAACTTCCCTATTCCTACTTAGTATAACAAGCTCAGGAGGCCTTATCCCCAGGTAGATAAAATGTAGGGTGAAACTACTGTACACAGACCTGATTTCTAAGCAGGGCTTGGTTGGGTTAGAAACAGATAAGATAGAAGTATTTAATTAATATAAATGTGTTCAGATCTGACATCAAGGACTTGGCAAGTGGTCCCTGGTTAACACTTGATTCTCCCAAATTCTGGAACTACTTCCCATATGGGTCTGGAAGTACCATAACATGTTACATCCAAGGCCTGCTTTTCTATTTTGTCTGCCCCTTCTATTGGTCCTTCCCGCCACCTCTGTCTCTGTCCAGAGATTCTCATGATTCCTGAGAAGGCAGAAAGTAGGTTTTTGCTATTTTACTTGTGTTTGGTCTCACTTAGTTTGGAGCAAGATGTAAGTGAGTACAATACAGGGCATTTCTATGAATAATGTTGGTGATGACAAGTGGAGGGGGACTGATTTTCCCAGTCAAGAGTCAGTTTTTGTGGTGCTTCATTGTTCTTCCCTGTGATGTGCAGTGTTCCAGGCTGGCAGCATGCTGTGAACAAAGAAACTTGTATTCTGTAGTCTCTTTGGCTGTGCTGTGACTTGGCAAGGGCTGAAGGCAAATCATGCACCTGCATAACCTCTTTAGCTTGATGAAGAATGGTATCTCTTCCCTGGTTCTGCTCCCTTCACAGGAAACTCTCCCAGACGACAGCACAAACAAGCCCTAATTAAGTCTTTCCTTGAATCTCCACATTTTCCCCACCAACCTTTTCTTGGGTTTAGATGTGTAATTAAGAGGAAGTGGGAGAAAGTAAGTCAGCTATGAGATGCAGCTGGGAATTGGGAGTACCTAATGGCAAGCAAAGACTAGAACCTCTGCCCTGGTGGCCCTTTGGACAGTTCAAATGGCAAGAGACATGGTAAATTGATGGAGGAATTAAGATGCTTTGGAAGGAAGAGTTAGTTGCAATTATATGAGCACATTTTCTTAGACCTTTTGAGTTTGTGTTTTTGCCTTTTTGTCTCTGAATAAGAGAATTTCAATGTTTCTCAGCCAATATTTAAAGATAATACATGGGAGGTACCTACTGCTTCCCTGGGAAGGCTGTGAACACGCCTTATAATTATGCTAGAGGCCCAGTGCAAGGAATTCGTGCACTCGGGGGAGGCCCTCAGCCCGGATTATGAGAGTGTGCAGGCCAGACTGAGGGACCTCACTGATGCACGATCAGGGTCAGGGAGGGACGCGGGAGGTTGGCCAGCCAGGGAGGGACCGTGGGAGGGCTCCAGGGCATGTCTGGCCAATCTTGCTCAGTCCTGATTGGCTGGACCCCTGCAGCAAGCTAATCTACCGGTTAGAGCGTCTGCCCCCTGGTCCCCTGGTGGTCAGTGCATGTCATAGTGAGCGGTTGAGTGGCCTTAGCATATCATTAGCATGTTATGCTTTGATTGGTTGAATGGCCGACTGGATGACCGGACACTTAGCATATTAGGCTTTTATTATATAGGATACAAAATTTGGGGCTTTATTTGAAAGGAGAGTCTCATATATTTTACAGGGGGTTCAAGACCTACTTTCCCTCCTACCCCCCACCACTGGTATTAAAGAAGGATCTAGAGATACAAATCTGGAAGGACAGCCACATTTGGAAGCCATGAAGAGAGGTTGGAGCCTATAAAAGTTAGAGAGGGATGGAGGTCCAGGCAGCTCCATGAGAGGCAGTAGGTGGTTAAGCATGTGCACTTATATCAGATACATCTGATCTCAGAGTCCAGTGTCACCCTTTATTAACTGTGCCAGCTGTGTGATCTGGGCAATCTACACCATAAGCCACTGTCTTCATTTTTCTCATCTATAATATGGGATGATAGAACATACCTCATAGAATCATTGCAAGGATTAATTAAAGTTATCCATGTAGCATGCCTCCTTGCTTCCCTGTTGATGTGTGTAGTCTATCTCTATGTGCATTTTGAATTGTATGCCTCATTCCAGGCCAAGCATCCTGTGCAGGCCTCAGAAGGCTGAGTTATGTTCTGCTATTTGGTTGGTTTTTTTTCCTGCTCTCTTTAGAAAAGTAAGAGCGTGAGGTGGTGTCCTTGACTGAATGTCCTTTTTCCAGCTCCCCCAGCTGGCCAGCCAGGCTGAGAGCAGCATATTTGCATTTTTCCAAGCAGTGTAGGGAGCAATAAAAGCTAGGAACCTGGAGCCTGGAGCGAAGGGTCTCTCAGGGAAGGAGACCAAATTAGTCCCGGGGTGGGGGCTGGGGGGCAGGGCCTATAGGCTGCAATGCCCCAGGTGGCGGCTGCCTCAGGCAGCCTCAGAAGCCAACTCTGTGGCCTAGTTCCTTTTGTAATTTTCACAATAGACCAGAAGATGGAGCTCTTGACTCTGAAGTCAAGGGCCAGAGGCTCTGACTTGTTTTATGATTGAACTGGAGGGAAATCAGACCCATCAGAGCTCCTGGGAATCCTCTACTTCCTCAATCCTCTCTTTACTCTGCCCCCTCAAGCCCACTCCCACGGCTGGGAGCTGTCTTTCTGGGGAGAGGAAAACGTGGGCATATTTTTCCTTTGGTCACCATCCTTGGCCCCTCCTGAATTACCACGTTGCCAGAGCTAGTCTAACTGACCCCCTGCCCCAGGTTTCCTCCTCTAATTGGCTTGCCCCTAATGGCAGATTTTGGCAATGGTACCACTTATATGGGATATGCTGCATAGAGGCCAAGAACTAGTGGAATCAGACAGACCTGTCCTTGACTCATCTCACAGAAGAAGCTCTCCTCACCTCCCCAGAGAAGCCCTCCCTGAACACCCCATTTAAAGTAGCTCTCCCCAACCCCGTGTCAGTTACTCTCTATCATATGACCCGTTATTTACTTCAAAGAAGCGACCACAACCTGTAATTATCTTGTTCACTCTCTCCCCACTAGATTGTAAGGCTCAAGAGGGAAAGACCCTGTTTTTGTCTTATTGCTGTTTCCCCAACACCCAACACAGGGCTGATTACATAGATTCTTAGTAAATATGTTTGGAATTAATAAATGACTGAATCCCAGCTTAATGACTGCTTAACTTTGAGAAAGCTGCTAAACTTCTCCGAGTCTCAGTTTTCTTACCAGTGAAATGGAGAAATAATGATGTTATGACTATTAAACGACACAATGTATTTACACTATCAAACCGGGTCTTGATGCATGGAGGTGCTCTCTAAGACCACAGTGTTTTACTTTCTATCATGTGAGAAAAATGAAATCAGAACTAATTAGCCAGCTCTCCAAAATTTGGCCATAGCTTTTCTTTACCACATTTTTTTACTTCCTACTGCTCCTCTTTATAACTTTCAACTTTGGTCCAAATCACTGTTACCCTGAATGGGCCACTGCATCTTAAGTCTTTGCCTAAGAGTTAAGATGCTTACTCTCCTTACCTTGGCTTAACTATTTTCAGATTTAGATAAAATCCACGTTCTCTGTGTCATGTTCCTAAAGTGCCCCAAGTCATAAAGATCATATTCTCTTTTGAATTTTTATAATCTTTGTTGTTTTCATTATTCATAGGGTTCTTATTCTATGTTCTATTAGCTTGTCATTATATTAACATACAGTAAATCCTGTTTCCCTGATTAAATTGTAAGCCCCTTGGAGATATGTATTATGTTACATATATTTTTAAATATGTTTTTATTGATTTTTAGAGACAGAGGAAGGGAGAGGGATAGAGAGATAGAAACATTGATGACAGAGAATCATTGATCGGCTGTCTCCTGCAATGCCCTCTACTGGGAATTGAGCCAGCAACCTGGGCTTGTGCCTTGACCTGGAATGGAACTGTGACCTCCTGGTTCATAGGTCAACAACGCTCAACCACTGAGCCATGCTGGCTGGGCTGTATTTTATGTTAGATTTCTCTGCATCTTCTATGCCACTTGGGCCTGTACATAGTAGGTGTTCAAACATATATTTGCTAATTACTTTCTATGTGCCCAGCATTATTTGAAGCTCTGTGAAGTATACAGAAGGGCATAAGAAAAATAGCCATTGCCTTCAAACATGTACAATATTACAGTAAGTTAAAGTCATCATACAAGGCAATTAAATAATCACGGCATGGTAACTGCTAAGAGAAAGGCTTCTTGGAAGAATGGCCTTTGGGATTGACTTTGAGACGTATAGGTCAATGGGACAGAACAGAGAGCCCAGAAATAAGCCCATGCCTTTATGGTCAATTAATATTTGACAAAGGAGGCAAGAACATTAATGGGGTGAAGACAGTCTATTCAATAAGTAGTGGTGGGAAAATTGGACAGATGCAAAAAAACCCTAAACTAGACCACTTTCTTATACCATACTAAAGAATAAACTCAAAATGGATTAAAGACTTAAAAAATGTTAGACTTGAAACTATAAAAATCCTAGAAGAAAACACAGGCAGTAAAATCTCGGACATTTCTTATAGCAATATTTTTTTCTGATATATTGCCTCCGGTGAGGATGTGGAGAAAAGGGAACCCTGGTGCACTGTTGGTGCAGCCCCTGTGGAAAACAGTGTGGAGATTCCTTAAAAAAATTAAGAGCCGCCCTAGCTGGTTTGGCTCAGTGGATAGAGCATCAGCCTGTGGACTGAAGGGTCCCAGGTTCAATTCCAGTCAAGGGCACATGCTCGGGTTGCGGGCTCGATCCCCAGTAGGGGGCATGCAGGAGGCAGCCGATCAATGATTCCGTCTCATCATTGATGTTTCTCTCTCCCTCTCCCTCTCCCTTCCTCTCTGAAATCAATAAAAATATATTAAAAAAAAAAAAAAAAAAAGAATGGACCTGCCTCTGATCCAGCAATTTCACTTCTGGCAATATATCTGAAGAAACCTGAAACACTAATTTGAAAGAGTATACGCACCCATCTGTTCATTGCAGCATTATTTACAACTAGAGGCCCAGTGCATGGGTGGAGGGGACACAGGAGGTTGACCAGCTGGGGGGAGGGTCACCGGTGGTTGAGGCCGCAATCCGCATCAAAGCAACCAGTTTTTCTGGTCGTCCCAGTTGTTCCAGCGTTGTGGTCGCTTGGCTTTTATATCTATATATATAAAAGCCTAATATGCAAAGTGTCCCCTTGGGAGTTCAATCGACCAGGAGTTCGATCACTCCCTATGACATGCACTGATCACCAGGGGGCGGTGTGGAATGAAAGAAGGCCATGGCCAGCAGCCGGCAGCTGGGGAAGGGAGGTCCTGGCTGATAGCTGGCAGCCACTAAGGACCCTACCTGGGCACAAATTTTGTGCACCGGGCCTCTAGTATATAGATAACCAGGATTTGGAAGCAGCCCAAGTGCCCATCAGTAGATCAGTAGATAAAAAAGCTGTGGTACATTTACACAATGGAATAATACACAGCTGTAAAAAAGGAATGGAATCTTACTCTTTTCGAGAGCATAGATGGACCTAGAGAGCATTATGCTAAGTGAAATAAGCCAGTCAGAGAAAGACAAGTACCATGTTATTTCACTCATATGTGGAATCTAAGGAACAAAATAAACTAACAAACACCATAGAAACAGACTAACAAAGACTAGACTGATAGCTGTCAGAGTGGATGGAGTTTGAGGCTGGGTAAAAAAGGTGAAAGGATTAAGCAAAAAACCCCCCAAAACTCGTAGACACAGATAACAGCATGGTGACTGCCAGATGGAAGGAGTGGTGGGGGTAGGTAGAGAAGGGTATGGGGGGATAAATGGTGATGGAAGGAGACTAGACTTGGGGTGGTGAACACACCGTATAATATATAGATGATGTGTTATAGAATTGTACACCTGAAACTATATAATTTTATTAACCAATGTCACCCCAATAAATTCAACTAAAATATATTGACTTTGAAGAAAGGTTAAGAATTTGATGGGAAATGATGAGGTGAATGCCGGAGTCAAAGGACATGTTTAGTGTAGAGAATGATAGAGACTGTGGCAATGAATGTTAAGACTCAGAAACAGGACCAGGAGCTTATAAAGATTAGAAATATGGTTCTGCCTCAGTTATACTGAAGCACAACCTTGTTTCACATTTCAGGGACAGTGCAAGGGGTGGGATGCAGGGTTGAAATTTTAACATGTCCCTGACTATTTATCTTCAGGTGTAGCTTCTGTGGAGACAGGAGAATGATTTGCAACAGTTCTTTTTGTTCTAATGTGACTCACCTACAGCCTGATGTAATAGTACATACAAAGGAAAAGGCCACTTCCCTCCGCTTGGGGACAGAGGATTGGTTGGATGATGGCCAGACTCTCTTTTCCTTAAAACCTGTATCAAATGGAATGTGTTACTCATGATTTTCCAACGTCGCCTTAAATTAATAGTTCTTGTTATTAAGTGATAATTTGCCTTCTTGGAAAAGTTGGAAGCTTTTTTGTGTTATTACTTCAACAACCATCTTTAGTTCAACCCTGTGCTTTTGGCTGCCAACCTGAGACCCAGGGAGGAGACCTAAGTCATAGCGAGGCTGTAGAGGGGACAGGATCACTGCCAGTGTGCTTATCTTTAATGCTTTTAATCTGGCCACTAGCTCAGAGATTAACAAGTATTCTCGTCCTTTTTCCTCATCCTCAATTACTTCCTTCTGCAACCCCCAAGGGACGTTTCCCCAGAATTTAAAAATCATCCAGAGAATAAAATCAGAATAGACAAAAATCAACACTTTCTCACTTTCCCAGGGTGAGGGGCAGCTGCAAATAGAAGAATGAGATTTTCAGTTTCCAACAAGCAGTTGCAAGGACCTTCAAGCCCAGGGGCCCCTGAAGGGAGGGAGGCGGTTTCCACGGCAACCTGGGCTCCTCGGGCTGCCCACCCCCCCCCCTCGCGGTAGCCCTGGGTACCGCCGGCCAGCGTCCTCCCGTGCTCCGCGCCCTGATTGGCTGCACAGGCCGCGCGCTGATTGGCCGCGGCGCTGCCTTGCGGGCCGGTGGCCACGGAGGCGGAGGAGGTTGATGGTTGACCGTTGGCTCCTGAGTAGGGGTCGCCGTTGGGGCGCTTCGCTGAGACCCGACCGGAGGGTACGGGCTGCAGACGCTCGGCCTGGAGCCCGCGGGCGACACCTTGCTCGGCTCCGCCATGCGCGCCGGGAGTAACGAGCCGGACGGCGTCCTCCGCTATCAGGTAGGGCCCGCCTCCCGCCCCTCCCCGGGCTCAGCCTCCTCATCCTCTGTCCACCTTCCCGCCGCTGCCCCGCAGCTGGACTCCGCGGCCACTCCCTGAGGGCGAGGGGAGGCCATCCCGGGACACCAGGGGGCGCTCCGGGAGGCTGGGGACCGGGCAGGGGCTGCGAGAGGGTGACCTTGGGCCGAACCCGGGAGCTGGCGGATCGCCGCCGCATCCCGCGTGCGCCACCGGTGACCTCCGTCCTCCCGGGGTCCTCCCTGTTCGGGGAGAGGCCGGCTGCTGGCCGCGCCGAGTTGAGCAGGAACGTGGGAGAAAGAGTAGCCAGGGGCCAGCCTTTGGTGAAGCGGGTCTCCTCGTTGTGCTATTTCTGGGGGTTTCTGGAAGCGCTGGGAAGACGGGAGGCCGGGACCGAACCCTGGCAGTGTGTCCAGCTTTCTGACTCCCTCCACCTCATTGCGCAGACACCTGACAGGTCCTGGGTGGGCAAGCAGAAATGGGCTGGGGAAGTGTTGAGGAGTCAGGAACAGTGTTTATTTAAGAGAAGGAGGAAACCAGGTTTGAGTAACTGGCAGCCCAACTGTTGGGGTGGCTAATGTAAGGAAAAGCATTGGACAGTGTGGCAGAGTCTGTAGATTCAAATCTCATACAGGCTTGGCGACCTTGAGTGAGTCACTTGCCTCCTTTAGCCTCAGTTCCCCGTCTAGTAAAATGGGAATGATAATATCTGCTTTGGTTTGAGGGCAAAACGAGGTGCTGTTTGTGAAAGGGCTTAGTGAAATAGTGTTTATTGTGAGACAACCAGTAAGCGAGTGGTACCTTACTCAGTTCTCGACTGTCACCACCCCCTTGCCTGTGCGATCAGGTGGCACAGTTACTGCCCTGGAAAGAGGGACTGATTGAAGAGAGGGCCTAGTCTGAAGTGGGAGGCTGAGAAGAGAATGATGGACCTTCTTGGGAAGGATGGTGGGTCTTGGAAACAAGTGCCACCTTGACATCAGGGATGGTTTCTGTAAGGAGCCAGCAAAAACACTGAGTTTGTAGCAAAATGGGTATCAGATGCTGACTCTCTTCTTCCTGTGGTAGTTTGCTACTAGAAGATCTGTAATTCCTTCTTTGTTTGCTCCATCAAGAAGGAACCTTATCTAAGGTTTTGGAAAATCCTTATCTAATCTGTTAAGGCCTATTAAGTGTATTATTCACTTACATTTGGAATACAATGATTAACAAAAATAGCCAATGTTTTTGCTCTTTGGAGCTTCTCATCTAGTGTGTGTGTGTGTGTGTGTGTGTGTGTGTGTGTGTGTGTGTGTGTGTGTGTGTGTGTGTGTTTGGGGATAACCACAAGTAAATGTGTTATTATAAACTGTGATAAGTTCTTTGAAAGAAAGATAGACAAAATATGGACAAAGATCTAAAGAATAAGTGTCTCCTGAGGGAAGAGGGAGCTCAAAGGGTCTTGGAGACGAAAAAAACACCATATGCAAAAGTCCTGTGGCAGAAGGGGGTACATCTGGCTACAAGACCTGAAAGAGGGCTTGTGTGGCTAGAGCCACAGAGAGTAAATGAGGGGAATGGTGTGAGATATACTCTGGTGTCATAATATACAGGGCCATTGTAGCCCACGCTGAGGAAGTTGGTATTTCTCTGAGGAACAAGGGGAAGACACTCTAGAGAGCAAAAGAAGAGAGATAGAGATAGAGATAGAGATAGAGATAGAGAGATAGAGATAGAGAGAGAGAGAGAGAGAGAGAGACAATGAGAGATCAGATTTTCCTATTAAAAAGATTTCTCTTGCCCGGCTGGTATGGCTCAGTGGTTGAGTGTTGAGCCAGGAACCAAGAGGTCACTGGTTCAATTCCTGGTCAGGGCACATGCCTGGGTAGTGGGCTCAGTCCCCAGTAGGGGTTGTGCAGGAGGCAGCCAATTGATGAAGTTTCTCTCTCATTGATGTTTCTATCTCTCTATCCCTCTCCCTTCCTCTCTCTCTGAAAAAATCAATAAAAACATTAAAAAAAAAAGAGATTTCTCTGGCTGCAGTGGGAGAACAGGCTGGAATGAATGTGAGAAGACAGTGTCCTTAATGTGCAGAGTGTGTACAGGTTATATTGTCAAGGTCAGAATAACCCCTAACCTTCTGTTAGTGTTTGTGAGATAGATAATTCCTGAGTGCTTCTGGGATAAGATAGAAAATAATTACCTCCTTTACATCTAGTTCATGAAACTTTCATGCGTGGTAGGATGAGGAGAAGAAAATAAATAGAGTAGGAACAGTAGGACCTCATGAAGGCTGAGTCAGGTGATAGACAAATGGGAACGTGGATGTACTACTAGGGAGGAAAAGAAATGAGTGTGGAAGGAGGAAAGTAAATGGCTGACTTGTGGGAGACACAATCAAGCAACTGAAAATTACCAATTAATCCTCCCAAGTAGGCTGTGAGGAAGTAGGCAAATTGAGGAGATTGTATAACTTGTGTCAACAGAGAGATTCCAGACATCACATCTAAATATCATAAGTCTGTTGTTTTCTCTGGTTTGGACTGTTGCACTAGCCTCTCATGATTCCCTCTGTCTTCTCTCTTGCCATTCTACTTCAAGCCTGGCAGTCAGAGGGAGCTTTTAAAAATACAAATCAGATTATGGCATATCTATCTTGAAACCTTTTAGTGACTTTCCAGTTCATTTTAGAATAAAATCCAAAGTGCTTATCAAGCTTTAACATGATCAAGGCCTTGACCACCCTCTCTGACTGCCTCTCTTCCACTCTCTATGCATCCCTGCACTGGCTTTCTGTTTCTTCGATATGTCAAGCTCCTTCATGCTTCAGGATCTTTGTTCTTGCTGTTCCTTCTGCCTAGGACATTTTTCTACCTAGGCATTCTCATGACTCAAGTGTCAGCTCCCAAAAGTGTCTTTCCTTGACCTTTAACCACAGTCACTCCCTTTCATACAATACTGTTTTGTTTTCTTAATAGCACATATAATTCATCCGAAGTGTTCTTGTTTTGATTTCTTGTTTATTTTCAAATAGAAGTTTCATGAGGGCAGGGACCAGGCACAAAGTATTTTCATCTAGCACAGTGCCAGGTATAATATAGGTTTGTGATTCTATATTATAGAATGGATGATTCTCCCATAGTCAAAGCCAGTGTGCCTCTCCTTAAGGCGCTCGTGGCCTTGTCAGGATTAGCACAGGGCAACACACTGTCATTGCTCGATTACACAAAAGCTCTCCCTTCTATGCTGCTGTGTTTTTGCCCAGATGTTCCAGCTGGAAAATCTTTCTCATCCTCTCCAAAATATCCCATTTTAACCTCCAAGCTTCATATCACTATCAGAATTCATCACTCTGTCTTCTCTGCTCACGACACCCACCAAGTTCTGTTTTTTCTCCCACCCCTTACTTATGGAATATACCTGTTCTCTCTACTGCTAACCTGGCAGTTCCCTTTGATGATGTTGTTTTATGTAAGCTTTTATTGGTGCTTGCCACGTGCAAGACACTGTGTTAAGTGATTTCCATGCATTATTTCATTTAAGTCTCTCAATAACCCTGAGAGCTACATGCTCTTATTATCTCCATTTTTCATATGAGAAAACCAAGATGCAAAAAGATTAAGCATTTTTTTCTAATATGTGGCTGCCCCTCTTCAAAGGATGTCTCCTTAATCACTCTGCATTACTGTAACTTTTATCTTTGATTCCTAGACCAGTGCCTGGCTCAGAGTGAGCATTTAATAAATGTTTAGAAAGATATGTGTGACAAGGTGTACAAAGGGTATTATTAGAGTGGGAAGAGACTGGAATGAGGGGGCCAGCTAAGAGGCTATAATTTAGGACGAATCAATGAAGGTCTGCATTATTGAATTTTGATGACATCTGTAGAGGTGACTATTGAAATTTTAGGAGTCAGTGAGCCCTTAAAGGGCGTAGCAATGAAAGAAGATAAGAAAGCTTTAGGGAAGCCTAGTTTGGACTGGAACTGGGGACATCTTCAAAATTCCTAAAATTTCTCCTGATCAGCAGTCCATTCTGAGCAGAAAGAAGTGCTGGAGGAGCAGGTGGAGAGGCCTAGGACTTGCAGGGAGGTTCGGAGAAAGTGGAAGTGGAGGAGTGGGGAGCAAGTGAATTTGGGAAATCATTAAGGCTTTTCTGTGAATTAGGCCTGCGCAGAATGGAAAGCTTTGCTGAAGTCTTGAGAATAACAAACCCTGGTAAGTGGGTGATAATTGAAAAGCATAGCCAAATAGTAAGCGAGTCACACTGTATAGCTTATGGTGGTCCTGAGAAAACTCCAAGGCAAGAGTTCCTGAAGGAGACCTGAATACTCATGCCCAATGACGCTGGCACATGTCGGTTAATATTTTCTGAGTGAATGAATGAATGGCTTTGTAGAGAGCAGGTCAACTTTTCTGAGGTCAGTTTATGATAAGCAGTCAGTATTTGTTGAATGTTATTGAACAAAAGTATCCACCATAGCAGCTCTCCTCTCACTACATTGCAGTGTACGTCAATACTCCATCACCCTCTCCCAATACATGCTGGGTGTTCTTTCCCTAAGTGAGAATTGGGGAAATTGTGAGAATTCTCTTTACCTGGCTTTACCAGTTCTATTGGTAAACTTCAGTAGGAGAGGTGTGGGCTGTCCTGCCAAGCAGAGAATTGAGATTGTCATGGGACAATTCAGGCTGAAAATTCACTGCCTGAAATATTTGCAGATAATTGTCTTAGCTCATGGTTTGCCTTGGCCGGGTAGACAGGGTTCTCAGTCAAGCTCGCACAGTAGTAACCAGGACACAGCAAAGCAACTATGTTTATTCTAAATCTGCTGCTGGGTAACAGCAACAAATCTTAGATAATGGAGGGGTTGCTTGTTTCTTGTAAGGTGGTAACACATTTACTTTGGTCTTGGTAGTTAGAAAGCCATAGTGTATGTGTTGGTTTCTATTGCTTCCATAACAAATTACCACAAATTTAGTGCCTTAAACAACACAAATTGATACTCTTACAGTTCTGTAGTTCAGAAATCCAACAAGGTCTCTCAATGGGCTAAAGTCAGATGTTGGTGGGGTTGGGGTTCTTTCTGGAGGCTCTAGGAGAGAATCTGTTTCCTTGACCTCTTCAGCTTCTCAAGGTTGCCTGCATTCCTTGGCTCATAGCTCCCTTCTTCATCTTCAAAGCCAGCAATATCGTGTGTCTCAGACCCTGCCTTTGGCTTCATATCTTTCTCTGACTCTACTCTTCTGCCTCCCTCTTCTACTTTTAGGGACCGTTGTGATTACATGGAGCCCACCAGAGAGTCCAGGATAATCTCTTTACTTTAAATTCAGTTGATTAACAATATTACTTCCATTTGCAACCTTATTTCAGGGTTCATTATTCTGCCTACTATTATGTATTAACCAGTAATCTATATTGGACAGGAGTGAGTGACTCCAAGTGGGGTTCAATAAAAGAATCACTGAGAAACCAGAACCAGTTTGAAATTTTATGCCTTTAGAAAGCTGCTGAAGAGTCAGAATAAGAAAATCATGGGTATTCAGGAGCTCATGGCTACCCAGAAGAGGCCTGGGACAGCTGTGACAAATCCTGATTGAACCCTTTTTTTTCCCTATAGGGTGACTGCATTCAGTGAGGAAGTCAAATTGAGGTCATTCAAGAGTTGGGGATTTATGGGTCATATTCAGTGACAGAGTCTTTTTTTTTCCTTTTAAATATATATTTTTCTTTTTAAATATGTTTTTAATGAATTTTTTAGAGAGAGAGGAAGGGATAGGGAAAGAGAGAGAAACATCAATAAGAGAAACACATTAATCAGCTACCTCCTGCACGTCCCCTACTAGGGATCGAGTCTGCAACCCAGTCATGTGCCCTTGACTGGGAATCGAACCCACGACCCCTTCCGTGTGTGGGCCAATGCTCTATCCTCTGAGCCACACCGGACTGAGCCAGTGACAGAGTCTTCAAGGGCCAGAATTCACAGACTTTGCTGGATAAAGAGGAAGATGGAAATGAATAAAAAGATGGAGAACTATTCAAAGTCTCGGGGAAATTTGAGGGACAAGATTCAGGAGCACTAAGGATTTAAGAAGGTAATAACGTGGCTCTTGAGCTGTTCTGTGGACATAAGCTCTCAAAAACAACCCAGGTTCTTTGCTTTTAGCAGTATTAGAGTATAATGTTAATATTGGAATACAGAGAAACTTGAGTTCTTTCTCTCCCATTTAGTTCTTGTGAGATCTTAGCCTTGATTTAGGTCTGTTTTGAGGATTAAGTGAGGTAATATATGTAAAGCACAATGCTAGACCATGATATAGTAAGTGCTCATAAATATTTGTTTCTAATACTAATTGCATTAACTCAGTTCGCTGATTAGAAACCCTGGTAGCCACTTACATATTTGTTGATTTTAAAAAATTGGTTAAATATGTTAGAACTTAAACACTTGACTTTTTATTGTCCAGGGCAGGGGAGGATGGGAAGGTGGAGGGGTAGGAGCGTGCTATTTATAGTCTCTGAAAACATTGGAACCTTAGGGAAAAAAGATGAAGGAGGTCTTTAGAGGTAACATATCTGAGACTGACTGCCAGAAAAGAGGTGGGCTGAGTTTGGCAGGTATACAACCCCCCAGGTGGAGCTGAACAGTAGAGGTGTGTCGGGGAGAGGGCTCAAGGTGGGCTCCACTGCCTGCTGTCTTCCTCCTCCCCTGCAGCCTCTGTGTCTGCTTCTAGGAGCAGGAGCCATTATGTAAGACTCAGCCCTGCCCCTGCCTTTTAATTTGTCCATTAACTGTAAGTGGGAATCTGGTTTGCTACTCAGCTATAATTCATTCATTTTTCAAGGCTCATAACAATGCTTTCTCTCTCACTATGTGCCTTGCAGTTTCAATGTTTATTTAACTCCTTTAGTTCTTTGTATCTTAATCGTGTTCTTGTGATAGGCATCCAAATAAATCCACAGCTGTGCAATGATTCATTGTCAGTGAGTCAGGAGGAAGTACAGAAAAGAGACTTAGAAACAGGGCCTTTGCTCTAGTTCATCCTTCTTTTCCTCCCTCCTTCCTTTCTTTTTTCTCCTAAACTTATATAATGTGGCTAATATGATTCTAATCTTTTTCTGAGTCATAAACTCCCCTGAGAATCTGGTGAAAGTTATGAACCCTTTCCCAAGAAAAATGCACACTCACACATAATCCTCTGAAGCCCATTCATAGGGACCCTAGAAATCCATGGTTGAGAGATCTTCTCTGCCATAAATAATGATGGTATCAGAGGAAATAATAGCCAACTGGTGAGGACTCTGCAACAAGAACAGACAAATGAGACTTCATGTACCTTTCTTTTCATTTTTATGATTTTAAACAAAATTCATATATACTTGAAATTTATGGGACATTTCAAGCATGTACCAAAGTAAGAAAGACTTGTAAAAATGAATCACCATGTACCCAATGACCTGTCTTCAACAATGAGTACACATCCATATTGATTCATCTGTTTCCACCCATTCTCCAAATTCCAGACATCGTATTATTTCATCAGTAAAAACTTCAGTGTGTATCACTAAAGATTAAGGACCATTTTTATATATATATTTTATTGATTTTTTTACAGAGAGGAAGGGAGAGGGATAGAGAGCTAGAAACATCGATGAGAGAGAAACATCGATCAGCCGCCTCCTGCACACCCCCCACTGGGGATGTGCCCGCAGCCAAGGTACATGCCCTTGACCGGAATCGAACCTGGGACCCTTCAGTCTGCAGGCCGACGCTCTATCCACTGAGCCAAACCGGTTTCGGCTAAGGACCATTTTTAAAGATGACACAACCACCATATTACAATAGTATTGTTACATTTAAAATTAACATATTCTTTATATAATCAAATATCCATTCAGTTGTTTAAAATTCTGTGAGTGCCTTATAAGTTTTTAAAATAGTTGACTTATTTGAATCAGGATCCACATTCACATTCAAGCCTGACCTTTAAAATGCTCTGGCTAATGGTGTTTGCCAGTGACTGTTTTCTTTGGCAAGACAAAGAAAGTAGATGAACATTTATTTGGTGAGTTTAGGCTGTGATTAACAAATCTAAATTAAGGAAACAAACAACAAGTCGATTTTCAACCGGAATTTTTCAGATGGTGGACCTTGCTCTTTATATTTTGCTTTCATAGTCTTTGAGTCAAAAAAATGAATCATTCCTCCCTCCCCCCTTTTATCCAGATTCCTGCTGTGTTCTATGCTGTGTCAGGTGTCTGTAGGCAGTATTAAGCATACTAATTAATTGGTCCTTGTCCTCTGGATATTACAAACCTGTGGGGAAGCCAACATGAAAATTTATTATGAGAAAATATGTTATATGACTTAAAGAGTTCAGAAAACTAATAAGTATGTACTCATCAAAATTTATTGGATATTTACCACATATTGGACATTTTACTAGGTGCTAGTACATAGGAGTGAACATAAGTACGTACCCTCCTGGGACTTAGAGGCGTGAAAGCTACCTACAATGGTAAGCTACAGTATTAGACTCTGGGAAAACATAAAGATGAAAATATGTGGTTCCTGCTATCAGGAAATTCATGATCTTAATCATAAGCTAGATGAACAAATAAGTCTAAAACAAAGGCAAGTTTTTTTCATCTTAAAGTTATTCCTCAAACAGGACTTTATATGGGAGTCTTTACAACTTAGATGGAAGTGAAACTGACATGCTTAGAAAACTGACTCAAACAAAGCACCTATGGGGATGAGGAGGACATTGATGTTAAAGATGTATTTGAAGATTTTGAATAACGTTTATAAAGTGTGACAATAAGTAATATTTCTAAGTTAATTTATTATTTTGCATATCTGTAATCTTTCAGTGTTATCTATAAACTAGAGGCCTGGTGCATGAAATTGGTGCACGGGGAGGGGGTGTCCCTCAGCCTGACCTGCACCCTCTCCAATCCGGGATCCCTCTCGCAACCTGGAACCACTGGCTCCTAACTGCTCACCTTCCTGCCTGCCTCATGGCCCAAACTGCTCTCCCCTGCCGGCCTGATTCCCCTAACTGCTCTCCCTTCCTGGCCTGATCGCCCTAAATGCCTAACTGCTCTCCCCTGCCAGCCTGATCCCCCTAACTGCTCTCCCCTCCTGGCCTGATCCCCCTAACTGCCTATCTGCTCTCCACTGCTGGCCTGATCCCCCTAACTGCCTATCTGCTCTCCCCTTCAGGCCTGATCGCCCTAACTGCCTATCTGCTCTCCCCTCCTTGCCTGATCGCCCTAACTGCCTATCTGCGCTCCCCTCCTGGCCTGATCGCCTAACTGCCTATCTGCTCTCCCCTCCTGGCCTGATCGCCTAACTGCCTATCTGCGCTCCCCTCCTGGCCTGATCGCCTAACTGCCTATCTGCTCTCCCCTCCTTGCCTGATCGCCCTAACTGCCTATCTGCTCTCCCCTCCTGGCCTGATCGCCCTAACTGCCTATCTGCTCTCTCTTCCTCTCCGCACCCTTTGGACCCCCGGCGCAGGCATGCTGAGAGTTCTCTGCCACGGCCCCACCCCCGTCCTGATTAGTGGTTATGTGATGGTGTTCTAGCCAATTTGCATATTCCTCTATTATTAGTATAGATATTTCAGTATGTGTCACTAAAAGATAAGGATTCTTTAAAAAATAAGCACAGTACCACCTAAAGAGAAAACTAACAATTTCTTTAATATCATAAAAGGTCTAGTCAATATTCAAATTTTCAATTGTCTCAAATGTCATATCTTTAATATATTGATTTCAGAGAGGAAGGGAGAGGGAGAGAGAGATAGAAACATCAATGATGAGAGAGAATCATTGATCAGCTGCCTCCTACACGCCGCCTACTGGGGATCAAGCCTGCAACCCAGGCATGTGCCCTTGACCGGAATCAAACCTGGGACCCTTCAGTCCACAGGCTGATGCTCTATCCACTGAGCCAACCAGCTAGGTCAAATGTCATGACTTTAAAAAGGTATTTAAAAAACAACTAAAAGCCGAAACCAGTTTGGCTCAGGGATAGAGCGTCGGCCTGCGGACTCAAGGGTCCCAGGTTCGATTCTGGTCAAGGGCATGTACCTTGGTTGTGGGCACATCCCCAGTGGGGGGTGTGCAGGAGGCAGCTGATCGATGTTTCTCTCTCATCTATGTTTCTAACTCTCTATCCCTCTCTCTTCCTCTCTGTAAAAAATCAATAAAATATATTTTAAAAAAAAAACTAAAAATTTTATTTCAGTTAGTTTGTTTGAATCAAGATTCAAGTGAAGTCCACACATTGTGGTTGGTTCATTGTCTCTTTTAACCTGTTGGTTTTGCCTTTCTCTCCCTCTGTCTCTCTCTTTCTTGTTTTGCAATTATTTACTTTTAAAAAAAGGCTAGGGGAGAATTTGTCCTATATGGTTTTTCACTGTCTGGATTTTGCTGATTATATTCCCATGGTGTAGTTTTTCTGTAAAGCTCTGATTCACTGTATTTTCAGTAAATTTGTGTTTGGATTTAGAGGCCTGATCAGATTCAGGGACAATTTATTTGGTAAGATTGCCTCATGGATGGTGATAAGGTCTCCCATAAGGAGGCATATAATATCTGGCTGTCTCTGTGATGTTAGTGGCTGTTGAAAATCAATCCAATCCATTTGGACTGCAAAATGGCAATGTTCTAATTCTAATACTCCTTTTCCATTTATTTTTTAATAATAAGAAACTTCTCTCATCTACTCTGTTACAATTTATAAAGGGAAACGGATTAATTTTTACCAGCTTTCAAAGCAACCAGTTAACTTATTAGCATATCTTCCAGTGTTAACCAATTAGTTAAATTTTTGTTGTTGTTAATCCTCACCCAAGGATATTTTTCCATTCATTTTTAGAGAGAGTGGAAGGGAGGGGGAGAGAAACATCAATGTGAGAGATACTCATTGATTAGTTGACTCCCACACACACCCCGACCAGGGCCGAGGATTGAGCCTGCAATTGAGGTATGTGCCCTTGACCAGAATCAGACTTGTGACCGTTCAATCTGCAGGCTGATGCTCTATCCACTGAGCCAAACTTGCTAGGGCCAATTAGTTAATTTTTAAAGTGACATTGTGAACTCGTGGATTTTAATATATGTATTTGATATATTCAGTCTGTTGCAGTTATTACCCTTATTGATTCAAATTGTCCTCTTTTATAAAAATATATTTTTACTGATTTCAGAGAGGAAGGGAGAGGGAGAGAGAGAGAAACATCAATGATGAGAGAGAATCATTGATTGGCTGCCTGGGGATCGAGCCTGCAATCCAGGCATGTGCCCTGACTGGGAATCAAACTTGACCTCCTGGTTCATAGGTTGATGCTCAACCACTGAGACATACAGCTGGGCAAATTGTCCTATTTTTGGCAAGGGACCTCTTTAAGTTGTCTACTGAGTCCATCTGACACAACCCAAGTTGTCTTTGAGTGCCTTTTAGTAGAAAATGGCACTCTAAGAGACCACAATATAGGTGCTAATGATACTCATTGCTATTGGCTGACCATTTTTTTCTAGGGCTTTTGAGTGGACAGAGCTAGAAAATACAAATTTATCAATTAAAATATATTTACCTGGAAGAACATACCATGTTCATGGATTGGTAGAATCAACATCATTAAAATGTCCGTACTCTCCAAAGCAATCTACAGATTCAATGCAATCCCCATTAAAATACCAATGGCATATTTCAAAGATCTAGAACAAACTCTCCAAAAATTCATTTGGAATAAAACAAGACCCCAAATAGCCACAGCAATCCTGAGAAAGAAGAATAAAGTTGGAGGGATCACAATACCAGATATCAAGCTATATTACCAAGCCACGGTTCTCAAAACTGCCTGGTACTGGCACAAGAACAGACGTATACACCAATGGAACAGAACAGAGAACCCAGAAATCGACCCAAACCATTATGCGCAATTAATATTTGACAAAGGAGGCAAGAGCATACAATGGAGTCAAGACAGTCTCTTCAATAAATGGTGCTGGGAAATTTGGTCAGATACATGCAAAAAAATGAAACTTACACCATACACAAAAACAAACTCGAAATGCCTAAAGGACTTAAATGTAAGAAGGGGAAACCATAAAATTCCTACAAGATTCCATAGGCAGCAACATAGAAGACATATGTTGTAGAAATATCTTTACAGACACAGCTCCTAGGGAAATGGAGACTAAGGAGAAAATAAACAAATGGGATTACATCAAAATAGAAAGCTTCTGCACAGCAAAAGAAACCACCAACAAAACAACAAGAAAGCCCATTGCATGGGAGAACATATTTGCCAATGATATTTCAGATAAGGGTTTAATTTCCAAAATTTACAAAGAACTCATACAACTTAACAAAAGGAAGATAAACTATGCAATCAACGAATGGGCAAAGGATCTAAATAGACACTTATCGAAAGAGGACATACAGAATGCCCAGAGACATATGAAAACATGCTCAAAGTCACTAATCATCCGAGAGATGCAAATCAAAACAACAATGAGATACCATCTCACACCTGTCAGAATGGCTATCATCAACAAATCAACAAATGACAAGTGCTGGCAAGGATGTGGAGAAAAAGGAACCCTCCTGCACTGCTGGTGGGAATGCAGACTGGTGCAGCCACTGTGGAAGACAGTATGGAGTTTCCTCAAAAAGTTAAAAATGCAACTCCCCTTTGACCCAGTAATCCCACTTCTAGGACTATATCCCAAGAAACCAGAAACACCAATCAGAAAGGATATATGCACCCCTATGTTCATAGCAGCACAATTTACAATAGCTAAGATTTGGAAACAGCCTAAGTGCCCATCAGCAGATGAGTGGATTAAAAAACTGTGGTACATCTACACAATGGAATACTATGCTGCTATAAAAAAGAAGGAACTTTTACCATTTGCAACAGCATGGATGGAACTGGAGAGCATTATGCTAAGCGAAATAAGCCAGTCAGAGAAAGATAAATATCACATGATCTCACTCATATGTGGGATATAATATATATATATATATATATATATATATATATATATATATATATAGTTATTGGTCAAACAGCGACTGTTTGACCAATAACTATGACGCGTACTGACCACCAGGGGGCAGATGCTCAATGCACAGGCATGGAAACATGGAACAGACTGATGAATCTCAGAGGGAAGGGCGGAGGGGAGAGGGTGGGAAGAGATTAACCAAAGATCTTATATGCATACTAGAGGCCCGGTGCTCAGATTCGTGCACTGATGGGGTCCCTCAGCCTGGCCTGTGCCCTCTCACAATCCGGGACCCCTGGGGGGATGTAGGACTGCTGGTTTCAGCCCAATCCCCGCAGGCCAGACCGAGGGACCCCATAGGTGCATGAATCCGTGCACCAGGCCTCTAGTGATCAACATAATTTGATGAACAAGAGTAGATCCAGAGACAAATGGCAGGGGAGGGAGGCGTTAGAGAGCAACCAAAGGACTTGTATGCATGCATATTATCATAACCAATGGACACAGACACTGGGGCGATGGGGGCTTGCCCAGGGTGAGAATGTCTGGGGGGGGGTGTGGTTAATTGGGGCAAAAGGAGACATATGTAAAACTTTAGACAATAAAATATATATATATATATATATATATATATATATATATATATATATATATGTGTGTGTGTGTGTGTGTGTGTGTGTGTGTGTGTGTGTGTGTGTGTATACAGATAAAAATATGTCATATATTCTTGTTGATACTTCCAATTCAAATTCAGGACTGTGTTGGTTTTTACTTAACTTCTATCTTACAACTGTATCTCTTTGCACCCCTGCTGAAAATCCCAGTTCTCAGACATATTGAGAGTGACAGAAAAAATTCACATAATTATTTGTTTTATCTCACAATACACAACAGTCTCAGAGCAATAACACCAACACTACAATCAACAATATGGTAACTAAAAAGCAGTTTAGGATCTTTTTCAATTCTTTTTGTTTTTAGGGTATATCCTACTAAGGATGTTCAATTTTTTATGTTTAAAGCTATTTGGAATAATTTCTCTTGGAATAGTTATGCCATCAATTTGGCATTTATTTTCATTTTGTTTTTGATTTCTGGGAATTGATTTTTAAATTTTGTTTTAAAATTATGTAAAATATGTATAAAATAAGGTATATTCACAGAATTTTAGTTTCTATCCTTGTCTCCTATCCTCTATGCCCTCTCTCCTTCTATAGGTAACTATTTGAAAACATCTTTTATGGCTTATTCTTCCTTTATATGTTTTAAATATAAGCAGATGCTTATGGTCCAAAACCCTTTCTTAGACAACAATTATACAGTTTTTCCACCTTTTTAAACTTGATATTATATCTTGGAGCTTATTCCATAGTAGTAGTAATATATATTTTTAAATATGTCTATAAAATAAATAAAATACTATAAGTAGACATTCGAGTATTTCATCTACTTCCCTACAAGTTTATTTATTCAAGTTAGCCTCAAAAACTTTTTTTTAATCTTCTTTTTAGAAAAATGGATTCTTTTATATTCAGGGTTGTCTTATTTGGGGGCATAGATGATAACTACAAAATAGTAAAATTGGAACAGTAAACTGGAAATTTGAGCAGGATCTGGAAGGATGGTGAGGATTTGCTATGCTGGAGAGTTGGGGAAGGGGAGTGTTAAGTGACTGGACAGTATGAGCAAAGGCATGAAGGTGGGAATGTGCACAGTGCCCGTGGGATCAGTAAGCCTGACTGGAGCTGCAGGTTTGGTAAAGGAAATAGACTAGCAAGGTAATCGGTTAAGATATTTTTTGAAATAATTCAGGGTATGGTGAAGGTCTTGATAAAGTAGGTACCATTATATTCATTCTTTTAACAAAGATTTATTGAGCACCCACTATGTGAAAAGCCTTCAGAGTTCTGGGGAAACAGTGGAAAGGAAGCCAGATATGGTTTCTCCCTTAAGGAGCAGAGACATTTCATTACTAAGAAGTACAGTGTGCTATCTATATATATAAAAACCTAAGCAACCATCTGACGGTTTGACCATCCGACCGGTAGCTATGATGAGCACTGACCACCAGAGGGCAGATGCTTAATGCAGGAGCTGATGAGCTGCAGTGACATGGCAGCTGCCATTCTCAGGTGACGCACCAAAACCAGAGGAGGGAGCCCGATTCCTGGGCACGTCACCCGAGAACCACCTCTCACAATCTGGGACCCCTCGGGGGATGTTGGAGAGCCGGTTCGGCCCTATCCCTGTAGACCAGGCCGAGAGACCCCACTGGTGCACGAATGTCGGAGAGCCTGTTTCGGCGTGATCACTGCAGGCTAGGCCAAGGGACCCCACCAGTGCATGAATCTGTGCACCTGGCCTCTAGCCCATTGGCTCCCCACTTCGGGTCTGGCTCCCCACCAGGCCTCTAGCCCATTGCAGAGGTTGTGGGTCTGGCCCTTACAGAAACTTTCCGACTCGATTAGCTAAATGATGAGACGTGCAGGACCTACTGGCTGTGGCCCCGACGGCTGGTCCTGCGCTCGCCCATCTGCTTAATATTGCTTTCCAGTGGAGGCAGCAAATTTTCCCGCTACCACTCTTAGCTGGGAAACTAGACACGGCTTCCCTCCTTCTGGGTGGGCAGTAGCGCCAGCGGGCAACCTCCGGGGAGGGAAGGAGGCGAAGGAGTAGCTCAGCTGGGAAGAAGGAGGTTCCTGCTGCCACAGGACTCCTCCTGGACGGGAGGGACTGGGCAGGAGCCTGACATTGAGTAGGGTCCTGCTGTAGGCCGACTGGATTCCAGGTTAAGTAAATCCTGTTTGCTAAATAATTGCATTTTGCAGCTAAATGCCCACAAGTCATCAGTTACCGCCAAACTTAGGGTAAAGTGAGATGAAAGAAGCGAGACAGATATAGACAGTCACCCGAGAACCACCCTCTCACAATCTGGGACCCCTCGGGGGATGTCGGAGGGCTGGTTTGGCCCTATCCCCATAGTCCAGGCCGAGGGACCCCACAAGTGCACGAATCCATGCACTGGGCCTCTAGTCTATATAATAAAAGCCTAAGTGACCTTTATGGCGGAATGACCAGAATGACCAGTTGCTATGATGCGCGCTGACCACCAAGGGGCAGATGCTCAAAGCCGGAGCTGCTCCCTGGTGGTCAGTTCACTCCCACAGGGGGAGCACCGCTCAGCCAGAAGCTGGGCTCATGGCTGGCGAGCAGGCGGGCGGTAAGGAGCAAGAGGTCCCGAACTGCAAGAGCATGCATGGGAGTGGGCCTAAGTTGGCAGGCGGATATCCCCTGAGGCATCCTGGACTGCGAGAGGGCGCAGGCCAGGCTGAGGGACCCCTCCCACCGCCCCCCCCCCAGTGCATGAATTTCATGCACCGGGCCTCTAGTGAGGACATAAAAATGGGGGACCTGGCTTAGTTTATAAGAGGGGTAATCGGAAAGCTTCTAAGGAAGTGCATTTAGATTGAGATCTATAGGATGATGAATAAGTATTAGTTGCTGGTGATGGAGGTGGGGGTAGTAGGCAGAGGGTGATTGCTCTAGGCAGAAGGAGCAGCACTTAGGGAAGAAAGGAAGTATGGTTCCAGAATTGATCAAAAATGTCCAGTATGACTGAAAGTGTTGGAGAGTATGGGATCGAGTGGATGTGAGATGAGAGTGAATTCGAGGGAAATTGCAGAGGAGGTCTTGATAAGAAAAGAGAACTGTTTCTCTGAAGGCATGTAAGTGATACTCAATATATATGAAATAGATGACTAAATATGTTTGAAATTTCAAATGTGGATTAAGAAATGATGGTGCCATGGAAGGAGTAAGTAAATGAGAACAGGCTGCTAGTTTTGGAAGGAAGATTAATTTGGTTTTAGACACCTGAGTCTTGAGGTGTGGCATCCTATTGGTTTGTCAAATACTGGGCCACACTGTCTCAGGGTGCTGTTGAAATTGTAATACTCAAGTGAGGGAAGCGAAAGGTAGGCCGTGCTTCCTTGGGAATTATATTTAGAGAAAGAAGATGAGCCTTAGGATGAGACAGAGAAGATTTGGGCAGGGAGCAGGATGGATAATTTCAAAGACAGGGTGTTAAACAGGCTTAGATGCTGCAGAGGTCAAGGAGACTGACCAGTTTACACCAAATGAGACAATGTGGTTGACACCACTTACAAAATGCCATTATACGGATGTATAGATGGAGTGCAGAGATGAAAAGGCATGAGATCTGCAGTCATAAGACTTGGGCTCAGTCCTACTTCTGCCTTTTATCACATTTGTGACCTTGGGCAATAATTAATTTATGTTCTCTGAGTCTCAGGCTGTTCACTTATAAAATAAGAAAGAGAATGGCTACCATATTTGTATCTCAAAGTTATTGTGAGGTTCACATTTTAAAAATATATAAACCATTGTGTTTCTCTTCCAAGTGTTGCATAAAGAGTCTGACACATGGTACTTAACTGAATGTTTGAATGAATGTGTGGGTATTACTATGACTACTTATTTATGTTTTCACAGAGACCAGATGAAGAAGCTGTGGTGGATCAGGGTGGGACCAGCACAATTCTCAACATTCACTATGAGAAAGAAGAGTTGGAAGGTAAGAACTGCTGTTCCATGTAATGGGGGCAACAGTGAGAGGCAGCCTCGTGGGAGGGACAGCTTTGTTATCAGGAGACTGGGGTTTGAGTCCTAACTTTCACTAGCTGTAAGACCTTGGGCGAAATCACTTAATTTCCCTTAGCCTCAATTTCCTTGTCTGTTAAAGAAAAGTAGGGATAATAATACCCAATGGACAGCATGTGAGATAGTGCTTTGAGCACTGTAAAGTCCAATATAAACAATAAATGACCTATTCCATGAGAATGTGAAATACTCAGATCAGTTTATTGATTCTTGACAACTGCTTAGAAATACAAATATATGCAAACTTTTAAAAGAAAAAATACAAGTAATTTTAAAAACTCAGTTTGGTTATAAAATCTTGTTTGTACCCCATTTACAATGTTTGCTCTTTCCTTCGAACTAAACCCATTTCTGCCTGGTGTTTTCGTCTGAACCAGAAAAGGGAAAACACATACGTACCTATAACATATTCTTTAAGAGTCACAGCACAGAATTACATAAGAATCCAACTGAAGTGGACAGGAAGAGGCATTGCTATTGACCTGCTATTTCTAGTTTACCTTATTAAGGCTCTTCTCCCTTTCTCCCTGCCCCAGCCCTAGCTCCCCACATGACCACATGTGGTGTCCTGTTTTCCTTTTTCCCCTGGGGCCTAGTTTCCTGATAAGTGGTGATGCTTGGTTTTATTAGAGAAAGGCTCCTGTCTAGTAGAACTTTAATGAGAACCCACATTTGGCTCAAAAGCCTTTGTGAACTCTCCGCAGCACCCTCTCAATGTTGAAGGCTATGATACAGCAACTTTCTAATGACTGGGACAGCATGTGAAAAATCCTCTCTGTACTGCTTGTTCTCGTGACCTGTTTTTTTTTTTTTTTCCATCATCAAACTTGTACAATTCCTCAAGAAAACTTGTCCTTTGGATGAGGAGAGTGGAAGCTCTAGAGGCTGACTCAGTCTCTGAATCTGTTACCATGAGAACTTATGTGGGTGGCTCTGTGGAGGTCAGTGGGTTTGGATATATCAAGGTCAAGTTTTCCAAACTATGTTAACCAGATGGAAGAGCCAATGTGGGTTTCAGCAATTGGGAGAAAGTGGGAGAAGAAAAGGGTGTGGGGGGTGGGAGGCTAACATTCGTTGATGACCCTTGTGTATTAGGCATTTGACTGGGGTCTTTGAACAAGTTGTCTTTTTTATTTTCTCAGTACAAGGCCAAGTAGGTTTTATACCTATTTGAGGTCATTTAGCCCAATGATCTTCAACCCTTTCACCTCATGGCACACAAACTAATTGCTAAAATTCTGTGGCACACCAAGAAATATATTGTTTGCCAATCTGACACACACACAAAAAAGTGTAATTTTGATTCATTCATACCAGACAGCTATTGTGTTGGCTATTGTCATTTTTTTTATCCTCACCCAAGGATATGTTTTTTATTGATTTTAGAGAGAAAGGAAGGGGGAGAGAGAGAGAGAGAGAGAGAGAGAGAGAGAGAGAGAGAGAGAGAGAGAGAGAGAAAGAGAGAAAGAGAGTATCAACATCTATTGGCTGCCTCCCGTATGCGCCTCAACTGGGGATTGAACCTGCATACCTGGTGTATGGGCTGATACTCCAACCAACCGAGCCACCTGACCAGGGCAGTTGTCACTTTTTAATTTGACAATCGAAAGGAAAAGAGATCAGTGTCCCAGACTAAATAGTCAGATATTGTAAGTTTTAAAAATTTCTTGCACCACACTGATGTGACACTGGTTGAAAATCATTGATCTAGCCTGATGGCAGGTGATATGGGATGAAAGTCGGCTTTTCCACTCTACCACAGCATCTGCAAGGGAGGACAGTATCCAGCATTAACTACCCAACCTCAACATTTTGTTCCATTATATAAACATGTTCATGTATTAGCCCTCCTTCTGCCCAGATAATCCTATTGCTTCTCTACCCTCTTATTGCCCCATGGGGCAATGCTGCTCTCAGTTTAGTTGTTTGGGCCCACTGGACCTTTGTCCTCAGCAGGGAGATAACCATTTATAAACACTCTTGCCTCCTTGCGAGTAGAATAATAAACTTGCGCAAACTCTCTTGAATCCTGAGGACTGTGTTCCATCCACAGAGGTCAGCTGAGTAATTGCCAGTAGGATCACCTTCTTATGATGACATCATCTATTCTTTATGCATTCTCCATTTTGCCATAAAAAATAGTAATCTATGATGTCATTAGAGAGTGATGTGTTGGGAAATGGTCATTTATACATAGACCTTTCTGAAAACTAGAATCTTATTTATTTTAGCACCATTTTACAAAAGCACTTTAGATAAATGGAGGACAAATGGTGCCTACTTCTCAGGCCTGATGTGGTTCTAGAGTAGCTCTGGAGAGAAGAGGAATTTGCTGTGGGGCTGGCCCTGCTGTGGGCTCTACCCTGACTCACTGTGAGGGCAGCTCTGGGACTCAGTGAGGCTGCACTCAGAGTGACATCGTCTTTTGAAGGTGTGGGATAAAATTATATTCTGGTTTGATATGTATGCCATGATACAAGGTTTTGTGGCTGCAGATAAATCCCTGGTCTTCCTTCCCCTTTATTCCATATGTCTACCCCATGTGACATAAACCATTTTATCACTCATTTTCAGAACTATTCTGAGATTTAGTCTCTGGACATTGTGAGAGACTTTTGTAAATGTGGGTTTTTTTGCGTAAGTTAATTTCATCAGTAGGAGATAGTGCATTAAATTATGACATTGTTTTTGAAGAGTCAAAAGCAAACATTAGATTTCCAAAGATAAACTCACGAAGAGCAATAATAGTCCATGATGTGCTTCAGTGGACTCTCCCAGTCTCAGAGGAACACGGAGCAGTTGCTTTAGTTAGAAGAATGGATTTTTCCATTTTTTCTGGCAGATCATTATTCCTGATTAACTACTAGATTTATGAATCCTAGAGTAAGTTTAGTGCCTTCTAATAAGTTTTTAACAAATGTGTAAGAGCCATTTGCTCATATTTATAAGTTTAAAAAAAAGAAAAAGAAAAGGCTTGCATCTGCTCCACATGTTAGATTCCCCCCTGTGGTTATTGACTTTGAGTCAACCTGTAGCCCAGAGGAGTGGAACACCTTTTGTATGTGCTAATGAGTTCTGTCTGCACTCTGGGTAAACAGCGTGTATGGAATGTTAAATATAGCCTCCATCTGGAGGGTGGGTCTCACCTGTGGTTTCTGTCTTGCTCCACAAGATTCAGTCCCAGTTCACTAAGGATTGTTCTCTGCATTTGTATACATACTTATCTTTTAAAAATTGATTTCTGAGAGGAAGGGAGAGGGAGAGAGAGATAGAAACATCAATGATGAGAGAGAATCACTGATCGGCTGCCTCCTGCACACCCTACAATGGGGATTGAGTCTGCAACCCAGGCATGTGCCCTGACTGGGAATCGAACCGTGACCTCCTGGTTCATATGTAAACGCTCAGCCACTGTGCTATGCCAGCTGGGTGTGTATACATACTTATTTAAAGAAATATACACTGTTACATCTTTTGTATAAGTTTCACTAAATTAATACTTGTATTTGCAACAGATAGCCTCTGAAGAGTGGTAAATAACTGGAGAAAAGAATGGAGAATTGGATGGGAAGGAGGTAGAATTTGGGTGAGTTGATAGGTAGATGAAAGGGATGAAGATTGTGAGGGTAGGAGAGGGTTGAATGGCTAGCAAAGTGACCATGGGATTAGTTTAGTGAAGTCATCACAATGCCAAAATCCAGTTAGGACTGGATTTTACTAGTGCTATATTCATTTCCTAGTGTCCATTTCTTTGTCTTCTTTTCTGCTGATTTCATTCAGAAAATGCAAGTTTCTGCTTCAGAGTTCCAGCATAGAAACTGATGCATAATTTTCTGATAGGTTCTTGGACTTAACTTAGCTCTGACCTCTGCTGGGGCTTGTTTTCATTAATGCTTGTCTCGCTGGTGTTTTAAGAAGGCAGGCACTGTGGTTGGCTAATGTTTGTGAGAACTGATTACACTAAAAGAAATTATTAGAGAAGGAGAAGTCTTCTTAAAGATGTAAGCTTTCCCTTACTTCCTATAGAGCCATCAAAGGCATCTGTAGAATGTCTTCCCTGTTATGCTACAGATTTGCCTAGAAGGAATTTAAATATCAAGCAAAACCATACATTATTTACTCAACAAACATTTACTGAGGTCCTTTTATATTTATAGTCATCTCTTTTTGCAGCAATAAGTAAAGATAGTGAGAACAATGGAACCATTGTGAATTCTCCAAAGAAAGCCTTAGCCAAAGCCTTTCCTAGGTCTTGAACATTAGAACCTGGACCAGCCATCATTTGGACAAGACCTGAGAAGTCATTTGGTCCAACTTCCTTGTTTTACTTTAATAGTGTCAGTGAATAAATTAACCAAGAAAACGAGTCTAATAACATGGGTTCTAATACCTAATTTTTGTGTTCTCAATTTCTCTTTAGAATGTAGTTAAATAATACTTGCATTATACCAGCACGAGCCCAGCAGAAATATTTGGAGTGTGCTTAAGGAGAAGTAGAGGTCATAGCCTGGCCAGTAACCTGGGGTATTTGCTCAGAAGAGGAAGCATATGGTTGGGATGGCTCTGTTGAAGGACTGAACGTTACCATCAGACTGTTCTTCACCTGGACACACCTGATTTTACAACACTTAGGTCACTATTTTAGGGGTGGTTAAAGTGATTCTCTAATATCTAAATATGCTTTTCATGGCCCACAGGTTCTTCATGTCTGCGCCTGTCTCTAACTTCCCCCCCTCCTCTCCTTTCCTCTTTCACCTTGCTCTGGTCCTACTGGCTGTCCTTTTCCCTTGGAACTAGCCGCACACATTGCCATCGGAGCGTCTATGTACTTGATCTTCCCTCTTCCTGGAATGCTCTTCTCCGGGGTCTTCTCATGACCTCTCCTTCTCATCACTGGATGTCTCTTCTAATCATCTTAGCTAAAGTTTCCCTTCTCCATCCTATTCCCTACCACAGATATTCTAGCACTTTATTGTATATTATTGATACAAATGAGAAATATTTGAAATAATACATTTTTGTTTTTATGATGTCTGTCTTCCCCCACTAGAATATGTGTTTTGAAGACAGGGATTTTGTGCAGTTCACTGCTGTATCCCCAGCCCTTGGGACAGGACCTGGTACAATTAGATAACTCTAGCCTGGGTTGACCTGAGTGGTGTACCACAGGGACCTAATTAAATACTATAGTCAAACATTAGTTAACAGATGGTATTTTATTAAAGTGGCAGTTAATTACTTGTTTTTATAGTTTATAGTTTCCACTGATTATATCAGAGGTCCAGAATCTCACATCTTAGCAAATTACCTCTTCTGGCTCTATATTTCTGTCTCATTGAAGTTTCAAGATAATTACATTATGTGTTGAAATCTGCCTGTCAAAAATGTCCTGAGGTGTGCCCAAGTCAACAGGACTGTCCTGAGACAGTTAGTGTGTAATCGGTGCGATTCTTCCAGATACTAAATATTTTATTATCCTGCCTGCCTCTCAACACTAACAAATCTCTGATCATCTTCCCATCTAATCATCACTGTTACTTTTTTATTTTGCTTTATCACTTTGGAAATTGAGAGACAGGGGAGGACAAAGAAAAGGAGGGAGAAATAAAGAAAGGGGTGTTAGAGCAGCACCCGCAGGCACTTTAACCACTTGGAAGTGGAGAGCACTATCAAGGAATCCCCAAAGAAGAAGTTGAGCATAATCTTAGGAAATCCCATTGCTGGGGAGAGAAGAAAATGAAGAGTTGGTAACTCCTTCCATAGAGTCCCCTTATCTAGGAAGACTTCCTCAAGTAAGCTTTTAGTTATCAGGTTGGCTAGGATTTTCTCAGTCCTCTCATTCCCTGGTGAGTATTTCATCTACCACAAATATGTTCACTTTAGTTACTCATTCCTTTTGTGGTCCCCTTCAAATTAGAGGCCTTTTTAGTTCATATTATATTCTCCTGAGGAGATTCTAGGGGTTTATGCTCCTAGTGCAGGCACTTAGGATATATTCCATTTTCTGGATATGTGGAGGGATGACCATATATAAGACACTGTGTATTTTGTTATGTGAGGATTCCAAGAGGAAGAAGTTTTGACCTGGGACCTTGAAGAGCTTGCAATTGAATAGTGGGAGATAACACTGATAGAGGCTTAACTTTAATGCAAGGCATAAAATGAATACACAAGAGAATGCTAGCCAAGGACTCTGGGGATTTAGAGGAAGGAGGTGTCATATCTGATCAGGGAGATCAGAAATAACACCAAGAAAGAAGGTGCATTGCAATGAATCTTGAAGGAGCGAGCCATGTCAGTGTCCAGAAAGCATTGGTACATTTATGGAACAGCGGTTTGGTTTAGGTAGAAGAAAGAGTGTGAGATGATGGTGGGTGCAGCAGCCAATGTCATGAGGAGGAGACAGAGTCAAAACCAAGCTATTCAATTGCTAAGGTAGATACAGAAGGTGAGCATCTCTAGATATCCCCTCCCCCTGAATATTTATTTGATATGAGCATGTATAGGATTTTAACTTTTATCTCTCTTGAGCTGATGATCACTCAGTTCTCTTAGAGCAGTGGTCGGCAAACTGCGGCTCTCGAGCCACATGCGACTCTTTGGCCCCTTGAGGGTGGCTCTTCCACAAAATACCACGGCCTGGGCGAGCCTATTTTGAAGAAGTGGCGTTAGAAGAAGTTTAAGTTTAAAAAATTTGGCTCTCAAAAGAAATTTCAATCATTGTACTATTGATATTTGGCTCTGTTGACTAATGAGTTTGCCGACCACTGTCTTAGAGGTCTTTCCCTTTATTTTCCTATTGAATATATATAATTTGTCCCAGAGGAGGAAGAGGCTAGAAAGGAGGCTAGGATCCCGAGCATGCCGGAGCATGAAGGGTGCTGACCATGTAGGAGTGAGCACTTCCAGAGCAGCACTTCGGGAGGCTTGCTTTGTGGGATTTAATTGGTGTGGGAGAAAGGAAGAAGGCCCCCGCTGTTGTCCAAGTAAGAGGAGAGAAAGGCTTGACAGCCCTAATCATAGGATGTAACCCTGAGGGGCCAGAGGTGGAGGTGGAAATCTAAGGGAATTCTGATGTTTCAAGTCTGGAATGTTGAGAGAATGGCGCTGCTGTGGACAGAAACATGAAGAAATGAATATGAGCCTGATTTGGGATGGAGCATGGTGGTTTGCTTTGAATCATTTAGATAAAGATTTGGGAGTCATTTGTAGAAGTGAATTTTGAAACCAGGGGAGTAAAATTACTAAAAGAAGAGAAGAAAGGGTCAAGGAGGGAAAACTGGGGAGTCTTCCTTTGATTGTGGGGTTGTGGAAGCAATGAAGAAGCACAGCCAGAGAAGTAAGTGCAAGCGAGACGGAGAGGGCAGTGGGACAGGAGCTGAGGGAGCCCCGACCACCAAGGGGAGGAAGTGGTCAAGGAATTTGGATACTGCATGGAACGTGGTGGGCTCTCAAGAAAGTCTTTTAGTTGAACTGAGAGAGACTTAAGATGATAGAGATTTGGTGATAGAGCTTAGGTGGTCTTTGGTGTCCCTGAGAGGGCAGTGTCAGTGGAGAGTGGTCACATGCAGTGGCTATGGAACAAGGAGATGATGAGGAAAGGGAGCTAGGTTGGTAGACTGTTCTTAGAAGTGGTTTGATGGAGAAGGGAAGAGGACAAGGCAGAAACGTGGGAGAGTGGCACTGCATTGGGGAAGTTTCTTTTTAAGATAAAAGAAACTTGAGCCGGAGAAATTCATGGAGGGGATGGATGGGAAGGAGAGACGGAGGATAACTGATGGAGCAGAACTCCAGAGGGGTGGGGGCTTTGCTCATTAGCCTGCAAAGAGCAGAAGCTGGGGGAGGAAAGTGAGCCAGGCTGAGGTGGAGGAGCTTACATGAGAGGGCCTGAATTTTCCCATTAAAACACGAAAGGAGGTCACTGCTCAGAGGGAGGAAATGTGGAGAAGGCTGTGGATTTGAAGATAGCGACTAAAGACTGGAGCAGCTTTTGTGATGGAGGATGTTGGGAGTCAGTCTGAGATCTAGAGTGCTGAGCCGCAGTAACGGGGCAGAAATGAGGCAAGACCAAGGTTCTGTATGTCAGGGGTGGGAGCATCCTGGAAGCTTCTGATTCTGGACTCCAGGCTAGGCAGGAAGGCTAATGAAGCCAGGTGGAGGTGAGAGAGGCCTGGAAGTCATTAACAGAACAAAATAAGGTTTATAGAAGGAATGAAGGAGTAAGGAAAGGAAGAACTAGAGAGGAATGCTATTGGATCACCTTTTCATGTTCCCCTCTTTTTGTACAATTATTTCATATCTCTCCCTATAACCTTAGCCTCCCTCTGGTTTGTAACTAGTCTCTCATGCTATTCTACAGTGCAGAAAGAAAAAAAAAAGGAAACTGATCCTAGAATATATTAGCTGCTAAAATTTATTCCAGGTATCGTGTTAAGCATTTCACATACAATACGTTATTTACTGTTCACAAAACCCCTCTGAGTTTAAATAATAAACTTTCAGTACTCCTTTTAAAGGCAGTCACAGAGAGATCAGATAACTTGTTCAAGGTCCCAAGTTGTGAATGATGAGGTCAGGTTTTGGACCCAGGCAGGTTGACCTGAGCACTTTTCCCAGCTGCCTCCCTGCTAAGACTTGTTGCAGTTGTCATAGAGTGATTGTATTGCCTTTTTAAAAATAATTGATCAGATTGTTGTTGTAGTAACAACTAACATTTGTATTGGCCTTTAATGTTCATGCACATTGTTTCTTTTGATCTTAACAACACTACTGTGAGGTTTGCAGCCACATGCAAGCAACCTTCGAATTCTAAGATCTCTATATCCTTAGCTCTGGAAGTCTTTGAAGTTTATCATTACAGGGTTGTGACCAGGCCAAAGAATTATAATCTACACCTCCCTCCCCCTTATATATTCTAAACTCCTTTTGCTAAAGGGGTTTTCTGTACAGACCTTCTGCTTCTTTTCAGGTCATAGAACTCTGTACGTGGGGGTTCGGATGCCGCTGGGCCGGCAGAGCCATCGGCATCATCGAACTCATGGCCAGAAGCACCGGAGACGAGGCCGGGGTAAAGGAGCCGGCCAAGGGGAGGAAGGCCCAGAGGCCCTGGCACACGGTATCACCCTTGGGAGAGAAGGTGGGTGTCCATGGCCGGGAGGATTGGTGAGGCTGAGGGACATTAAGCAGATTGTTTTGATTCTCTGCCCCTTCTATAGAGTTTTTAGAGCTTGCTTCCCTCTGCCCCTTCTATAGAGTTTTTAGAGCTTGCTTCCAAGAAGAAAAAATGCTTTTAAGAATCAAAAGTACCTTCCTGAAAACATTACAATTCAGGCCCCCAAATCAATACCATAATAGGTGAAATGATTTGCTAGAGAACTAGACATTCCTTTGGATCAGATTCATCAGATATCCAGTTTGTTGCGGGGTTTTTTTTAAGTGGTCTTAGTTACTATTTTTTTCCTCCCATGAAACTGCTTTCACAGAAGAGATTTTTAAAAAATTTTCTGGGAATAAATAAATTTTTTTTTATCTGTGTTCAGGATTATCTTAAATATGTACCCGAGGTTTTAAGGCCCCAGATGTGATAAGTAGGCAGAATTCTATCTTTGCTCTAGTTGAGGCTGGGAGCAGACCTATCTCTGTGGTTGATTTTCCAGACACACCATCTCAGCGTGTTCAGTTCATTCTTGGCACTGAGGAGGATGAGGAGCATGTGCCTCATGAGCTGTTCACAGAGCTGGATGAGATCAGTATGAAAGAGGGAGAAGATGCTGAGTGGAAAGAGACAGCCAGGTGCGTTCCTAAAGTAAACTGGGTCAGGATTTGCTTGGGTAGGCAATGGTACCTTTCAGCAAGGGACAGGCCTGCCTTGTCTTTTATTTCTTCATGGGAAAAGTGATGGCTGACTTGGGAACTGATGTTTGAGAGTGTTCTTTGGAGAGTCTTAATGTTGACCTCTTTGTGGTGTCTCTGGTCACACCTATGCCAATTGACCTTGAGCCTAGAATTGAGGTCCTCTCTTTATTTTTGGGGGGCCCAGAGTACTTCATGGGCTATCTTGATATTATAGGTCTGGTTTAGAGGATGCCTGATGGGGCCACCTTGGTTTGGACCTAGCCAAGAAGACAGAGCACAGGTCCAGACTTTTCCTACAGGTGAACCATAGAGTCATTTCGGTTTTAATTCAGTGGAATTCACATAATTTTTGAGATTTTAACTTCTTATGGGACAGTCCAACTTCATAGACCCTTGAGATTATAGTGTGTCTGACAGTAGGCTTTTTGAAGTAGTTGTAGAGTGGCCATGCTTGTCTAAGGCTCAAACCCAAGAAGCCCTTAGATTAACCAGAGCCATGTCTGGGCTCCTCTAGTAAACTGACCAGTGGGCCTTGTGGATGATACAAAGCCAGCATGCCTGAGCCTCGGGGTAGGAGGCAATGTGCATAACTAGCAAAGCATGGCTCCAGCTCACACCGGAATAGCTCTTCCTTGATGCCTGCTGTCCCCATGGATGTTTTCTACAGGTAGAAAGGATTAAACAAGCCAAGCCATCTGATACCAAGTGAAAATGCAATTAATCTTGTCATTTTGTCTTTGTAAACTGCTAAAGATCACATCGATAGGCTCTTTAAGAGAGAAAAAATCATTTTATTAATGTGATTTGTCATTGTATCCAAATGATAGAGATTGGATCTATTTTTAATTGCATAAGTAATGCATGCTCATTATAAAAAATTAGAAAATAAAGATAAATAAAAAGAAAATGGAAATTATATGCAAAACTCCAGGAATAATGAGGAATGTATAATGTCTTATACATGGATGTGTTTGTGTTTTTAAAATTTTCTTTAAATAAAAATGGAATTAAACTGTACTCAACCTTGCACTGTTGTACAGTCTGCTGTTTTCACTTACCAATGTACTGTGAACACAGAGAGTAGATTACAATGTTCAGTGTGATTATTTAGATATCTTTTTTGTGATTTACATGAAAGATTCACTCTTAAAAAGTCCTCATTTTCTATCTTTGGCATCTAGTTCTTTGTAATGCTTTCAGGTGGCTGAAGTTTGAAGAAGATGTTGAAGATGGGGGAGAACGCTGGAGCAAGCCCTATGTGGCAACCCTTTCATTGCACAGTCTCTTTGAGCTAAGGAGCTGCCTTATTAATGGAACGGTCCTTCTGGATATGCGTGCAAATAGCATAGAAGAAATCTCAGGTAAGGTTAGTGAAGGAAAGCAGAGGAATGTTTGTGTAAATTAAGAAGTGTGGTATAGAGCTGCGGTAGCCAACCGGTGGTCCGTGGACCACTGGTGGTCTGTGAGGTCCGAAAGGTTGGCGACCGCTGGTAGGGAGGAAAGAATCAAGTGGCTGTATTTCCTTAAGCAAGTCACTTAGCATTCCTGACCTCAACATTCTCAGCCGGGGGATGGGTTTCAAACTAAGAAACCATCTATTTCACAGACTTACGGGATTCAAATGACATGGTACTTAGTCTTCCATTTTTTTGTTCATTCAGCAAACATTTATTTTATATTTATTTATTTATGCCTGATTATGTCCTAGGCACGGGAAATAAAGATAAAATACAGCTCCTACCTTAAAGAAGCTCATCTTTTAGTGGGGAAAATAGCTATGGGACAATTAATATAAGTGCAACAATGGGAGATATATTTTGACAATAATTACAGAAAGGGGCAACTAGGAGTTGTGCAGAGAAAAGGGAGTTAAAGAAAGATTTTTAAAATATGGCAGCTAGGAAGACATGTAAGAAATTGAGTCAAAATACCTCTGCTTCTTCAGCAAGATATGGAAGGGAGATGTCTGATGAAGTTTTTTGGAGTGGTTGAGTGTTACGTTACTATGTTTTGGGAATGGAGTTTGGCATATGGGTGCATGTGAGGATTTTCCCCTCAATTTGGCTTGATTTGGCTGGAGAGGTTAAATAAGGATTTCTCTAAACTTTTCTCCATTTAAAGTATCCAAGTAATTCTATCTCTCTGGGATCACATGGGGACCCAAGGGAGAGGTCAGCACTGATAGGATCCTGTGTCCCCTCCGAAGATTCTAGGGAGAAGTTATTCCTTGATGCTTCCAGCTTCCAGCTTCTAGTGTCTCTCTAAGGCTCTGTATCTCCTCATAAAGATATTTGTCACTATCATTCAGGATGATCTCATCTGGAGATCCTTAATTACATCTGCAAGGACTCTTAAAATAAAATTACATTCACAGGTCTCGGGGTTATACATAGACATATCTTTTAGGGGGTCACCATTCAACCCACTACAAAAGCCAAAAGGGAAGAGAGTTTTAATTCATCAATGTCAAATGCTATAGAGAGGTCAGGTTAGGTAAGGACTAGAACATCCATCAGATTGAGCAACTGGAAGGTTATTGATGATTTTATCAAAAGCAGTTTCTTTGAGGTAGCCAAATTACAGTGGGCTGAAGAATTTTTGTTTTGAGAACTTTAAGTGATAGGAGAGAGGGAGAGGGAGAAGAAGAAGGAGAAGGAGGGAAAAGGAGGGAGAGAGAGAGAAATAGATAAAGGAGGACTTGGGGAGGATATTCTTATCCTTTGTGTTTGTTTTTTTTTTTCAAGATGAAGGATCCTGAAGCATGTTTATAATATCAGAGCAAGGAAACAATCAATACAAAGGTTAAGATAGAGAAGCATGGATCTTTGGCTTGAATATTTAAAATAGATTTTCTTTATTTATTACTACTAGCACTTGGATAGTTATGGATGAGGTTGGAGTTGAGAATAGGTTGAAGTTTGGGGGAGGCTTGGGAGTAGGTATGTAGGATTGAAGTAAAACTGTCATGGTTCTCCACATTAGATACCTGATGTATTCATATTAGTGATGAATCACAGCAATGTTAAAATGCTCTTCCTGGGCAGTTTGCTCAGTGGTTAGAGCAGGGGGTGGGGATTGTCCAGCCAGAAGTCATTTGGTTTGGCCCTGCCAAGGCATTAGGGATGAACTAATTAAATGTTTGACCAAATATAGCAGGCTAATTTTTAAGTTAATAATTTTATAAATATCCAAATGGCTCTTGGCAGAACAAAGGTTCTCCACCCCAGGGTTAGAGCATCAGCCCACATACTGCAGGGTCATGGGTTCGATTCCTGGTCAAGGGCACATACTGTGGTTGTAGGTTCAATCCTTGGCCCCAGTGGGGGTGTGAGTGGGAGGCAGCCAATCGATGTGTGTGTGTGTCTCTCCCCGCCTCCCTTCCATTCTCTCTAAAAATCAATGAAAAAAGTATCCTCACTACTTGGGTGAGGATTAAACAAAAATCTTGGAGGAAGGGAATATAGAGGACCTTTGGTAGATAACAGAACAAAATGGGTAATAATGTGGGCTTTTGACTCAGACTGCTTGAGTCCCAGCTCTGCAACTTACTAGATGTGAGATTTTGAGGAATTTTGTAATGTTTGGACCTCAGTTTCCTGATCTGTAGAAATTGTTATACAAGCCACTTTTCAGAGTTTTTATGAGGATAAGATTAGATAATCTAGTATAATTCCTGGCACATACAAAGTGTTCAATAGTTTCTATTTCTAATAATAATGATTTGTTATATGAATAAAGTATAACTTACCACAGCTGCTATCATCAAAGATACTATTTCAGGAAATTGTATCTCATTGACACTGGTTGAACTGCTTCCTGGTGCTCATTGACCACCCCCCCCCCCCCCGCCCGCCACTCTCCCCCCCCCCCCGCTCCGCCCTTAACCCACTTGACGTTGGCCTCTTTGGGTCCATTGACCATCAGAGTGTTCATGTTAGCATCTATTTTCCAGACTTGGTCCTGGACCAGCAAGAACTGTTCAGTGACCTGAGTGACAGCATGAGGGTTAAAGTACGGGAAGCCCTTCTCAAAAAGCATCATCATCAGAATGAAAAGAAGAGAAATAACCTCATTCCCATTGTTCGCTCCTTTGCTGAGGTTGGCAAGAAGCAGTCTGATCCACATTCAATGGATAAAAATGGTAAGATTATTAGGAGTGACTGTTTTTTTATTTTTATTAATCAGACATTTCAGAATTAACTGTAGATACTAAGTGACTGGGGGGTAGGGCTATATTTATCTAATATGCTTCCATGCTCACTTAGACGCAGTACTTTTTGTGATCGATGGGTGGGTGGCTGGGACTGGTGCTCTTGTGGCACTAGGGATTCCTGCCTCAGATAGACCTCAGTGGACCCAGGGTGAGAGGTTTGTAGCGCAGAGTGGCCTCAGAACTAATATGGCTTTTGGGAGATACCCACTTTGGGGGTAATTTGGGGTCAGAGAAGATAAATTGGAGATTTTTTGTTATTGTTAATCCTCACCTGAGGATATTTTTTTCCATTGATTTTTAGAGAGATTGGAAGGGAGGAAAGGAGGAGGAGAGAGAAAGAGAGATAGAGAGAAAGAGGTAGAGAGAGAGAGAGAGGGGTGGGGGGAGAGAAACATCGATGTGAGAGAGACACATCGATTGGTTGCCTCCCACAAGTGCTCCAACCAGGGCAGGGGATCGAGCCTGCAACCCGGGCATATGCTCTGACTGTGAAGCAAACCGTGACTCCCTGGTTCATAGGTCAATGCTCAACTACTGAGTCACACTGGCCGGGCTAGTGTAGACTCTTGAGTTGGCCTTCTAGGCTTGAGATTTTGACTTCACCACTTGAAAAGTGTGTGACTTTGGGAAACCTCTAAACCTCTTTAAGTCTAATGTTCTCCTCTGTAAAATAAGGATAATAATAGGTTCAACTCCATAAGTTTATTGTGAGGCTTCATTAACTTAATTCATGTAAGGCCCTTAGCCAGGTGCACTCAATGAATTTCAGCTGCTGATTGGTCTTGTTGTCTGTGGCCTGGCAGGGTGTAACCTACATGATCTTGTCCCCACATTTATTGAGTCACAATATGCAGGGGATATGCCTGGGAATCATATTTGAAAAGTTCTTCATGCGAGTCCGATATACATTCCTGATTAAGGATTATTACCTTAATAGAGGAAGAAAAGAGGATTACAAAGGTGTTCAGGAAGAAGGTGCAGGAGTAGTAATACCCCTGTCCTCCCTTTACCACTAATTAGTAGGTAAGGAGATAGGCATGTGTGGTCCTAGCTTCTTAATCATCTTAACCTCTTCTCTATGAGGGCTTTTGCAGGAGATAGTTATAGCTAAACGATCACGGGTGAGGTGTGTCAGAGGGGGAAAGGGCAGGGACTCAGAGAATTCTGTTTGATTTTCTCCAAATAGGTCAAACTGTGTCTCCTCAGTCTGTTCCAACTACAAATCTTGAAGTAAAGAATGGAGTGAATTGTGAACACAGTCCTGTGGATTTAAGTAAGGTGAGTGGAGACATGGGAAGTTGGCTTATAGGCCTGAGAGTATCTCTAGTGGAACCCAGAGTAAGCTTTGGTATTTCAGCACCCTTTTCCCAAGACCAGAGCCCCCTCTGTAGAAAAGGAGGCCCGTCTGCTCTAGTCTTCTTCCTTCTACTCCAGCCTCAATGGGGCTGACTCATCAGTTTATTCCACCAGGTTCACCAGGTTCAACGTGCTGAAACTGAGACTTGCCACAGACAACCCTCCCTGACTCAGACCTCCTCATTTTTTCAGATTTATTTTGGCACCTGCTCTCTAGCAGCTCCTTCTTGCCTCCAAAAGTTTTGTCAAAACAATGTATTTGCTACGATCTTCTAAAATTCCTTCATGGCTGGGACTGTGACTTTGGTATCCATGGCCTCACTTCAGTTGCTGGTTCAAGCCATCCTGCCTCCAGCCTCTTCTTGCTCTAGTCTACCCTTGACATTATCTTTCTAAAACCCAGATAGTGTCAGGTCATGTCTCTGCTCATGAGGCAGGGAGCCTTATAAAAACTTGAACCTCTGACAAAGCACTCAAGTATTTTAAAATGGGGAAAATTTGACCTAGAGCTTCAAAAACAATTTTCTTTGAGGAAGCATGGTATAATGGATTCAGATCACAATACCTGATTTAAATTCTCTCCTAAAAGCTCTTGTCCTGAGCTAGTCAACTTCCCCTGTCTGGGTCTCAGTTGCTTAATTAAAAAACAAAACAAAAAAAACCTCTTATCCACCTTACAGAGTTCTTGTAAGGATCAAATGAAACAGGTGAGAAAACTTGTTAAATCATAAAATGACATGTGAATGTAAGGCATGAGGAGGGTGATTGACGTTTGAGGTAATGGCTCCCAGGTTCTCAGAGGCTCTTTGGACTTTCAGGTGGACCTTCATTTCATGAAAAAAATTCCCACTGGGGCAGAGGCCTCAAACGTCCTGGTTGGTGAGGTGGATACTCTGAACCGCCCCATTGTTGCCTTTGTGAGGCTTTCTCCAGCTGTTCTTCTCTCAGGCTTGACAGAAGTGCCCATCCCCACAAGGTAAAGACAAAAACAGCACGACTCAGTGCATTATATCCAGAGTACAGATTTGTGTGAGCTCTGCGGGAAGAAGCAAGCTAATGCCAAAACTTAGGATAATTAATTAATTTTGGGTACGCTGCTTAAAATTCAGCAGTGATCTCAACGTGGTATATTTGGTTAACCTCCATGCAAAATTCTAAGACTTTTAAGGCTATGACTGTACAGTACCTGCAGCCTTGGAAATGGAGAACCGAAGAGCATTCAAAGGACATAGCAAGGGCTGTGTTGCCCTCCCAATTCTGCAGAGCCGTATCCCAGGGAAATGTCTGTGAGGGAAGGCATTGATGTCTCTTTCCACAGTCTGGTAGGATTTGTTTGGCTTGCAGATATGTCCACATTTGTTCAAAAGGCTATTCATGCACTCTGAAGGTGGTGATTCAGATGCCTCAGAGCCCTATGAATTACAGAGTATTCACATGTCCAGAAGATAATTTAGACTCCTCTCTAAGGCTTGGTAATTTCCACTTCCTTATTCCTTTCCTTTCCCCATTATTTTCTTATTAGAGCCATCAATGAGATTCAAATAACCTTGAATTTGCATTACAATGCCATGTCTTGAAAAAGTGTCTTTTCTACAACAAGGAATCAAGTCCATGAAAATCCTAAGAATTACAACCACATTATTAATGGAGTCATACAAATAGCTTCCAATGTCCATAGTGGAGCTATTAGATCAAGGCAGCTCATACTGCTCCATAATTAGTCTGCCTCCTTTTATTGAAGGTACTGCAATGATTTCTGCTTGATAGGCAAGAGAAATGTTCTGCTGTTTAGAGAGGAGTAAGATGCCACTTCTTTAATTTTACTTACATACTTTCGTCCTTTGTGTGTGTTGGCAGATTTTTATTTATCCTATTGGGTCCAGTAGGGAAAGGTCAGCAGTACCATGAGATTGGCAGATCCATGGCCACCATCATGACAGATGAGGTATGCACAACTTCTGTTTTTTCTTCATTCAACTCATAAATATTTATTGAGTATTTACTATGTGCCAGGCACTGTGCTAATTATTAAGGATAAAATAATTACAATTGCAATGTTGGCTGGAAGCAGTTCAGGTCACTTCTCTGAATTCTTATTGTGGGAGGACTGAGCTCTTTGGGGGCTTTTTCTTCCTATGTCATCTCTTCCTTTTTGAATAATCAAGGATTCAAAGAAATATTTTTCTTGGGAAATTATTATTGCCAAGTAGACTATTAAGAGAGAAAGATATTAAGGCTGACTTAACTTTCTAGAGATGATTGTGAATTAAATGCATCCAACCTGTTTACATACAGAAACCTCGGTCCAGTTCCACATAAATGAGACCAGTTTGTATAAGTTAGGGGTTTATGCTCGGCACTGTAATGTGAATGTACCAAGGCTGCCAGACATTTTGGCTGAACCCCCACAGCATACCCCAGTGAGGACTTCACTGCTCTTGTAAATTGCAAAGCAGGAGTTTCAAGGCATATGTCTTAGCAGGCAGAGGAGATGGAGGCTGTGTTTTATTAGCTCTCTTTGATCGGGAGGCTTATTTCACAGAGAACCTTCATTAGTAATTCCATCCAGTTTTTCCAACCATTATGATCAGGAAAATATTCCCATACATCTTCCTCTTTATTCCATTCTTTGAGGAGATAACAGAATTATACAACTGTAGAATTATAGAATGTCTTGTACAATTATAAGAATTATACAAATGTCTTATCTCTTCTTATACAAATAGACATATATTTAGTTCTTTTTGACTTATCTCATCTTTAGGTTCATTTTAAAAAATCCTTTTATCCTTAACACTTCTCTAAGTGCTAAAAGTTTTCTACATTTCAGATCCCCATGACAGAAATAAAAATCAAGAGGCTGTATTCATTCTTCATCATATACATTGGTGATTGTTTTAAGTAAAGTCATTTTCAACTTTCCTGAGGGTTTTTTCTTCTCTGTAGATTTTTCACGATGTGGCATATAAGGCCAAAGATCGGGATGATCTCCTGGCGGGGATTGATGAGTTCCTAGACCAGGTGACGGTGCTCCCTCCAGGGGAGTGGGACCCTTCCATTAGAATTGAGCCACCCAAAAACGTCCCTTCCCAGGTAATGTATGCACATTAGCCGATGGTGGCTTAGTGCCTCTTATTGAGTGCCCAACCATGGACCAAGCAAAGACCACGTAGGGTATATGCTAAATAAGTCAACACATGGCCCTGTTTCGGGGCACTTAGAATGTCAGAACAGTAGTGAAAAAATGAATATGCAATAATACAGATTGGCTCACGTGTGATAGGGTCAGTCAGAATTACCCAGGATGCATTTTAAGCCAACTTTTGAAGAATTGATGTGAAATGGCAGAGAGGAGAGAGAAGGACATTTTTTTGGGAGTGTAACATGAATGAAGCTATTTTAAATTAAAAGAGCAAGTTGTATGTAGAGAACAAATAGAGTTCCCCATAGGTTAAAGATGGGAAGGGTACTCCTACTATGCACTGGACAGTAAGCCAGATGCTTTACATATGCTAATTCAGTCTTTTCAACAGCATCCCCCAATGGGTATTGTTATCTTTAGTTTTACAAATAAGGAATAAAATTATCTTCAAGGTTTTAAGGTAAAGTAAGATTATACAGAGGCAGATTTGAAACTGGAACTTAGGTTATATCTGATGCCAAAGCCTCCATTTTTCTGTTTCTGAGCAAGGTAGAGTTAGAAGTCAGGTACTAGTGGAGAGGAGGATAAATTACATTTTTTGTGCCCCCCACCCCCCTAGAAAGTCAATAAACTACCCCAAATCAATGAATGCATTTGAAAACTACAAACACTTGGGTATTTTTTGGCTGCTTTTGGATTATTTTACTACTCCCCCCGTTAGTAGAAAGAACAGGATAGATGGCTAACTTTGCTAATCTTGTGGTCATCTGTTAAAAGGAGAAAAGAAAAATGCCTGGAGTTCCAAATGGAAACGTTTGCCACATAGAACCAGAACCACATGGGGGCCACAGCGGGCCAGAACTTCAGCGCACTGGGCGGTAAGTTCTGGGATGTTTCACAGCTGATACTGCTTGCGGGGCAGATGTGTAAAGGAATGAGTCATCCTCTTTGCTTTCAGCCTTCTTCTCTGTGGTATCTTAATTGTCTGGGAATGACTTTTCAAATGGAACCATTGACTATAAGTATTACGAATATATCAAGTATTGTATTCATTCAGGTTTCTCAGAACACCTACCATGTTCTGTTTCACCTCCAGTTCTTCCCACACATGTTCCCTCTGATTTGAGGGAATCCTTCCTCATCTCCTGGTTAACTGCTATTTATCCTTTGTCTCAGTTTAGGTATTACTTCTTTTGAAAAGCCTTTCAGGACTCTTTGTAGGTGAGGTTAGGTGTTCTTGCTATGTGGTGTCACAGCTTTGAGCTCTGTCCCCTGCCTGCCTGCCATCCTGCCACCAACCCCCTGTTACAGCTCTTATTATACTTTATTATTATTGCTTGATTCGTTGTCTTTCCTGCTAGAATGTTTGCTTCATAAGGGCAGGGACCCCTTTATATTCCTAGCACTCAGCACAGTGCCCTGCACAGAGCAGGCACTCAATATAGAATGAATGAATGAATGAATGCTTTTAGAATGCTGCCTGTTCAGAAACATGAATGGACTAGGTATGGATAAGTATTGATAAGTATTGAGTGATTATTTTAAGAAACTCCCTTAGGATAGAAAAATAGATGTGTGTCTCAGAATAAGTAGTCTACTCTTCTAGGGCAAGATTTTAAAGAGTGATATCCAAAAAGGAGGTTCTCTATGGTAGGCGAGAGAAGCAGGCGCCCAGACTAGGAGGTTTTATTTGCCAGGGAGGAAGATGGTAAAAGAGAATGATATTTTGGGTTGGAGTGATATCCGGTGATGTCCCCAGATCATGGGAGAAGGTTGAGACTGTGGTCCTGACTCTGTAAATTGTGCTGTCTAAGAATGATCTGCTGGGTGGAGATTCCCAGTACAAGACTAAGCTCATGGAAAGGAGCTTTTAACATTTTCTACGCCCTTGCTTTCACTTTAGTTTTTTCCTCCTTGCTTAAAATTGCTTTCCTTATTTTTCTATCTTCAGTGCCCTTCCCAGTGGAAATTCGTGGTTTTGTGTTTGTTTTTGTTTTTTTAACTGTGGAGAGTGATTTATTTTTCCATTCTTGGAAATTCATCGAGAGAAAATGCAAAGAGACTGAGGAGCAGGAGATAATGACACTTACCTAGCAGTGTCCTGGTAGGGGAGTATGTGTCTTGGTTGGAGGAATGTATTGAGGATGGTGGAAGATAAGTAGGTCCTGGGGAGGAATCACTGGAGGAAAGGAGGAGCCCTTTGATGAAAGGGGCCACTGAAAAGAGGGAGTAACCTCTAAGGGTTAAGTTTAATATTTTCTTTTAAGTGGTGTGGGGTCTGTGTTGTGTGGGGAGGCCTGGTGTTGAGAGGCAGTTCAAGGGAAGCATCTGTCCTTAGAATAGGTTCCAGGATTGAGACTGTCTTAGAGGAGGTGGTGTTTTTTAAGGGGAAGGGTGTCAGGGCTTGGACTTGATCATATTTCAGAGTTATGATGTATCTTTGGACTATAAAGCGTGTCTACACCCCAGAATTTAGAGTTGAAAGTAGAAGAAATGAGGACAGCAAAGTTTCCTCCAAACAGATAATCATGCAGACTTCAGGTTTCTTTTGGTGTCAGAGGGAGAAGAAGAAGCTAGGGCCCCAGGCCTTTTGAGTGGGGTCACTTATAATCACTTTCATAGGGAGTTTAGGAGACCCATTAGATTGGATTTCAATAGCTATAGAATCTCAGAAATGGTGCCTAACATTCCGCCAAAAAATCCTATATAGCTAGGACCATCACATGTTTAATTAACTACTAACCCCAAATGACTTTACTCACAAATTCAAATGGGGTTTGAGGAAGTTCTTCTATAATGTCATGTCAGGAACTTCTGGAATTGACAAAGCTGAAATTGGAAGGGTTATCTGAGCTCTCTGATGGTTTTATCCAGTGTTTGCCCTGTGTCTACCTATACATTCATTGTACCTAGCCAGATGAGAGAGAGAGAGAGAGAGAGAGAGAGAGAGAGAGAGAGAGAGAGAGAGAGCTTTTGAATGAAAGGAAGAAAGAAAGGGAGGGAGGCAGGGAGGGAGGGAGGAAGGAAGGAAAGTAGGAGGAAGGAAGCAAGTGGGTATGATAGAACAGTCTCTGCCCTGAGTCCATGCTTGGTGTGGGAGATGCTTTCTCTTCCTAAGCTCCTGAAGTTCTCTTCAGAGCCCTTTGTAAAAGCCTCAAGACACTTTGCTCCCATTGTAGCCCTTTAGGCCAGGCAACCTAATGCTTATATCAGGGACCCATACTTCCATGCCAACCCTAGCCCCTTCCCCAGTCTCATTTATGTAGGGCAGGCGTCCTCAAACTACCGCCCGCGGGCCACATGCGGGTGTTCTTGCCGTTTTGTTTTTTTACTTCAAAATAAGATATGTGCAGTGTGCATAGGAATTTGTTCATAGTTTTTTTAAACTATAGTCGGGCCCTCCAAGGGTCTGAGGGACAGTGAACTGGCCCCCTGTTTAAAAAGTTTGAGGACCCCTGATGTAGGGGGTGAATGTGAACCTTCCCCTGCAGATGGACATCCTAGAACTTTCTGGATCCTTTAGGACTGTATAGACTAAAAATGCATCAGCCTGGGTTTTATCATTCTGCACACCATTAGTAGTGTTTCCTTGAGGTGGTGCACAACCTGGGACAGAACTTGGAGACTTAGAGGATATTATCCGCATTGGATGTAGAGGTGTTTGAAGATGTGGGAATGTAGACTCTAAGACGGAGAGAAAGGAGACAAAGTTGAGAACAGTACTCTGAGGTTTGTGTTACCTGATCACAAAGCCAGGGCTCAGACAGTGTCTTAGACCTCCCCAGCATCCCTGAGGCTGGTGTAGGCAGTGATGCCAGTGCATTCCTGTATGTAACAAAAGGAAAGTCTGATTAGAGTGTTCCTAGGCCAGACTCTTCACAGCAGAGAAGATATCCTGGAAAGGTAGATTTATGTACTTAATTGTGGGTGCCACTCCTAGGAAGGGTTAATGAAAAAAAGAATTAGCTGCTATCTCGATGATCCCCCACAACGCTTCAGACAGATTTCTTCCAAAGCACACCAGACAACTGGCTGGCTGGCCTGTCCCTAAAGTCCTCCAGAGAAGGGCTCCCTAAATCAGTGCTCCAGAGCCTAGTGACCCTCTATACGGTAAGTCCTTTCTTGCATCAAGCTTACATTCATATTCCTGTGTGCCTCCTGTCCCCACCTCCAATTTGAACATTAAGGGTAGTGTTGAAAGGGAAAGGAAGTCTAAAATGTGGAAAAAGCATCCATATCTATTAATACCTGTGGTAGATGTGCAATTATGGTCTGATTTTATGCATGAGTGAGGTATGTGCTGACTCCATAAATAGTGTTCAGAAATCATTTCAGTAATTTATAATTATACTATCAATAAGAGCCTCAGATCTTTTCTCTCCCCTTTTAATTACAGCCAGGCAGACAGATGTCCTCATTTTCTACGGCTCCCCATAAATCCATTGCAGATAAATCTTTTGTCTGTTACTCACAGACACTCCTTCCTGAAGGTGCCTCCTGTGCCCAGAGGCTGACCAATCCTGGCAGCATCTCAGGTTGCCTCAGTGGGGTGAGGCTCATTATTGCAGAAGGAGATTCTTCTCTCAGAAAAATACCCTTCAGAGGAAGGTCATTGGTGATTGAGAGGTGAGATTCACGTGGTACTAAGATGCTATGTTGGCTAAGGACCCAGAAACAATAGAATCTTGCCCCAGACTAATTGCGGCTGCCTGTAAGTTCCTTGAGGGGCTATTTACCCAGAGAAGAAAGCAAGAAAAAAAGCACTTTATTACAAACTGGAGTCTTGGTCCCAAACCCTGAGGTGGATCTCTTGTGTTCTAGGTTGGACCCTGTAGCTCCTTCTTAAGCTAGGTTTGCCAGACAGGCTAAATTGAAAGCAGGTCACAAGGCTGGTTCTGCTTCTCTCCCCTAAGCCCAGATCCACACTGGGATGTTACTGCTGTAAATCGAGAATGGGTGAATCCCAGCTATGTCCACCCAAACCAGAGGAAAAGAGCAAGTGGGTATGATAGAATAGTGTCTTCCCAGTGTCTGCCAGCACACTTATTGTACCTAACCATGAGAGAGAGAGAGAGAGAGAGAGAGAGAGAGAGAGAGAGAGAGAGAGCTCGCACTAGCTCTTTCAAATGGAGAAAGAGCTTGTTGTGCCTTTTCCCCTGGCATACAGGTCCCAGACGTTGTGGCACACCTCCAGGCTCCTAAAAAGAGGAAAGAAGGAAGGAAGGAAGGAAGGAAGGAAGGAAGGAAGGAAGGAAGGAAGGAAGGAAGGAAGGGAGGGAGGAAGGATGGGAGGGAGGGAGGGAGGGAGGGAGGAAGGAAGGAAGGAAGGAAGGAAGGAAGGAAGGAAGGAAGGAAGGAAGGAAGGAAGCGCTGGCCAAATTTCCTTTTATGAGAGAGTAGATTTTTTTTAAGTTTTTTATTATAGAACATTTCAAATATAGAAGAGAGGATAGTATAATGAACCCCCATGTGCCCATCAAGAGTTAACAACATTTTGCCAGTCTTGTTTCACCTATTTCCCCCACTTAATTGTTTTGTTTTTATGTTTTCTAGATTATTTAAAACCAAATAACCAGTAGCATGTCATTTTACTTGTAACTACTTCAGTATGTATCTTTGTTTGATAAGGACATTTTACAAACAACTATCATGCCATTATTACATCTAACAAAATAAACAATAATTCTTTAAATTTGCATGTTGCTCAGTCCATATGCAATTTTTTGTGATTGTCTTAGCAACATCTTTTTAGAATTAATTTATGTGACATAGGATTCAATTAAGGTTTGCATTTGATTATTATGTTTCCATTCTATCACAGCCCTCCCTCCTTTTTGTCTATGCCATTGATTTGTAGAAGCAACTGGGCAAATTGTCCTGTAGAATGCTGAATGGCTCTTGCTGTTATTCACCTAACAACTTTCACCGTGGTATAGTTACTCCACTCTTAGAAGTGACTCAGTGTGGGAACACTGCTCACCTCGGTGTGGGATATATTGTCTCATCCTTGGGAGGTGGAGAGGGGTCCTGAAGTCCTGCCACCAAGTCCTGTTGCTTCTAACTCCTGATTAGCCCCTGAATCCATCCACCTCTGCCTCTAGTCTTGCCCCATGTTCCATTCATTACACCCCCACCAGAGTGATCCTTCCAGGATGCAGGTTTAATTATGTTGCTTCCCTGTTTACAATCCTTCAGTGACTTGACATGCCATTAGGATAAAGTTCTAATTCCTTAAAACAGTTTCCAAGGCTTTTTGTGGCTCAGCTTTTCTAGCTTCTCCAGCCTCGGCTATTTGCCCCTCACACCGTCTTATCCAGCCATATCTCTTTCAGCCCCTAGAACCTGCCAGGTGCTCTCACCTCTAGGGTTCATCCATGCTAGCCCCTCTGCCTCATCAGGCTAACTCCCTGTCCATTCACTGGGCCCTCGATAAATGCCCCTCCCTGTCCCGTGTTGCCATGGCACCCTCATAGCACTGCCTGTCTCCTGCACTAGATCTTTGGTCCTGTGTTTTGCTCACTGCTGCATCTCCAGTACCTGGCACCAAAATCTGCTGCTACTTATCAACAGCATGAATGAATTATTATGCTAATTTCTCAGGTGTAAGGTGGGTAGTTGTTCAGAGTAGAAAAGTGCATGTGAAAGAGGCTTTTTATCTAGAAAAGATGTAATAAAACTAACAATTTTAATTCTTTGAATTAGTTTTTGCACATTTCCTCATAACAGCTCAAATTTGAAGTTTGAAACTAATAATTTCACATTAATTTTTTGGAACTTTCTATTGAATGGGTAATATACACACCTAAATTAATTCTTTTTATGCTTAGGATAACCATTCAAATTCATGACCTTGGCTGCAAATACAGTCTGTACTGACCCCAGACAGTACTCTTGCTAAGATGAAATACATGCAAATGATTTGTTGGGGCACACATGAGAACTAAGACAGGAATGCATATAAGCCCACATGACTCATTGCAGATGGGCTGTGGGCTCAGTGATGATTTTTTCTTCCTCTCAGAGTGGAATTGAATCTTGTACTTGGGGTATAATTGAAGGCAAAGTACTACCTCCGGACAGAGCACATTTGAAGTGCTTTTAAATGTGTGCTGTTCACATGCTTCTGTGAAAGAGGGACTGTGCTAGAGGCCTGTCTGCTGTGTTTCCACAGGCTCTTTGGAGGCTTGGTGCTGGACATCAAGCGGAAGGCCCCTTGGTACTGGAGCGACTACCAGGATGCACTCAGCTTACAGTGTTTGGCCTCCTTTCTGTTCCTGTACTGTGCCTGCATGTCACCTGTCATCACCTTTGGGGGGTTACTCGGAGAAGCCACTGAGGGACGCATAGTAAGAACTTCTTACCACTACTCATGGTCCCAAAGAACACATCACATATTGTGGTGGCTGCCAACTCCACTGGGGGAGAAATGGCCTGGGCTGGGACTAAGAACCCAGAGTCTTTCGGTTGAATTACTATGTATTCTGATTTCATACCAAGCAGCAACACAGTTCTTTATTTAGAACAGACTCACTTCTGCTTAAATATCAATTTCCGTAGCTGATTGCCCAGTTGAATTGCCTGTTGCTCCAAGGATGGAAAATAATATATTAATGTCATTTAAAAATAAGATTTAGGTGACTCTGTATGACAGATCGTTGTGTGAATGGTATTACTGTGCTTTCTAAATCTATTAAATACTGAAGTGAGTCACTGTAGAACAGGACTTAGTTAAGGAACCATCTGTAGATGGATTTGGGCTTCTGAATTATCAAAGTGATGCCATTTACAGGAGTATTAGACAGTGTGTACACATCACTCTTGCTAAGATGAAATACAAGCAAATGATTCGTTGGGGCGTGCATGAGAACTAAGTCAGGAATGTACATAAGCCCACATGACTCATTGCAGATGGGCTGTGGACTCAGTGATGATTTTTTTTCCCCTCTCAGAGTGCAATTGAATCCTTGTTCGGAGCCTCCATGACTGGGATTGCCTATTCCTTGTTTGCAGGACAGGCTCTCACCATCCTGGGAAGCACTGGGCCAGTGCTTGTGTTTGAAAAGATTTTGTTCAAATTCTGCAAGTAAGATACTTGTTTACTGAAAACTCTAATGGATGTGTTATTGGGCTGTTAGGCTTGAATGCCAGGGTCTCAGGTATATAAGTAGGCAAACATTCTTGACAGTAAAAACCTGAAGAATGAACATCATTTGGTCTATTGTCCTGCCTCCAAGTAGTACCATACCTAAAACAGCAGATTTCCTAGTCTTTTTTTTTTTTTTTTAAATCCTCACCAGAGGATATGTTTTTACTGATTTTAGAGGCGGGGAGGGAGGGTAGAGAAAGAGAGAAACATCGATTGGTTGCCTCCTGTACACACCCCCAATGGGGATCGAACCTGCAACCTAGGTATGTGCCCTGACCAGGAGTCAAACCGACAGTCTTTGGTATATGGGACGCGCTCCAACCGACAGAGCCACACCTTCACTTTATCTTTAATAAAACTTTCCCTAGCTAATTCAGACTCCCCCCATTTCCATTTCAAGTCAGTTTTAAATTTGGTCTAATATGTCCTGTTATATTTTGATTGCAATGCCCTAATTTCCCTACTTTTCCTAGAACTGATTTTTAAATAGACTTTTGTATTAGAAATAGGAGCATATGGAACAAGAGCTATATAGCTCTTTTTTATATGTATACATTTTTATTGATTTCAGAGAGGAAGGGAGAGAGAGAAACATCAATGATGAGAGAAACTCATTGATGAGGTACTTCCTTCACGCCCCCTTTATGGGATTGAGCCCACACCATGGGCATGTGTCCTGACTGGGAATAGAACAATGACCTCCAGATCCATAGGTTGATGCTCAACCACGGAGCCACACCAGCTGGGCCAGCTTTTTTGTCTTAACTGCAATAATAAGATCTTAATCACATTGGGCAGTAATGGCAGAAATGTGTGTGGGACAGTTCTCCATTTTCCATGTTCTTGCGATAGCAGATACCACCCATGAAGCAAATCTGTGTCACAACTGTCCCAAGGCAGCATTTAAAAGTGAAACACAGTCAGAATTAAGGAGAAATTGGGTTGCAATACTGGTATAGATAAAATGAGATGAATTAACCATGTTTCTGACCCTTTGTCTCTTAATGCCATCCATCCATGCTTTTTGATGAACTTTTGTCTTGTTTCAGAGACTATGCTCTTTCATACCTCTCCTTGCGTGCTTGTATTGGACTGTGGACCGCCTTCCTATGTATTGTTCTTGTGGCAACTGATGCCAGTTCCCTTGTCTGCTACATTACTCGCTTCACTGAAGAAGCATTTGCCTCCTTAATTTGCATTATTTTCATCTATGAAGCAATAGAAAAGCTGGTTCACCTGGCAGAGACCTATCCCATCCACATGCACAGCCAGCTGGACCACCTTAGCCTGTACTAGTAAGTATGCTTCTGCAAGTCTTTCTTTTTTTTTTTAATTGAGCAAAGGGCCCGAGTTTAATGGCTGATATACTGTAGTATGCCAGGCAGTGCTTACAGCTTGTTATGGAACGTCTTGGCCCTTTGGGAAACAGCTCAGGTATGGATGTGGAGACTCCTGCCAGAGGAGAACAGTCAACATTGATGACAGAGAAGATGGACTAAGAGTGAAACTCAGATGGAAGTTGAGAAATGCTTTCCAAGCATGTCTTTTGGTTCCAGGCATTGAGGCCAAAATAGTACTAGTATTTGTCTGTGTTTTCAACCATCAAGAAGAGTCTGGTCCTATACAACATTTCTTCTCTGGAATAGTATTCTCCAAATTGTAACTAAAGACTTTCATCCTTTAGCTCTAGCTCTGTATCTCAAGTTCCTTACCTTCTGGCTGTACAGTTCTGATATGGAGGGTCTGGTTGTGAAGTGGACAATTTCAACCTGAAACTGCCTGGGTGGATAGAGCACACTGCATGGAGGTGTCTGCTAACTATCAACAGAGACACTTTTGTAGATTCTAGTTACCTGTTCATCAACCTAAAAAAATCAAAATTTATTAGAATTTCTAAAAATTGTTTTATCACAAAATAACAACCATTAGGGAGTATAATCTTTGAAGCCTAGTGGATTGCCAATTGGCATTGGAGCTTTGAATTGCCCATTGGCAATGGAGTAAGTTCATTCTTTGACCTTTTTTATAATTTATTTATTTAACAAGTATTTGCTGAGCATCTACTATTTGCCAGCACTGTTTTAGGTCCTGGAAAAAGCGATGAATATGATAGACAAAGGATCTATCCTCATGAGACTTATATCTAAGTGGGAGAAGACAGACAAAAGTAATCAGCCCTGCCCTGATTAGGCTTTGAGTCTGTATACTGTAATTCTTTGTTAATAAAGCTCAAATGGTATTTTTTTTAATTTGCATTCTACTGTTGGTTCATATGGAACTGATGTGAAGCTAGAACTTCCCAACTCTTTAAATGATTTTATGTTAATATGTGTAAAATTGATTTTTTAATATAATTTTTTTTTAAAGAACAGGTTTAGTTAGGTTCACAGCAAAAGTGAGCAAAAAGTACATAGAGTTCCCATATACCCTCCTGCTCCCTCATATGCATAGCTTTCTCCACTATCACTATCCCATACCAGAGTGGTACATTTGTTGTAATCAATGAACTTGCATTGATATATCATTATCACCCGGAGTCTATAGTTTACATTAGGGTTCACTCTTGGTGTTACACATTCTGTGAGTTTTGACAAATGTATAAGAGCATTCCATCATTATAGTTTTATACTGAGTAGTTTCACTGCCCTAAAAGTCCTTTGTACTCTGCCTTTTCATCCTACCCTACCACCCCAATCCCTGGCAACCACTGATCTTTATACTATCTCCATGGTTTGCCTTTTCCACAACGTCATACAGTTTGACAAAATCATACAATATTTGGCTTTCAGATTGGCTTTGTTCATTTAGTAATATGCACTTGAAGGTCTTCTATGTGTTTTGGCTTGATAGTTCATTTTTTAAATTTATATTTTAAAATTTTATTAATTTTATTTTATTTTTTAGAGGGAGGGAGGGGGAAGAGAGAGAGAGAGAGAGAAACACCAATTTGTTGTTCCTCTTATTTATACATTCATTGGTTGATTCTTGTATGTGCCCTGACTAGGGATTGGACCCACAACCTTGGCATATCGGGTCAATGCTCTAACCAACTGAGTTACTTGGCCAGGACTAAAATTTATTAACTTTAAATTTATTGGGGTAACATTGATTAATAATTATATGTTTCAAGTGTACAATCCTATAATAAGTTATCTATATATTGCTTTGGGTAATCACTACCCAAACAAAATCTAGGCTCCTTCTGTCACCATATACAGAGTGGGGCAAAAGTAGGTTAATAGTTGTTCATATCCTATATAATAAAAGCCTAATATGCAAATTGACCAAACTGGGGGGGGGGGGACAACTGGTGGAACAACTGGTCACTATGACATACACTGACCACAAGGGGGCAGACGCTCAATGCAGGAGCTGCCCCCAGCCCACAGGCCCCAGGCTGGCCAAGGCAGGTGCTGGGGGGGTGGGGGTGGGGCGGAGAATGGGTAGGTCAGTCGCCCTGCAGATCAGCCCTGATTGCCGGGCCAGGCCTAGGGACCCTACCCATGCATGAATGTCATGCATTGGACCTCTAGCAGAAAATAATACAATAATAAATAATTATACAATAATTAATAAATAATAATAAACTCTGTGTTTCAGGTACTCACAACTATAAACCTACTTTTGCCCCCCCTTTATTTGACCCCCTTTACCCTATTCATCCTCCCCACCCCTATCCCTTTCTTGTAACCACCATGTTGTTGTTTATGTGTATGAATTCATTTGTTGGTTTTGTTTGTTCACCTGTTACTTTTTGTTTTATATCCCACATATGAGTGAAATCATGTGGTTCTTTCTGTCTGACTTATTTTGCTTAGCATGATATTCTCAAGATCTACCCATGTAGTGGCAAATGGCAGTATTTTATACTTTCTTATGGCTGAGTAGTATTCCATTGTATACCTATACCACATCTTCTTTATTCAATTGTCCATTGAAGGACCCTTAGGTTTTTTCTTTTTAGCACTGAATAATAGTCCATTGTCTAGCTATACTAAAGTACATCCATTCACCTACTGAAGGATATCTCTGTTGCTTCCAAGTTTGGAATTGATTTTTTTTTTATACTTGAATCTAGGACTTCATAGATTTCCATATTATTTTTCATTTTGTTGATTCCTCCTATTTTGTAAACTGTTGAGATCTTTTTGAATTTTAATTCTGTTTATGCTGTGTCCTTAGAAGACATGCTCATTAGATTCTTGGTTGGTGGGAATGACTATGTTAGTTGAGTGTACAGGGAGCCAGTTCAGGCATGAAGCATGCTGAGACTGGGAGGCAGCATGGTGGCCAGTGGGACAGGTCTGGTCTGGTCTGGTTTAGGTAGAGGAAGAGACCTGGGAAGCCGGGGAATGGCCAAGATAGTGGATTACCAGGGATGCCACAGTGTTAGGAAGAGCTTACAGCACGATTCCAGGAGACTCTGAACTTTAGAGCAATAGTGTGACGGGTAGAGGGAACAAGGCATCCAGGTGTAGAGAAAACTGTTGGGAGCAGAGTGGGTTATCATGTCCTCCTTGCTATGTAGATTGAATTCCACAGGACAAGCCTAAGAGTAGAAACTAAGAAACCTCCAGGGCTCTTTCTGAGCGCATCAGATGCTAAGCTTGGTTGTCAATACAACAGAATCCCAGACCCACACACTGATTTGAGTCCATCTTTATTAATGACTGACTGAAAAACCGGGGTGTGGTTGGGCCTCATCCAGTAAGACCAACGTCAGGAATCTGAAGTGGGCAAAGGAGAAGCAAAGCAGGCTCTGATACTAAAGCCTTTAGCCCAGTCATGGCTAAAAATGTTTTATTCAATAGTTGGCTGCTTTCCTCAGGAATCTTTTTTCCCCTCCAGCTGCAGGTGTACTGTCCCAGAGAATCCAAACAATCACACACTACAGTATTGGAAGGAGGAAAACATCGTGACAACAGAAGTCCACTGGGCTAACCTGACTGTGACTGTAAGTCTGGGAGCTGCCAGATGGCCTAGCATTGTGACCACCAGGTTTAAGGGAGTCTTCTAGGTAGAAGCGGGTAGCCCTTTAGCAAGCTCTGGCATTTACAGAAATAAAGCGTTTTTCTTCTTTTAAACTATTCTTTCTGACTTCCCCCTTCAAAATTGTCTTGCACATAAAGATAAAAGAATATTATCTCTTACTTCTCTCTCACATGCAATAGCTACCCCCTATCCAGTGACCGTGCAGTAAAGATATGTGGGGATGAAACCAGGCAGGGTTGGGGAGCAGATCCCGGTTTTATGGAGCTTGAAGGACATTCAAATCAGCAAGGCCTCTCTAATAAAAATAGTACAAATTGCTAGGGCCCTCTTAGAACTTCGTGTTTTCTTGAAACAGTTCTGGTTTCATTTTCAAAAGTGTCTTAGTTTGGCCTGGCCAGTGTGACTCAGTGGTTGAGCATTGACCTATGAACCTGGTTTGATTCCCGGGCAGAGCACATGCCTGGGTTGCAGGCTCAGTCCCCAGTAGGGAACATGTAGGAGGCAGCCAATCGATGATGTTTCTATCTCTCTCTCCCTCTCCCTCCCTCTGAAATCAATGAAAAAAATATTTTAAAAATATCTTAGTTCAGACCATAAGTAGGCACCCTACCTGGAAGGGGCCTATGCAAGTGAGACCCGCACAGCTACATGGAGGTTAATGCTGCTGGCAGTGTGTGCTCCCCGGCAGTTGCAGGATCACAGTGAGTGGTGGACTCAGAAGGCAGCCACTAGTTACTCCCTCTTGCCTGCTTTTCATTATCCAGAATGTTTGTTTCTCCAGGAATGCCAGGAGATGCATGGAGAGTTCACAGGACCCGCATGTGGCCATCACGGACCCTATACTCCTGATGTGCTGTTTTGGTCCTGCATTCTCTTCTTCACTACCTTCATCCTTTCAAGCACCTTAAAGACATTTAAGACAAGCCGCTATTTCCCAACCAGAGTAGGTAGCATGTTCATACATTTCTTTTGTGTTAGAATCCTATATAATGAAGGGCTAATATGCAAATCGACCTAACGGTGGAACGACTGGTTGCTGTGACACGCACTTACCAGCAGGGGCCAGATGCTCAATGCAGGAGCTACCCCCTGGTGGTCAGTGTGCTCCTCACTCAGCCAGAAGCCCTGAGCCAGGCTTATGGCTGGCTCCGTGGGGGGGGGGGGGGGGGCGGGCCTAAGCCAGCAGACGGACATCCCCCGAGGGGTCCCAGACTGCGAGAGGGTGCAAACCAGGCTGAGGGAACCCCCCCATCTCGCCCCTGCCAGTGCACAAATGTCGTTCACCAGGCCTCTAGTCCTAATATAACAGACTAGTCTCAGCCTCCATGCTACTTGCTGAGTAGAGTGGCAGGTGGAGAATTCTAAATGTCCTGATGAGCCAAGAGATTATTGAAGAAAACACATTCGAGGTAGAGGGATGAGTAAGTTCAAAGACTCGGGTGGGAGTGAGTCTGGCATGTTTAAGAAACAACAAGGAGGTCTGTGTGCTGGAGCAGAGTGAGCAAGCAGAGAGCATTAGGAGCTGGGTTCAGAGAGGTAATGATGCGAGTGAGTGTGGGCCTCATAGGCCAAGAGGGCCTTTTGGGTTTTTAACTCAGTGAAATGAGCAACCATTTTGGGGTTTTGGTGGAGGCATTAACTTGGGCATATTAACATATTCCTATTGTTTAAATATGCTTGTATTAATTCAAATATAAAATTAACCTTTTGCACTCGGATGTCGAGTGTGACTCGACACGGTTAGCATCGGTAGCAGCTCTTTTTAAAAAGCAAGCGAGTGCAAAGGGTTAAAGCATTCTTCTGAGAATTTTTAAACCTTTTACAATGTTAAATTCTTTTCTACTGCATTCAACCTACTAAAACACTTTTCTAATTCTTTTGCATGCCAGGTACGCTCCATGGTGAGTGACTTTGCCGTTTTCCTCACAATCTTCACAATGGTGATCATTGATTTTTTGATTGGAGTCCCATCACCAAAACTTCAAGTTCCAAGTGTGTTCAAGGTAAACAGATCTTAGGGTACTTGGTACCGTCATGTAATTTCATAGAATCTGCTTTGGAGTTAATTTCAAAGGCCTCTTTCCATATCCTAAATCCTGAGTTTTTCAGTCCTCTATGAACCTTGCTCTTTATGCCTTACTTTTCAGAAAAGTGAACTCATCAGGCTTGGCTAGGTTCAAGTCAGAAAGGAGCAAGCCTAAGTTCATTTAATGAACAAAAAGTATGATTTATTATCATTAATGCAACTTAACTGTTTTTATTTTTTAAATTAATTTATTTTAAAATTTATCTTTATTGTTGAAAGTATTTCAGATGTCCTCCTTTTCCCCCCATTGACTCCCTCTACCCTCCATACCCCCAGGCCTATGGCACTGTTGTCTGTGTCTATGCGTTATGTTTATATGCATATAAGTTCTTTGGTTAATCTCTTCCCCACGTCTACCCCCCCTTTCCTCTGAGATTCGTCAGTCTGTTCCATGCTTTCATGCTTCTGGATCTATTTTGTACACCAGTTTATTTTGTTCATTTTTTAATTATAGTTGACATACAATATTATACTAGTTTCAGGTATACACCCCAGTGATTAGACATTATATAACTTACTAAGTGATCATCCCAATAAATCTAGTACCCATCTGACATCATGCGTAGTTATTAGAATATTAACTATATTCTCTATGCTGTACTTTACATCCCCATGACTCTGCTGTAATAACCAATTTGTACTTTTGAATCCCTTCATCTTTTTCACCCATCCTCCCAACTCCTCTCCCATCTGGCAGCCATCAAAATGTTCTCTGTATCTATGAGTCTGTTTCTGTCCTGTTTCGTCATTTGTTTGTTTGTTTCTTTAGATTCATTTGTTAATAGATATGCATTTATTGTCATTTTATTGTTCATGTTTTTCACCTTTTCTTCCCTTCTTCTTCTTAAAGAAGACCCTTTAACATTTCATGTAATACTGGTTTGCTGGTGATGAACTTCTCCTTTAGCTTTTCTTTGTCTGGAAAGTTCTTTTTAAACATTTTTTAAAAAAAATATGTTTTTATTGATTTCAGAGAGAGGAAGGGAGAGGGATAGAGAGATAGAAACATTGATGAGAACTAAACATTGATTGGCTACCTCCTGCATGACCCCTTCTAGGGATCGAGCCCACAACCTGGGCATGTGCCTTGACTGGAATTGAACCGTGATCTCCTGGTTCATGGGACAGTGCTCAACCAACTGAGCCACAGCAACTGGGTGGGAAAGTTCTTTGATTCTAAATTATAGCTTTGCAGGATAGAGTAATCTTGTTATAGGTCCTTGTTTTTCATCACTTTGAATATTTATTGCCAATCCCTTCTGGCTTGCAAAGTTTCTGTTGAGAAATCAGCTGACAGTCTTATGGGAGCTACCTTGTAGGTAATTAACTGCTTTCCTCTTGCTGCTTTTAAGATTTTCTCTTTGTCTTTAACCTTTTGCATTTTAATTATGATGTGTCTTGGTGTGAGCCTCTTTGGGTTCATCTTGTTTGGAACTTTTTGTACTTCCTGGACTTATGTATCTAGTTCATTCACTGGGTTAGGGTAGTTTTCTGTCATTATTTTTTTCAAATAGGTTTTCCATTTTTTGCTCTCTTCTCCTTCAGCACCTTCATGGTGTGAATGGTGGTACGCTTGAAGGTTTTCCAAAGGCTCCTTACACTATCTTCATTTTTTAAAATTCTTTTTTCTTTTTGCTGTTCTGATTGAGTGTTTTTTTGCTTCCTTATATTCCAAATTGCTGATTTGATTCTCAGCTTCAACTACTCTACTGTTGATTCCCTGTAAATTAATTCTTCATTTCAGTTAGTGTATCCTTCATTTCTGGTTCTTTTTTATGGTTTTCATGTCCTTTTTAATACTGTTGATGTTCTCTCTAAGTTCAGCTACTCCTTCCCTAAGTTAATTGGGCATCCTTATAACTAGTATATTGAACTCTGCATCTAGTAGATTGCTTGTCACTGTTTTGTTTAGTTCTTTTTCTGGAGTTTTGTTCTGTTCTTTCATTTGGGATGTGTTCTTTGTCTCCTCATTTTTGCAGCCTCCCTATGTATGTTGCTATGTATTAAGTAGAGCTGCTATGTCTCCCAGGCTTGGTAGAGTGGCCTAATATAGTAGGTGTCCTGTACAGTTTAGTGGCACAGCCTACCTGATCACCCAAGTTGAGCATTCCAGTTGTGTCCCCCCATTCCCCCGCCCCCGCCAATGTGAGCTGTGTACATCCTCCTGTTGTAGTTGAGCCTTGATTACAGTTGGCATATCAATGGGAGGGATTTACCCCCAGGCCGATCTGCTGCAAGGACTGGCTGGAACCACCAATTATTGTGGAGGATCAGCTGTGCAGGGGCCCACCTCACAGTGCAGGACTTATTTCAGTGGGGCTCTGGTGCACACTGAGTTTGCCCCTTGGGTGTGTCACTGTGGAGGTGGTTGAGTGGTGTTTTGACATGGTCTGAAGATGTCTACCAGGTGGGCTAGCTTTGGGGCCTACCGGAAGATGCAGGCCAAGGTCAGCCCCTGCCTGTGTTCTGCCCATGGTCACCTGACTTTAGCTACCAAGCAATCTGCAACTGGATGCTACTTGTGCTAGGCTTGGAGGTGCCCGGCAGAGGCCAAGCTGTGAACCATGTTTGGCTGCTGCTAGTGCCAGGCCTGGGGCCACTTAGGGTGAGGTATGGGGCATGCTGAGGCCAGATGCTATTTGTTTGAGATATTTGGGGAAAATCTGAAGCACAAGCCAAGACATGTCACTCATATGGAAAAGGCACTGGAAGCAGCTTGGGTGTGCCTAAAAGTTTGGTGGGGTGGGGTCTCAGGGAATCACCATGGCAGGGCAAACAGTGATAGCCAGGTTGACGGAGTCTCAAGTATGGTGCTTGCTTGCTGGCTCTGTTGGGGCAGGGCTCATCAAAGGAACAATGGCCTCTGCCAGCACTTTAGTCTGAGAGAACGTTGTGCCCCCAATTCTCAGCCTGATGACAGATACTCAGTTCCTCTCGAATGTCCCTGGTGCCTTTTGAGCTGCTATCCAAGTGCTGGAATCTAGAAGAGTAAGTCAGAGTAAGTGTGTGCACAGGCCTTTAAGAGGAACTGCCTGGGACTCCAGCAGCCCTCCATCTCACTCAACTCTATTCCTGCTGGTTTTTACAGCCAGATAATATGGGATTTCTCAGCTCTGGAACCCTGGACTGGGGGCCTGGTGTGAGACTGGAACCCCTCACTCCTCAGTGTGTACCTCCACAATCAAGATGTCCCTCCTGATGTTCATTTTCCACACGTGGGTGTGGTACCAGCCCATTCATCATCCTAGTTTTAGGACTTCCATTCAGTTTAGTTGTCTGAATGATGGTTGTTCTATAGTTTAGTTGTAATTTGGATGTGGTTGTGGGAGAATGCAAGTACCACATTTCCCTATGCTGCCATCTTGACCAGGAGTCTGCCACTTAACTGTTTTTAATGTTAAGGTTTAAAACATTGGAATGTGCACATTTACATTAATGCATACCAGTTACTGTGGAAATATGGGTCTCTGGCACAAGTCTGGTTAACAGCACTTTCATTGAGCACCAACTGTATGAGGCAATGGGAAGGGTGAGAAAGCTAAATGTAGGACTTGGTCCTACCCTAACGGATTTTGCCAGGTGAGGAGGTGAGCTAGGGAAGGTGCCTCATCCAGAGCCTAGGGCTCCTGCCAGAGTAACCATGACATGTCTTCAACCCTATTTCATTGTTTGCATAACTCTCTGTAATCTATAATATTTTCCCAAAAACCTATATAAAAAGTAAAATAAATGATCCATATGTGGGACTTCAAATCTAATTCTGTTTGGGGACACTGACCGAGTAAATGGAAAAGATGGAAAAGCTGAGCTCAGCTCCATAGATCCTCACGAGGTGAAGAGGAGAAAAAAACCTGGCTATAGTCAGTGACTGGAAAAGAATCATATAATGAGAGGCTGGGGAGGAAAAGGAAGATAGGAATAAAGCAGTCTTTGACTTGTAATGGCCTTTGTCCTCCCTTGCTCTGCCTAAAGTAGGCCTGAAATTTTTGAATTATATTTTGGTAAATTTGCTGAAATGCTACCGGTTAGAAATTTATGGATTAAAAAACACACTCTTTAAAACTGTAATACTTCCAATAATATATCATTCTCATTTTTGTGTGAATGAGTGCAATTACCTTTCCCTCTCAGGTCAACCCTGCAGGAGGAATGAATTTTGCATAAAAATAAGAAATTTGGGAGCATTAAGTAGTCCTTGAAATGGTTCCCTGATGGGTAGGTTTAAGATAGTCAGAAGGCACTGAATTCCTGGGACATCTGGGAAGAAGGTCTCTGGGAGATGGAAGAAAGATGAGAAAGGGAAATGGAAGAATGTCAAAGAAAATGTTCATTGGCAGGCCTTGCTTTCAGGAATCAGAGAGGAAATATTCTTACTTTTTCCCTTTCCTATTACTCCACATAGCCCCCAAGAACCAGTCTGTAGGCTAGTACTATTACTAATGGCTTAATGTCAGTCAGAGTTTAATAAGTTTTTGTGTCGACCTGACAATTTAATTACCACTTAGAACGTTGTTATTAAGGAGACTAAAAGATTTTGTAAACTTTTATAATCTAACCCATTTATAATTTGGGACTTGGTGACATTATTGAAGAGTCTTTGAATCCTAGAGTCATGACCAATATGGAACCAAATACTTTATATATAACAGTCTTGGCTTTGTTGAGTTTGGGTCAATTCTGGGCCAGTTTGTATCCTGGGCCTTTATACCCCACTAGGGGCCCAGTGCACGAATTCGTGCACCTTGAAAGGAATTGTGGGCCGTGAGGCTGCAGTAGGTACAGGGGCAGGTCTTGGCCCATCCTCCACGCCCCCGCCTGGGCCCTCCCGCTATGGCCCCTGGTCCCCTGTTTGCTGGCAACCCCACTCCCGCTGCCGCTGCTCTCATGTGCTGACGGCACTGGCCCCGCTCGAACCCACTGATGGCACAGAGCGATTGGGGCTGGCGCCAGCAGCGGGTGTGAGCAGCAGCTGCTGCCCCGATCGCCCCTCAGGAGCAGGGAGGCGGGGAGGTGGAGAAGACCTCAGGGGTGATTAAGGCTGGCAGCTGCTGCTCACACCCGCTGATGGCACTGAGTGATCAGGACCAGTGCCGGGGAACTGGCAGTGGGTGTGAGCAGCAGGCGGGACCACGGTGAGCAGGAGCAAAGAATTTTCAGTAACCACCAGAGGCTTGCCCCGATGACAGTGAGCGGCGCCCCACCTTGGTCTGGCACCCCTGCTCACCTACTCCACCATCCCACCGCTGCCAATGCCTGCCATGTTCCACACACGCCCCCTGGTGGTTAGCGCACATCATAGTGACAGATTGTTCTGTTGTTCCAGTTGTTCTGCCATTTGGTCTATTAGCATATTAGCCTTTTATTATATAGGATTACTGCTTAGCCAAACAAGGTGAACTTTTCTTCCTCAGAGTACTTTGGAAGGGGGAGGCCAAGATTGAGGATCTAGGAGAGTTTAGGTATGCCATGAACACCCAAATAAGATTTATGAACAGGGGCATTTTACAGGGGCATTGGAAGGGTCAAACAAGTACCCAGATTCAGCAGTCTTAGTGAAACCAAATTGTAGGGTGTTTGAGTTTGAGTTAGTTGTTTCGAAAAACCAAAGAATGGATTTGCGGACTAAAACGGTTAGTGGAAGCAAAGTTTATTGAGAGAAGCCAGTCCTGGAAAAGGTGCAGTTAGGGTTCCAAGAGCAGACCAGTGTCCAGAGCTTCCTTTACATATTATAGCCAGGTGTTAAAGTATATTAATCCATGTGTAGAGCCCCACATGGCCATAAGCCATGTGGGCACAGGGAAGCATCCCCCTGGGAACCAGCACACCAGAGAGAAAAGAGGAAGAAGCGAGCACTTTTTAATGTAGGGGGTGGATGCAGTTTATAGCCTTGCTAGCTCCTGATTGATCCTTTCAAATAATTCTGCCTTAATAATATCCGTGGGATTGGTTATAGGCCTCATTGTCTTGTGATTGGTTATCTGCAAGCTGCCCATCTTAGCAACATTCATACATTTTAAAGCTCATGTCTCCCAAGTGCACCCTTCCTTCCATGCCCAGTTGTGGTGCCTTAGTAACTCTGCTTAGCTAGGTTCCTGGTTCTACTTCCTCCCCGCCACCATGGTCCCAATTCCTGACTACCTAGCTTCCTCCTGTCTCCTCATTAGGTTCCTCTCTCAAGTTCATAGTTCCTGGGCCCCTGTTTCAATGCTGATGAGAGAAGGCCCCTAAACCATTCCAAGCTAAGTGCATGAGATTCTGTACAACTGGCTCTACTTTGCCTTTATTTGTCCTGTAGACATACATTATATGGTTTCAGAAGGAAGAGTGTCAAAGTTATTTATATTTATTGTTAGAAGTTAATAAATTATACTGGACAAAAAATTTTGTTGTTAATTATATTTTACTTAGGTTAATGTTGAGATAAGTTTGTTTTCTCTATACATAGGGGTTTGGAGAGTAGGAGAAGGAAGTAAAGAACTAGTGAGTATTCCATAAGAAGTTCATAATTGAGGATTGACTCTGAGCAAGATCATAGATTTCCTAAAGAGTTGCTGTACACTACAATATTGCAGAGTAGAACACAATGATGGGGTAGTTTCTGGAGTATGCATGAGGAGCATATGAGAGTTTTCTTTAAGTATTAGACATCCTATATAATAAAAGCACAATATGCAAATTGACCAAACAGCCGAATGACTGGTGGAACTACCAATTGCTATGACGCGCATTGACCACCAGGGGACAGACGCTCAACACAGGAGCTGTCCCCAGCCCTCAGGCCCCAGGCCAGCCAAGGCAGGTGCTAGCATGTGGGGGGGGGGGGGGGGGCGCTCCCTGATTGCCCTGCCGGTCGCCCTGCAGAGGGAGGCGACCAGCGGCAGTGGCAGGGGCGGGGCTGGCGAGTGGCCTGCACTAGGTTGGCCAAGGAGGGTGCCAGCGGGGGCCCAATCACCCTGTTGGTCGCCCCACAGATCGGCCCTGATCGCCGGCCAGGCCTAGGAACCTTAACCATGCACGAATTTTGTGCATTGGGCCTCTAGTTATAAAATAATTATATCTGAGTGGAGTGCTTTGGTAGAAAGGAAAAAATGAAGAACCAAGAGTATGGCAAAACGAAAGTTAGAAGTTCTTAAGTAAGTATGAGGTCAGGGAACCTGTTGCAGAATTGGATAGGCTGGCTTTAAATAGAAGCACATAGAATGCCTTGAGTGTAATTGAAGATAAGGAAGCATATATGCACCCAGGTAAAGAGAACTGGGTAAGGGAAATGTGTAAAAATCTGTCTTTCAAGTATATAGAGCTTATACTGGAAAAAACAAGTTGCTGTATTCATGCCTTTTTATTTATTTATTTATTTAAATTTTATTTATTTATTTTTAATTTAATAAATCTTTATTGTTCTTTTTTCCCCCCATAGCTCCCCTCCACCTGGTTCCCATCCCACCCTCTTCCCTTACCTCCCCCGACTGTCCTCATCCATAGGTGAACGATTTTTTGTCTAGTCTCTTCCCGCACCCCCACACCCCTTTACCCCTGAGAGTTGTCAGTCCACTCCCTTTCTGTGCCCCTGATTCTATTACATTCACCAGTTTATTCTATACCTCAAATTTTTAATTCACTTGATTTTTAGATTCACTTGTTGATAGATATGTATTTGTTGTTCATAATTTTTATCTTTACCTTTTTCTTCTTCTTCCTCTTCTTAGAGAATACCTTTCAGCATTTCATATAATACTGGTTTGATGGTGATGAACTCCTTTAGCTTTTTCTTATCTGTGAAGCTCTTTAGCTGACCTTCAATTCTGAATGTCAGCTTGGCTGGGTAGAGTACCCTTGGTTGTAGGTTCTTGCTATTCATCACTTTGACTATTTCTTGCCACTCCCGTCTGTTGAGAAATCAGCTGACAATCGTATGGGTGTTCCCTTGTAGGTAATTAACTGTTTTTCTCTTGCTGCTTTTAATATTCTCTCTTTGTCTTTTGCTCTTGGCATTTTAATTGTGATGTGTCTTGGTGTGGTCCTCTTTGGATTCCTTTTGTTTGAGGTTCTGTGCGCTTCCTGGACTTGTAAGTCTATTTCTTTCACCAGGTGGGGGAAGTTTTCAGTCATTATTTCTTCAAATAGGTTTTCAGTATCTTGCTCACTCTCTTCTTCTGGCACCCCCATAATTCTGATGTTGGTACGCTTGAAGTTGTCCCAGAGGCTTCTTACACTATCTTCACATTTTTGGATTCTTTTTTCTTTTAGCTTTTCCAGTTGAGTGATTTTTTCTTCTTTGTATTTCAAATCTTTGACTTGATTCTTGCATTCCTCTAGTTTGCTGTTGGGTGTCTGTATAATATTTTTTATTTCAGTCAGTGTATGTTTAATTTCTAGTTGGTCCTTTTCCATATCCTCGAGGGTCTCTCTCGTATCCTCAAGGGTCTCGCTAAATTTATCGGCCTTTTCTAGGAAATTCTTGAAAAACCTTATAACCGTGGTTTTGAACTCTATCTCCAGTCGTTTGTTTTCCTCCATTTCTTTGGTTTTTGATCTGTTTCTTTGTCTCCCCATTTCGCTGCTTCCCTGAGTTGGTAGGGTAGCTTTGTGTGCTAGTTGTTCTATATGGGCCAGTGGTTCGGCCTCCCCAGTTACTTGAGGTGGACAATCTTGGTGCACCCCTTTATGGACTGTGTGTACAGCCTTGTTGTAGTTAAGTCTTGATTGTTGTTCTTTTGTTTGTTTGTTTGTTTTTAAAGGATTCTCATTCAGGAATAAAAGAGTTGTGGATATTGTGATTCAGTTTGATCTGTTTTGCCCTAATGACTATAGTTAACTTAAAATACAAAAATAAAACCTTGTTTTTTCCTTTAGCCAACAAGGGATGATCGAGGGTGGATTATTAGTCCCATTGGCCCCAATCCCTGGTGGACTGTGATAGCTGCAATTATCCCAGCTCTACTCTGCACTATCTTAATATTCATGGACCAGCAGATCACAGCTGTTATCATTAACAGGAAGGAACACAAGCTCAAGGTAACAAGAAATTCTGACCGAGAAGGATTAATGGCATCCTATTACATTTGAAAAAGAAATTTAGGGTAAATTCATTTAGACCAGGAACTGTAGTACCTGGATAAAAGAAGTCATGGAAGGAGCTCTTAAGAGGTTTCCAGGGGTTACAATCCCTAGAGTGGAGTCCAATGGTAAGATACAAAAGAAGCTTGGGCTCCACTACTCTCTATTCAAACCTATGGGGAAGCTGGACTGGCAGAGTTCCTAGTGGTCCTTATATAGCCACATGCTCTGGGTCAGGCTTATCTTCCTGAGGTTCAGGTCGGGGCTTGGACCACTGTTTCCTAGAGGCAGGTATTCTCCCATTGCTGTCCATTACTGGGGTTTCTAGACTGAACCTTAAGCTCAAGGATCCTACAGAGGTAGGGTAAGTTCCAATGTATGCATTAGTGAGAGACTTAATGTGTTCATCTCCGTACTTTCCTTACTTAGAGTAGGCAATGCCAATTTAGCAAGGATCTGGAACCCAATAAGGATATTTATCTTTAACCCCTATAATGTCTACCATCTAGAATGGTCAAGATGTGGCTTTATCTCTGGTTACTCTTCCAAGAAAGGATGAATATTTGAATGTGTGAGACTCAGAGTGAGATCTGGGGGCACTTGCATAAAGAATGGATATTGGCATATTTTGGACAAGCTAAAGTTTCCCTTTTTTTCTCTGTTCCCTCCAAACCAGAAGGGGCTGGAATATTCTTAGCTCACTGTTCTATGCCCAACTGATGGTGATGGAGACTCTGTTTCCCTACAGAAAGGCTGTGGTTACCACCTGGACCTGCTAATGGTGGCCATCATGTTGGGTGTCTGCTCCATCATGGGCCTGCCCTGGTTTGTGGCTGCAACTGTCCTGTCCATCACACATGTGAACAGCCTCAAACTGGAATCTGAGTGCTCCGCTCCTGGAGAACAGCCCAAGTTCTTGGGCATCCGAGAACAGAGAGTGACAGGCCTTATGATTTTTGTGCTGATGGGTTGCTCAGTCTTCATGACGACTATATTAAAGGTAATCATTCATTTATTCATTAGGTAATATATTGAGTGCCTGTTTTGAAAATAAGAAATAGCATATTCTAATTGGATAAAGTAGATAAGATGTGGTTAAGAAAGTTAATTAAGGCTCTAACTGGTTTGGCTCAATGGATAGAGAATCGGCCTGCGGACTGAAGAGTCCAAGGTTTGATTCCGGTCAAGGGCATGCACCTTGGTTGTGGGCACATCCCCAGTAGGGGGTGTGCAGGAAGCAATTGATTGGTGTTTCTTTCTCTCTCTCATCCATGTTTCTAACTCTCTATACCTCTCCCTTCCTCTGTAAAAAATCAATAAAAAGATATATTTTTAAAAAAGAAAGTTAATTAAGAAAACAAACAAGTCCTGGCTGGGTGGCTCAGTTGGTTGGCTGTAGGACTGTGCACTAAAGGGTTGCCAGTTTGATGCCCATCAATGTTTCATTCTTATATCGATGTTTCTCTATCTCCCTTCCTTTCTCTCTAAAAATCAATTTTTAAAAACCTTAAATAAAAACCAAAAGAAAACAAACATAATAATTAGAGAATATATGTGATAAAAGGAAATATATAGTGGTCTATGGTGCTATATAGAATTGCAGGGGTACTGTTTTTTAGTTAGTCGTTGGAAAAGGCCTCTCTAAGGAGATGGCATTTAAGGTGAGATGGACAGTGGGAGATGGCATGGGGGAAAGGGAGAAAAGCAGTCTAGTGAGGCTCTTAGGTGGGAAAGAATTATATATATTCTAGGAAACATCATGACCATGTGGCTCAAGGATGTTGAGTCAAGACAAAACACAGTGAAATGAGATCGAAGAGTGAGCAGAGGCAGATCATGCAGGGCCTTGTTGACATTAGTAAAGGTAAACTTTAAAGGGTTTTAACAGGAGAGGGACATGATCCATTTTGTATTTTTAAAAGATTACTCTAGCTGGTGATTAGACTAAATTTTAGGGATGGGGAAAAATAAAAGTAGAGAAACCAGTGAGGCTATTACAGGTAAGAGATTATGATGATTTGGCTAAGGAAGTTGGTAGTAGGGATGGATAAAAGGAATGGCTTCTGAATATTTTTGAGATAGATCCAAAGGTCTTGCTGGATATAGAATGGGGTGAGGAAAATGGAAAAGTCAAAATGTTTGCTAGGTTTCTGACTTGACTACCTGGGTGGAGAGTGATGGCATTTAAGTAGGTGGCAATGCCTTAACCATATGCATGTTGTTAGGTTCTAGAGCCTTTTCCATCTTTTTAAAAATATATTTTTATTGACTTCAGAGAGAGGAAGGGAGAGGGGGAGAGAGATAGAAACATCAATGATGAGAGAAAATCATCAATTGGCTGCTTCCTGAATGCCCACCACCAGGGATTGAGCCCACAACCCGGGCATGTGCCTTACCTGGAATTGAACCCTGACCTCCTGGTTTATATGTTGAAGCTCAATAAACCACACCAGCCAGGCGCCTCTTCCATCTTTGTCAAGGGGAGTGCTAACCTTCCCTCCTTTCATACAACACTGAGAGTGATGGCATTTAAAATAGAGAAGGCAGCCTGAATGAGGAAGTGATTTCGTCAGGGGCAAGGCTGTGGCCAGATTTGGGATAAGATGTTCAGGAAGCATCTGAGTGAAGAGGCTAGAAGAGGGTTCTGAACTAAAAATATAAATGTGGGCATCAACAGCATATAGGTGGTATTGACAGCCAAGGGAGTAGATGAGATCTCTCAGGGAGAAGGGTAAATGTAAAAGAGAAGTAGGAGCAGAGAGAAGAGCAGAATATAAGGTGCTCCATATTTAGAAGTTGGATAGAGGAGGAGACAGCAACAGAGACTCTGAAGGAGCTGCCAGAGGTAGGGAAACCAGGAGGGTGTAGTGTCAAGGATGCCATGTGAGGGGAATGTTTCAAACAGGAGGGATTAGTTAGAGGCTGTCTAGAAAGATGAAGACTAAACAAAGACCATTGGATTTGACCGCACAGAGGCCTAATATGACTTGACAAGAGCAGATACAGTAGGAAAAGAGGGCAGAAGCTGAATTACAGGGACTAAAGAGTAAATGGGAGGTGAGGAAGAAAAGAGTGTGAGCAGACAGCTCTTTCAAGAGGTTTTTCTATGAAGTGGAACAGAAAAATGGGCAGTGGCCGGTGTGAGATGTGGGAAAGGGGATTTTTGGAAAGTGGGAAGATAACTTAAATAAGAGAAAATATGTTTTTGTGTGGGTAGAAGGCCTGCATCTGGGGAAAATGGGGTGAAAAGGGACCTCTGTGGCCATATCTCCAGGCCTCAACCATTGTGGAAGGATCGGGCCTAAACTGGCAGTCAGACATCCCCCGAGGGGTCCCAGATTGGAGAGGGTGCAGGCCAGGTTGAGAAACACCCCCTGCCCCATGTACGAATTTCGTGCATCGGGCCTCTAGTAGGAAATATAATTAGTATTGTAATAACTATTTATAGTGCAGGTGGGCACTTGAATTATCAGAAAGAACACTTTGTAACCTATATGAATTTTTATCTGCTGTGCTATATACCTGAAGCTAATAGAAAGTGTTGAATGCAAACTGTAATAAAAAAATAAAATAAGAGGTATCAGTTTTATAAAAGAGGGATGTGTGTGTCTAATAATGAACTATCAGAGAAATTAAGAAAACAATCCCATTTATAATTGCATAAAAAATACTTAGGAGTAAATTTAACCAAGAAAGTAAAAGACCTGTCCTAGGAAAATTATAAGACATTGAAGAAGATAAAAATAAATGGAAACATATACCGGCGCTCTATTGTAGGAAGAATTAACATTGTTAAAATGTTCACACTACCCAAAGCAATCTATAGATTCTGTGCAATCCCTATCAAAATAACAATGGCATTTTTCACAGAACTAGAACAAATAATCCAAAAATTTATATGGAACCACAAAAGGCCCTGAAGTAGCCACAGCAATCTTGAGAAAGGAGAAAAAAGTTGGAGTTATCATGCTATTTGACATCAAACTATATTACAAGACTATAGTAATCAAAACAGCATGGTCCTGGTATAAAAACAGACATATAGATCAGTGGAACAGAAGAGAGAGTCCATAAATAAACCTCCTATATGGTCAATATATTACAAAAGGAGGCAAGAATATACAATGTGGTCCTGGCCAGTGTGGGTCAGTTGGTTGAAGGTCGTCCCATGTACCAAAAGGTCACTGGTTTGATTCCCATTCAGGGCACATGCCTGGGGTGTGGGCTCGATCCCCAGTAAGGGGCATGTAGGAGGCAGCCAATCAATGATTCCCTCTCTCCCTCCCTCCCTCCCTCCCTCCCTCCCTCCCTGCCTGCCTGCCTGTCTTTCCCTTTCCCTTTCTCTCTCTCTAAAATCAATAAACATATTTACCAAAAAAAGTATATACAAGGGGTAAAGACAATCTATTCAATAAATGGTATTTGTAACATTGGACAGATACAAGCAAAAAATGAAAGTAGACCACCTTCTTACACCATATATAAGAATAAACTCAAAATGGATGTGAGACTTAAATGTAAGACTCGAAACCATCAAGCTCCTAGAAGAAAAAATAGGCAGTAAACACTCTGACATTTCTCTTAGTAATACTTTTTCTGATGTATCTTCTCAGATAAAGGAAACAAAAGAAAAATAAATAAATAAATAAATGGGTCTACATCAAAATAAAAAGTCTTTACACAGCAAAGGAAACAACAAAATGAAAAGACAACCTACTGAATGGAAAGAGATATTTGCCAATGATACATCCCATAAAGGGTTAATATTCAAAATTTATAAAGAACTCATAAAACTCAACACCAAAAAACCCCACACACAATCCAATTAAAAATGGATCTGTATGTTCTTTTTAGACAGACATATGAAAAAATGCTCAGTGCACTGATCAGCAGGGAAATGCAAGTTAAAACCACAGTGAGATACCACTTCACACCTATCAGAATGGCTAGCATCAGTAAATCAACCAACAACAAATATTGGTGAGGATGTGGAGAAAAGGGAACCCTCTTGCAATGTTGGCGGGAATGTAGATTGGTGCAGCAGCTGTGGAAAACAATATGGAGGGTCCTCAAAAAAGTAAATAGGAAACTGCCTTAGGTCCTAGTGATTCCACTTCTGGGTATATATTTGAACAACTCTAAAACACTTATTTGAAAAGATATATGCACTCCTATTTCATCGCAGTGTTATTTACAATAGCCAAGATAAAGAAGCAACCCAAGTACCCATCAATAGATGAGTGGATAAAAAAATGGTGGGACATATATATAATGGAATCTTTCTTGGCCATAAAAATGAATGAAATCTTACCATTTGCAACAGCATAGATGGACCTAAAGGGTATTATGTTAAGCAAAATAAGTCAGACAGAGAAAGACTAATATGATGTGATTTCACTTATATATATAGAATCTAAAGAACAAAATAAATGAGCAAATAAAACAGAAATAGACTCATAGATACAGAGAATAAACTGAGCATTGCCAAATGGGTGGAGGTTGGAGAGGGCAGGGAGAAAAAGCTGAAGGTATTAAGAAGTACTAAATGGTAGTTACAAAATAGTCATGGGGGTATAAAAGTACAGCATAGGGAATATAGTCAATAATATTGTAATAACTATATATGCTATATATGGTGCCAGGTGGGTATTAGAATTATCAAGGGGATCACTTCATAAATTATATAATTGTCTAACCACTATTCTGTAAACCTGAAACTAATATAAAATAATAATGAATGTCAACTATTATTAAAAAATAACATTTAAAAAATGAAAAAAATACACTTTTCCTCTTGCACTAGTAAAAAAAAAAAAAAAGAGGGGTGTGTGTGTGTGTGTGTGTGTGTGTGTGTCCATCCCCACAGAGGAGAAAGAGCCAAATATGGGTAAGACATGAGGCCTATGATTTAACCAGGACCATATTACACTTATGTGTAATCATTTCATTTCAGAACAAAAGTTTTTATCATAGTCAGGTTGTTTTGCCTCTACTTCTACATCATGAAAAGGCAGCAGAAACGAATGTAATGTTTATGTTGTGATTTTGTGACTTTACTTCCCCCTTGGTGACTTAAAAGTTGTTACAGTCTTGAGTGTGCTGATACCAAGTGTAATCTCTGGTCTTTCTGCCCTTTGTGTTCAGTTCATCCCGATGCCGGTACTCTATGGAGTCTTCCTCTACATGGGCGTCTCTTCACTACAGGGAATTCAGGTACTGTATGGCTCAGCCAGGGCAATGTCTTCTCACTGTGCGCTCACTTGTCCTGACCGGGGGCTGGGGGGTGGGGGTGGGGGGGTGGGAGGGGGACAGCTCCAGCACAAGTTAGTTCTTGAGAAACCTTTCCCTAGTCTTGTGGTTAAGCTATTTTGACATTTCTTTGGACTTTGGGCAAAATACAACCATGTTGGCATGAGGGTACAGGGACTTACAGAGTAGCCTGGCTTGATGTCATGGTTCCAGTAATTTGTTATAGTTTTCAACAATTATTAGGCACACATTCAATAATAGGTGCTTTGTCAGATGCTGGTCAAGAACCACACATGGACAGTGCTAGGCTGAAGTGTGAGCGAGGGGTTTAACTGGGGGCACTTTGGTAAAGAGATTGGGGCATAGTGGGAGCTGCTCCAGGTAAGCAAATAGTACTTCCTGGCACACTGCCGTCTCCCATCTACCAGCTAATCCCTCTGAATCCTTTGAACAGAGAAACCCAGGAGCTTGTCACTGATTACCGCAGGTGATAATATGACGTAGCTGCTTCTACTACTGGTGGCTGGTTCCTCTTTGTTTTTATGGAATGTCCAGTGATCATTCTCATATACTGAATTGTAATACGACTGTGGACAGGTTATTTAATCTCTCTGGGCCTTTTTTTTTTTGTTGGCATTTTATAATATAAGAATAGTCGTACTTTCTATATCCAGAATGTTATGTTTCATTTTATATTTTTACTATAAATAATAATGAGAATCTCCAAACTCCTCCAATAGCCAAGAAGAGATTTGGTTTTGATAATAGAAAGATGCAATTGCCTTATTTTATTTTCAACACTCCCTGAGAAAGAGCTTTTTCAGGATCCACAGTGTGGGGTAGGAAAAAGGAATTTGAACCTAGAATTTAAAAAGATGAATTTTAAATTTGACACTGTCACTTACCAACCTTGGCCAAATTGCCTATTCTGAGACTTGGTTTCCATTTCTGTCCAGTGGAAATGGTTATTGCCTGCCTTTCAGAGTAGGTGATGTAAGAGACATGAATTTGCCTAAGAAGTTTCTGACCCAGAGAAACCTCCTGAAAATAAATGCCAGTCCCCTTCTTTCAGTTCTTTGATCGGCTGAAGCTCTTCGGGATGCCTGCAAAGCATCAGCCAGATTTCATTTACCTCCGCCACGTGCCGCTACGCAAAGTGCACCTCTTCACCCTCATCCAGCTGACTTGCCTGGTCCTGCTCTGGGTCATCAAGGCCTCTCCAGCCGCCATTGTCTTTCCAATGATGGTGAGTTTTAAAAAATTATTACTTATTTTTAAAATTGTGATAAAATATACATAACATAAAATTTACCACCTTAATTTTTAAGTACATTCACATTGCCACCATGCACCTCCAGAACTTTTTTCATCTTGCACAACTGAAACTCTGTACCCATAAAACAATAACTCCCCATTCCTTTCTCCCACTAGCCTTTGGTAACCACCATTCTACTCTCTGTCTCTGCATTTGACTACTCTAGTTACCTCATCTGAGTGGAATCCTGTAGTATTTGTCCTTGTGTGATTTGTTTATTTCACTCACAATGTCTTCAAGATTCATCCATGTTGTAACATGTGTCAGAATTTCCTTCCTTTTTAAAAAATGAATAATATTCCATTATGATATAGACCACATTTTGTTTATCTATTCATTTGTCAATAGACACTTGGATTGCTTCCACCTTTTGGCTATTGTGAACAATACTTTTACTATGTGAATAATGATACCAGGAAACAAATGCCCGTTTGTGTCGCTGCTTTCAGTTCTTTTGGGTAAATACCAAGAAGTGGGATTTCTGGGTCATATGGTACTTCCATTTTTAATTTTTTGAGGACTGTCATGAAATGGTTGCACCATTTTACATTTCTACCAGGAGTACACAGAATTTTAATTTCTCCACATCTTTGCCAACACTTATTTTCTGTTTGGGGATTTTTTTTTAATAACAGCCATCCTGCCTTAGCTGGTTTGGCTCAGTGGATAGAGCATCGGCCTGTGGACTGAACGGTTCCAGGTTCGATTCTGGTCAAGGGCACATTGCTGGCTCGACCTCCGGTTGGGGGGGCATGCAGGAGGCAGCCAATTAATGATTCTCTCTCATCATTGATGTTTCTATCTCTCCCTCTCCCTTCCTCTCTAAAATCAATAAAAATATATTTTAAAAAAATAACAGCCATCCTAATGGGTGTGAAGTGGTATCTCATTGTAGTTTTTATTGTATTTTCCTAATGACTAGTGATGTTGAGCATCTTTTCATGTGCTTATTGGCTATTTGTATATTTTATTTGGAGAAATGCCTATTCAAATTCTTTGCTCATTTTTTAATTGGGTTGTTTGGTTTTTTAGGAGTTCTTTATAAAATCTGGATATTAATACCTATTGATGGTGAGGTTTTGTGTTTTGGTTGGTCTTTGTAGGAGGAGCATTATTTTGGGGACCTTGAGGTGTGGGTACATGTGTGTAACAGTTTGCCATGTTTATTTTCCAGGCTACCAGTCTGCCTGTTCTTCCTTCCTTCTTCCCTCTCCACCCTTACTTTCTTTTGTGAATCTGACATGGAAAGGATTCTTCATGTTTGCAATAATTTGCATATTACTTCAAAGCAGTAGAGTTCCAATTTATAATTTAATGCAATTAGAAGTTTCTAAAGTGGTAGAAATGCACTGTTTTGAGCCACTGGGAGAGAGGAAGAGGTTGTCTAACACTAAGTGACTGGGGCAGTCTTGGGAAGCTGAACTGTGTGTGGTGCAGGTGACAAGCTGTTTTCTAAATCTAGGGTGGTGATGAAATTCTTGCCACCTGACTGTTTCATCGCCTCCTCTTGATGCCTTCTCTCTGGCTCCCTCGTGTCATGAGGAAGCTGACAATTCAGTGGGCCATTTGAAAGTTAATTAAAGGCGGGCCTCTGGAGAGAAAAGGCATGTTTGGGACTTGTTTAGGTGCTTTTGAACTCTGTCTTACTGAGAGAATATTCAAAGGTTAGGAAACTGGAGGGGGTCTCTTCTCCTCTAGTCTCCTAGATGTATCCTCTCTTGATGGGCTTCTCAGTTTTGCCAGAATATCTGTAGTTTGAGTTCTGCATTTGGGTGTTATGTTCAGGGGTTGAGTGTTTGGTTAAAAAAGTAGCAAATTCTTGACAACTCCTGGAAGGGATACTATCAATTTTGGATCGATTGGGAAAGTAGTCAGAGAAATTCAGGAGAAATGTGGTTGAATTTCATAAGCTCGATTTGCCTCATTCTTTGTCCAGCCACCAGAGGTAGCTGGTGAACCTCATTCAATCCAGGCAGGTCATTCTGGGTTATTTGTTCTCCTTTGGCTGAAGTGGCCCTTATGGGGAAAATGGAGCAGCAAATGAGGCACCCTGGGCTGTTTCTATTAAAGTGATTAGCTGTCAGAGTTTAGGCAAGTTACTTTCTCTCCCTGGGCCTCAGTTTTCCATTTATAAAATGACTATCAGAACAGACCAGAGCACAAAGACAAAAACCACTACAGATCATGATGCAGGGCATAAAGCAAGGATTTTGTGGGGAAAACGCATAGGCAAAGGATTGGCGGGAATCCAGATAGTCCTTCAGGGTCCCCTCACCCCCTGGTGAGTATGCTCAGGCTGTGCTGGACCCACTGTGGCCATGGTCCCATGCTTCCTGCTGGCCCCAAGCCAGGGAAAGCAGCTCTTAGGGCGTCTACAAGGGAAGCGTTTTCTCTTTTAATGAGGGAATTAAATTCATTGCTCTCCAACCTATTCCTCTCTCCCAGTGGCTCAAAACAGTGCATATCTATCACTTTAGACACTTCTGAAAGTTAAGTAAAATATTGTATAGAAAACACTTACCTTAGTATCTGGTACAAAGAGGACAGTCAATAAAAGGCAACTATAATGATTATTATGAGTTTGATTTTACATGAAATGTCCTATTCTGCTGTGAAAATAAGATTGTGCTTTTAACAATCAGGAAGTAAATGAGTCCCTTTAATTCACTTTTTTAACTTTTCTTCAGGTTTTGGCCTTGGTCTTTGTCAGGAAAGTCATGGATCTCTGTTTCTCTAAGCGAGAGCTGAGCTGGTTAGATGATCTCATGCCTGAAAGCAAAAAGAAGAAGTTGGATGATGCCAAAAAGAAGGCCAAGGAGGAAGAGGTCAGAGTTCTTGCACCAACTGTACACTTTGGGGCAGCCTCAAATTACAGGACATAGGAAGGGCCACATGAAAAGTCAGCATGTCTGGAATCCCAAGTGTCATATTTAGGAGCTGGGAAGATTCCTCCAGAGCTGTTCTCAGCTGAGAAAGGATTAAGGACTCTTGTCCCTGTCTGTCCTTCATTTTTGGATTAGATAACCAGTTGTTTTTTTCTTTTTTTATCTAGTCTATTCACCAGGTTCACACTTAGAATATGAACACAGAATCTGCTCTTATATCAGATCTAATGGGTCATGTTCTCCCGAAAGGTCTAATTTGACAAGTATACAAAACCCATTGTTTTCTGAGAGTATTTGTTATGTACCTAACTGCAGATGATGTTGTGGTTGGCACCATGCAAAGATAACTTGCATAGGACTTTCTGTCCTTCCTCATTTCCCTCAGCACTTGGCATCTGCCACCCACACAATGGACCCTCCATCAGTGGACTCTACAGGCAAAGAATGGATATGTAACAAAATGAAAATACCAGACCAAGAACTGAATGAGTGGGGAAGTGTTTCCAAGTACAGTTAGTGCCTGAAATAGTGTCCTTGGCAAAGCCTTTTAAAGGACTTTTAAAAAAAAAAATCTTGAATTTTTTAAATCTTTCATTTTTTTCCACTTTTATTGAGATATAATTGACATATAGCATTGTATAAGTTTAAGGTATCCTATATAATAAAGCCCTAATATGCAAATTAACCGAACACTGGTCACTGTGACACGCACTGACCACGGGGGGGGGGGGGGGGGGGGGCAGATGCTCAATGCAGGAGCTGCCCCCTGGTGGTCAGTGCGCTCCCACAGGGGGAGCGCTGCTCAGCCAGAAGCTGGCTCGTGGCTGGCGAGTGCCACCCCGCCTCCGCGGCAGTGCTAAGGATCCCTTGGGGGGATGTGCACCTGAGGCTGGCAGGCAGACATCCCCTGAGGGTCCCAGACTGCAAGAGGGCGCAGGCTGGGCTGAGGGACCCCCGAGTGCACGAATGTCGTGCACTGGGCCTTTAGTACTATATAATGATTTGATATATGGGAACATTGCAAAATAACTGCCACAATAGCATTAGTTAACACATCCATCACATAGTCACAATTATTTTTTATGGTGAGAACTTTTAAATCTACTCTCATAGCAATTTTCAAATATACAATTTTTAAGTATTGTTAAATATAGTCACCATGCTGTACATTATATCCCCAGAAAAATTTATTCATCTTATAACTGAAAGCCTGTACACTTTGACTACCTTCACCCATTTCCCTTACCCCACCTCTAACCCCTGGTAACCACCAATGTGTTCTGTTTCTGTGACTCCAGTTTTTTTTAGATTCCACATATAAGAGAGATTATACAGTATTTGTCTTTCTCTGTCTGACTTATTTCACTTAGCATAGTACCCTCAAGATTCATTCACATTGTTACAAATGGCAGGATTTCCTTTTTATGGCTAAATAATATTCCAGTGTGTGTGTGTGTGTGTGTGTGTGTGTGTGTGTGTGTGTAATAAACTTTATCCACTCATCCATTGATAGGCACTTAGGTTGTTTCCATATCTTAGCTATTGTAAATAATGCTGCAATAAACATGGGGGCACAGCTATCACTTCGAGATAGTGATTTCATTTCCTTTGGCTATATACTCAGAAGTAGAATTGTTGGATCATATGGTAGTTCTATTTTTAATTTTTTAAAGAACCTCCATACTGTTTTTCATAGTGACTGTACCAATTTATATTCCCACCAGCAGTGTACAAGGGTTCCCCCCGCTTTTATTTTTTTACATCATTGCCAGCACTTGTTATCTTTTGGCAATAGTTAAGGCAAGAGGTGATGGTGGCTTAGGCTAAGGGAGAGTTTGTGAAAATGCCTGGATTGGGGACTTACTTTGAAGATAGAGCTGACAGGTTTTGCTAATTATAGTGAGGATGGGTAGGAGAGGAATGAAGGACTAGACGTAGATTTTTGGAGGAACAATTAGATGAATGGCTGTGCTATTTATTAAGATGGGAAAGACCTAGGAATAGCAGGTTTGAGAGGAGAATCAAGGGATGCCTTTTGGATGTTAAGTATAAGGTGGCTAGTAAACTTTATATTCTTACTTTACAAAAATTCTTTATAAAATTATTTTTAAAACTAAATCAAATGAAAAAAATGAAGATTTCACCCCAAAAATTTCATGTTAGCATTCAACAGTTATGGTCATTTCTTTATGTTCTCTTTAAATCCTTAACATAGTTTTCATATAAGTGTAATAATTGTATATTTCAGGGGGGCTATTATATATTCTGATTTCCCCCCTTACCTTGGTTTTATGACACTCTCATGTTCCTGTGTGTCCATACAGTAAATATATTTGATTCTTTTTTGTGGTTGTTAATCCTTACCCGAGGATATTTTTTCCATTGATTTTTAGAGAGAGTGTAAGGGAGGTAAGGAGGGACACACACACACACACACACACACACACACACACACACACAAACATCGATTGATTGCCTCCTGTGTGCACCCCAACTGGGGCTAGGAATAAAACCTGCAACCCCAGGTATGTGTCCTTGATTGGGAATCAAACTGGTGATCCTTCATTGTGTGGGCTGATGCCCTAACCACTGAGAAACACCGACAAGGGCTCCTATTTTTTCTTTTCTTTTTTTAATTTTTTAAAAATATATTTTATTGATTTTTTACAGAGAGGAAGAGAGAGGGATAGAGAGTTAGAAGCATCGATGAGAGAGAAATATCGATCAGCTGCCTCCTGCACACCACCTACTGGGGATGTGCCCGCAACCTAGGTACATGCCCTTGACTGGAATCGAACCTGGGACCTTTCAGTCTGCAGGCCGACACTCTATCCACTGAGCCAAACCAGTTAGGGCTATTTATTCTTTTAATGGCTGCATAATCCTTATATAATAAAAAGGTAATATGCAAATCAACTGAATGGCAGAACGACCAGAACGCCCGTGGCCCCTCACCCTGATGGTCCCTGCCCTCGAGGGGGCCCCCCCAACCCTAATTGGGGGCGGGGCTGGCCAGCAAACCGCTGGCGGCCCCTCGCCCCATCTGGCTCCGCCCACAGCCCCTTGCTCCAGCCAGCCTGCCCTCGATAGCCCCCGTAGGTGGCGGGCCAGCTGGATCCCACCAGTGCATAAATTTGGGCACCGGGCCTCTAGTATTCTATAATATTTTAATCTAATAATTAATGTAAACATTCTTCCTTTATTAAAGTTTATAGTTGTTTTAGGTTTTATTTTTAATTATACTAATTAAACATCTTTGTACACATTTTTTCTCTATAATTATTTCCTTTGTATTAATTAAATTGTTTCTAAGAAAACATTTTATTATGGAACATTTTAAACATATATAAAAGTAGAAAGAATATTCAGTATTAATATTTCTCCCAATTGCCTTATTATTATTTTAATAACTAGAGAACTGGTGCATGAATTCGTGCATGGGTGGGGTCCCTTGGCCTGGCTGGCAATCGGGGCCCATCGGGGCCATCTCACCCAGTCCTGATTGGGGCTGATCGGGGCCCATCTCGGCCACCTCACCCAGTCCTGATTGGGGCCCATCTCGGCCATCTCACCCAGTCCTGATTGGGGCCCATCTCGGCCATCTCACCCAGTCCTGATTGGGGCCAGCCACCCGGGGGAGGGACCACAGGAGGTTGGCCGACGGCAGGAGGTTAGCTGTGGGAGCATACTGACCACCACGGGGAAGCTCCTGTATTGAGCGTCTGCCCCCTCATGGTCAGTGTGTGTCATAGCAATGGGTCAACCAGTCATAACAGTCGCTTAGGCTTTTATATATATAGATATGTTTGAATTGGGATTGAAATATGATCCATATATTGCAATTGGTTGTTATGTTTCTTAAATCTCTTTAGGAATTGCCCTTCTTTCCTTTTTAATTTTTGTTGAAGAAATTGGGTCTTTGACCTATAGGGTTTCCCACCATTTAGATTTTATTAAATGTGTCCTTGGTGTCATTTAACATGTTTGTTTGTCCCCTGTGTTTCCAGGAAATTGATAGTTTAAATCTTCAGAGTCAGGATTTTTTTAAAAAATACTATTCCATAGGTATAAATATTTAGTTGTCTCTCTTTTTGTGATGAGTCAAATGTAGGAAAGAACATAATTTACCTTTTTTATAGTAAATGTGAGAAAAATTAGGTAGAAATTACAGTGACAGAAAAAATGGACTGTGTGTAGACTTATGGTTTTACTTGATACTTTTACTTTACAAAATATAATAATGTCTTTTTTTCTTCCAGGAGGCCGAGAAAATGATAGAAATGGAGAGAGACAAGTTCCCCTTAGAGAGCAGGAAGTTACTAAGTAGTACTGAAAAGAACAACAGTTTCAGGTAGAATAACAAGATGTTGACTGTTTTGATTGTTCTGTAAATGTTCTGGCTGTGCGTGTGCATGCGTGTGTGTGTGTGGTGCGTGTGTGTGTGTGGTGCGTGTGTGTGTGTGGTGCGTGTGTGTGTGGTGTGCGTGTGTGTGTGTGTGTGTGTGTGTGTGTGTCTCGGGTGGGGTCACATAAAAAGCCAACACTCAGCCTCCCTGCTTGAAAATGTGGAAATACCTTTTCCTTTCATGGTTTACTGAGGACAAGCCTTGTGTGATGCCTAGACTAGTGCTGGGAATCACGAGGAGGATAGAGCTGAGGGAGCCCATGCACTGAGCGTCTCCTCTGTGCCAGGACTGCGCTAAAAGATTTACTACTGTATGTGCTCTCATTTAATCTTTACAACAACTCTCTGCTGTAAGGCTCATTATCCACATTTGTACAGTGAAGAAGCCGGGGCTTGGAGGGTTTTAGGTAATTTGCCCAAGGTCACAATGCTGCTAAGTAGGAAGTTTAAGATTCAAACCCTGGTCTTTGCACTCCTCAACCCAGTGTTTCTTCTGCCTTCCTCTGCTACTTTTCAAAGATGAATAGGATGTGGTCTTTGTTTTCAGAGAGTTCTCAGCCTGGTGGGCATGAAATTCTCACAGTTAGGCGAGCCTTTTGGGACCGGCAGAAACAGCCCATTCCAGCTTGGCTCATGACATTTACACTCCCGTGAACTGAACTGGGATCACAAAAATTCCTTCCTTCTGCCAGTGATATCAGCCCCTTTCTCTATTGAAGCTCTTGCTCACCACAAGTCAAAGGAAGCTAAATGGGTCCATTTGTGGTTTCATTCCTGGCATTTTGTTTCCACTCTGGAAGAGAGATATGCAGCTGAAAGAAACCCAGAGGTCAAGAAGGGGCAGAAAAGGAAGAGAGGGGATCTGGGTCATCTAGATCCTGGATAATTTATTGCTGAATCATTGAATTCATTGTGTTTATACAGAGGGGGAAATGAGGAAAGTCTTTTCTTTGAACATTTAAAAAATTTTAAATTTATTTAGCAAATAAAAATAGTACATATTTAAGATGTACAATGTGATATTTTGATGTATATATTGTGAAATGATTGCTACAGTCAAACTAACACATGCATCACCTCCTGTAGTTAGTGTTCTTTTTTGTGGTGAGGATACTTGAGATCCACTTTCTTAGCACATTTCAGATGTACAATACGTTAATGTTAATTGTGCTCACCATGATGTGCATGGTCTTCAGAATTTATTTATCTTATAACTGAAAGTTGGCACTCTTTGATCAACATCTTCCCTTTTCCCCTCTCCCAGCCTCTTGTGATCACCGTTCTACTCTCTGGTACTATGAGTTTGACTTTTTTTTTAACTGATTGCAGAAGAATGGAGTCTTTGGACCTTAATAAACTTTCTAGAAGGTTGTTCTAGAAGGAGCCATAGGCTTTGAATTCTTTGGCAGCAAAGTAGGAGCAATGTTCCTCCTCTATTAGGATACTGCCTGCTCTCTCGGCCTTTTGAAAGGAGACCGTTTGGCTTGTAGAAAACTTCAGAGGACTCTGGGGTTCTAGGAAACCAAGGACTGGATTCAAGGTCTTGATTCTCCACTTACTGACATTTGACCTTGGATGGTCAGTTAGCCCTGGGAGCTTTGGTTTCTGTGTCTTCAAATAAGGATGTTAATAATCTCTGAATCTGTGATAGTTAAGATAATGTAAAAGTCTTTTGTTAACTACAAATGAAAAACATTTGGCCAAGTAAGTGAGAAAATGAATGAAGCTTGCTTAGCCCTGTGGCTGGTACAGCCAGCCCTCAGTATGTGGGAGCTGATGCTACCACCATTGGCATTATAGCACCGACATCAGCGTCCCCAGAGGGCCCTCGAGAAGGAGTGCAGAATTGTGGGGGCAGGACTGGCCACCACCTGGCACACCAGCTCAGCCCTCAGCAGCCAGCACCTTATAGGTCACCTTGCCTCTCTACATCCTGACCATCTGGATCCCAGTCCTCCTAAGAGCTGTTAGCTGCGCTCCTTCAGACCTCATCTTTTCCCTTTTGGTGGTCATTATAGACTGAGATATGTATCTTATTTGTATGTCTGACATTTACTGTCCTAAGTATTCATTTCAGATGTGACCCCTCTGAGATTAATATATCTGATGAAATGCCTAAAACCACAGTCTGGAAAGCTCTCAGTATGAACCCTGGAAATACAAAGGAAAAGAGGTAAAGAGAACTGTAATTGCTGATTTTTATTTATTTCCGGCTTTTAAGAATAGCAATCATGTTGCAAGTAAAAGATATTTTATTCGTAAAATTGAATTTGTCTAACAAATATCCCTTCTAGGACTGCTACTAACCCCACGAGAATGACTGTAAGCCTAAGAAAGTAAAAATGTTTCCTAACTATTTGAACAGATATGCTGTTTTGAGCTGAACATTTATACAGGTCCAAAGTCAGGATGGAGTTATTTGGGGATGTAAATTTGCTTTATCTATTTAGTTCCCTTAATCTTCTTTCTAGTCCCCATTTCAAAATCTATAGAGCATTTCTCTGGTTACTGCAACCACACAAATTGGGAAATTGCTAAAATATTTAGATAGTGTTGATAGTATTGATACAATTCCATAATGAGAATTATTGCCAAGTAAAGATTTTAAAATATTGAATTGCAGATGTTTTCTTATTTTGGAAACTAAATTCTGTGTATCGTTTGCCAATAGCATAGATCAAATTTAATCAGGTTAATGAAGAAACTGGAAGGTCTTGAGGTGTCTTTGCCTACAGTGAGGTAGGCTATGCACCCAAATGGAATAATTTAGTCCAAACACCATTTAGGTTTAAGTAGGCAGATAGCTGAAGGGAAGCTCTTAGTTTTATTAACTTTTCTAGTTAATAAAAAACAAAGCAGTAGGGTAGCAATGAGGAGACCTGGCCTAGTTATTCTTCCATGTGCAATCTGGCAGGCCACTGTTTCTGGCTCTCAGTTTACTGGGCAGGAAAATGGGAATAGTACTGCCTGTTGCACTCAGAAGGCTGCTCTGAGGAGAAACTGGTTATTTCTTCATCGAGTGGGTTAAAATAAATCTGTGCTGAATGTGGGTGAAATATAGAATCTCGTTTCCTTCGGAGGAAAATCCAGGCAGCTGTTGAAATGTATAACGCATATGGTTATTTTTAGTTGAGAATTAGTCTACTTGTAAATGGACTTAAAATATAGCCAGATCCAAATTGTGGTGACATCTTCAAAAGCATTGTGTTAAAAGCAGGAATGAATCATGTGTTCCCTTTTTGTCTAATTGTAACACTTTTATTCAGTCTCTTCAACTAGAAGTATTTGCTGGATGGAAGATTTGGGCCATAAGATGCCTCAGGGAAGTTCTGGTTACAGAGAAGATGGCAAATTTCTCAGAGAAGAAGCAAGACCCAGTCTGGCCCTGTCCTGGGTCACGTCCAAGCCATGCCGAAGCATTCCGTTATCATGGTGTGTGTTGGAGGGCATCCAGCTGTCCCCATGCCAGCAGCCAGATGGAAACGTGGAAGCAGAAGACCACCTCCTGTTGGTACTTCTTCTCTTCCTTCTCTTTCTCTTCAAAACTGCCACTACTGAAGACCCAGCTTCCCATCTTCCTGACATTTTCTCTGAAACTCTCTGCTGGCCTGCCAAGCCATATGGATCTGTGCTGCCATTGAGGATTCCGTTAATGAGGCCCCTTTTCCTAAAGGATGGGGTAGGGAAGTGGGAGCAGAGCAGAGAGAAAAAGGAAGGCTCTCTAGTCCCGTAGCATCTGCGGGCTCCTAGGCAGCCCTGGGCCTTGGTTGGAATGCCTGCTCTAGGGGATGCTGGTCAGACTCAGAGGCTGTCGGGAGGGTTGGCTACCAGGAGAGTCAGCGGCCGGGGCATTGGCAGTGCCCAGCACTGTAGCCAGAAGACGCCTCTGACCTGGGTGCATCTTTATTGTTCCCTAGTAGCAGTTTGCATAACTCAGCAAGAAGCTTGGATGATGAAAGAGCCGAGAAGGACATGAGCGTTGTTTAGCTTAGACAGGAAAAGGCTTGGGGGAAATCAATAATGAGAAGTGAGGATGAGTAGCTTCTCTTGGTTTCACTGAGGAGAGAGTTAGAGACTGAACTTAAATTGCTATAGAAAGGTTTCGTTTAGACACTAGGAAGGACTTCCTAAGCTGAAAATGTGTCATAGTGTCTGCTTTCTAAATACCTGGGAAAGGTTTGATAATAGTTGTTTGTGAGTGGAAAGGAAGATAACTTGTTATGATTGGCCATGTTGTAGAAACATCCATGTCTTGCTACTCTCTCTTGAGAACACATTTGATTGCATTCCTGGAGATATCCAAGTGCTTATGTAATGTCTCCTTAGCTGCCTTAGTAGTGAACCGTCATCAATTCAATGGACCCAAGTCACCTTTCGCCATGTAGTTTCTTCATCATCATGGATTTCTTTCTTTCTTTTTTAAAAAAAATATATTTTATTGATTTTTTACAGAGAGGAAGGGAGAGGGATAGAGAGTTAGAAATATCAATGAGAGAGAAACACCGATCAGCTGCCTCCTGCACGCCCCCTACTGGGGATGTGCCCGCAACCAAGGTACATGCCCTGACCGGAATTGAACCTGGGACCTTTCCTTCCGCAGGCCGACGCTCTATCCACTGAGCCAAACCAGTTAGGGGCAATCATCATGAATTTCTGTTGGTTGACAAATGTTCTGGCTCTCAGATCTAAAAAGCCACATTGGGAAATGAACTGTAAGAGGTAAAATTAATTTTGTATTTAGTTTACAACTACAATTATAGTTTTTTCTCTTCTCTGTTGCAATGAATATCAATGGTTTGGGCTCCAGTGTGTATAGATCTTCCCCTTCCTTTGTGCACAGAATGTGACTAGCAAGCATGTCAACACCCAAGGAATCCGATCATATTAGTTTTCCAATTGGAAAATCTTTGTATAGTGGGATGTTCCCTCAGTGTGCTCGCCTTTCCTTAGGTGAAGCAATGGCTACATACCTTAATGGAATTTTGCATTCCTTAGACTTTTAAATATATTAGTGTATTCTAGGCTTACTCTAAGGACCTTTGATATTAAAGGAATCCTGCAATTCTTTCATATTTTCCTAACTCTTAGAGCCACAGTTATTTTAATACACAGATGATTTTCAAAATATTTAACAACTGGCATAGGATGGACACCATCCACTCAGTATGGACGAGTGCTGTAAACAAGCAATATGTGTGATCTGTCGGCTGAACGGCATGCTGCTTTCAAATGCTAAAATGATATCCCTTTGAGTTGTGGGAATTTTTCCTGGTTTTTCTGATTTTCCACTTACAAGGAAGCCTCAACTTCCTTTCATGTGGTGCAGACAGGAATAGGAATTCTTTGAACTACATGGGCACTAAAATCTTTGTGAGCCATCGCTTCACATTTTGTCATTCTAGGATAAATGTAGGAATTGTGCCCATTTACATTTATCTACCTAATCTAGAAAAATCAAAAGGCAGCCTGTCAAAGAGAAAAGCTTTCCTGCTAGCTTACCCTGTTCCTCTCTGGCTGCTTCCTGGAGCTTGCCTTCTTTCTCACCTTTGTTTTCGGAGAATATGCCTGTCTACGCTGTCCCTCCATCTTGCCCCTCCCGTCTTCACCTGCCACCTCTGCGTAGGGAAGCTGGTGACTGCTTCACCTATTCCCTAGCCTCAGCGTGGTTGTAAGAAATATAACAGGGAAGGCCTTTCGTGCAATGAAACTGGGTGACAATATCACTCAGAAAAGTCTCTCTTCTAATACACCGATGTCTCGTGATACTTTGTGTCTGCTCGGCTTCCTCAGAGTAGGGAACCCGCCTTTGTTAACTGTGCAGAGCAGTGGCAGGACCACCGGTGCACTTTGGAGCCCCAAACCAGACCCTCCCAGGTTACTGCGCCTTAGGGACTTTAGCTGATTTCGAAGGCTGTGCCAATACTTGTAGGCCACTAGGTTTTTCTCAGACAATAGCCAGACTCATTTCTGCTACATGTCTCTTCTGTTTCTCTGCTCCACCAAACACTCAGTCTCAGTCCTGGCTGCTTCCTTGGCTCAGGTCTGTGGCTGGTGACTGGGGTAGCAGAGTCAAGCTGGGCTGTGTGTGGAATAGGAAACTGGGAGTGGAGGTGAAGCAGCAACAACGTGTGTGTGTGTGTGTGTGTGTGTGTGTGTGTGTGTGTGTGTATATGCATATGTGCTTATCCATAAGCTTTCATTGCTGCTATTAGTCAGTCTGTGCAACCTAATCTGTGGGGATAGCAAAATAATATGATCATCCCCCATCTATGGATTCCCCTCTCAGACTTCTCCAATGGAATAGCTCGAGGACAAACATAGGCAGATTAGTCTGTAGAAAAAGGTGAGAAACTGACTTAGGGGTGGGAAGCAAGGCAGGTAGTTAGGAGTCCCGTGCCCTGGTGTTTGGGCCACAGAAGCAGTCACCTCTTTTGTGACAAGGGCAGGTTTCAGCTGAGTGTTGGTAGGCCAATGGGCTGGTAGTACAGAGGCCCGGGATTTTAGAAAGTGATAGCGAGTGGAATCTTGGTTCTAAGGGGGAAGGAAGAACTGGCATTGCTAAGAGGGTGTGCTACTTCCTAGCCCATGACTTCTAGGGAGGGTCTGGAGAGAAGGTGAAGACCAGCAGAAATATGCTGTGTAGTTGTCAAATACGTTTGGTTGCATAAAATGCAGGCTAGCTCTTTGAGGCTATATATGATTTCAGACTTCTGATGATGGAATAATCAGGAGATCTGATCTTTATCACATACAGCTCCTATCCCTGTCTCCTTATTCAGAGAAATTTGCCTTTAGGATAGAGGGGTAGTGAGCCAAACATTTCCAAAAGACAGTGTGAACATTTGCTATTTCTCTTTGTCTGGGATGACTGGCTTTTCAATTAGTAAAAAATGTGTTGTTGTTGTTGTTTTTTTTTTAATATGTTTCTATTGATTTTAGAGAGAGAGGAAGGGAGAGGGAGGAAGAGGAAAAGAAACATTGATGCAAGAGAGAAACATCTATTGGTTGCCTCCTGCACACACCCCAACCGGGGACGGAACCTGCAACCTGGGCATGTGCCCTGACCAGGACACAGGACGATGCTTAACCAGTTGAGCCACACTGGCCAGTCATAAATGTTTGGTAAAATCTGGTACGTGCTAAGTCTCAGGCTTGGTTGATGTCTCAGGCTATGACCACTGTGACCTTCAAGAGGTCTGTGATTCTAGGCATCTGTGGTTTCTAGTCATCCCAAACAGACAATTTCCAGTTCCACGTTGCTTTCTACCTACTCAGCTCCAGACTCTCCTTTTTTTAAAAAAAAATATTTTATTGATTTTTTACAGAGAGGAAGGAAGAGGGATTGAGAGTTAGAAACATTGATGAGAGAGAAACACCGATCAGCTGCCTCCTGCACACTCCCTACTGGGGATGTGCCCGCAACCAAGGTACATGCCCTTGACCGGAATCGAACCTGGGACCCTTCAGTCCACAGGCTGACGCTCTATCCACTGATCCAAACCGGTTAGGACCAGACTCTCCTTTTAGTAGAGGAGTCAGCAATTCTCCCTGAATCTTCTCCATTGATCTCAATGTCCATGTTCTGAGACGCCATGATTTCCTGAAGCATAGGAGGAGACTTGACCCCAGGTCCCCTAGCTTTCCTTATAACGCGCGTCAGAAGTGCTATCCAGGATGTCTCTCTGCTACTTTACCAGCTTCTCTAAATTTCTTCTTTTGTAAGAGAGTTAGCACCTTTTCCTAGGACTTCAACAGTGTTTGCTAGTTAGCTACTGCATTTTCCTTGGACTTCTCAGCTTTCCAAGTCACATCCTGGCAGGACGTTCAGGAGCCCTGCAGTGAACGTTCTTCCGGTTGTAGCTGTCGGGCCTCCCTTGAGGTAGGAGCCTTCCTGCGGGCCGTGGCTGGCCAGATCATCCAAGTTCTACCCCTTTTACTGACTCACCTTTTTCAAGCATCCTTTCCGCCTTTTCCTCAGTCTTTCAAGTTCTCCTTGGAGAGAAGAAGTTCTAAAAACCACCACCAGTTTTGGGGTTGGTGAGCGAGGTGAGGAGGTTTGGGGCTTCTTGCAAAGGGGACAATATGGTTATTTTTCTTATTTAGGATGAGGAATTATGGATTCTCAAGCTTTCAGAATCATCCATATTTCAGTATAAATAGAAAAAGACATTCTGAAATCAAATAGAAGTGATTTTTTCTACTAAACCTATTCTTTATGATTCTTTTTAAAAAAATTTTATTGATTGATTCTAGAGAGAGAGGAAGGGTAAGAGAGAGCGAGAGAAAGAGAAAACCCTGAATTTGTTGTTCCACTTATTTATGCATTCATTGGTTGCTTCTTGTAAGTGCCCTGACTGGGGATTGAGCCCACAACCTTGGCGTATTAGGATGATACTAAATCAACTTAGTTACCCGTCCAGGGCTTTTCTTTATGATTCTTGGTACCCTTGGTCTCTTATATGAATGGACAGTTGACTCAGTTAACATTTCTTTACCTGAAAGAAGGCTAATTTCATAACCAAAAGAGGTGTGGAGTCATGCTACCCATCACCGCTTGAAACATGAAAAGAGGAAAGGAGAATTCTGTGCAATCTTTTCAGTAGGAAAATCCAGAAGGTGGAATGATTCATCCATAGGCATAATTCTTGTGGGAGATTCTGTGCTCAAAGGGAATGGAATGGTTTCTAATCCTTCTGAAAAGGAATAACATTCTTCTTAAACCTAACCCACTTTCGGCTCCGGAGAATACAGAGCTTTGTCTTCTAGCTGATGGCATTAATATTTCCTGAGAGAGAACCCACCCACGGCACTGTTCTGAGCCCAGCCGGAATCAGCAGAGCTAGGGCTTCTCTTAGCAGGTTTGCAATTGACGCCAACACACAGGTTTCTCACACACGCAATAATGTTGGAAACAGAAGTACCAAACTGAATGTGCAATTACTCCTTTTGCAAAAGAGGCCAAAATCCTCCTCCTCACTCCTTTCTCCCCTGTTCACTCCTCCCAGATGACGAGCCTCCCTCTTGTTTACCTGTATGTGTCTGTCTGGTGGTTAGATACGGCTGCCCTCCCAAACTAAGGGTGTCGGGTGGAGAGCAGAGCAACCTTCCCATGGGAGGGACAACTTGAGGTGCTGGTACATTTCCCTGTTTTCTATGTTCTTCTTTCTAGTAGGTTTCATGTAGAGATAGAGATATTTTTGTTTTAGAGATTCCAAAGTATATATTTTTAGTGTAAGAAATGTACCCTCTCCACACTCCATGGTGTAAATAGAACCAGGAATCGTATGTCGTTGTGATAACCCCATAGCAATCTGTGGCAGGACTAGGACCCCTCTCCCTTACCACCAAGTCTCACAGTCCGTCTGGGACCCAGGGGAGGTGGTGCGACGCCTAGGCCTGCCCAGACTTTCCTGTGCTCAGTGGGCGAGAAATAAAGTCTGTGTAAACTGCTCACACCTGTGGTGTTCTTTGTGTCAACAAAGGGGCTGAGTCAGTGCTGACCAACCTCAGAACTTGTGAGGAAGAGTTCGAAAGGGCTGAGGGGAAGATGTGGTGTGTCTGTGGAATGGGCCTTGGTGTGATGTGGGGTGTGTCTGTGGAATGGCCTTGGTGTGATGTGGTGTGTCTGTGGAATGGGCCTTGGTGTGATGTGGTGTGTGTGTGGAATGGCCTTGGTGTGATGTGGTGTGTCTGTGGAATGGGCCTTGGTGTGATGTGGTGTGTCTGTGGGATGTGCCTTGGTGTGATGTGGTGTGTGTGTGGAATGGGCCTTGGTGTGATGTGGTGTGTGTGTGGAATGGCCTTGGTGTGATGTGGTGTGTGTGTGGAATGGCCTTGGTGTGATGTGGTGTGTGTGTGGAATGGGCCTTGGTGTGATGTGGTGTGTGTGTGGAATGGCCTTGGTGTGATGTGGTGTGTGTGTGGAATGGGCCTTGGTGTGATGTGGTGTGTGTGTGGAATGGGCCTTGGTGTGATGTGGTGTGTGTGTGGAATGGGCCTTAGTGTGATGTGGTGTGTGTGTGGAATGGCCTTGGTGTGATGTGGTGTGTGTGTGGAATGGGCCTTGGTGTGATGTGGTGTGTGTGTGGAATGGGCCTTGGTGTGATGTGGTGTGTCTGTGGAATGGGCCTTGGTGTGATGTGGTGTGTGTGTGGAATGGGCCTTGGTGTGATGTGGTGTGTGTGTGGAATGGGCCTTGGTGTGATGTGGTGTGTGTGTGGAATGGGCCTTGGTGTGATGTGGTGTGTGTGTGGAATGGGCCTTGGTGTGATGTGGTGTGTGTGTGGAATGGGCCTTGGTGTGATGTGGTGTGTGTGTGGAATGGCCTTGGTGTGATGTGGTGTGTGTGTGGAATGGCCTTGGTGTGATGTGGTGTGTGTGTGGAATGGCCTTGGTGTGATGTGGTGTGTGTGTGGAATGGGCCTTGGTGTGATGTGGTGTGTGTGTGGAATGGGCCTTGGTATGATGTGGTGTGTCTGTGGAATGGGCCTTGGTGTGATGTGGTGTGTATGTGGAATGGGCCTTGGTGTGATGTGGTGTGTCTGTGGAATGGCCTTGGTGTGATGTGGTGTGTCTCTGGAATGGCCTTGGTGTGATGTGGTGTGTCTGTGGAATGGGCCTTGGTGTGATGTGGTGTGTGTGTGGAATGGCCTTGGTGTGATGTGGTGTGTGTGTGGAATGGCCTTGGTGTGATGTGGTGTGTGTGTGGAATGGCCTTGGTGTGATGTGGTGTGTCTGTGGAATGGCCTTGGTGTGATGTGGTGTGTGTGTGGAATGGCCTTGGTGTGATGTGGTGTGTCTGTGGAATGGCCTTGGTGTGATGTGGTGTGTGTGTGGAATGGCCTTGGTGTGATGTGGTGTGTGTGTGGAATGGGCCTTGGTGTGATGTGGTGTGTGTGTGGAATGGCCTTGGTGTGATGTGGTGTGTGTGTGGAATGGGCCTTGGTGTGATGTGGTGTGTGTGTGGAATGGCCTTGGTGTGATGTGGTGTGTCTGTGGATTGGGCCTTGGTGTGATGTGGTGTGTCTGTGGAATGGCCTTGGTGTGATGTGGTGTGTGTGTGGAATGGCCTTGGTGTGATGTGGTGTGTCTGTGGAATGGGCCTTGGTGTGATGTGGTGTGTCTGTGGAATGGCCTTGGTGTGATGTGGTGTGTGTGTGGAATGGGCCTTGGTATGATGTGGTGTGTCTGTGGAATGGCCTTGGTGTGATGTGGTGTGTCTGTGGAATGGGCCTTGGTGTGATGTGGTGTGTGTGTGGAATGGGCCTTGGTGTGATGTGGTGTGTCTGTGGAATGGCCTTGGTGTGATGTGGTGTGTGTGTGGAATGGCCTTGGTGTGATGTGGTGTGTCTGTGGAATGGCCTTGGTGTGATGTGGTGTGTGTGTGGAATGGCCTTGGTGTGATGTGGTGTGTGTGTGGAATGGCCTTGGTGTGATGTGGTGTGTGTGTGGAATGGGCCTTGGTGTGATGTGGTGTGTGTGTGGAATGGCCTTGGTGTGATGTGGTGTGTGTGTGGAATGGCCTTGGTGTGATGTGGTGTGTGTGTGGAATGGGCCTTGGTGTGATGTGGTGTGTGTGTGGAATGGCCTTGGTGTGATGTGGTGTGTGTGTGGAATGGGCCTTGGTGTGATGTGGTGTGTCTGTGGGATGGCCTTGGTGTGATGTGGTGTGTGTGTGTGGAATGGCCTTGGTGTGATGTGGTGTGTGTGTGGAATGGCCTTGGTGTGATGTGGTGTGTGTGTGGAATGGGCCTTGGTGTGATGTGGTGTGTCTGTGGGATGGCCTTGGTGTGATGTGGTGTGTGTGTGTGGAATGGCCTTGGTGTGATGTGGTGTGTGTGTGGAATGGCCTTGGTGTGATGTGGTGTGTGTGTGGAATGGCCTTGGTGTGATGTGGTGTGTCTGTGGAATGGCCTTGGTGTGATGTGGTGTGTGTGTGGAATGGCCTTGGTGTGATGTGGTGTGTCTGTGAAATGGCCTTGGTGTGATGTGGTGTGTGTGTGGAATGGCCTTGGTGTGATGTGGTGTGTCTGTGGAATGGCCTTGGTGTGATGTGGTGTGTGTGTGGAATGGGCCTTGGTGTGATGTGGTGTGTCTGTGGAATGGGCCTTGGTGTGATGTGGTGTGTCTGTGGAATGGGCCTCCTGGGGCAGAGCCATGGATCGCTTAGACTTACGTTTGGGTGGGGGGACGGGACAGTAAGAAAAGAAGGCTCATTTTGGAGATGCAACCAGGCTGATGAGAGGAATTGCTAATATTTAAGAACTCTCCACTGCTTAGAAATTCAGATTTTAAAAATTTGCTATCTCTAGAATTTTGGGTTAGGGTTAGGGTTAGGGATCAAACCTGCAACCTAGGTATGTGCCCTGACCAGGAATTGAACCTGTCACCTTTTAGTGTATGGGACAGCACTCTGACCAGCTGACCCACACCAGCCAGGGTGCAAGCATTTTTTTTTAAATGAATGGCCAAGGGAGGTAGTGACCACTCCTGAGCAATCCTGGAAGAGTTTTCTCAGGAATAACTTGAGGACTCGTTGTTAAGATGTAAAGAACTCAAGCACTAATCAAATATTTGGGAACCTGAGTAAATCACTGCCCGTGGCCAAATTGTTTCATCATAACCCACTGCATCCCTCTGCATCCCTCTGCATCCCTCGGCTCAGGGGAGCCACGGTTTCCCGGTACTGACACTGGTCAGACCACAGATGTGCTCTCTGCGTGGTCTGCACAGCTGCTGGGAGAACGAGCCCGAAGCATGCCCTTAGGAGGAACATTTGAAGAAAAAGAAACTGGGGGAGAGACAGGGAGCCCGGGCAGCTGGGTTTATCACATCATTATCCTCAAAACTCATAGTCTGAGCGCCCACCTGCAAAGGGTGTGGGGGAATAAAGCAGTTTTCCGAGGACCTACAATTGGACTCATCAAAAACAGACAGCGTTTGCAAAGCCCAGCGGCGAGGACTGGGTTCTGCAGCGTGGAGGAGAACTTGTGAGGAAGAGTTCGAAAGGGGTGAGGGGAAGATGTGGTGTGTCTGTGGAATGTGCCTCCTAGAGGCAGAGCCATGGATCGCTTTCAGAGCGTCCGGTGGTCAGCCCTCCAAGGACAACACAGGGTGGAGGAGGGAGGACAAAGGCTGGAGACTGGACCCAGAGTCGGAGCCCCGATGGGAAGTTCTGGTGCCAGTGGATGTCCCTGGTTTGCTTGAGCTCCTGATTGCGTATAAGGAAGCAACTGTATTAACAGAAGAGGCAGAAGAAAGAAGACCTTAAATGTCAGGTTAAGTAGTGAGCACTCTCCCAGCCACTGTCAACAGGGAGAGGGGGCTTGTTGCTGTTTGGGATACATTCACCTGGTGGCAGTGAGGAGGAAGAATTGGAAGAGGAGAGACCTGAAGTGGGTGCACAGGTCCCTGGGATGGAGGGGAGGGCAGAGGAGGGAGAGAAAGGAAGAGTGACTGGGTGGGGGGGCATGGAGTGAACATCACTGTGATGTCACCCACCTGAGAGAAAAGCTGCATGTAAACAGAGGGAACTTGTTCGCAGTGCAGAGGACATAACTGGGGCTGACGTATCCTCCTAGGAGGCAGATTGGGCCTGTGCTGGGAACTTAGCCCAACACTGTCCAAGAATGGACTTGCGGCCTCGGAAGCCAGCGAGCGCCCAGCACAGAGATGCTCACTGGGCGCAGGGGCCGCCTGCCAGGAAAGCTGCAGGTGACAGGGCCCGGTGGGTGTGCAGACAGACAACACCGCCCGGGACGGGGAGGAGAGCTGGGAGGGTGGTGAAGGAGTGGGTGGGGAACAGATGTCTGAGTCAAGTGGAGGGAGCAAACAGAGCGGGAAGAAAAAGCGAGGGGGACGCTGTGGTCTGCTCCAAGGCCGAGAGGGAGATGGAAGCCCCGGCACTTCGAGACCCCTGCTCCGGGATTTGGTCTTTGGGTTACATGGGTGCCAGGTTACACGGATCTAGGCTTAAAAAAGGGTTCCATAAAGGACACAAGCGGGTGCTTTTCCTGGCCCAGGACAGAGGAGACTGGCACAGCGGGCGTGTACTGAGTGGTGGAGGTGGCAGCAGCAGGGTCTCGCTGAGCAGAGGGCAGGGCACTTTGTATGGCCTTTAATGAGTTATTGGAAAAATCCAACTGGAGGGAACCTGCATCTTGTTACTGTAGAGAAAGCCACACCCCCAGACAACACTGTGACCTTGCGGATCAAATCCCTGGAGCTGGAGTTCGTCCCACTGGCCGCGTCCCAGCCAGGAAGGGTGGAAATGAGCACCTGCAGAGGGAGAGACTTGTCTAGGTCCCCTGCCCCCCCTCCACCCCCACCCCCCCACCCCCGCCCAGAGCAGCCTTCCGTTGTCCACGTGAGAAATGGCTCGCTACTGGTTCTCTCCAGCTTTGGGGGGAGGTGATGAAAGCTAATCATCTACCTGCATCCGGGTCTCATCCTTCCCACTTATTATTCCCCTAACACAGCCCCTCCCCACATCTTCAACCCTCATTCTGCCCACCGGTTCCTTCTCAGCCATCCCCTCTCCTCTTGCTCAGGATAAATATGCAGGAAGTGTCCTATCTCAGAGAACACTATGGAACCTCATTCTCTCCCAGGGCTCCCCTGGCTCCAGGGCTCCCTGGTGCCTCTCATGTTAACCCCCACTGCGCGTGCCCAACAAGGCCCTCTCCTGCTCCAGCTCCTCTCTCATCTACCTACTGCACTCGCAGCCTCACCAGGGATTGGAATTGGATGAGGCTTATGGATGCTGTTGGGCTATACATAGTCTCAAATAAAACATACCTTTTGTGGAGCAGTTGTATAGTTATTCCTATTTTATAGACGAAATGGGCTCAGAGATGCTAAGTTAATTCTAAGATCACACAAGCTATTAGGTAACAGATAAAACTCCAAAATCCTTTCCTCCTCCAACTACACTCATTTACCTCCCAGAGCCTCCAGAAAAGGCAAGCCTTTTAACCGGTGCTCACTACCCGAATATGAAAGTATTTCATAAAACTAAGTATGCTTTTTCCACTCTCTATCCTACTGCCTTCTCACCCTCAGAGCCTGCTGTGCACGTGCACATTCATAGGAAGAGATTCTCGCCACCCCAGCCCAGCTCCCCAGGACCTTTGAGGGGTGTGATTCCATCGGGGAGAGGCCAGAACCCTCCTGTTCTCAGCCTGACAAGTACAGTCAGAAAGAAACGGGTCTGCCAGTGCCTCAGAGTGAGAAGCACAGGGCCTCTGAGCTGGAATCAGGCAAAGCCCGAGGAACAGGCCTTCGGGGCTCGGGGGTGGGGCCGCCTCTGCCTGAACCATCGCGTCAGAAAGCACTGAAGTTCCCCAGAAAGCAGCTCCTCTTCCCATCAGTTTGTCCCAAACTGGAGGAGACTAAGGGGCCTGGCGTCTTCCTTCATAGCAGCCTTTTGCACAAGCATCTTCTCTGGTCCTTGAAACTGTCGTAAGGGCAGCTGTTCCTCACTTTTAGCGTAAGAGCACTCAGGGCCACAGCCGGTCAGTGCTGTTCCTCAGGGCCTCCTGTCCAGGTGCGCACAGTATCACCCTGTCAACGCGGACATTTACCGGCAGTTCGTTTCATGGGTCAGATTTTAAAATTATAAAAATAAATTATAGAATCGTGTTGTCAAATATGCTACCCACTAGCCACATGTGGCTATTTAAACTTAACTTTTTTAAATGTAAAAATTCAGTTCCTTAGTCTCACCAGCTGCATTTCGAGTGCTCCATAGCCACGCGTGGCTAGTGGCCAGTGAAAAGAAGACACACAATATAATCTGTAACCCACCATTGCTAACATTTGGGATATCCTTCCAGTCTTTTTCTGAGCATATTTCTTTTTCGCATTACTAAAATCACATTCCTGCAATTTGAATCTGGATTATTTTTTGCCACTGTCATGTCATGGAGAAGTCATTACAGCATCATATTAACGACTGGATAGCATCCCACCAAGGGATATATGATGGCGTTTAACTAGTTTCCTGTTGTTGGAGGTACATGTTGTGCCTAATTTTTTGCCCATTATTATCAACACAGTGACAAACGTGTTTGTGTGTAAGTGTTTTCTACATGTCACACTACTTCTTTAGTCCTAATGGAGATTGTGGACATAAAGGGCATGGCAATTCTTAAGGCTCCTGATACAATTGGCTGGCTGCTTTCCCCAAATGGACCAGCGGATACTCCCCCACAGGGGATGAGCATGCTCATTTTGCTGTGCTGGGTCTCGGTTTGGGACCTCCTGGTTTTGGTTGAGTTGAGATGCTTGCGCCTCCCTGAGCAGGATCCCAGACTGAGCACCTCCCCCGAAACAGGCAGGGGTAGCCCAGATTTCTCATCAGCCCCCAGGACTCGAACAGAACCCTTACCAGGAAGCACTTTTCCCCAGTCTGGAGGGAGTGGCAGAGGCTACACTGGGCTGGGGCCTCCTCCTGACACCCCAACATTGAGAAGAGAAAGAGGGAGCTCCTACTGTCAGGGTTTGACCTGCTGTTCGAGCACAGTACAGGTGCACCTCAGGAGAAGTAGGAACTTGGAGAAATAGTTTGAAATTTAGAAAATCCATGCCCACATTCTGGGGGATTTCTTTATTTTTTGGGGAAAATCATTCCATATACACAGAGAAGTTTATTAGAGAGCAACTTGACTATAAACTGGAGGTTCTCACGACCCTCCTCTGGTTTGGAAACTTGCAAAAGTGGCTCACAGAACCTAGGAAAACAGTTTATTGCCAATTTATTTCAAAGTATATTTTATTTATTTACTTTTAATATGTTTTTATTCATTTCAGAGAGGAAAGGAGAGATAGAAACATCAATGATGAGAGAGAATCATCAATCGGCTGCCTCCTGCATGCCCCCTACTGGGGATCGAGCCCCCAACCCGGCCATGTGCCTTGACCGGGAATCGAACCACAACCTCCAGGTTCATAGGTTGATGCTCAACCACTGAGCCACACTGGCTGGGCTCAAAGTATATTTTATTTAATTTAAATTCTTTATTGTTTGAAGTATTACATGTCTCCCTTTCCCCCCATTGACTCTTCCCAGCTGCTCCCACCCCCCAGCACATGCCCTCACCCCGCTACTACTGTCCGTGGCCATTGGTTATGCTCAAATGCATGCATACAAGTCCTTTGGTTGATCTCTTACCACCTCTCTCCCCTGCCTTCCCTCTTAAGCTGGACAGTCTGTTCAATGCTTCTGTGTCTCTGGCTCTATTTTGGTTCATCAGTTTATGTTGTTCATTATGTTCCACAAATGAGTGAGATCATGTGATATTTACCTTTCTCTGACTGGCTTGTTTCGCTTAGCATAATGCTCTCCAGGTCCATCCATGCTGTTGCACATGATAAGAGTTCCTTCTTTTTTACAGCAGCACAGTATTCCATTGTGTAGATGTACCACAGTTTCCAAGTATATTGTAAAGGATACAAACAAACAGCCCTATGAAGAGGTACATCAGCGAGGTCGGAAAGGTCTCAGCTGCAGGAGCTTCTGTGCCCAAGGAGTTGAGGTGTGCCACCCTCCCAGCACGTGAACGGTTCACCACCCAGAAGCTCTATGAACCCCGTGGTTCGGGGGTTTTATGGAGGCTTCATTACGTAGGCACGATCAATTATTAACTCAATTTCCAGTCCCCCTCCCCCTCGATGTGGGGGGGCGGAGCTGAAAACTCTGAGTTTCTCATCACCGCTCGGTCTTTCTGGTGACCAGTCCCACCCAGGAGCCCGCCAAGAGCTGCCTCATTATCATAAAGACACACCTATCGCCCAGGAGATGCCGAGTGTCAGGAGCCCTGTGTCAGATGCTCCTGTCATTCAGGAGATGATGAGTTTTAGGAGCTCTGTGCCAGGAATCAGGCAGAAACCGATATATGTGTATTGTGTCAGTTTGATGGGCGGTTTATGCCAACAAGTTGACTCATGATAAGCCTGTTTTGTATGCCCGCGGCCCTGGGTCATGCTGTATCGGGGCAGAATGCAGAGGATGCCTGGAGGTCAGTCACATGGGCACTGCTTGCCTGCAGGACCGGCCTCCAATAGAACCTTGGACAACCAGGCTGGATGTGCCTCTCTGGTTGGCAGTATTTGGCAAGTGTTGTCACTCAGTTTCCGGGGGGATTGAGCGCATCCTCATGCAACTCCGTGGGAGGAGACCCCTGGGAGGCTGACGCTGGTTTCTCCTGCATGTCACCCTGCACGCTCCCCTTTGCTGACTTCCGCCTGCACCCTTCTGCGTAATAAACTGCAAGAGCTTCCCCGAGTCCTGTGAGTCCTTCCAGTGGATCATTGCATTTGAGCCTGGCCCTGGGGACCCTCAGCACGATGTGATGACAGAAGCTTAGACGTAAAATGGTCTCTGTCTTCAGCCGCACTGATGACTTTCCACAGACACACGTCCTTCATTTATGCAACAAACGTTTCTTGAACACCCACAATGTGTAGACGTTGCATTTCAGGCACCGGAGTCCGGTCAGTGACTCGAAGATCTCTGCCCTCAGGGAGCGTGGGTTCCAGTGGGGACAGGGAGGCTCTAGCAGCACGCAGGGGAACTAAGGGGATAAATGCCGTGGTAAAAGGGGTAAAGGGAAAGTGGAGCCCGATGGGACCCAGGGTGCCAGGGTGGGGGTGGAGCTCACTGAGAAGGCGCGATGTGGCTTGACAGAGACGAGGGCGCTACCCTGAGGGTCACTGCTTCAAACGCTCTCTGGAGGACCTGCCCTGTCCCTGAGCACTGGGCACTGTGTGTGTGTGTGTGTGTGTGTGAAATCCTCACCAAAGATATATTTATTGATTTTTAGAGAGAGAGGAAGGGGAAAGAGAAACATTGATATGAGAGAGAAATATTGATCGGCTGCCTCCAGCACGTGCCCCAACCAGGAATTGAACCCGCAATCTTTTGGTGTACAGGGCGACACTGCACCCAACTCAGCCACCAGCCACGCTGGGCAGCGTTCTTTTTTTTTTTAATATATTTTATTGATTTTTTACAGAGAGGAAGAGAGAGGGATAGAGAGTTAGAAACATCGATGAGAGAGAAACATCGATCAGCTGCCTCTTGCACCCCCCCCCCCCCCACTGGGGATGTGCCCGCAACCAAGGTACATGCCCTTGACCGGAATCGAACCTGGGACCCTTGAGTCCGCAGGCTGACGCTCTATCCACTGAGTCAAACCAGTTTCAGCTGGGCAGCGTTCTTATTCTGTAATGAGTACCGAATCGCTTAGGGAGCTTGTGAAACACACACACACACACACACACACACACACACACACACACACACAGATGTCCAGACCTCTTTGTGTGCGTGGAGGGAGGAGGGGGGTTAATATTTTACCAGTAAACACGCACTTCCAGTTAAGCTGGACACCGGTGGCCTGTGAGCTACAGTAGGGACATCCCCGCTAGGCAGCCGGGCAGGTGGAGAAGACACAGCCCTTGCCCTGAAAGAACGTACTCTTCAGTGACATGCGGGGCATCTGGATGACATGTGACGCCTTTTGGAGCATTTCTCTGCCATTAGTACACCCCCCGGGCTTTCTGAATTGACAATTGTGGGGAGAGGAGAACTCTGAAGGGACACATGTTGAGGCACTCGGGGAGGAGTTAGGGGACAGAAATGAATACCTGGGTGCCGAGATCCTGGGAACTGTCCTACGGGAAGGCGAGTGCGCGCTGATCCTTCACGGGTCTCCGCAGACCTCCCCTCCCACCTCTGTGATGCTGGTCACCAATACCCTCCTGACCGCTCACTGTCCACACCTGGCTGACACTGAGATTGCACTCTACGTTCCTCTTCTTGTCTTCCTCCCGTTCCGCAGTGAGAAGTTGATTTGCGATCTCCTCTAACAAGACGGCCAGTATGTTTTCTTTTCTGCACCCATAAGTCTCAAGAACTTTTGTTTTCTATCTCGTTCCCTACGTCTGCTGTCTCCCAGTGGCTAGCTCCAAGGTCGTCGTCATCTGGGGAGGCTGAACGCTCAGCCCACCAGGAGGGGCTCCCTGGCAGCACTCATGGTTGCGGGGACCCCGAAGGCAGGTGCAGAACTGATTCCCCTTTCTCCTCAGCCGTGAGGCCTGCAGCCTACAGTCTGCCGCCCGACCACACAGCGCCACGGCCTGGAGGGACAGAGGCTTTGGTCCCGTGGAGACTGATAGATAGAAGGGCCCTTGGAGAGAGGAGCAAACCCTGTTGGTGCTGCTCCCTGATCCCCTTGGGTCCCCGGTCACCAGCCGTGTCCATCCTGCAGCTTCTGGGTGTTCATTCCTCAAGGCTCCTGTCAGCAACTGTCTTCAAAGGCTAGGACATGGGCTGCCAGGCCCTGGCCAGGTAGCTCAATTGGCTAGATCATCGTCCTGATACGCCAAGGTTGTGGGTTCAATCCCCAGTCAGGGCACATACAAGAATCAACCAATGAGTGCATAAATAAGTGGAACAACAATTCGAGGTTTCTCTCTCTCCCTTCGTCTCTCTCTAAAATCCATAAAAACAAACAAACAAACAAAAACCATGGACCACCAGAGCCACTTCACCCAGATACACCAAGAACTGGAAGTGCTTGCAAGTTTACGTCCTCTGGGCCGTCGGAGCCAGTGACGGAGTGACTGGCGGGTGCAGGAGCGTGAAAGTGCTGTACTGTCTGTCCCTTTGCCCAGGCGGGACAGTCCCCGGCTACGTTACACCCAGAGCTCCCTGCAGGATCAGGCCAAGGCTGGACCTGCCCCTGAAGTCGAGCACTGACTTCTTCCCTATTCTGCTTTCCCCACCCACTCAGCGTCATGGGGATACTTCCTTGTAAACCACTTGTGACTGAATCTGTGCCGTCTAACCTGAGACAGAGAGACAGGTGTAGCACTAAAGCAACAGCTCACCGTTCTTTAGAGAGAAGGGACAAAATGAGGGGGGGTGGGGAGAAAAGCTGACCTCTCCCCTCCCCCATCCTGGACTGCCCAAACCTGCCTGGCTGAGCCTCTCTAACAGGGCAGTGCTAGTGCCCAAGGAGAGGTGGCACCATGCATCAGACTGCCCTGAACCATGGTGAGTGCAAACTCAGTATCGATTCTAGGCAAAGACAAAGGAGTAAATCTGGAGCCCAGACTTGGAGCAAATAACTTCAAAATTCACACAAAGCGGACTCACCCTTCTTAGTAAGCCCAGAAAGCTGTCAGACAGTTCTGGCTGTGCTGAGACCAACATGAAACTTGGCGGGACAAGGAACTTTCCATCCCATCTTTGCTCAGCCTGCCCTCTGCTGGAATGACTCGTGAACAGTATCAGGAGAGAGAAACCCAAGGCAGGAGGCTTCCGAAATCCCACGCAAATCCTACTCTTCCTTCAGGCTCCAATTTAAATGTCACCTCTTCCAGGAAGCCCCCTCCATGATTCTTGCCGTTAAAGGCAAGTTCTTTAACGTGAGCTCTCACAGCCCTTCCTGTACACTTCCCGAATGGTGCTGTCTGTCTTACGTCATGGTCATATAGTACACATATTATCTCCCCAACTAATTCGTGAGCTCCCAAAGGAAAAGCATTTTTTTTTTCTTGAACTTTAGTCCGGAAGGATTTTGCACCTGCCCAGAAATGTCTCCTACAACCGAACCCTAAGTTTACATCATTAAAGAGAGACCTTTGAATTCCAATGCGTCTCCAGAAAGACCCAATGAAAATGTAACTGTGAAAAGATGTGAACACGCTGCCTAGGCTGGGAGCCATTGGCCACTTAGGCATTAGCAGATTAGCAGAGCCCAGAGCTCAGGGGTCCTGATGACAAGGGCAATTAGGTGGCAAAAAGGTGAGAAATGGAAGAAGGGTAGAGGATGGAGGAGGAGAGAGTTGAGCATGACACACTTTTGAAGAAAGTTGACTGGATGAGGTTGGGAGAGGTAGGGGCATGGGAGGGAGGGAGGAGGGAACTAAGGACCCACTTACCTTGGGGTAGAGATTCCAAAAGGAAAGATGGGGACACTAATCAAAGGGGCGTTTCATCTTGTGTAGAACTGAGAAGAGAACTTTGGCTCCAAATACAGGAAGAAAGCAAAAGTAATAAATAATTAACTGCCAGCAGAACCTAACATTATGTCAACTTCATTAATCACAAAGTTTAGCATTGATAGTCACTCTATTTGAAAAGAATTTGTGGGTTAGATTTCCCCACGTCATAAGAATTCCCGAGTAGAGATGGTGACTTCTGAGAAATCGTAGCCAATGGCAAATTAAATATTATTCAGAGCCAAATAATTTCTAAAACAAAACTATAAAAATCCTTTCAAATTTTCAGGGCAAAATTATAACTATTGTGGGTTGTGAGTGCACTTTAACAGGTTTGATATAATAAAGGTGGGCATCCCTGGGGCTTACAAAGTTCCTTAAATGGCCTTGGGTACCAAAGACCAGTTTCATCCGTCCCCTTAGTTACACTCTTGATGACATCACAGGCTTCACCTCCCACAGACCCATAGATGAGCTATTTCCTCCTCTGAAACACAACTTAAACTTACCTTCCTGTCCACCCCCTGGGCCAACAGCTCAACATTAATTGGCTGATTAAATGCTTGCACTAAATAACTGAAAAGTTTTCCTGTTCCCCAGGGACCTGCCAGAGGGGCCCACTGTTATTTATTTCTTAGGTACATTTTATGAGTCTCTTACCCATTTACAAAACAAAACCGAATACATATTCTCCTCTTTCCCCTTTTACATAGCCATTAATACACTGTGTACCTTGTCTTCGCTAGTTAAACATCCAATCCCCTTTTTAAAACCCTTAATTATGAGGAAGCTACTAGTACCCCTCCCCCCAAAATGGTCAGGAGGGAGAGAAACATACAGCCCTTAACGTTAAGCGCCCAGTCAGTCACCGGTGACTGACACTATACTTTCCGTCCAGAAGACAAAACAGGCTGGGCGCTTAATGTGTTAAGGAGGTAGAAGCAGTTTGTATCCAGTCAGAAAACACTGAGCTACAGAATGTCGTTATTTAATGCAGAGACAGTTCAGACATCAGAAGAGAATGCCAAAGCGGGGGTCTGACGTGAGCGAGCCCTGCAGAAGCCTGAGGGCCAAGGGTGACAAGCTTTATTGCAAGAGAAGTGGTGATAGAGAAGGCCGATGCATTGTCCTTCTCCCTCTCCTCCTCTCCCTCCTCTTCCTTTCCTTCCTCTCAGATTCTTGATGGAAATAAAAAAGATTGCTGAGAAGTCTGGAGGAATAGCCACGTGGAAGCAGCGAGAAGCCGGTTGTTCAATAAAAGCTGAGCACACGCTGGTTGGATAGGAGCTGAAGGGCCTGATCACGGCAGGGCTGCAGAGAACTCGACATGAATGCAAGAGACCCCGGAAGCTGGGCTTGGGTCCATCATTAAGGGAGGAAAGCAAGAAAATGCAAGTTTTAGTTGAGCCATGTTATCTCTTCTTGCATCTGGAAACACACAGGATTTTAAAAACTGGCTGCTGTGGCCCAGGCAGGACACAGCGCAGCAAAAACAGATCAAGTCCATGTTTGATGGGGCTGGCTTTCTAGTCAGGGAGAAAGACAGCACACAAATACACAGCAAACACATGTGACCTAACATCAGGCTGTGCTCGGTGCCACAGAGCCATAGAAAGCAGGGAAAGGGACGGAGAATGACAGGGCTGTAGGGGACGTGGCTTCAGCCCGGGAGCCCGGCAGTGCCTTTCTGGGGTGGGTGCTGTGGGCAGAGACCTGACTGGATGGAGGGAGTGGGCTACGGCAGCACCTGCACCGTCAGTGCTCCAGGTGGGAGAGACAGCGCTTGGGAATAGGCAGGGCTTAGTGGGGGACGAGGTTGGGGAGGGGGTCACTAGGAGCAGAGTCCCAGGGAGAGGCTCATTAGTGGGGTGCGGACAGCATGTAAAAAAGGAAACAGAATAGGACAGAAAACATCAGAATGCACTGCATGTGGTACCGGATGTTGTTTCGGGAAATGTTTGTTTCAAAGACGTATGTGTGCACAACATAAATGATATTTATTACTGGAAGCCCAGTGCACGAAATTCGGGCACAGGTAGGGTCCCTTGGCTTGGCCTGTGATCAGGGCCAATCGGGGCCTTCCAGCTGCCGGCTGGGGCCTTCCTTCGTTCCGCGCCACCCCCTGGTGGTCAGCATGAGTCATAGCGAGCAATCGAACTCCCAGTCTCCCGGTCGAACTCCCGAGGGGACGCTTTGGATATTAGCCTTTTATATAGATAGATAGATAGTAGGTGTTCCAGTCAAAAGTTTGAAAGCCGTGATGTGGAGATACTTAATCTGGACCTGGATCACCTTTACACAAACACACACTTCCATATATCTAGTAATACCTATAATAATAAAAGTGTAATATGCAAATCGACCGAACGACCAAGCAGCAGAACTACCGTCCAGACGACCATGCTATGACATGCACTGGCGCCAGGCCAGCCAAGGCGGGTGTGATGCAATTGTTGGGGGGACCCTGCCATCGCTCCATGATTGCCCCACAGAGTGAGGCCCAGGCCAACGCCGCCAGAGCGATCGATCGGGGGGTCGGGGGGAGGCTCCACCATCGCCTCAAAGAGGGAGGCCCAGGCTACCAGGACAGCGGCGCTGTGGAGGATGGTCCGGGCATCCCTCTACATGACGATCAATCTGGGGGCCCCGCGATCGATGGCCCCACAGAGGGAGGCCCAGGCCACTGGCCAGCGATGCTTTGGTGGGTGTGCAGGGCCAGCCAGTGATCGCTCCACAGAGGGAGGCCCAGGCCAGCCAAGTGATCGCACCCCACGCCTGTCACCCACAGAGGGAGGTGACCGGTGGAGGGGGGGGGGGGAGCAGCGTCACACAGATGGCAAGTAGTGGCAGTGGCAGGGGCGGGGCCAGCTGCGGGCAGTCAGGGGAAGGAAAGCCCCGATAGGCCCTAATCACCGGCCAGGCCTAGGGGACCCTACCTGAAGGGTCCTGGATTGCGAGAGGGTGCAGGCCAGGCTGAGGGACACCCCTCCTATGCATGAATTTCATGCACCGGGCCTCTAGTATATAATATACATATATACATGCCTAAGTTCTTGTCCTTAAAAAGACTGGGTATGAGTGAGCTTCTGGATCCCTCTCCTCCTCTCTCTGGCTGACACATGGCCAGCCCCACTGTAGGAAGCGGTTATAGGGTTAAGCCTCGGACTGACCTGCTGGCAAAGTCACAAACAAGTCCCAAGCTTGGAAGGGCACAGTCCTCTAAGCATAATTAAGCTTGATCCTGTAACTGATCCCTAGATCTTTCCTGGGTAGCTAGTGGGCTGTGGGAGGGGCAGCAAGTGCTGCCAAAACAAGTGAAACTTACAAGAACATTATCAATTGCCTTGTTTGTCCCTGATTATAAATAAAGCCTCAGCTTTGCAGTCTGGATCTGTTCTGTGGCCTCAGCAAGGCACAGAAAGATCCACCCAGCTCCCAGCTTCATGAATCTATTTCTGCGTCTTGTTTTCTTTATTTCTAATATTTCTCAATCCCTGGCAGCCTCCATTTAGAACCGGTTCGTTCATCTCTCTTTCCGCGCGGGATGCGAAAAAGGGAGATCCCCGCCATGTCTGACCCCCGCCACATCAGGCCCCCGCACCCCACGACATCTTTTCCTATTAGCTGCAGCAGCGGAGCCCAGATCTCATCCCCAGGGGAAGGTTTTCCGGCAGCTAACCTGAGGAAGTCCCCCAACCTGTTCTCTACCCGTAGGCATCTTCATAGCACCACACAGGCAAGACTAACAGCCAACCAAGACCACTGGAGAGGACCTCACAGAGACAGTGCACAAGGAGTGGCCTACGAAAAGCAGGGCCAGGGCGAATGTGCTTGGGAGATGAGATGACTTTGGGCCTCCACACCGCAGCCCACCCCACTCTCCAAGGGGGCTGACTGGCCCGGCCGGCGTGGCTCAGTGGTTGAGCATTGACCCATGAACCAGGAGGTCACGGGTCGATTCCACGGCTCGATCCTCAGGGTGGGGCGTGTAGGAGGCAGCTGATCCATGATTCTCTCTCATCACTGATGCTTCTATCTCTCTCTCCCTCTCCCTGCCTCTCTGAAAGCAATAAAAAGGTATTTTATTTTTAGAGGTGGCTGGGCAGAGGTGGTAGATTCAGAGGCTTGGCTTTCGTGCGAAGCCAGAAGGTCGGCGGCCCAGCCCTCACTGTCAGTGGGTAGTAACTTGCCTTGTTAGTTGCAAAATGGGGATATGGTTCTGACTTCCCTTTTCTTTCCTCTCTTCCCCCTCTTATCAACTTTGTTTTAATCATGATTAATGTAAATAAATAAAAAATGTTTGAGAAATAAAAAGAACCAAGTGATCTTCTGAATCCGCAGGTAAGGATCAAGGGAAAGAGAAACTGATATTTATTGAGTTCCTACTACATGCCAAACAGTGTGTCACACAGATTATATTATTCTTCATGGCAACACTGGAAAATCAGTATTTTCTCTCTGTGAAAAGGGAGCAAGTGGGCAGAAAGGTTAAGTAACTTTTCCAAGGTTGCACAGCACGAAATCAGCAGAGCCGGGATTGCACTCAGGGCGGACTGTCTCCGGCTCTCTCTTGCCCCGCCCCTTCTGTGTCCCTGGGGTGCTCAGGGCCGCTCCGTGTTTGTTATTTGGCTACTTGGCCCTGTTCCTTCTGCAGAGGCTCTTTGTCGAACCCAGTATAGCAGACTCACCATCTGGGAATGCTACTTTTTCCCACATCATGTGGTGGATTAAAAACAGCCGCACATTCTTTGCTGCTTTTCCTCCCAAGGGATGGAGCTTATTTTCTCCACCTCTTGAGTCTGGGCGGCCCTTTTGATTTGCTTTGGCCAGTAGAACCTGGCGGTGGGGATGTACGACTTCCAAGCAAGGCTCAGGAGACCTAGCAGCTCCCACTTTGGCCCTCTGCCCAGAGACCACCATGCTGAGACGTCCCGGACAGGAGCGCCTGGGGAGGCCAGGGACCGTGGGCATTCCTGCCCTGGCCAAGGCCCCAGACACAAGTGAGGCCGCTCTGCACCACTCCACCTCGAGTGCAGCGGCAGGAGTGAGGCCAGGAGGGACCCACGTAAGAACTGCCCTCTCAACCCACAGAATGGTAAGAAATGATAGACTGGTGATGTTTTCTGCTCCTAAGTTTTGGGTGGTTTGAGTGGCAATAGGTAACGGATACATTTATAGGAGAAGCCATTGTATTGAGTGCTTTTCCCCTACACTTACCCAGAGGGTTTTTCCCCTTGCAATAGTAAAATATTTATCTACGGGCCTTCTCTCCCTAGGTGTCCCCAGCTTAGGGCCCCCTGCCATGGGGGAGAGACTCCAGGCATCTCCTGTGCCAATCAGCTACATCACTGCTAGGGATGTGTGCCAAGCATGGGAAGGAGGTGCCCAAGCCAGGAAACTAGACCCCTGTTTAAATGACAGTTGTCATGGAAAAGCAGAATGTCCGAAACTGACTTCAAAGAATAGTGTGTTCTTCAATGGCATCTCACCACCTGATATTGGGAGGAAGTTAGCAAGCCAGAGGGAGACACAATGGCAGATGGAAGAGGCCACGTGGTGGCCATTCTGCAGGCAAGAGAGGAACAAAATAACTTCCATTTCCAAGAAGTTGTTTCTTTTTTCTTTTAAAAAATGTTTAATTGATTTCAGAGAAAAGAAGGGAGAGAGAGAAACATCGATACGAAACATTTCCTCCCATATGCACCTTGACCAGGGGATCGAACCCGCAACTTGGGTATGTGCCCTGACTGGGAATCGAACCTGCCACCTTTTGGTGCACAGGATGACACACCAACCAGCTGAGCCACACTAACCAGGTCTTTGAGTTCCCAGACAGCAAGACACTAGTAGAATCATAGAAGTCAATTCATTCCAACAAACAATTCTGAGCACCTGTTAAGTGCCACACCCTCTGCGTGGGAACGCAGCGATAACACCATTCCTGCCCTCCAGGAAGTCAGAGCAGAGCGGATCAAGTCCAGAAGCTTTAGTTATAAGTAGCATGAATGTAAAATTCCAGGGCATCTGCAGCAGCTGTAATATGCTATAACGATATCTGTGGTTTCCATTGGTAACCAAGTCACAGGTACCTCAAATTCTGCTGGAGTTTGTTGCCAACTTTCATCATTGAAGAGAATGCTAATTTTCAGTTAGTGATCAGAGAAAATAAAGATTTTTTTTCCCATTCAAGTTCACAGTTTCCCTAAATTCTACCAGCAGACACTAGGTTCAGATGTCCTGTGTCCAGTGCAATGTTTTGTTTTGTTTTGTCTTTCACCTATACACCACATGCTCCCCCTCCCGTGGCTTTACAGCATCTCATCTGTAAATATTTCAGCATGAATCGCCAAAAGACAAGGACTCCTAACTATGAGGACATAATCATAATGCCATATCACACCTTAAAAATTAACAATCATTGCTTAATATCAAATATTCACTCAGTTCGGTTTTGCATGTTTATTTTTTACAGTTTGTTCAAATTAAGATCCAAGTATTCAATTGAATGATAGGTCTCGAGTTCTTTTCAATCTGTAGCTTCTTCCCTTTCTCTCTCTTTTTTCCTTTCAACTTAGATGTGGAAGAAACCAGGTCATTTGTCCTGTAGAGTTTCCCACAGTTAAGATTTTGCTAGTTGCATGTCTGTGGTATTATTTTAAATATTCCTCCATTCCCTATACTTCTCTTAAATTCAGATTTTATTTATATTCGCAGGAGTATTTTAGAAGATACAAAATGTATGGTTGTCTCTCCTTTTGGGATGTCAACAGTAATATTCAATCCATTATTAGTTCTTTCAGGGATACAAAATGGAGATATTTTACTTCTATCATTCCGTCTTGATTTATTAGCTGGAATATTTCTACAAAGAGAAAATTCTCATTCGCTATTTGGTTATCCTGCATATACCCATAGGAAAGGTATAATATGTTTGAACCAGTTTTCAACACAAGAATTGGCTCCTAGCATGGGTGTGAGCAGCAGCTCCAGTGCCGGCTGTGGGTGCAAGTGGGGTCGGCGCCAGTAGTGGGTGGGAGAGGCAGCTGCCAGCCCCGATGGCCCCTCAGGAGCAGGGGGAGGTGGAGAAGCCCTGAGGGGCGATCAGGGCTAGCTGCCGCTGCTCACACCCACTGAGGGCGCTGATCGATCAGAACTGGCGCCAGGTGCCGGCAGCAGGTACGAGCGGGGCTGGCATCAGCAGCAGGTGCGAGTGCCAGGCAGGAAAGCGGCACACAGGAGCAAAGAATTTTCAGTAACCACCAGAGCCTTGCCCCGATGACAGTGATCAGTGCCCTGCCTTGGTCTGGCGCCCCCACTCACCTGCATCCCCTGGTGGTCAGTGCATGTCATAGCAACCAGTTGTTCGGTTGTTCCGCCCTTTCGTCTATTTGTATACTAGCCTTTTATTATATAGGATTTGTTAGAATGTCTAACATATTTCATTACTTTATACATTTTTATTGCTCATAAGCATATTCACATACATAATCTACATATAACATTATAGGTGCGGGGTGTACATTATATTCAAATATGTAATTCTTTAGATACCTGATAAAATTAAACATTGACTTTAACTTTAAAATATAATTAACATTATCAATATATCAAACAAAACAATGAATATTTTATCTCATTAATCTATCTTAATAAAATGTGATAGTTTCTTTAAGAAAAAAACATGTGTGCCATAGATTCCAATTATTCTGAAGTGGCTCACCCAGGGTGATATTTGTTTGTTTTTAATCTTTATTGTTGAAAGTATGTCCTCCTTTTCCCCCCATTGACCTTTTCTAGCCTGCCCTCCCCTGGTCCCAATCCTTCACCACCCTATTGTCTGTGTCCACGGGTTATGCATATATGCATACAAGTTCTTTGGTTGATCTCTTCCCACCCACCCCAGCCTTCCCTCTGAGGTTTGACAGTCTGTTCGTGCTCCTATGCCTCTGGGTTGCTGAAAGCCAAACGATGGTGATAAGTCTTTTAAATGTACATTTATAACGTTTGCACTTTTGTGTGTATTATACATTAATCTGAACGTTAATTTAAAGAAGAAATTGGATCTTATGTTATATTCTAAAGGAAGTAGGACTGAAGAGAGGCAGGGTGGAGTCAGGACATGGAGGCAGCCTTTTGGTTTCAAAGTAGCTGTTGCATTTCTCTAGGGAAGCACCAAAACATACAAGATATTTAAGATACATGCAAAGTAATGTATGATATCTGATATAAAATGGTGGGTAGAAGAGGAAAATACAACTAGTAGTCAGATTTCAGTAAATCTCAAATACCACTGACTGTAGAATGTACCGATATTTTAACAAACTATTTATAGAGAAAAATATGAAACCATTAATTATTGCTAATTAAATATGAAACCATGCCTTAACCATGGTCTCGGTGACACATGAATTGGTCATAGCGCTTCTCATTGCCTTTAGATTTCTTTGATTTATTCCAAGGAACTTGGCATTTTTCCTATCTTCAGTTGTCTTAATTGCTTGGCTTGTGATGTTATGATAGACATGCTTTTGCATATATTTCAGGAACAAAATGAAGTACAATTTCAGCTAATTGTGGGTCTCTTCCTTTCTCGGGTCCTGTAAAGCTCTTGGTCAGTCTTTACAAGAGAATTGAGCAGTTTGGCCATTCTGCCAAGTGATATGTTTGCTTTATTACTACCAATTTGCCCCGGCTGCTCTCTTTCTTTGCCTTCTTGTGACTACAATAACCTTTTGTCTCAATGAAAATCTTTTAAAAGGCATTTTAAACATCAATCAAACTCATCCACAGTGATGCCAATGGAAGAGCCATGGCCAAGTTCACACACGTGGAGGCAGTGACACAGCGGCTGCCCGGCCAACAGTGACCATACGAGGCTTCTCGATTTCCAGAGATGTTAAAATGTGAGAAAATGTGTATCTTAGAACCGATGATTCAGTGTGTTGAAGGGAAAGGCAAAGTCAGAAAATTACTATTTACAGAGTTAGAGGAAGTCTTACATACTTGCATAATTTGGGCTGAAAATAAGCAGGATGTATTTCAAGAACCTAGAAGAAAGTCAGGGAGTAGGTCAAAGGAAAAGAACATAGTTTGCCTAAAATAAATATACTATGCTTGATGGAGGCTGGTGTTCATGAACTTGATATGGAGAAGCACGGCTGGTCTCCCTCTCCGCTTTGGAGGCAAGGTGATATGATAACTTAGAGCAGTGGAGTGTTGATAAATGTTTAGCAACCAGCTTTCTGGAAAAGAAACTGTACATATCTATAAGTTTATTATAAACTTTACTGATATAAGTGATGTGTAAATTGTCAATTAGCTCATTGAGTCCCATAGATTGCTTTTGTAGGTTTTTCCTTAACTCTGTATCCATAGCCAACCTGTGATGCTAATGGCAAATGAGTACAGTTCTGGCATGAATGTTGGTTGATATTTTTGTTTACATGAGTGAGTAAGAGCAAAGTGAAACAGAAAAGCATACGTTGGAACTTCACTCATTTGTCAATGACATGAGTTTTTTGCTGAATTGGATAGCAGTCTTCTAAGACAGAAAAAATATCTTTCTTCAATGTTTCTGTGTTATGAAAAATATAATAGTTATAGACACAATACATTTAAGTTTAGTCTATATTATTCACATTTTCCCACCACCTTCATAAGTCTGAACAATAAAAATGATAAATCAAGTCGTGATATGTAGTGTATGCCAATTGCTGTGTTGTAAATACTCCCACCATAGCTAATTTTCACTTGTCAATATGAAGGTGGAAAGAGATGTGTGTAATAGCACAGCATTAGGTAGTATTTTCACCCTGCAAATTAAATAGATGTAGATTACCTTAAGAGCATAGACACTAGTAAAAATTAATAATAATCAGGTTGTGATAAATTTTGAGTATTTATTACCTTTTTAAAAATATAATTTATTTAATTGTAAGTTTGCATCATTTAATTTTTAATAATGGCTGTGTTTAACAAATACTCACAAAAATTCCTAAACTATTCACTATCAGCTCTTACAAGCCTGTATGAGTCAGCTCCAGCACACCTCTGCTTTGGGGTCACACAACTTCAGGTTTATATCTAACATTACCAGTTCCTTATTCTTTAACCATGGAGAATTCACCCAGCCTCTTCAAGCCCGGGTTATTTCTACACCAGAGCTACTAATACCTACATCACAGAGCGGAGTGAGGGGAACAAGGTCAGGTTTGTGGAGTGCCAACATCAACACAAAGTAGGAGCACAGTTTCATTTTTTTCTCTTCCTCTGGTCTTACTCTTGTTTCATCCAACCTGAAAATGGCTTGTTAAAATTATCTTCCTGAAACAGAGATATTGCTCTGTCAGCCCTTTGACTTACATTGGTATTAAGCACAAACTTCAATTTGCTATCAAAGTCCACATCTCACCAATCTCATTTTTTCATTACTTTTCAAGATGTTGTCTGTGCCTCGACTACAAGTCTGTTGACATCTCTTGCATCGTCCTTGTAGACCCCAATTCCACACCGTTGTTCCTGGCATTCCTTCCCAGGAGATCGCTGGACCATCTGTGCTGTCTTCTGCCTTCCCCGGGAAACACATCTCCATGAGGCTTCCCCTGTTAGCCCCTTTTCACAATAATATCTAACCTGTATCGAGTGCTGGGGAAGTGCCAGGAACTGTGCAAAGTGCTTTATATGCACCATCCTATTTATTTGTCCAATTTAGAGATGAAGAAACAGAGACCGAGCAAGAATAAATAACTTGCCCAAGGTCATACAACTAGTGAATGGTGAAGCTGGGATTGCAACTCAGGTGGTCTGACTCCAGAACTTGGTTTCTTAGACATCATGTCCCACTTAACTGCCTGAACAATTACCTTTTAAAATAAATTACCTCTGTTTGTTTTAACATTAATATATCACATTTTTGGCCACTTGCATATCTAGGTTTATATGCTTTATCATAGTACCGTATTCTTGAGGACAGAGGTATTCATTGATCGAACATTTATAAAGTGCTCTACCTATGTATCAGGCAGTATACTAGGCACTGGGGGACCAGTCCTAGGTTAAAGAAAAGACAAAACATCCACAGAGCAGAATACTATGCAGCTATAACAAAGAATGAGGAGGCTCTCTGTGTAAGAACACGGGAAGATTTCCAAGATACACTGTTAAGTGAATAAAAAGCAAGGTGCAGAATACTTCATGCACTATGCCACCTTTTGTGTAAAGTATGAGGAGGGGTTAAAATTTTTTCTATGTTTACCCATTAAAAAAAAACACAAACCCAGTCCTTATCATTATGAACTTCACAGTACAAACAAAATACTATAATAATGCTACATAATTGATGTACAATGGAAACTTAACCTTCAAAAAAATATATATTCTGAAACCTTCATAAAGCCCTAAAATAAATACCACTGGGCCAGTGCAGACCAGCTGTTTAATAAAGTCTCATACTCCCCTTCCAGAATGTAGAGCTGTTGCTGAGAAGTGACTTCTAGCAAAGGACTATATTTCCCAACCTTCCTTGCATGTGGGACCCTGTGATTAAATTCTAGCCAATGGAATGTGGGCAGAAGTGGTGTGAGCAAGTCCAGGCCTAACCATAAAAACTTTCTGTGGGATCTGCAGGCGGGAGGCTGACATCCAGGAAGTTCCAGAATGACTGTGTGGGGCAAAGCTATGTACACTATGCTGTACCCCTGAAACCATGGGGCTGCTGCCCCTTGGGCTGCAGATGAGACATGAAGTCCTATTGTGTGTACTTACAGTATTTATCTGTTATTGCAGTTGTATTACCTTCATTAATACACCACTCTCCTATACAATTTTCCTCTCAAAATATAACTAAAAATTTTAAATGACTCCTTCAGACTCTTACTAATTTATCTCACCTGATAAGCATACTTTTGTACACTGGCTGGAACATTTGCTGAAACCGTTTTACAAATTGATTTTTCTTATTTTTACATAATACCTTTGGTAGGATCTTCCATATCACAAAGCTATGCCACAGACATATGTGGCATCTCACTCTTTAGGTGATCCAATATTTCTTTTTTTTTTTTTTTTTTGCCAGAACTATATTTTCTTAGACCTTTTAACTTCTATCTCTAGTGTTAATAGCTGCCAATTTTTATGTTCTTTTTCTTCCTTTAATATTTTTATTTTACTACCAGATACATCATCCATACAGCAGAAGGCATAAAACAGAGAGTACAATTTTCAAGAAACACTAGAATACAAAGACATGTAAAATGTCAAGCCAAGCAACAAAACACTGCCAGCCCCAAGAACCCTCTAGGAGTCCCTCCCCAATTACAACTCCTTTTCCTTCCCCCACAGCGGAAGCCACTAGCCTGACCTTGGTGATAATCATTTCTTTACTTTTCTTTATCCTTTTTACCAACTATGCCCGATGCCCAAATTATGTAAAGTAGTTGATCTGTTGTTGAACTGTACATAAAGGGAGTAATCAGCTCTATGTACATGTGTGTTGCTTTTGTTTGTGAGAGCATCCATGTTGTTTCAGGCAGCTCTAGTTAGTTCATTTTCATTGCTGTTCAGTAGTCCTTTCCGTGAATATACTGCATTGCAGGTATTCATTCTACTGTTGAAGGACATTGGACTGTTGGAAACATTGCTGTTATGAACATTCTTTTTCGCATGCCCTGGTAGAGATGAGCATGCGTTTCTCTAAGGTATATCCCCTGGGAGTGAACTGCTAGGGTATGGAAGAGGCCTGTCTTCAGTTTGACTGGATAAAGCCATACTGTTTTGCAAAGTAGTTGTACTACTCCACATGCCCACCAGTGGTGTGTGAAAGTTCCCCTCATTCCTCATCTATGCCAACATTTGGTGTTACATTTTTCGTCAATCTGATAGGCATTTCTTTGTGGTTTTAATTTGAATTTTTGATTATTAATAAGTTTATAGGTTCTATATTTATTGACCATTTAGATTCCCTTTCATTTGAAATGCCTAGTTTAAGTCTTTTGCCAAGTTTCTAATAGTGGTTTTACTCTTGATTACAGGCGTTCTTAATCCTAGATCGGTGTCAGTTATATTTGTTTCAAATATTTTCCCTGCCTTGTCTTTTCACTCCCCTTATGGAATCTTTTGGAAAATAGACACTCTTAACTTTATCAGGCCTGGATTTATCTTTTCCTTTATAGGGAATGTTATTTGTGTCTTGTTTAAGAAATCTTTCTTTCCCCTGAGGTGATAAAGTTGTTTTCCAGTATTACATTCAAAGCCTTTATAGTTCTGGCTTTCACATTTAGATCTCTATTTCAGCTGAAAGCAGAGGTCTAACTTCATTATTTTCCACGTGGTTACCCAGTTGTCCCAGCACCATTGATTGAAAACTCTGTCATTTTCCCAGTGATCTGCAATGCCACCTGTGGTCATTCATCAAGGGTTCATATACGTGGGGATTGTTTTGGGGATTTCCATTCTGTCCCATGGATCTATTTGTCTAACCTTGTACCAACATCATATTTATTTTCCCCATTTCAGTTTTCTTTTGTCATTCATTCAGCACATTGATTCTGAGTGCCTGATACTGTTCCAGGTACTGAGGATAAAGCAGTGTCTAAAGCAGACAAAAATCCCTGCCCTCCCAGAGTTTATGTTCTAGTGGGAGAGTCAGACAATAAATAAAACCCATAGTATGGTAGGTGATGATACATGCTAGGTTGAAAAATAAAGCAGGGAAGGGGAGAGGAAGTGTTGGGGGCGGGGCTGAAATTTTAAATGGATGGTCAAGAAGGGCGTCCCGAGGAGACCTCTCAGTTCATGTCTAAAGGGAATAAAGGGGTGCCCTGTGGCTATCTGGAGGCAGAGAGGTGCAGGCAGAAGGTTCAGCAAGAGCAGAAGCCCTGAGACGGGCCTTTCCCTGGTCCCTCTGAGTAACAGGTGAGGCGAGTATGTGTGTGTGATGTGAGTGAAGATAAAAAGAGAGGCCACGAGCCCTGGCAGTGTGGCTCAGTGGTTGAGCATCGTCCCAGGTTCGATATCTGGTCAAGGCACATGTCTGGGGTTGCAGGCTCAGTCCCCAGGAGGAGGCATGCAGGAGGCAGCTAATGGATGTTTCTCTCTCCCTTTCTCTCTGTAAAATAAATAAAAACATATTTTAAAGAAGAGAGAGTGAGGTCATGAGAGAGTCAATAGTGGCCAATCATGGGGGTGGGGAGGTTATAATTCCCAGTACAGAATTTGCTTTTTACTGCTATTAGATGGCCTGAGTGGAGTAACTTGATCTAACTTCTATCTAAAAGGATCCTTCTGGCCCAGCTGGCATGGTTCAGTGGTTGAGCATCGACCTATGAATCAAGAGTCACGGTTCAATTTCCGATCAGGGCACATGCCCGGGGTGCGGGTTGTGGGCTCTGTCCACAGTGTGGGGCATGCAGGAGGAGGACTATCAGTGATTCTCTGTCATCACTGATGTTTCTATTTCTTGCTCTCCCTCTTCCTTCCTCTCCGAAATAATATATATATATATATATATATATATATATATATATATATATATATATTTTTTTTTTTTTTTTAAAAGAAGACTCTTATGGATGTTGAACTGGGAAAAGATTGAAGAGGGACCAGGGTAGAAAGAGGAGATTAGCTAAGAGTCTGTTGAGACAAGTCAGGTGAAAGACAATGGTGACTTGGTAGCTGTGGTGAGAGAGGTTCGATTCTGGATTTGCTGATGGATAAGATGTGACATTTGAGAGAAGACAGTAGTCAAAGATGACTCCAGAATTTCTTCTTAGGGATATTTTCCATAGAGGAAGGAAGTTTTTATTATTTGATGAGCATTACTATACATAGAATGCTGACAGAGAAGAGGAACTCCAATGTGATGTAGGTGCCGGGCCAAACTCATATGCCACCACCTCTACCAATGAAAGTCAAAGGGAAGTTCTTGGAGGTTGACATCAAGCTAGTTTTCTGGAAGAAGAAAATGAGAATGCCGGATGAACCCTGGGCCTTTCACATACAGGAATGGAAGAGTGAATGAAACAGCATGGGCACACATTCCCAAACTTGCTCAGTCTACTGCACCCTTGATGTCTTGGTGACTTCTTCCCCGCCTCCCTAGGTCAAAAGTAATGCCTAACAGTTCCATTCCTGGCAAATTAGTTCTAAACAACTTAATAAATATTTATGTCCTAACAACTAAGTAGCTTCTTGAAAAAAATACGTATAAGTTGAAAGGAAATATTTTTATTTTACTATTAAGTAACCACAATGGCATACTAATAGGATGTATGCATCCCCTCAGCCCTATACAGTTTCTCGGATGTTTGAATCAGATTGGGGATACCACCACCATAATTTCCTATTCCACGTTGATTTTCACATGGTGTTTGCTTTTTGTTATAGTTGAACATTTCAACTTTACAAAGAGATAATGTCACTGAAAGGAATGTTAGTCATCTAATGTTGAATCTGTGAACTACTCCCAGTTAGTAGTTTGTGCAGTATCTGACAGATGTTCATTAACAGTGTAGCTCCCGCTAAACTTTAAAATATCTCCCAAAGCCCCTGTGAGGTAAGTGTCCTGGGTTGCCCTGGTACACATTTGGAAGCTGCGGGCATTAGACATTTGGGAGAACTAAAAGCATTTCAGTGCTGCCGGAAGATAACATGTTTGTGCAGAGGAGAGACAGAGGAAATGAAGGCAAACCATTAGTCAGCAGGAAACTTGTGTAAAGTGTTGTCTGTCACATTAAATTTTGTCCAGGCCCAATGGAATGCCAGGAATGCATAGTCTTAGTCTCTGGAAATGCAAATTATAGCTGGAAAGATAGAATGAATATGTGAAATGCAATACATTGTGATTATTCCTCTAACAAAAATATATACCAAGTGATTGATTTTGATTTGGGAGGAAGTCAGAGAAAGCCTCATAAAGCATAGAACATGAGGTTGCTTCTTGAAAAAATGAAAAATAGTTGAGCAGGGGGAGAAAGACAGTCAAATGAACAGGCATGATAGTGAGTGGCTTCTTCATGAGCTGCACAGGACTCCTACGGCTGGGACAATGAATTAAAATGGCAGGAGATGAGAAGGAAAGGAAAGGTTGGAGCCTACCTGTGAAGAGCTTTGAAGGAGATACTATAGAGTTTAGACTTTATTCTGAGAAGTATAAGAAGCCGTCAAAGACTTTTGAAAATTGAATCATGTGATGAGATAATTTTGGCAGCGTGAAGATGGGCTTAAACAGGAAGACTAGTCGGAAGATGGTTGTGTTAGTCAGCTCTTGCTGTGTTAATGCTTCTCAGTTGTGGATCTGTGGGTTGGCTGCAACTCAACTAGGGTAGGTTGGATTCCAGGCTCCAGGCTATAGGTCCAGATTTGTTCCATGTGTCTCTACATTAGCCCGGACCAGAGACTACTATGGGGTGTGCTCTTCTCATGGTAAATTTCATTGCAAGTAACTAAGCCAAATGGTGTACAGGCACATGAATAGCCTCTGCTTGGATTATTTCTGCGAATTTTCTATTGAATTAAGCAGGTCACATAGCTTGATCCAACGTCACGTGGTTGGGGAAGAGAAGCAAGAATTAGCAATACTCCATTAACAATACTCCTGTCATTGTAGTAGGGGCAAGACATGATTAGGGCAATGACAATGGAAAGGTGGGTTTAGAGTCAAAGGCATAAGGGAGAAAGAGCTCCCATGACTTAGGGTCCATTAGAAGTAAGGTGAGTGAAGGGACAGAGGTTTCTATCCTGAGCATATGGATAATAAATCAACACTTACAGAGTGCTTAGTAGGTGCTTGACACCACTCTAAGCACTATGTACACTGACTAATATAACCTTGTCTTAACAACACTATGAGATAGAAGCTATCATTAACTCCATTTAACAGATAAGGATACCAAAAACACAGGAGTTACTTAACTTGCCCAAGATTATAAGACACGGTGATGCTTGGATTTGAACCCCTGACATTTTGCTCCACGGTCCGTTAGCTGACCACTACGAATACTGCCGCTCAACTATGTCTATCAAAGAGAGCATTTGCTACACAGGATGCACAGCAGTGCCATCGATGGGGTTGCAGATGCTGAACCCGAGGCATGAGGTATGCTCTTGTAGATGCAGTTCGACCAAATTAATTGGTAAATTATTTGAAAAGCGACACTAAAAAGCAGGATAAGCCAAAAGTAAGATAAACCCAAAGCAGGCTAGTCCGAAAGTCCACAGGCTAACACCGGGGGCCCATTGTGTATGGGGAGTTCACACTGGTTGCAGTGAAAAGGAAGGCTACAGTGAGTGGTATCTTCCACATCACCAATATTTCTGCAGGGCTCGCCCGTGTGCGTGGAGATTAGGAGTAATCTCAGAGATAACATCTTCAGGCAGGAGTCCGCTGGCAGCACAGAAAGCTAAGGGATTAAATCCTGTTTCTATGGAAGGAAACAGTAAATTTAGAGGAAGCAGTAATGTCTGGAATGAGGGACAGAAGATTAAGTAAATTATTACTGGGTCCAAAGGTAGAAGAAATGAGGCATGGCACTGAAGGAAGGGAAGTGCTTCTGCTGGATTGCCGTCAGGAAACCCTCGGTGATCTCTAGAAGGAGCGGTAAGGATGGGGCTGGAACCGAAGGCCCAGAGGCTGTCAGAGGGGGAGGGGCGGAGTCCCACTTCATGCTTTAAACGTCTGTGTCCACTGTGCATTCTTCACCTCGGGTTTAGCAATGAGCTCCAAACTGAATGTGAAGCTGTGTGTTAGGACATGTGCATGCGTGCGCGTGGATCGGCACATTTATCTGGGGAGAAGAAAGATCCAGAGCTTTCATCAGATTTTCAAAGGGGCCCTTGATCCCCAAAATGCCCAGAACAACTGAGCTTACAGTTTCTCTTTGAACAAACACTGCTGGCTCCTTTACTCAGGGGCTGCTTTGTGCTGATTTGCTCTGTTAGACCCTCTTTCCTCATACTGAGCTTCTAGGAACTCCTACCCCCAAATCTTGGTTTTGCCCTTTGGAGCAACACCGGGTAAGTCTAATCCTTCTTTCATCTTTCTAAATGGAAACTCATTTCTCTGTGTATTAAATTTTCCCTGATATAAGCTTGGTTGTAAAAAGAAATCCTTGATATTTTTTATGCCTTTAAAGATTCTCATGGAGTCAGCAAATATCCTCATATTTTGAAAAGTTTGTAAGTTTAGCTACCAAAAACTTAAATGTAGCAGATTCTTTCTTAAAACTCATGTAAGGAATGTCCATGTTCCTTAAAATATTGGATACAGGAGTCTGTCCTCTCCTACTGTTTGGCAAATAAGATCTAATGATAGCTCCAAAGAGTCTGATTTTCAGGAAAAGCAGCTTTAATAAGGAGGGCACAGGTCCTGATTGTAACACCACACAGCACTGGAAAATGCAAAATAAAAATTATTTAGAAAAGCAAGTCTATTTTGCAGAAGGAGTGTCTCTATGTCATGGAACTGGATTTTTTAAAAAATCTGTGACCTCAGATTTTCTTTAAAACACGTTGGCTTTCTTATACATTATGCTACCTAAAGCTCATAAAAACTCTCAGGGAAATCGGAATAGAAGAGATCTTGCTCAACATGATAAAGGGTATCTGGGAAAAACCTACAGCTAACATCATACTTAATGACAAAAGATTGAATGTTTCCCCCCCTAGGATGAGGAACAAAGCTCTTTCTACTTCTATTCAACATTGAACTAGAGGCCCTAGCCAGTGTAATAAGGCAAGAAAAATAAATAAAAGGCATTCAGATTGGAAAGGGAGAAACAAAACTGTGTTTACTTGCAGGTCTCTGTAGAAAACCCGATGAGATCAGCAAAAAAATCTACTAGAGCTAATAAGCAAATTTAGCAAAGTTGTAGCACATGAAATCAATATACAAACATTAATTATACTTGTATATACTACCAATAAATAACTAGAAGTTAATGTAAAAATACTATTCAATGGCATCAAAAATGTAAAATATTTAGGAACAAATCCCAGAAAGGTGAGAAAAACCTGTATCCTGAAAACTACAAAACATTGTTGAGAGAAATTAAAGAGAACTGAAATAAATAGAGTGATATACACTGTATTGTTGTTATGTCAGTTGTCTCCAAATTGATCTATAGATTCAATGCAATCTTAATAAAAATCCCCAGGGGGCTTTTTTTTAAAAAAGAATTTGACAAGCTGATTCTAAAATTCATATGGAAATGTAAAGGACCTAGAATAGCAAAATCAATACTGAAAAAAGAAGAAGCATAAAGTCAGAGGGCTTACACTATCTGACTTCAAGATTTGTTATAAAATAAAGCTAGAGTAATCAAGACAGTATTGTATTAATGTCAAGATAGACAAATAGATCAATGGAATAGAATATAGAGTCCAGAAATAGGCCCTTAACATACCTGATTAATTGATTTTTAACAAAGGTACAAGGGTAATCAGGTAGTGGAGGAATAACTAGATATCTATGTTTAAAAAAATTTTTTATATGAGTCCAAGAGCATGATCTATAGAAGAAGAGATAATATGTATCAAACTTCATAAAAATAACATATTTCTGCTTTTTGAAAGGCACTGTTAAGAGAATAAAAAGATATGCCCAGACTGGGAGAGCATATTTACAAATAATGTACCTGATAAAAGACTGTATTCAGAATATATAAACATCTCTCAAAACTCAATAATAAGAAAACAAAACCCAACTTAAAACATAGGCAAAAGATTTGAGCATTCACCCAAGAGGATTTACTAATGACAAATAAGTCCATAAAAACATGCTCAGTATCATTGGTCATTAAGGAAATTCCAGTGCAAACCACAGTAAGATAATACGACTCACTTGTTAGAATGGCTAAAATGAAAAAGAGTGATCATTCCTAATGTTGTCAAGGGTGTAGAGCAGCTGAAACTCTCATATACTGCTAGTATGAATGTAAAATGTCACCACCACTTTGGAAAGCAGTTTGGCCCTTTCCTAGCATGTTAAATATGCTAAATATATACCTACAATAGGACTCAGCCATTCCATTCCTAGATATTTATACCCAAGAGAAATGAAAGCATATGTCCATACAAAGACTTGCACACAAATACTCATAACAGCTTTATTTGTAATAGGCAAAAACTGGAAATAACCTAAATGTCATCAACAGGTGACTGGATACACAAATTGTTGTATATCCTCATAATGAATACTACTCAGCAATAAAAAGGAATGGATTGATAGACAACTGAATAATTGACAACAGAATAATCTCAAAAAATAATGCTGAGTGGAAGAAACCATACAAGAAAAAGAGTACATAATGTATGATTCCATTTGTTTAAAGTTCTGGAAAGTGCAAACTAATGTACAATAATAGAAAGATTAGTGGTTGTCTGGAGAAGGAGTGAGTGTGGGAGTGATGCATAGAGGGATTACAAAGAGGCCTGGGAAAACTTTTGGAGGTGATGGCTAAGTATGTTCATTACCTTAACGGTGGTGATAGTTTCATGCATGTATACATGAGGCAAAATCGCTCACTCTAAACATGGATAGTTTATCCTATGTCAATTATACCCCAGCAAAGCTATTTTAAATGCCACACTACATGATAGGCACACTGTGTGGCAAATTGTGTTGTAAACGTGTGAAATGCATTCTCTTCTTTAATCCTCACAACAAACCTCCAGGTTGTTGCTATGACTGTACCCTTTTACAGAGGAGAACACTGGAGCTTAGAAAAGTCGTTCACGTCCAAGTTTACCCAGTTAGTAAGTGGCAGCCTGACCATACTCCTCCACTCTTAACTGTGAACTTGTGGTAGAAACATGTAGAAGAGAGGCACAGTAAAATGCTTAGAGTTCTCACATTCCTTATCTAGGTCCTGGTAAGAGAGTGTGGAGTAAGCAGTTCAAATGCTCATGCCTACTTTACAGACGGACAAACTGAGGTTGAAAAGATAAAAGTGATCTTTACAGTTTTAGGCCTGGGGAGTGTCAGGGGAGCGATGTTTCCCAGCTCCTTATACCAACGCCCTGTCCATTGAATCACAAGTCTCCCACTGCTGTCGACTTCTGCGTCTGTTTTTTTTATTTTTATTCATTTAGCCAAAGATCATGTAAACTGACTTCCCGGGTTTGTAGATGTCAGAAACTCCCAACCGAGCCTGGCAGTATTGCCAGGCATTTCCTTCCGCGTCTCGGTTCAGGGCAAAGGGAAGGCTGGGCACTCCCAGGGCCACGGAGCACCTTTCGGGTCCCGACGCCCGGAGCGGGCAGTGGCCAGGAGCCTGGCGGCCCCGTCCGGTCGCTCAGTGCGGGCGCCCCTCCCGCGCGCTCCGCGGGACGTCGGGGAGGCGGGCCCGGGGACGCTCGCGAGGCGCTCCCGCGAGGCGCCCCCTGCCGGCGCCCTGCTCCCTCGTCCTGGATCCGGTCCGGGCGGCGCGGGGACGCCGGCCTGGGAGCCCGCTTAGCGAGCGGGCGGGCGGCGCGGCGCGGCGCGGTGCGGCCGAGCGGGTGCGCCCTGCAGGGGTAGGTGGGTCGCGGGCGCGCGGGCGGGGGGCGGCGCGCGGGCGGGGTCGCGCGGGGGCGGGGCGGGCGGGCGGGGGGCCTGGTGGCGCGGGGGCGCGCGGCGGGCGCGAGTCATCAATTATGCAAGGGCTCGGGCGGCGCGGGGCGGGCGCGGGGAGCGCTCCAAGATGGCGCCCACCGCAGTCCCGCCCGCCGCAGCCTCGGCGCCTCTGCAGTCCGGCCGCGCCTCCCGGGCCCCGCGCTAGGGCCGCCGCTGCCTCCCTCGCCGCCGCTGCCGTAAGTCGCCCCCGAGCCCCCGCCCCGGCCGCTCCGCGCCCGCCGAGCTCCCCCGCTCGCCTGGGACCCTGGAGCGGACTCGCCCGTCTCGGGTCTCGGGCTTTGCCGCAGAGCGCGCGGCGGGGCGGAGGGGCCGCGGGCTGGGCGCCTACCCTGCCGCTTTCGGACAGGTGCTTGGAAGTCCTGCGTTCTTCGCTGGTGTTTGCCGGGGCTTCCTGAGGACTCGAGGACCACCGGCCCCCACCCCCACCCCCTGGCTCTCCTCGTCTTTGGACGGTACGGGAGGACGCTGCCCGCTCTCGGCGCCCCTTCCTCGTGCAGCCTCTCGAACCCCGTGGCCCTGGGCCCGGGCAGATCGGGCTCCTCGCCGGGTGGTACTGACAAGGGCAGCGCTGTCGGGATCTCCCTCGGCCCCCTCCCCCATGTCTTACTGCATCCTTCTCCCCCATCCGGACCCGGATTGTTACCCACGGCAGAAACCAGGGTTCCTGGGTTCCTAGGGCAGCCAGGACTCCTGTCCTTTCCTGGATGCGTCCGTCCCCGTGCTCTGGGGCTGTGTTGCCCCCCCGCCCCCCCGGGGGGCCTTCTTGGGAAGGCTGGGATTCCTGCATTGGGGAGTACACCACTTTCAGAATGTCCCCTTCCCCCCTCTACGCCACCCGGTGCAGAGCTCGCTCCCGTCCTCTCTGCCTTCCCTCCCCCACCTCGCCTCCGCCGGCCGCATCCTGGGCTTGTTAGCCTTGGGCTTGTGGGACTGCCCGGCTCCACGGGCTTGGACCCTTCCTCTCTAGTGCTCGTATGGTAATTGGAGGACCCCAAAGCCTCTGCATTCCCCCACCCCACCCCCGAGAGCTCTCAGCTCCGTCCCCTCCGTGCCAGCAGCAGCCACCGGTGGAGACTTGGCCGCTAACTTTCCAGGGGTTAGTCTGGGCTTTCAGACCCCTTCAGTGGCCCCAGCCTCGAGGTGGCGTGGAGTGGGAATCCTTTTTCAGCCTGACAGATAAGGTTCTTCAGACCGTGCGTTCCTTCCAACCACTCCACCCTGTGCCCTCTCCCTCACTTACACTGCAGTTTTTGAAACAGAAGGGAATACATTTTATATCCGGAGATCCCCAAGAGTCCGCGTCTGTGTTCATAATAAAAGGATGTTATCTGATGGAGGTGGGGGTGGGGGGATAGATAAAAGAAACTTTGCATTGCATCTGGCTAATTCAGGGGGAGGGAGACTAATTAGCGTGGAGCAAGTTCTACCTGCAGGGAAAACTGCTTTTAATGCACAGTGGGCACCAGGGAAGCAGGGATGGAAGCAGGAAGTGTGGGTGAGGGCTTGGAGGGCAAAAGGGGAGAGTGCTTTTTATAACGGTTTTCTCAAGTTTGAACCCGGGGAGCTTTTAGAGAGGTAGCAGTGTGTTAGGGCTGGGGGATGTTTTAGCTTCCAAAGGAGATTTCGGGTGTGGTAGGTTTTCCCCGTTCCCCAGTCTCTCCATACTTCTCTTTTCTCCACGTGCATTAGATTTTCAGGGGTGGGTGAGCTTTTTCTTTTCTCAAAAAAAAATTTTTTTTTGATGTGTAATGCAAATGGCTGGATAACATTACCACCCAGTATCATCCTGGTAGGGATCTCGGGGGAATCACACTTAAAATGCTGAAAGCTTTGTAGCACGTTGCCTGTAACCTGGTTCTTGAAATACTGCAGCATTTTTCGTTGGAACTCATGACCCATAAGGCCTTCAATTCTCCCTGAAAGAGAATTTGATTGCTTGGAAGGGGGGAGGTGGTAGTGATGATTTGGTATTCAGCAAGCATTCCCTGTCCTAGAAATTGAGGCTCTTCCTGGAGAGGGCTGCAAGCATGTTCTGTGTGTCCCTTGACTATGAGGTGGGCATGTGTAAATGTGCCGTGGTTCTTAGTTGGGCTGGCAGTGGGTATTGCAAAGCAATTCTTGATAATTCAGGCCGGTTATTGGTTTCTCTGAGTTTGAAGAGCTGACTTAATATACCTTTGGTTTTCATTTGGGTCTTTGTCAGCTTTTATCAAGACATTTGAAGGATTTTGTTTTAAATTAATAAAGGGTTATGGAGTGGAATATAGCATACTTAAAAACAACCGTCCAGTTGCGCGCGGGTGCCTCTGTAGGAGCTTTAACGACTTGTTCTCACCAGCCCGCTTGGGTGGCCCGTGGTTAGTCTCCTGCCAGGGTTTCTTGCTGTGGTGCTGAAAGGACAGTTCCCGGGCCGGCCCAGCTGGGCAAGTGAGCGCACGCAGGCTGAACGCGATTTGGGTTCCCCTTCGCTTTTATTGTCAGCAGGCTTTTCTGTAGCCGTGTGTGCATGCGCAGTTGGGTTTATACTTGAGGCTGCAGGCCTGGTTATCATATTTTATTACTCCCACATAATTCTTCATTTTGGCTGTCCCTCATGGAGACAGCGTTTTACAGGCTGCAACAGATCCATATGTAAGGGATACAGTGGTATTTTGCTGACTGCATTATTTCAGCACACTTCAGTAATTTCAAATAGCAAGAAACTGTTAATACCATGGGAGTGGGTCTCCACAGGGAGTAATCAGAAAGCACACCAAGTTAAGCTGGGTCAGAGGGGCATCTTCTCTGGTTGATTGAAACAGCGCGCTGAGGAAAAGGCTCAACGTAACGGAGGCCTCTATGCGGTCCATTGTATCACTGAGTGGACTTGTCAAAAAATTATTTTAAAATCCTAGAATAGGAAGGGAGCCATAAAATACAGCACGTATAACCTTCCACCCAGCACAGGAATCCCTTATGAGAGATCTCTGCTTTGAATACTTCTGTTGGTAGGCAACTCATTACCACAGAACGTAGCTCATTCCATTTTGGGTTTCTCTGTGATTGAAGTACTTTAACGCCATTGGAAAGGTAGCATACATAAAGTTAAATGACATAAACTGGACTTGTGTCAGGGGACAATGTCGTAACTTGTGTTTGTTACCAAGAAAAGATTGATAATCAGTGTTCTATGGAGCGTATACAAGAAACATGCACCTGCTTGAACAGAATACAGAGAAAGAGACAATCCACTGAAAGCAAGAAAAAGATTACATGAATGAAGAAAATATCTTAAATGTCCTGATATTATGTAATATGTTGTTCTAGAGACATGTGCATGAATTAATGAATATTAAATTCTGATAGATTATATCTGAGAAAATAAACCCACGCTGTATAGAAAATGTTAAAAATACAGTTATGCAGAATGAGATCAGTTTCCTTAATTATAAAAAATAACACACTTATTGCAGAAAAATTTTAATATATGAAAAATGTCAGTCTTATCACCATAAGCAAAACTGTTTGTCTATGTTTTATGGTGTCACTTACAGTTGACATACAATATTATATTAGTTTCAGGTATACAACATAGTGATTAGACATTTATTAACTTACAAAATGATCACCCAACTTAGTCTAGTACCCACCTGACACAATATTACAATATTATTGACTATATTCCCCTCACTGTACTTTACATTCCTGTGATTATTTTATAATGATAAATTTGTACTTCTTAATGCCTTCACCTTTGTCACCCAACCTCCCAGCCCCTCTCCCATCTGGCAGCCATCATTTTTTTTCTCTGTGTCTCTGAGTTTGTTTTTGTTTTGTTTGTTTATTTTGAAAATAACAGTATTTTTTAAACCAAGACTTTTCAACTCTTACGTTCATAGTCCATTAATTATTTAGGGAATTAAACACTAGATTGTTGTATTTCAATTTATCTTTTTTTCTGAATCATTTTTAAAATTTCCAGAAAATTATCTTTAATGTGAAATAATTCATTCTTAGACTTGGGCTCCTATAAAGTCTCTTGATTTAAATATAGCAAGTTCATTAAAGGAGTAAAGAAATCTTTCTTAATCAATGAATCAACAAATATTTTCCCTCTGCACCTACTGTGTGTGAAGCAATGTACTAGCTAGGCACTGCCACTCTTTAAATGACAGTAACTAGTTTAGAATATGATACCATGCCCGACTGGCATGGCTCAATGGTTGAGCATTGACCTATGAACCAGGAGGTCATGGTTTGATTCCGGTCAGGGCACATGTCTGCGTTTCAGGCTAGATTTCCAGTGGGGGACATCCAGGAGGCAGCCGATCAATGATTCTCTCTCATCACTGATGTTTCTATTTCTCTCTCCCTCTCCATTCCTTTCTGGAATCAATAAAAAGATATATTAAAAAAATAAAATTATACCATGCTCAAAAACTATGGCTATTAAAATATTGAAAGTAGGAAACAGATCTTTTATTCTTTAGGTATATTAATGCTGAAATGTTGTGTGGCAGACTTATAGGTCTATCCCAGTGATTCAGCCTCAAAAAGAATAGTTTGTGCAGGAATAGGAACTAAATGCAGGAAAAGGAGAGATAAAGAGGAAGTCTTAAGGAAAATTTTTATCTGCCCCTCTGTGAAGTTATAAAAGACACAATGAGGACATGCAGTTAGATGGTATGCCAGGAATTAAGGTGAAATGAAGACCCAAGAAGTTGGCCATGGTTTTGCTATTAAGAAAATGCAAGAAGCAGTGTGGGCTTTGGAGTTAGGCAAAACCAAGTTCAAGTCTTGACTCTGCTACTTACTAGCTTTGTGACCTTGGGCAAGTTACTTAATCTATCTAAGCGTCAGTGTTCTCGTCTATAAAAGTAGGAATAATGATATCTATGTTACAGGGTGTTTGTGAGGATTAAATGAAATCTCTGTTTCCTTATGGTTTCTGACACATAGAGCTCAATATATATTTGCTCCTTTCCCTCTAAGGATTTAGCAGCTTAGTGTGTATTTATGTGTGTATTTGATATAGTATATATGTACTGTATTAAATTTCAGTAGTCTGAAAAGCAGACAGTTGCCTTAGCTTCAGTCTGGCATGCAGGATAGAAGCACAGGTACCCTGACTTGGTTGGACATTGCTAGTCTAAATGGAGAAAGGCTTTACTCTACAGTTGTAGTGCTGGTCTTCACCATCACAGTGCAATTGCAGTTACCAGAGTAACTCTTGCCTCGTTCATTCCCAACCTATTCTAGAATAGGACTCTTTACCCAAAAGGAAAGCTTTGGCACTCACCAGTTGGCAGGCAACTAAGCTGTTTTTGGCTATAGCCTGGGGTCTGGAGGTGGAATGGACACAACAGCCGAGACTCCCCTTTATTCTTCCTTGAGTTGGATATTTTAACTTGGTAAGTGATTATACAAGTTTGGAATTGCTTTGGTCTTCAGCACGATTCCAGGTCTTCCCATTATGTCGTCTTTGAACTGTTTCATTTGAAGGGGCCTCATACTGTTAGGTGTCATGGTTGACCTTTGTTAGTTAGTGTGTTTATAAATCATTCTATCAGTTGATTATTTGAATTAGGTGAGGCAAATATTATTCTACCCATTTTATAGCCGAGGAAACTGAGTGAGTATCCAGTGCTTCAAGTGAGTTGTCTAGGGCTATCGGACAATTAAGTGGTGGAGTGGAGACTGGTACCTAGGTTGGTTGACACATACTTAAAGATTCTTTTCCCATTAAATGGTGTTATATCCTCGTGTTCATATAACCAGTGTGAACAGTTTTGACTTTTTTTTAAAATATATTTTATTGATTTTTTACAGAGAGGAAGGGAGAGGGATAGAGAGCTAGAAACATCGATGAGAGAGAAACATCGACCAGCTGCCTCCTGCACACCCCCTACCGGGGATGTGCCCACAACCACGGTACATGCCCTTGACCGGAATCGAACCTGGGACCTTTCAGTCCGCAGACCGACGCTCTATCCACTGAGCCAAACCGGTTTTGGCAGTTTTGGCTTTTTAAAGAAATTATCATTATCCTAGGCAGCTAACCACATTTTAGTGCGTGGGCATAGTGCAAGATTCTGGGATAATCAAAAGAAAGGCAGAAGTGCCTTTGACGGAGAGCATTTTGGAAATAGAAAGAATGAGGAGAAATGGGCAGAAGATGTATCAGCAAAGAGAACGTGGATGAAAATAAGAGGCATTTTAGTAATATATTTGTTTTGTTTCTATAACTATCCTAGCTACTTTTTAAAAAGTCGTCATGTCTTGGTGTCTATCTTTTTTCTTTCTCCTGCCCTTAAATATATACACTTGGCTACTAATAAATGCTCTCAAATTGCCAACATAAGTTATGACCAGGATCACAGTGGCGTTTTGACCACTACCACCTGGACTTGGCTTATGCAAGGCTGAAATTGATGTAGGACTGAGAGGAGGACAGTGTGTACTGGGAATCAGTGCTAGGAGGGGTTTGTGCGTTGGAGCAGAAAAAGTTCTGGGAGAATCTTGGGCTAGAAGAACAAAGGTGAAAGAGGATGATAGTTAAGATTTCTCTGAGGTATGTGGAAATGTGTCATACTGAGGAGAGTGTAACCCCCCCCCCCAAAAAAAAAGCTGGAAGCCTGAGGGTCTAAGAGGTGCTCGTGGAACTTAAGCCCTCTGGATCCTGGGAGTGCGCTGGGTTCGGACGATGAAATGTTAGCCGGGGCATTTTGGAGCACTTTTACATGCACTGTTGCTGGTAGGGCGAGGCGTCCTGTCTTCATCAGGATTGTACCAGAATCTGGAAATGGAAAGCGCTGAAATCCCTCAAAAGACATATTAATGGACTCCTTTCATACTCAGTTAATTAGTGCAGTTTTTATCTGTAAAAGCTTTTGAGTTCCTGGGAGTAAGAACATTAGAGAAATACAATGAGTGTTTATTTACCCAGGGATGGATTATCTAGGCTGTGAATTATCTAGGCCGTGAATTTTACATACCATTTATTTTTCTCCCTTCTTCTACATTTGGGTATTTAATTGATCATTAGCATTTCTACCAGGGTGAACTTGGGAAGAGAGAGAAAAAATAAAAATTAAAATGTCGCTTTAAATTTTGAGATAATGATTGATAAAGAGAACACCAATAACAGTCAGTGAAAAAGCTATTCATTTTCATCTATTCTTATTCTCTCCTTATTTTAATAGTATAGACAATTGAAGGCTGAGCCTTCAGAAGCTTAATGTTCACTAGAAACGAGTGTGCAATAACATTTTTCCTTCATTTTACTGAATGACGGCCCTGTAAATAAATAGGGCTTAATTTATTACAGGGTTAGTTTCTTGTTTCAGAAGGGCTTCTTCTTCAATTAAGGCTGATACAAAAGGCTTCCACTTCACATTCACTAGTGTCTTTTTGTCTTAATAAGAAGCTGAGTAAAATGCTTTCAAATGAAAACAAATTGATGCATTATTATTAAATTGCAGAGAAAAAGTGAGCAGGTTACAAATGAGACTGGTAGAGCTTTCTCAGAGGTCAGAATAACCAGAGATCTCATTTGTTGAAGAATTCTCAGTTGGATTTCCTAAGATTTTGGTGAAGACTACAAAGAAGAAAATGTCTTGAAGAAAGAAGAAAATAAGGCATTTTAAAAGATTTGTATTGTGATAGAGAAGAAGGTATTGGGAGAGTGAAGGATCATTATAGCGGAGAATGAGAGAAAGTGCATGACTGCAATGGATGGGGATTTGGGGAACTATTCAGATTTTAAGAGAAGGACTTCTCTCCCCTCTGCAGATACCTTTGGGTACATCTCTGTGTACTACTGAACTAGAGTGATCCCAATAGGGCACAGAACTTTAGGAAGGTGTTTTTGTTTTTTAAATTTATCTCTAAGTCTGCTAGAACTTTGCTGCAAATTGCTTTCTTTTTCTTTTAAAAAAAATATATTTTATTGATTTTTTAGAGAGGAAGGGAGAAAGTTAGAAACTCGATCAGTTGCCTCCTGCACACTCCCTACTGGGGATGTGCCCGCAACCAAGGTACATGCCCTTGACCAGAATCAAACCTGGGACCCTTGAGTCCGCAGGCTGACGCTCTATCCACTGAGCCAAACCGGCCAAGGCTCTTTTTCTATTTCTGCATTGGAAAAGCTGGAGAATATTTTCTTGTTCTAGAGCAAAAAATTTAGTAACATTCGTAAAGGTTTTTTAAACCTTTTTTTTTAGGATTTTAAGTTACCTCTACTAATATAAGCCTAGGTGGCTCTCGGTTGTCACAAGATGGCCGCCACAAAGATGGACACCACAAAGATGGCACCACAAGATGGCCACACACACAGCGGAGGTGGGGCCCAGTGGTCACTCCGTGCGGTGAGGCCTGAGGGTTCCGCGTGGCATGGAGGAGGCCGGTCCCGGCGTCTCTGCTGCCTCGTGCGGAGGAGGTGGGTCCCAGAGGAGGAGGCGGGTCGCGGCAGGGGAGGGCAGTTGGGGGCGATCAGGCCGGTAGGGGAGCAGTTAGGCATCAATCAGGCTGGCAGGGGAGCAGTTAGGGGGCAATTAGGCTGGCAGGCAGAAGCGGTTAGGGGCAATCAGGCAGGCAGGCGAGCGGTTAGGAGCCAGTGGTCCTGGATTGTGAGAAGGATGTCCAACTGCCGGTTTAGGCCCAATCCAGATTGGAGAGGGTGCAGGCCAGGCTGAGGGACACCCCTCCCCCGTGCACGAATTTTGTGCACCGGGCCACTAGTTTAATATAAAAACATTTTCTCAAAAGGCACTGTTAAAGGCATCTCTTCCATTCTATGTGGTAAAGTATATCTTTTATATTTATTTGTTTGAATAGTTAATAGAGTTCAAATATAGGAGAGTTCACAGTTAAGTCTTCTTTACTGTCTCCCAATCGCCCAGTGTGTATTCCATAACGGCAACTACTGTTCCCAGTTTCTCTTGTTACCAGTATCCTTTTGTTCATGTATATGCAGGCACACACATTCTCTCCCCTGACCCCAGACACATTAATTCTGTTGTCTTTTGAGGAAGACTATTAAAATAGTTTGAGGATTTGAACTCTAATTCTGGATCATCTTAGATCAATTAATCCCCCATTTTTCTTTAGACATAGATAATCCCTCCGTTTTATTTTTCATAGTGAAATATATATCCTAATTTCTTAGCTTATTTAAAGTAAAAAGTTAGTTTGGGTCAAAGGAGTCCTTTTGTATTACATACATTGCTTTTTAGGATTTCCATTGGAAAATTATCTATGAAAATAAAAGTATAGAGGAAGACATGACCTTGAGAGCTATTAGTCTCACTACATTCATGGAATTACTGCTTTCAGTGGGGAGCTATAAATCACCTATCCTGACCACACACAACCAACAGATATTTAGTGAGCAACAACTAAAGGTGAGACCTTGTGGCAAGTACTGAAAGATACAGAAAAGATAAACCTTATATTTTAGGAACTTATTTATTTGGTAAAATAAATTATAAACACAAAATGCTTAATAAGTAGACGTTTTCATAATGGTTCATGATAGCAATTGAGAAAGGTTTAATTGCCACATAAGTGGTATAGAAAATAAGTAAATTGATTTTTTAGAAAGGAAAGAACTTCAGGCTGGTATGATTGATGGAAGAAGTATGATTTGCGCTGGACTTTACAGAATGGTTGGGTAGAACAGTGTGAGCCAAAGTGAGAAGGTGAGAATGTACAGTGTTTTCAGGGAGCAGTGAACAAATCCGTTGGGCTTCGGTGGAATCCCCCGGTGCAGAGAAGCCTGGAAAGATAGATAGGGTATCGTTTGCCAAATATTAAGGCTTTTGGGAAGTTGTACTTATCCTTAGAGACGATGGAGAACATAGAAGATTTCTGAGGGAGTATAGAATGCCACCCCATCAAAGCTGCTCTAATGCTGTAGGAGAATTGGGCAGCACTGTCGAATAGCACGGACTAGAATGAACATCCAGCTAATGGGCTCTTTGATTTGGCCTAGCTGTGTGGTGACAAAGGCATGGAGTAGGAAAATAATGAAAAAGATGGGCAGGAAGGAAAATAACATAATTTTGTATATGTGTGTCACATGGATGTGTGTGTTTAAGTGACAGTTTTCTAATGTAAGAAATAGTTTATAGGATGACTCAATAGGACTTGGTGATTGACTTTACAAGGTGAAAAGGGAAGGAGGAACAGTTAAAGATTATTTTGCTATTTTGAAATTTTAGAGACAGAGAGTATTCTATTTAGAAAATCTGGGGAAGTCTGCTCTGTCATACGTGTTGGCAGTCTATCCAGAGCGTCTTGGTTAGCAAGCTGCCTTTACTTCTGACTTTTAACCCTTTCTCTGCGGAGGGGTTTCCCCCCCCCCCCCCCCCCCCCCAGAGCTCCTAGTGTTATTTCTGTAAGGAAAACCTAAATCTCCCAACTGCTTTATTCTCTGTGCCCTCTCACTGATAAAGATTACTTAATCTCTGTGGGTCTCTATCCTTTTCTTATTTTGGAGTCTTTCATTCTACCCATTTACAGCCACTTAATTCATCTTTTTTTTATTCTTGGTATTTTCAACCAACCTTCAGTTTAGTGTATAGAGAAACAAAAATTATACTCCTTTTCATAGACCTGATGGATGACTGTTTTGTCTTTGCTGAAACGCCCTGGCTTTCTTTCTTTGATCATTTGCTTACATCCTCTGTGCTTCAGGAGAGCAGTAGTATTTGAAATTGCAGGGAGAATTAAGGATAGCAACTGAGAGGATTCTAATATGTGAAAGCAGAAAGAAAGAGGTAAAGCCTTATCAGCCAGTGCTGTGGCTTTCTCTTAGGGTACTGAATCGGGCTTTGGACACACAATGTCAGACTTGACTTGCATAAACTTCCTTGGCCAAGCTGGAGTACAAGACACGTGGGCTGTCATGCGCAACTTCAAAATATAGTGGGGATTTAGAGCAAAGGCTGAGCTCAGGGAACTTGGGTTCTGCCCCAACCTTTTGTAGTCAGTAAAGATCATTGAATAAGAAAAAATAAAGGGTGATTGGAACAGCCTATATAATAAAAGCCTAGTATGCAAATCGACCAAATGGTGGAATGACCGCTGTAATGCACACTGACCCCAGGGAGCAGATGCTCAATGCAGGAGCTGCCCCCAGCCTGCAGGCCTCAGGCCAGCCAAGGAGGGTGCCAGTGGCGGCGGTGGGTGTAGCCAGCGAGCGGGCAGCACCAGGCCGGCCAAGGCGGGTGCCAGCAGGGGGCTCCCTCCCCACCCCCCCTCCCCCGATTGCCCTGCTGGTCACCCCACAGATCAGCCCTGATCGCCGGCCAGGCCTAGGGACCCTACCGTGCACGAATTTCGTGACCGGGTCTCTAGTCAGAATATATACATACAAAATAACAGAATGAGAAAAGTAATTTAATGTAATGCAATAAAACATTTCCTTTAATTTGTTCATGTTTTTTCCCTTCTCACCACTAAAGTCATTGAGTTCATGCAAATCCCATTAGCATTTGCCACAGTCTGTGCTTAGACAGTTGGCAGCGTCGCCATGGTTTGTGTGGGACCAGTAGAGCAGGCAGAGTTCATGTACGGAATGTTAGTAAGTTTAGCCGTCTCTTTAGGGGCACAAAGCATCCTTACAGTAATCCCACTAGGAGGTTCTCTGTGCAATCACATTGTAAGGGTGTACCTGCTTCCTCGTTTGAGTGCTCACAGTAACAGTGATTAAGAACAGTTAAACAACAGCCCCTTGGGAAGGCATTCTTCAGGTAGCCTTGGATGAGGGAAGTTCGTAAAGACCGCTTAACTGAATGATGGCCATTTGTTTTATTAATATAGATATTCTAGTGCAAGTACTATTTATAGATTAAACACAATTTTTTTTGCTTTCCTTCTTTTATAATATTTCTTATTTCTTGTCTCCAGAAAAGGCAGAGTGACTATAAGACTCAAGAAAGGCACAGAGTGAGTGGTTGACTATAGAGGGGAAACAAAGTAGAATGATCATGTGAGTATTTCACTTACCTCACAAGGCTTTTCTTTTTCTGGTTCACACTGGAAACCTCAGACATAAGTGCCAAAGGAGTAAGACTTCTTTTATGTTGGGATCTTAATGTAGACTCTTGGCATTAGAAATTGCTCAAAAGCTTTCTAGTTCAAAGAAAATAAGTCCATTCTGTGTGATGAGTGGCTGTCAGAGACTCGTTATTAGATTTGAGTGTTTTTCATTTTGTTTGTTAATCCTCACCTGAGGAAAATTTTTTCATTGATTTTTAGAGAGAGTGGGAGGGAGAGGGGGAGACACAGAGAGAGAAACATTGATGTGAGAGAGACACATCAATTGGTTGCCTCCCACATGCACCCCAACCAGGCCAGGGATAGAGCCTGCAATCGAGGTACATGCCGTTGACTGGAATCGAACCCATACCCTTCAGTCCGCAGACCAACTCTCTATCCACTGAGCCAAATTGGCTAGAGCTCGTGTTTAATTTTAATCAGATTATATCCAACCTGACCCTTGGGGGCTGATGTGCTTTGTTCCTAGCCACATGCTCCTTCCTGACCATTAGTAAGTCTTTGGTTTATATTGTCCCCAGTAGGTTTAGGAGTTGCCACATCTTCTGCTTCCCACTCCTCAGCAGGCCACCTTGCTGGTTTCCAGTGATGAGGCATAGCAGTCATACAGGGCACTGCTTGGGCTCTGTTCTGGAACGCTGCCTTTGTCCAGGGGAGTGCTCAGAGAAAGGTGTTCTGTTTTTTGTTTGTTTGTTTGTTTTAAGAGCAGTGCATTTATTAGTGCAATCTGTTGCAAATTTTCAAGAAAAAAATATCTTCAGACAGTGTCACTTTTCTAGCCAGGAATCCAGAAACATCAGTTCCTTATAGGCACTGATTCTGTTTACAGATGTTGAGTTCTCAAGGCCTTTCTAGCTGTTTTTTTTTTTTTTTCTTCCACCGTTTAATCACAAAACCTGGTAAGAACTCTTATTTGTGACAACTGAATGCTGACTTTTGGGGGTAGTATATAAAAATCCAGTATAGAGTTCAAAGTATGGGTGCTTAGTCTGCATTTTGAGCAAGTATCAGTGTTATTATGGCCAAAATTTAGGTATCAGAACCCCTGCAGTCTAGTTGTGACTTTAGGCCAATACACAGTGTCCCTGGGACAAACAGTGTTCTTTTTTCTATTTGGAAATATATTTCTGTTAGGGAACTATGATCAAATAGCATACTGTCCTTCAAAGACTAAGTTCAATACAACTAATATTTGAAAAGCTTTTAAAGTTCTAGTTCATATATAGCGACTGTATTTTTCCTTTTATTTTTAACAGCTTTAGTTATTTTTTCTTTTATTGTTACTATTTTTACAATTTACAAATAGTACAGTTGAAGAAACTTTGGTATACAGTTCCATGAATCTTAACACATGTATAGATTCATGTAATCACCACCACAATCAGGATAGAGAACAGTTCCTTCACCTCAAAAAGCTCCCCACTGCTGCCCCTTTGTAGTCAGATTCTTTTTGACTCCTAATCCCTGGCAACCCCTGATCAGTTCTCCATTCCTGTGTTTTTGCCTTTTCTAGAATGTCATATAAATGGAATTACACTACAGGATATACCGGTAACTCTTTGAGATTGGCTTCTTTCACTCAGCACAATACCGTGGAGATTTAATCCATGTTGTTACATCTATCAGTAGTTTGTTCTTTTTTATTGCTGAGTAGTATTTCATTGCTGGTTATGTAATAGTTTGTTTATCCATTCATCAAGGGGTTGTACCATTTTACATTCCCATCAGCAATATATGAGAGTTCCATATCCTCATTTGCACTTGGAATTGTCAATTTTTTTAAAGTTTATGTTATTGTGGTAAGAACACTTAATGTGAGATTTACCCTCAGCAAAATTTTAGATGTGCAATACATTATTGTTGACTATAGGTACAAGGTTTATAATATCTCTAGAGTTTATTCATCTTACTTAACTGAAATTCTATGCCCATTGATTAGTAAACTCCCATTTTGCCCTCCCCCAACCCCTTGCAACTATCATTCCACTTGAATTCTGTGAATTTGAATATGTTAGGTAACTCATATAAGCAGAATCATGCACAATTTCTCAGATGTTAGCCATCTGATAGGTGTGAGGTAATATCTCATTGTAGTTTTGATTTGCATTTCCTTGATGATGAACAATGTCACCAAAGTTCATTCATGTTGTAGCTTGTGTCATATTTTCCTTTATTTATTTATTTAAAAATGTTTTTAAAATATTTTTATTGATTTTTAGAGAGAAAGGGAGAGGGAGAGAGGAAGATAGAAACATCAGTGATGAGAGAGAATCATTGATTGGCTGCCTCCTGCACATCCACACTGGGGATCAAGCCTCCAACCAGACGGACAAATGTCCTGACCGGGAATTGAACCATGACCTCCTGGTTCACAGGTCAGTGCTCAACCACTGAGCTAAGCCGGCCAGGCAAATTTTCCTTCTTTGAAAAGGCTGAATAGTATTCCAATGTGCCCCATTTTAAAATCAGTTCATCTATTGATGGACATTTCCAATTTTGGCTATTGTGAATCATGCTGTGATGAACACTGGGAGAGCTAATATCTCTTTGAGATCCTGATTTCAATTTCTTTGAGTATATACACAGAAGTGGGATTGCTAAATCATACGGTAGTTCTTTTTTTAATTTTTTGAGGAACCTCCATACTGTTTTTCCATTGCAGCTGTACCCTTTTGCATTCCTAGCAATAGTGTGCAAGGGTTCCAACATTTCTCCACATCCTTGCTAACACTTAATGTCTTTTTTTTTTGTCATAGCCATCTGACAGGTGTGAGGTAATATCTCATTGTAGTTTTGATTTGCATTTCCTTGATGTTTAGTGACATTGAACATTCAGATTTTTTATTCTAGCCACTTTAATAGGTATGTAGTGTTATCTTGTGATTTCAATTTGCATTTCCCTAATGGCTAATGATATTGAGCATCTTTTCACATACTTATTACCATGTATTTTATATATCTTTGGTGAAGTGCTTGCTCAAATATTTTGCCTGGTTTTTAAATTTATTTTAGAGGGGAGGGGAGGGGAGGGGAGGGGAGGGGAGGGGAGGGAGAAGAGAGATGAGAGAAATACATCAGTTAGTTGCCTCCTGTACATGCCCCAACAGGGGGCCAAACCTGAAACCTAGGTATGTGCCCTAACTGGGAATTGAACCTGTGACCTTCTGGTACATGGGACGATGCTCCAACCAACTGAACCACACCAGCCAGGGCCTTTTGCCTAGTTTTTAAATTGGATTATTTGTTATTTTTCTGTGAGTTTTGAGAGTTTTTTTCTTTTAATATATCCTGGATATGAGTCTTTTGTCAGATAAATAAGTTGTATATATTTTTTCCGAATGTGTAGTTTTTCTTTTTCATCTCTTAACAATGTCTTTTGTAGAGCTAAAGTTTTAAATTTTCATTAAGTCAAATTTGTGTATTTCTTTTATGGATCATGTTTTGGTATAAAAATTCTTTGTCAAAGGTTACCAAGATAGTCTTCTTTGTTTCTTTCTAAAGGTTTTTTTATAGTTTCACATTTTACATTTACAACTATGATTCATTTTAGTTGATTTTTAGATAACTTATTAAATTTAGGCCAAGGTTCATTAAAATATTTTGTTGAGGAATTGGCATCTTTGTTCACGTGGATATTGGTTTGTAGTTTTGTTTTTTTCTTGTGCTGTCTTTGTTTAGTTTTAGTATCAGGATAATGCTGATTTTATAAAGCCATTTAGAAAATGTTCCATTTAATTTTTCTGGAAGAGATATGTAAAATTCTCTCTTTAAGTTTGGTAGAATTCTCCAGTGAAGCCATCTGAGTCTAGGGTTTTCTTTGTGTGAAGGTTTTAAACTACAAATTCAATTTCTTTAATAGATATAGGTTATTCAGGTAGTCTATTTTTTTCCGGGTGAGTTTTAGTACTTTGCAGCTTTTAAGGAATTGGTCCATTTCATCTAAGTTGTCGAATTTATGTACATAGATTTGTTTGTATTAGTATCCTTTTTATCCTTTTAATGTCTGTGGATCTATAGTGATACTGCTTCTTTCATTCCTGATATTGATACTTTCTCTACAGTAGGCCCCCCCTTATCTGTGGGGAATACATTACAAGACCCCCAGTGGATACCTGAAACTGTGGATAATACTCAACCCTATGTATGTAAATTATGTTTTTTTTCTTATACAAACACTAGAGGCCCGGTGCACGAAATTCGTGCATGGAGCGGGGTTGTCTCTTAGCCCAGCCTGTACCCTCTCCAATATGGGACCCCTTGAGGGATGTCCGACTGCCCGTAAATGGGCAGTCGGACATCCCTCTCACAATCCAGGACTGCTGGCTCCCAACTGCTTGCCTGCCTGCCTTCCTGATTGCCCCTAACCGCTTCTGCCTGCCAGCCTGATCACCCCCTAACCACTCTGCTGCCAGCCTGTTTGCCCCCAACTTTCCTCCTCTGCCGGCCTGGTCACCCCTAACTGCCCTCTCCTGCAGGGTTGATCACCTCCAACTGCCCTCCCTTGCAGGCTTGGTCCCTCTCAACTGCCCTCCCTTGCAGGCCGGGTGCCTCCCAACTGCTCTCTCCTGCTGGCCATCTTGTGGTGGCCATCTTGTGTCCACATGGGGGCAGGATCTTTGACCACATGGGGGCAGCTATATTGTGTGTTGCAGTGATGATCAATCTGCATATTACTCTTTTATTAGATAGGATAGAGGCCTGGTACAGGGGTGGGGGCCAGCTGGTTTGCCCTGAAGGGTGTCCCGGATCAGGGTGGGGTTCCCTTGGGGCGTGGGGCGGCCTGAGCGAGGGGCCTGTGGTGGTTTGCAGGCCGGCCACGCGCCCTGGCAACCCAGGTGGAGGCCCTGGTATCTGGAATTTATTTTCCTTCTACAATTGAAACTTTGTAGCCTGCAGCGGAGCCAAGCCTGGGGCTCCCTCCACGGCCGGCAGCCATTTCTGTTGGGGTTATAATTAAAACTTTGTTGCCTTAAGCGGGTGGGCCCGGCCAGGGTGTGTGGAAAGCTTTGCTTCCCCTGTTGCCAGCGGCAACCCTGGCCTGCTCTCTCAAGCTCCATTCTGCCGCCATTTGTTTGAATTTGTTTACCTTCTATAATTGAAACTTTGTAGCTTGAGTGGAGGCTTAGGCCTGGCAAGGGCAGGCGGAAACCTTGCTCTCTGTGGCTGTAGCCATCTTGGTTTGGGTTAATTTGCATGCTCGCTCTGATTGGATGGTGGGCGTGGCTTGTGGGTGTGTCGGAGGTATGGCCAATTTGCATATTTGTCTATTAGATAGGATACCTGTGATAGCATTTAATTTATAAATTAGGCACAATAAGAGATTAATAATCTATACTAATAAAAGAGTAATATGCTAATTAGACCAGGAGACCTTCCAGACATCCTTCTAGACAAAGCCATGGTGGTGGGGCCAAGGCAGAGGCAGTTAGGGGTGATCAGGCTGGCGGGGGTGGGGGCAGTTGGGGGCAACCATGCCAGCGGTGGGTGGGCAGTTGGGGGCAAGCAGGCCAATGGGGGGGCAGTTGGGGGCTATCAGGCCGACAAGGGGCAGTTGGGGGCAATCAGGCCGGCAGGGGGCACAGTTGGGGGCGATCAGGCCGGCAGGCAGAGTGGTTAGGGGTGATCAGGCAGGCAAGCAGGTGAGTGGTTAGGAGCCAGCAGTCCCAGATTGCGAGAGGGATGTCCGACTGTTGGTTTAGGCCCGATTCCACAGGGATCCGGCCTAAACCGGCAGTCGGACATCCCCCGAGGGGTCCCATATTGGAGAGGGTGCAGGCCGGGCTGAGGGACACCCTTCCTCCCATGCACGAATTTTGTGCACCGGGCCATTAGTAATTAATAATTAAATAGAACAATTAAAACTATATATATGAAAGCCTAAGTGACCATCGCAACCGAACGGATGACTGAACAGGCTGCGTGGGGTGACTAGGCCAGCAGGGGTTTAGTGAGGGACGAACAAATGACTGAGCAGCAGGCTGCGTGGGGCGACCAGGCCGGCAGAGAGGTTAGTGAGGGATGACCAAACGACTGAACAAGCATGCTGCGTGGGGTGATCAGGCTGTCAGGGGGGTTAGTGAGGGGCAACCAAACGACCGAGCAGCAGGCTGTGTGGGGCGACCAGGCCCGCGGGGGGAGGGGGGGTGGGCAGTTGGGGGCAACCAGGCTGGTGGGGGGGGCAGTGAGGGGCGACCAGGCGGGCATGGGGGGCAGTACGGGGTGACCAGGCTGGCGGGGGAGGGGCAGTTGGGGCGACTAGGCTGGCAGGGGGGGCAGTTGGGGGTGACCAGGCCAGCAGGGGGGTCAGTTAGGGGCGATCAGGCAGGCAGGCAGGTGAGCAGTTAGGAGCCAGTGGTCCCGAATTGTGAGAGGGATGTCCCGATTTGGAGAGGGTGCAGGCTGGGCTGAGGGGACGCCCCCCCCCCCCGCCATGCATGAATTTTGTGCACCGGGCCTCTAGTACTGTAATAAAAGTCATGTGAATGTGGTGTCTCTCAAAATACCTTATTGTATTGTACTTACCCTTAGATGATAAAAATGCCTTATTAAGTTGAGAACTGTAGTCTGTTCACTTAAAGGAAGCACTTTATAACTTGTCTTTGGCATATCTGAATTGCCACTATCACTTCTCTTGCACTTTGAGGCAATTATGAAGTAAAAGAAGGGCTACTTGAACATAAGAGCTGTGATACCATGACAGTAGATCTTATGGGTGGGTAGCATATACAGCTTGACAAAGGAATAATTCATGTCCCAGATGGTTGTCCCAAGAGAGGTTTCATCAAGCTACTCAGAATGGCATGCAATTTAAAACTTATGAATCTTTCTGGAATTTTCCATTTAATGTATTCAGACCGCAGTTGACTGTGGGTAACTGACACTGCAGAGAGTGATACCGCAGGTAAGAGGGGACTACTGTATTCATTCATTTTGGAGGGTGGCTAGAGGCCTATCAAGTTTACTCATCTTTTCAAAGAACCAGCTTTTTATTTTATTGGTGTTTCTCTTTTCAATTTAATTGGTTTTTGTTTTTTATTCTACTTGCTTTGAGTTAATTTACTCTCTCTCTTTTTTTTTTTTTTTTTTTTAGGTGGATAGTTGATTTAAAACCTTTCTTCTTTTCCAATATAAGCTTTTAACTCTGTAAATTTCCCTCTAAGCACTGCTCTGGACTGCATTTCACAAATTGATATGTTGAATTTTTATTTCCCTTGAGACTTCTTCTTCGACCAATGAATTATTTAGAAGTGTGTTGTTTTGAGTATTTAGAGTGTTGGAAGCTTTTCCAGAGTCTTTATTTTATTGATTTCTAGCTTAATTAAATCTTGGTCAGAGACCATACTTTGTATTATTCCAATACTTTAAAATTTGTTAAGATTGTGTTTTATGCCCCAAGATATGCCTAGCTGGGTGAATGTTCCATGTGCACTTGAAGACCACTGTTATTAGGTGAAATCCTATATAATAAAGAGGTAATATGCAAATTAACCCTCACGCCCTCACAAGATGGCTGCCTATGACCAGGCCAACAGGGGGTTAGTAAGGGACGACCAAACGACTGAACAGCAGGTTGTGTGGGGCGACCTGGCCGGAGGGGGGGGGGTGCAGTTAGGGGCAACAAGGCCAGCGGTGGGGTGCAGTTGGGGGTGACCAGGCCAGCAGTGGGGGCAGTAAGAGGCGACCAGGCCAGCGGGGGGGGGGGGGGGGCAGTTAGGGACAACCAGGCCGGCGGGGGAGGGGACTGCAGTTAGGAGCGACCAGGCCAGCAGGGAGGGCGCAGTTGAGGGCAACCTGGCCAGCAGCGGGGGGCAGTTAGGGGTAGTCAGGCCGGCACACAGAGGCAGTGAGGGGCGATCAGGCTGGCTGGGGGGAGGGCAGTTAGGGGTGACCAGGCAGGCAGGCAGGTGAGCGATTAGGAGCCAGTGGTCCAGGATTGTGACAGGGATGTCCGACTGCTGGTTGAGGCCTGATCCCCGGGATTAGGCCTAAACCGGCAGTCAGACAACCCCCAAGGGGTCTCCGATTGGAGAGGGTGCAGGCTGGGCTGAGGGGACCCCCCCTCGTGCACGAATTTTGTGCACCAGGCCTCTAGTGTTTTATAAATTTGGTTAACAGTGTTGTTCAGTTCCTCTCTATTATTGATTTTTTCCTTTAAAAAAATTAAAATGTGGTTTAATTATTTAATTGCAAATTATTTTTTATTTCTTTATTTTTCAGCTTTATTGAGGTCTATTTGACAAATAGGAGTTGTATATATGTAAAGTATACAACTTTATATTTTGATATCCTTGGTTATTTTCTGTGCACTTGTTTTATTGATTACTGAGAAAGGAAGATTAAGTCTCCAACTATAATTGTAGATTTGTTCATTTCCTCCCTTAGTTCTATCAATATTTGCTTCGTATATTTGAGGCTCTTATGTTAGGTGCATATACATTTAGGATTGTTACGTCTTCTGGTGAATTGAGCCTTTTTATCATTATTTAATGTCCCTTTTTAACCCTGGTAATTTTCCTTGCTTTGACATATACTTTGTCTGATGTTAATACAGCCACTGCAATTTTCTATTGATTAATGTTTTCATGGTATACATTTTCTCCTCTTTTTACTTAAAATATATTTTTTCAATTTTGAAATAATTTCAGATTTATAAATGAGTTGAAAAAATAATACAGAGAGTTCCTATATGCCCTTCATTTAGTTTTCCCCAATGTTAACATCTTATGAAAGGCACATTTATCAAAAGTAAGAATTTAACATTGGTATAGTACTCTATTAAGTAAACTACAAATTTTATTTGGATTTCACCAGATTTTCTACTAATGTCCTTTTTCTGTTCTATAATTCAATCCAGGTGCCATATTACATTTAGCATGCTTTTATTTTTAACCTACGTATATCATTGTATTTAGTGGGTTTCTGGTAGAGACCATTTACATTTAATATAATTATTGGCATTTTGGATTTAGGTCTGCCATTTTATTATTTGTATTATTTGTTCCCTCTGTATGTTTTGTTGTTGTTGTTTGTTTCCCTACCCTTCTTTTGGAGTATTTGAATATTTTTTTAGTATTCTATTTTAACTTATCTATTGAGATTTTAACTATCTCTATTTGTATAGTTATTTTAATGTTGACTACAGATTATAATATTCATAACTAGTATTCAGTCTACTTAGAATTAATATGTATCACTTCAAGTAGAATGTAGAAGCTTTAGTACCATATAGAATGGTTTATCTTCTCCCTTTTATGTTGTAATTGTTATATGTATTACATGTACTTTTATTGAAAACCCCACCACACATTGTTATATTTTTTGCTTTTAACCATCATTTGTATTTTAAAGGACTTTAGATGAGTAAAATAAGCTATTACATTTACTTAGATATTTACCATATTTATTGCTCTTTCTTTTCTGAAATTCTATGTTTTCTTATAGTATCACTTCTCTTTCATCTGAAGAATTTTCTTTAGCATTTCTCTTTAAGTGATTAATTTTCTTAGTCTGAGATTTTATTTCACATAATTTTGATGGATGTTTTCACTGGATATAGAAATCTGGGTTGACAGAATTCTTGTTTTCCGGCACTTAAAAATCTTGTTCCACTGCCTTCTGTCCTTCATAATTTCTGATGAGACATCCACAGTTATTTGAATTATTGTTTTCTTATGTATAATGCATCATTTTTCTCTGACTGTTTTCATGAGTTTTTATTTTAGTTTTCATTAGGCAAGAATTTCTTTGCGTTTATCCTTTTTGCTGCTCACTGAGTTTCTTGAATTTATAAGTTTATATCTTTTACCAAATTTAGGAAGTTTTCAGCTATTATTTCTTCAGCTATTTTTTTTTTTCTGAACCACTTCTTTCTCCTTTCTTTATAGGTATTTGATGATACAAGTGTTAGGCTTTTGGTGTTGTTCTTTTTATGTCTTCTGGGTTTGTTTGTTTGTTTGTTTTTTCCACAATCTTTTTTCTCTCTCTGTTGTTCAGCTTGGAAAATTTTTGTTGATCCATCTTCAAGTTCATTGGCACTTCTGTCATCTCAATTATACTATTGAGACCATCCAATGAATTTTAAAATATATTTTCTAGTTTAAATTTTTCCTTTTTAAAAAAAGCATTCTATTTCTTTAAGACTTTTTATTTTTTCACTCACTTCAAGAGTGTTTGCCTTTATTTCTTGGAGCATGATTATAGTAGCTGCTTTAAAGTCTTTGATAACCCTAATATCTTGGGGTTGGTGTCTGTTGATTATCTTTCCCTTTGTGAGATGTTGAGATTTTCAGTTTCTTTGTATACAGTTTGGATTTTTACCTTGGACACTTTGAATATTATGTTATGAGACTTTGGGTCTTGTTTAAATCCTATAGATTATATTTCCTTTTGTCTTTTAAAGCAGGCAGTCAATTCAGCTAGATTCAGGCTGCAAGTACCTACCTGCCTTCTATGAGCTGGGATTCAGTATCTGTTCAGTTTTCAAAAGTATTTGCTGTGCATACACGTTTAGTTTGGCCCATGTATGGCCAGCCTCAGCCCTGGGCAGTGGTATACCCCATAGATCAGTTGTCAAAATCTTTGGTATGCTGTAAAGTCAGACACTTGCATGTGCAGCTTAGAGATGAGCCCTGGAGTTCACACACAGCTTTATTGAGCTTCCTCTCCTTTCTGCTGTTCTCCCCGTGTTCCAAATCCAAAGGATTCTCCTTCCTGCTTCTCTTACTAAAAGGCTAAGACTAATTTCTTTGCTGTGCCTTGCACTCTCTGAGCCGACATGTCCCTTGGGAACCAAATGGCAAGAGGATAGGGAGAGAAAACAAAGCAATGGAGATTCCCTGTGTGCTCTTGGGATCTCCGTTCCTCTGATCAGAGCAAAGGTTCTTCCATCTAGCTGCTGCTGTCATTCTCAGTGCTGCCTAATGGCCTTGGGGTAGGACAGGAGAGAACAGAAAGAAAACAAACAAAATCAAGGGATTGCCTCTACTCCCTTTGGCTTTTAGGGGCTCCTTTTCCTGTTTCTTGGACCAAAAACAGGGGTCTTCTCATGGAGTTCTTTCTCTCTGCACGTGGTGCACAGTTCTGGGTTTGGGTTGCCTTTAAATCCAGGCCCAAAGATACCGGACGAAGGAATAAGGGAAACGCTCTGCTGGTTTTATGATACATTGAGTTTTGGTTTTCAGTTGACTTCAGTGGGACCGCTAGGGTGGAGTGGACTTACTCCATCTTAACTGGACCCAGAAACGTTGGTTATTTCATAAACACGTGCTGAGAGAGGACCCATGGTGGCAGGTTATCAGTCCTGAAAGATCAAGTGACTGGACCGTACTAACAGGTGGGCCTCAGGGTCCCTTTTGGAAGAGACACCCTAAGCAGGGACTCTAGCATTTTTGTACAGAATGCTCTTTTTCCTTTTAAATTTTTTATGGCTTAAATGCTATATCTTTTACTTCTTCATAAAGTTTTGTGATCTTTTCTGCTTAGCATATAAAGCATATTAAGTAAAGGTGGCCCTTGTCAACTATAAACTTACTGTGTCTTTTTGGGTCTAGAAATTGCCTTTTGAATGCCATTTTCTGAATTTGGATTTAGAGATAAGAATTTATGTTGTCAGTATACATCTTCCAGAGGGCAGCCAATGAATTCTTAGTATTCTAAATCATTACCTTAAAAAAAATAGTACTACTTTTTATTTGGGAATGCAAAGTGCATTGCATTGATGACCACTTTTAAATAGTGAGCTCTCAAAAAATCTAATAGTAGGGGTGGGTATCAGGTTACTCATCAGTTCTGATATCTTTTGCAGAACCTATGCAGGTGTTTGACAGACTAGGATATCGCTATTGCCAGTTTTTATGTACATGGTGATGCTTCTGGGGATAATTTAATATGGAAACAAAGAGACTGGGGTAGTTCAGATCTCTTTAGTTTTGTATCAGAGGCAATAGTGAATTCTAGACAGAAGGGCAGAATCTCATCCACAGCCCTAGGCCTATTATAGGTAGACCAGGGTCCAGACCATACAAGGTGAAAGGCCCAAGGGAGGCCAGAGTTCTCCTACATAGGCAAGATAAGCAGGGACACCCAGTTAATCTTATCTGGAGGCATGGAAAGGAAGGAAGGAGTCCTCCAAGAAAGAATATGTAGTTGTGTAATTTGGGGATTATTTCTACCTCTGGTGAAGCATCTGACCATGAATGTGCCATGGAAATGCATTCTTTTTATCAAGAGAAGTATCCATACAATGGACTCACTTTACAAGATAGTATGTCAAGTGCACTGTATTTGCTCTCTGTAAAAAGATATGTCACACAGAAATCATGCAAATAAGGGTTTTAAAAATATATATATATATATGTTTATTGATTTCAGAGAGGAAGAAAGAGGGAGAGAGAGATAGAAACATCAGTGATGAGAGAGAATCATTGATTGGCTGCCTCCTGCACAACCCCTACTGGGGATCAAGCCTGCAACCCGGGCATGTGCCCTTGGCTGGAATTGAACCTGGGACCCCTTCAGTCCGTAGGAGGATGCTCTATCCACTGAGCCAAACCAGCTAGGGCAAATAAGGCTTTAATTAGGTAATTTTTCTCACTAATTTGATCCTAAACCAGCATTAGATAATTAAAAAAATCAACTTTTTAGTTTGGAATAATTTTGTATTTACAGAAAGTTGCAAAGATTCAGTTTTCCCTAATATCAACATCTTACACTACCCTGGTATTTTTGTCAAAATTAAGAAACCAATATTGGTACATTACTATTAAATTCCAGGCTTTATTTGGATTTTACCTTTTTTTACACTAATGTCTTTTTCTGTCCTAGGATCTAGTCCAGTGTACCACATTGCAACTGCATTTAGTCATCACGTCTCCTAGTATCCTCCGGTCTGTGACAGTTTCTCGAACTTCCCTTGTTGTTTATAACCTTGGCAGTTTTGAGGAGTACCAGTGAGGTGTTTTGTAGCCTGTCCCTCTCAGTTTGGGTTTGTTGAAGTCTTTCTCATGATTAGACTAGGGTTATGGGTCTTTTGTTTGCTTGTTTTTTTTGTAGGGGGGTTATGGGTTTTAAGAAAGAATGCCAGGTTAAGGTTGTATTTGCCAGGTTTCTCCACTCTCCATACTGCATTCTTTGGAAAGGAATCACTGAGTCCAGCCCAAACTTGGGGGAGGAGGAGTGAGGATTAAACTCCACCTCTGGAAGAAGTATCTACGTATATTATTTGGAATTCTGTAAAGGAAGATTTAGTTTTTCTACCCATGTGTTTATTGTCATTAATTTTTTTCAGTATGAACTCATGTATTTATTTTATACTTTGGGTTATATAATACCATGCTATTCATTTCGTTGCTCAGATTATTCCAGTTTTGGCTACTGTCTTCCTTTGACATGCCGTCATCCTTTTGCTACTTGAACACTTACTTTCTGGAACTAGAAGGTGTTCCCGGCTCATCTTGTATTTTCCCTGCCCTAGGTCTAGGATTAGCAGCTTTCCTAAAGCCCTGGCTCTTTTTTTATTCTTCTAAGATTTCTTAATTGATTTTTAGACACACACACACACACACACACACACACACACACACACACACACGGGGCCAGACATTGATCGGCTGCCTCCTGTAAGATTTCTTAATTGATTTTTAGAGAGGCACATGCACACGCGCGCGTGCGCGCGCACACACACACACACACACACACACACACACGTGTGCATTGCTACTAGGCCCTCTCAATGGCTAGAGCTAGGAAATATACATATGTATACTAACCCATGTTTATATACACATTTATAATTCTATTAGAGGCCCGGTGCACTAAATTTGTGCACTGGGCAGGGGGTCCCTCAGCCCGGCCTGTGCCCTCTCGCAGTCCAGGAGCCCTCAGGGGATGTCCAGCATCCTTAGTGCTGCCGCTGCACTCACCAGCCCTGAGCCGGGCTTCTGGCTGCATGGCGCTCCCCCTGTGGGAGCGCACTGACCACCAGGGGGCAGCTCCTGCATTGAGCATCTGCCCCCTGGTAGTCAGTGCACATCATAGCAACTGGTTGTTCTGCCGTTTGGTCGATTTGCATATTAGCCTTTTATTATATAGGATATCTACCAACTGTACATATCTGTATCTATAATATACAAGTCTGTATGTATATGTGTGCGTATGTATATACACACACATATAACATATATATATATATATATATATATATATATATATATATATATATATGTTAAGCTAAGCATGGGTTCACACAGATGTTCTTAACTCTAATTCAGCACCACAGAGTTTATTCCAGCCTTCCCCCTTGCTATTTGCGGTTCCCTCTCTGACAGTGAGAAACCTGCCTCTCACCATTCACCATAGGAGATGGTGGATTGCTTATTTATTAAATCCTATATACGTGTAATGTAGGTTAAGAATTGTTAACTCAGACTTATGTGAGCAACAAATTTATCAACTAGAGTACAGTATTTATGTATAGTTCCTTCTGTCTTTAGCCTTATAATTTCTAGCTGAAATTATAATAGGAAATTGACAGACTGTGCAGCATTAGAGTTTAATCACCCATTTGGGGTTTTGTTTTGCTTTTTGAGGGAAGAGGGGATAATTAACATCTGATAAGATTCAGGCTTTTAAAAAGTCAACTAATTATTTACTTATGTAAAATTCAGCTGTCAAGTATGTGTGTATATATATATATATATATATATATATATATATATGTATATATATAGCATTAAATTTGGTGAGTATATATATATATATACTCAAATTATATATATATATATATATATATATATATATATATATATATATATATATATATATATATGGCATTAAATTTGGTGAGTAGGGAACATAAGAGATTTTGTTTAAGTCTTCCAAGGAGTTTGCCATCTAACAGGAAGGTACGATTTTATAAGCGGTGGTATAAGTCAGCACATAGGATTAGGCTGCATTAGTTCTGGTTCTTTATGTCTGGTGGCAATGGCAATGGTAGTATGCAATTGATTTGTGCCTGGGGCCTTACTTGATAAAGGTGTCTGAGTGACAACATGGTGTAGTGAGAACTTTGTGAAAAAATAATAATGATAGTAAAGCAAATTCAATGTGTATTATTTTTTTGGTTAAAGAGAAATCTCTCTTTGTTATTTTAAATAATAGCAATACTTTAATAAAATGTTACCTATGAGAGAAAAATATCCTTGTATTTAAATTTAATATAGGTAATTGAGTAAGTGATGTAGACTTATTTTTCAAGTATGGGAACATTTGAGACATTAAGAACTAGCTATATATTGATATTTATAATTAAACTTCCAAGGGTTAAGTGAGACAGTTGAAGTACTGTAAAAAGAATGAATCATTGAAAATTTGTGAATGCAATTTAAAACATTCAGAGAGTATAATTTGTAAAATCCCCCTTAGAAATAATTGTTAAAATGTGCTTATATAGAAGTAAATTTGTAAGTTGAACTTTAATTCTTAAGAGGAAAGGAGTGATTTGAATTTGTAAACTTGAATATATTGAACTAGAGGCCTGGTGCATGAAAATTTGTGCACTTGGCGGGGGGGGGGGTTGTCCCTCAACCCGGCCTGCCCCCTCTCACAGTCCGGGAGCCCTCAGGGGATGTCCTACTGACGGCTTAGGCCCGCTCCCCGCGGCCAATCAGGGCAAGGCACCGCCCCCATAACCCCTTTGCTGCTGCTGCCTCTGGCTTTCCTCTGTGGGAAGTGACCCGGCAATCAGGGGAAGGCGACACCCCCATCATGCCTCTGCTGCTGCCACTGCCAGCCACGCGGCTGCCTGAGCCTCGGCCCTCGCAGCCACCGTGGTTTGCCTGAGCCTCGACCCGGCCTTCATTACCTGAGCCTTGGGCCCTGGGCAGTGGCAGCCACCATCTGTGGCTTGCCTGAGCCTCAGGCAGCTACTGTGGCTTTGTCCAGAAGGATGTAGCATCAAGTCCCTGCCCACCTGCGTGTGCCTCGCTGAGCACACAGCCCCGCCCACCCGCGCACACCTGCCGCGCACGCAGCCTCCTGCTGATTGGTCGTTAGGGTATGATGGCGTGACACCCATTAGCATATTAGCTCTTTATTATATAGGATTAATTTTTAGGATCAATAAAAATTCAAAAATTTTTAATTAAAAGAAGAATTTATTATTTATATTTTCCAAGAGAAAGATGCATGCCCTACCACACAGGGTCACAGGGGGAAGCACAGGTTTGGTTGGGAGGAAGAAGGAATGAGGGGAAAGTATGGCCCAGGGCCTTTATTGTGTTTTGCATGGGAAAGGCAAGGCAGGGCAAGGGAAAGGTTTAGGATACTTGGAATAATTGCAGTGGGCTTTGGGAGTTAGCAGCTGTTCCCAGTTGTCTGGAACTTGGCTCTGGGTTGACTTAGAGCAGGGAAGTATTGGCTTGGTTGTGAGAGTTAGATAAGGTGGTGTTTCAAGAGTATTTACAATGCCTTATAAATAAAAAGCCTCAGAAAAAATTGAGGGAATGAATGAATATATCTTTTTTCTTTTGTTTCTGACATTCATTCCAAGAAGTGAGAAGTCAGGGAGTGTGATCTTATTTTCTGAACTTCTCTAGTATTATAATCTACTAGAGGCCCGGTGCATTAAAATTCTTGCACTGGAGGGGGCGTCCCTCAGCCTAGCCTGCCCCCTCTCACAGTCTGGGAGCCCTCAGGGGCAGGAGGCGACCCGGCGATCAGGGGAAGGCGACGCCCCATCACACCTCTGCTGCTGCCACTGCCGGGAGCGCAAGCCTCGGCCGGCCCTGGTTACCTGAGCCTTGGGCCAGCCCTGGGCGGCTTGGCAGCTGCCATCCAAGGCTTGCCTGCGCCTCAGGCCGGCCCTGGGTGGCTGGGGGGCTGAGGGAACTGGGGGACTCCAGAGGCAGGCGCGCGGAGTGGCTGGACCTACCTGGGAGCGGGCCCAGCCTTGCCATGTGCCTGCCGTCCCGGCGGGGCTGAGGGGACTGGGCGCCGCCATCTTGTGACTGTGGACGCCGCCATATTTGAGGGTGTGACAGTCAGTTAGCATATTCCCTCCTTATTGGCTGTGGGTGCCGCCATCTTTGCGACAGCATGAGGGTCAATTAGCATATTCCCTCTTTATTAGATAGGATAGCTGTAACTTAGTAATTACGTGCTTTCTTATATTTAGTGACTATTTTGAATGAGTTAGTCTTGGTACTTCAAGGTCAGTAACTAAAGTGTATACATATTTTCTGTCTATTATAGAAGCCAGATTGCAAAGTACATTATGGGTACTCAATAAATATTTGTTGATTGATTGCTACTTGTTGAAAGTTTAGCACATCTAAGTAAAACCGTGGGGGACTAATTCTAAAGCAGAACAAATGCAAGTGAGTGAGAAGTTGGTATACAGACTGAGAAAGATCAACAGGGAATGGAGGTAGTAAAAAAGAAGGTTTGAGAGAGATCCTGATATAGAACTTAAAGGCCCTGTAGGTTTAATTTGGGAAACAAAAGAAGGACATGCCAGATAGAGGATTAGAGGTATGAATGAGACTGGTGTATTAGAAGGTGAATGACTGGTGGAACGGTAGTAAAGGTCAGGTTGGCGAGGGTTTTTTTAAACATATTTTATTGATTTTTTACAGAGAGGAAGGGAGAGGGATAGAGAGTTAGAAACATCGATGAGAGAGAAACATTGATCAGCTGCCTCCTGCACACTCTGTACTGGGTATGTGCCCGCAACCAAGGTATATGCCCTTGACCGGAATCGAACCTGGGACCCTTGAGTCCGCAGGCCGACGCTCTATCCGCTGAGCCAAACCAGTTAGGGCAGAGGTTTTAAGAATAACTTTAAAATTGCAGTTATTCACTGTGGCTATCAGAGTCAAGCAAACAACCTTCAAACTTTGTTCAAAAGCAAGTCCTTGTCATTATATAGACTCTTCAAGGTTGAGACTTAATGCCTACAAAGCCCCTGGCTTTTGGAGAACTGCTGATGTCATTAATAATATATTCATGTAGAGTGTCAGGTTTTTTAACAATTTTGTCATCCAGCCAAGCAGATAGGCCAGAAATTAGCAGCCTTTTATGGAGATGTGCCAAAGTTTGGGTTACTTTCCTTCTGGAGGATGAAGAGGATTCTTGCTGGGTAGGTATTCTCAGAAGCTGGGGTTGGGGATGGGCCAGTGTGTGACTGCATGCTGGCCCCAGCTGTAGGTGGCTGATTGAGATTGTTTAGAGTGGAAAGAGGAGTTGAATATTGGTATTCACAGGCCTGTGTTTGTGTGGGCTCGCAATGGCACTTCTCCTTTAAAATAAGAGTACTGCCCTGGCCTATGTGGCTCAGTTGGTTGAGCATCGTCCCATGCACCAAGAGATCACCAGTGTGATTCCTGATCTGGGCACATGCCCAGGTTACAGGCTCGATCCCCAGTAGGGGGTGTGCAGGAGGTAGCCAATTCATGTTTCTCTCTCTCTCTCTCAAATCAATAAAAACATTTGTTTTTTAAAGTTACTTTTCTTATCCAGGAATTGTAGCAGATTGGCAGGTACCCACCTCCTTCAGGTTCACCATCAACTTAGTTATGTATTAGTAAGTACTGATTATATGCTATTGAGTATTAGTACTCGTGTGGATGATGTTTTTACTGGCAATCTGGGCAACACAATGTACACACATTACCTGCTCTTGAGAATTTTTTTTTTTTTTTCGAGAGAGAGAGGGAGGAAAGGAGAAGGGGAGAGAGAGAAAGAGAGAGGTGAGAAACATACATCAGTTGGTCGCCTCCTATATGCACCCCTTCTGGGGACTGAACCCACAGCCTGGGCATGTGCCCTGACCAGTAACCAAACCTGCCACCTTTCTGTGCACAGGATGATGCTCAGCCATCTGAGCCATACCAGCCCGGACTCAGTACAGGACTCTTAAACTTAAAGAAACATAAAAGCATGTATAGACAATACATAAATATAAAAGCATGCATAGACAATTGTATAAATGTCCACCCACTATGTTTATAATATGAGATGTGGTAGCTATCTTCTGATTTTGAAGTACTGCCATGTGGAACAGGGATTTGACTACTGTTTGACCTCAAGAGTTAGCATTAAGACTGCTGCTAGGTGAAAAACTGGTAGAGTTTGAGGAGTATCCTTATTTGTTAACAGATGAAATGGGCTGCCTCGGGTCACAGTTCTCTGTCTACCATACGTATTGTAGTGGAGGCTGTTGTCCCTTGGTACCTTTTAAAGGAATTGCAAGTGTCCTTTGTGTGGTTGGCCTATCAAAGAATCTCAGCCTTTGCACTATTGACGTTTCGAACAGGATAATTCTTTGTTCTGGGGGCTGTTCTGTGCACTGTAGGATGTTTAGCAGCATCCCTGGCCAACCACTAGATGCCAGTGGTCGACCCCCCCACGCCCTCCCCCCCAGTTGTGATGCTTAAAAATGTCTCCAAACACTGCCAAGTGTTCCCTGAGAGACAGAAGCGTCCCAGGATAGCACCGCTGGGCTAGGTGAAATTAAGGTGCCTCAGAAGTCTGGTACTTTAAACTTTTTTGTTTGTAAGTGAATTCTGCAGCATACATTTTTCAGCAAGTGAGAATGAGTTAGAGGACGTACATAATTGAGGTGATAGTATTCTGTTATCTTCCAACTCAGGGAGGATTTCTGGGATTGAAAGGTTTTCAATATCTGTTGAGTAATATTGGTGAGCTTGAAATATACAGAATATTCCCTAAACAGGGCATATTCTTGGGAAAGGACTAAGATGAAAATGAGAAGATTAGATAAGATTTGAGTGATTAGTGTGAGGGTGAGAGTGAAGATACTAGTATGTAAATTAGTCATAAAAGCCTGGTCAGCTGTGGTTAAGCAGAGCATCAAGGTTCTCTTCTTGCCCTAGCTGGTTTGGCTCGGTGGATAGAGCATCGGCCTGAGGACTGAAGGGTCCCAGGTTCGATTCCAGTCAAGGGCATGCCTGGGTTGCGGACTCGATCCCCAGTAGCGGGTGTACAGGAGGCAGCCGATCAATGATTCTCCCATCATTGGTATTTCTATCTTTCTCTATCCCTTGCTCTCTGGGAAAAAACAAAACAAAACAAAACCCCACCAATATGGTTGACTTATTATTTTTTTTAAAAAAAGGTTCTCTTGTTGATCACTATCTTTGTCCTTCTCTGTCAAAGTCTGTGCAGTTCTGTGATGGAGAAGGAAGAAGTGCCCAAGGAAATTACAAACTTTAATCTTGGCTTGAATCCTATAGCCTCCATTTATGACTTTTGACATGGCCAAGTTTCTTAATCTCACTGTACCTTGTTGTTTTCTTTCATTTTAAACATTTGTGGTGAAATATAAATAACAAAATGTACTATTTAACCATTTTAAGTGTACAGTTCAGTGGCATTAAGTACATTCACATGGTTGTACAACTATAACCACCATCCATCTCCAGAACATTTTATCTTCCCAAACAGAAATTCTGTACACATTAAACACTAACTCTGCATTCTCCCTCTCCCCCAGCCACTGGTAACCACCATTCTACTTTATGTTTTCAAGAATTTGACCACTCTGTGTGCCTCCTAGAAGATGAATCATACAGTATTTGGCCTTTTGTGACTGGCTTATTTCACTTAGCATAATGGTTTCAAGCTTCATCCATGTTGCAGCATGCTCAGAATTTCTTTTTTTAAGGCTGAACAATATTCCATTGTGTGTATATGCCACATTATGTTTATCCATTCATCTGTGGGGGGACACTTGGGGTGCTTTCACTTTTTGGCTATTGTGAATAATGCTGCGATGGTGTTTCTCATTTCAAATGGCAAAAAGGATAGGACAATGTGGCTGTCTTAAGGCTCCTTGTAGAGTGCTGGGCATTGGCACATAAGTGGCACTTTCTTTCCTCATCTTGTTTTATGCCAGCTTCTTCACCTTTGCTTCTTTTGTATCATCTCCCACCCAGGACTATAATCAAACCCAAGCAGGGGCTAATGGGTTCCCGCCCCCGCCAATTAAAGTCCATTCCAGGACTGACATTTTGCAATCAACATTCTCTGAACTGTTTGTGTTCTTTTAAGACTAGTCAGTCTCTTTGGAAATTTGAGTTGATTCTAAGGTTGCCTTAAGTGCTCAGGTTCGCTTTAATGGCTCTGAGAGTTCTTGACTAAATCTCATTGTCACACTTTTCTCTAAGATAATTTGTCCCCAAACCTTGCTAATGGCAGCTTGCTGCGCCTAGGGTCCCGAAGTCCCTTCATCAAGGGTTTTGATTCAGGTATCATTCAAAAGACTATTGATATCCTGAGGGCAAGTTTTGGATACACTTGGTGAATTTCTTTGCTTTGTTCCTTTGACTTCTGCCTTTAAACACCCAGGCTCCCTCCCTATGTGGGAAGGAATATTTTTGGCTGGCCCTTTTCTGTCTGTGCTGTGCCATCTGTCACAGGGGTCATTGCTCAGAGGCTAGCTTCTTCCCTGCTGGGAGCAGGTGGTCAGAACTAAGGGCTATTTACAGGGTCAGTTTGGGGCAGATTACTAATATTCCCCCTTTCCCCCCCACCCAAGCTGTGTGTCTAGCTGTATCCTACAGAGGAAGAAAAGACCTTACCTTGGGGTCTTTTTCTTTGTTAAAGAGGAAGAGATGCAGCTGTGACCCTATACTGGTAGTTAACTCCAGGTCACCAGCTGCCCTGTCTGTGCTCTTGCCTCTACCTCACCTGTTCTGGACTCTTAAGACTATTCCTGAAGCAACCCACTGTGTACAATGAATGGGACATCCATGCAAACTATGGGTGATATAATTAATTAATCAAGCTGATTCATGTCTAAGATGCTAGAGGTGACATCCTATTCCTTGTTCAAACAAAATAAAATACCCCTAACATCTTTCAATGGTCCTGAGTGTAAAGACCTTGGCTTTGAAATCTTCTTTAAAGAGATTGTTCTCCAACCACTCAGGATTCTGGGCCTGACTCACAGGAGAGCCAGCCCAGTGCTGAGTCACTTAGCCAACTTCATTCATTGATCATGTGCTTGTGCACAGCTTGTTTGCAAGGTGGGAGAGAATTACTATTTTCAAATGTTCCTTCCTGAGGTAGCATGGTCCAGAAGAGAGCCGAGAGACAGGATGCTGGAATTCTATTCTTGGCCCAGCTATGCACCTTCATTCAGTAAGATGTATTTCCCCTTCCCCACCTCTCCATTGTGTTGATATGGAAGAATCAGGGACATAAGTAAAGCCAACAAGACAGATACGTTTTCAGAAAATGGTTTTCCCAGAGAGATTTTGGCCCCCAAACCCGTGACTCCCTGGCTGGACAGTTTTGTTATCATCACTTGCTCAAGTAATTTACCCTAATAGGCTCTGCTGGTACAATAAAGAGGAACTTCTCCTAGTTTTTGTTCTCAAACCTATGACGCCTCTATCCCACAGAACTTACTTGGGTGCATTTAGCTGTTTCTAAAAGCACAAACAATTTTTTCTGCTAAGTTGGGAGACTATTTCAGAACAATTTAAAGGCTAAGTTAGTGCTAGGTGCGTGGTCTCAGGTTACTGAAATCAGCTTGACCCAGTGTAAATGATGGCTTGCTTCTTTGGGGCTTCTCCAGTTCTCTCTACTCTTGTCCAACCTCACTCCTAAACACGATTATACCTTTCACCTCTGCTGATCCCTGGAGAAGTAAAATCTTTTCTACCCAGGCCTCAGGTACTGTCTCCTCTTTGGCATCCTAACCGTAATGTTGTGGCATCTTTATAAACTTGGCCCTCCGAATTCTTTAATATGAAATATTTAAAGTATACAGAATACTATAGTATTTGTTTTAGGTCTTTTTTTTTAACATAAGAAATAATTGTGGGTTCATTTGAAGTCCAAAGGCACCTTGTCCAGCCCCTCCCCAACTCTTTAAACAAGCCATTTTTTTTGTCCAAAGCACAATGTGGAGTGCTTAGCCTCCCTGAGGAGGTCTGCCTTCCATGACCTATATTCATTATCCTCTGTTTCCTCAAGAGTTTTCAAAGCTCCCCTCCCCTCCTCATCCCTCACTGAGATCTTGGGCAAATTACTTCTCTGAGCTTACATTTCTCATCTGTAAAATGAGAATAATAGCAACACCTGCCTTCACCGGGTTATTTTGAAAATCAAATGTGGTAATGTATGTGGAAGTAGTTTGTAAAGCTCTGTTATGTGTGGCCTCCTTCATCGAATAGAGAACCTAGAGCGTTGTTTTCCGAGGCTGTGGGAGGGGATGCGGAGGGAAGGGAGACTGCCAAAGGAAGTGGTGGATCAGAATCCCCAGGGGCTTTTTCAAACAGAGACATATCTACCCTACGCTTGTGTGTGTACACACACGTGAATAAACATACGTGTACACATATAACAACTAGGAATACTTTGAAGGTAGAGGCCAATGGAAATCTTCTCTATCTACATTCCCTTCTATCATTTTCAAGGTTCTCTGTTGTCTTCTGACCTATCTCCCACACGGTTTCTCACTGGAATGGCCGTTTTAAAAAATCAGTTTATTAGTCTCTATTTGCTCAAAGTTCAGATTTTCAGTAAGAATCTTCATCAACTGTTTGGCTAAGGAGGATTGCTTTTCCAATGTGCATTGCAAAGTTCTTGCCACTAATTCTTTATTACCCCAGAACATGTCTTTCTCTTCTTTGTGCTCTGTCTCTCCTACTGAATGTGGTCTGAAGAGGGTTCTGCTGTGTGGGAGTTAAGGATGCCTCAGCATTTCCTTTCTAGCACATTAAGCTGAAGACAGGTATAATTATTGTTTAGTCATTTCTGTACCAGTGTGTGTAGGTTGTCTGTGTATAGGTCCTTGTTGCTGGTCATTGTCTCAGCCTTTCACATTTGCTTAATCACTTTATTATTTATTTAATGACTAAAGGCCCAGTGCACGAAATTCATGCAAGGGGCTCAGCTGCTGCGGTGGCTGCCTCGGCCCCCTCTGCCGCGGCTTCGTCTGGAAGGTCGTCCGGGAGGACGTCTGGTCTAATTAGCATATTATGCTTTTATTATTATAGACTAGAGGTCTGGTGCACGAAATTTGTGCCCGGGGGGGGGGGGTCCCCCCTCAGCCCAGCCTGCACCCTCTCCAATCCGGGACCCCTCGGGGGATGTCCGACTGCCAGTTCAGGATCAGGCCTAAACCGGCAGTTGGACATCCCTCTCACAATCCAGGACCGCTGGCTCCTAACTGCTCACCTGCCTGCCTGCCCAGTCGCCCCTAACTGGCCCCCTAGCCAGCCTGATCACCCCTTACCGCCTCTGCCTGCTGACCTGGTTGCCCCCAACTGTCCCCCGCCCCCTGCTGGCCTGGTCGCCCCTAACTGCTCCCCCCAGCATGGTCGCCCCTTACTGCCCCCCCGCCTGCCGGCCTGGTTGCCCCACCCAGCCTGCTGCTCGTCCATTTGGTCGCCCCTCACTAACCCCCCTGCCAGCCTGATCGCCCCACACAGCCTGGTGTTCAGTCATTTGGCCATCCCTCACTAACCCCCCTGCTGGCCTGGTTGCCCCACCCAGCCTGCTGCTCAGTTGTTTGGTCGTCCCTCACTAACCCCCCTGCCGGCCTGGTCACCCCACACAGCCTGGTGCTCAGTCGTTTGGTCGTTCCTCACTAACCCCCCTGCCGACCTGGTCACCCCACACAGCCTGCTGCTCAGTCGTTTGGTCGTTCCTCACTAACCCCCCTGCCGACCTGGTCACCCCACACAGCCTGCTGCTCAGTCATTTGGTCGTCCCTCACTAACCCCCCTGCCAGCCTGATCGCCCCACACAGCCTGGTGTTCAGTCATTTGGTCGTCCCTCACTAACCCCCCTGCCGGCCTGGTCACCCCACACAGCCTGGTGTTCAGTCATTTGGTCGTCCCTCACTAACCCCCCCTGCCGGCCTGGTCACCCCACACAGCCTGCTGCTCAGTCATTTGGACGTCCCTCACTAAACCCCTGCTGGCCTGGTCACCCCACACAGCCTGGTGTTCAGTCATTTGGACGTCCCTCACTAACCCCCCTGCCGGCCTGGTCGCCCCACACAGCCTGCTGCTCAGTCATTTGGTTGTCCCTCACTAACCCCCCTGCCGGCTTGTCGCCCCACTCAACCTGTTCAGTCATTGTTGAGTTGTTTCGGATGTGACGGCCCCTGGCTCTTTATATATATAGATGATACTCTGGCCCAAACTAGAGAAGGGATACTTGGGTGAAGATATTCCTGTATAATTCTATTGAAGAACTATTTGGTTTTATTATTTAAAATGTATAGAAATTGAAAATGCTTATACTCTGAACATAGTAATTGAATTCCTGGGTATGTGTGTATGTATGTATATATATAAATCCAAGAGAAACTCACATGAGCACAGGGAGACCTGGACAAGAGTGTTTAGGGTAGCCTGGTTGATATAATAGCACACAGTGGTTGGGAACAAAGGTTCATCAGCAGGAAAGTTGATAGATTGCGGCATAGTCAAACAGTGAACTACTGCCATGAAGCCATGAAAATGAATGAGTTAGAGGAAAATGTGTTCAAAAGGAATAATCTGGGGCAGAAAAATGCAAGTTTCAGGATATGATCAGTATTTTGCATTTATACTAAATTTTAGGACATGCAAAACAATCCTTTATATCATATGTGGACACACTATTTATGTAGTACTCATACAAAAACATGGGAGAGTTTGAGAAAGCCTGATTGCCCCACAGAATAGTGGTTGCCTTTGAGAAAGGTAGAGGAATTATATGGAAAAGAATATTCAGTTGTATCTGTAAAGTTCTATTAGTATCTGTATGTTTTGTTTTGTTTTTACCTGAAATATTTCATAAAATAAATCAACTGTAATTAAAAGGTTTCAAAATACATGTCTTAGTCTGAGTTGCTATCACAAAAACACCACAGAGTGGGTGGCTTATAAACAATAGACATTTATATCTTCGTTCTGGAGGCGTGGAAGTCTAAGATCAAGGTGCTGGCAGACTCATTGTCTGGTGAGGTCCCGCTTCCTCGTTCATAGATGGCCCCTTTGCCATGTTATGTGCTTTTTAGATTTATCTTTATTGTTGAAAGTATTACAGGGGCAGAAGGGGCAGGGAGCTCTATGGGGTCCCTTTTATAAGGAACTCTCTCTCATAATTCAATATATGAATTTAGGGGAGGACATATATGCTCCGTCTGTAGCAATGTATGTAGAATGCGATCTTCAGTTTTGTAAAATTTTAGGCCAATGAAATTTAACAGTATTTCTCTGGATATTAGGCTCATAGATGGTTTTTATTTTTTATATTTTCCAAGTTTTCTGCCATGAAAGATGTATTATTTTTATAACCAGGAAAAATGGCAATAAATGTTATTTTGTTAAAGATGTCAAAGGATATCAGAATAAGAAAGTAAAATAATACTGACAGCCACTGAGAGGTTTTTTTTTTTCTCTAATCTGGACCTTAAACAAAGGATGTTATTTAAGTTATTATGTAAAATCATGTTAAGACTAATAATGATTTTCAAAGACTGACAAGATGGTTTGTTTTTTAACCACTTCTAGTTAGGAGAAATTCTCATGGGGCTGGAGACAGGCTGGATCAAACTGAAGAGAAATAAACATAATTTTAATTTTTTGTTATTATTTTCTGTCTGGTCTCTAGGACTTCACACATTTCACATGTTTATAGAATAAACTTCATTTTTTCCTAAGCTTAAGTGTTACTTCTATAGGAAACTCTCCTCTACTCCACCCCCACATCGCTACATCCATCTGTCCCTCGTTCTGGGCTATATGGATCCCTGTTAGCTTACCTTTAATGCTATTGTGTCACTGCATTGTAGTTGACTGACAATCCATCTATCTCTACTGGAGTTTAAGCTCCACAAGGATGAGGTGCAGGAATTTTGTTCATTGTTGAATCAATCCCCAGGATGCAGCACAATGTCTGGTACATAGAAAGCACTGGTAGATAATTCTTGAATGAACGAATGAATGCAAAGGTCACTCCTAAAGGGGATCGTCTGGAAACAGCCATTTGATGGGAAACTTTAAACTAGGTTTTCTACTCATAGGTATAAGAGAGGTAATTAGGTAGAGTAATAAGAGTTCCAGAATTCTCTCTGAAACTTTTAAGTAGAGGAATGAAAAGCCAGAGTTTTAAATGCTTATTAGAAATAATGAATCAAGAAGTAGGGAAATGAAGAGAGTAAACTCAGCATTAATATAAATAATGATTTTTAAAAGTTTAAATTGGTTCCTCCTTCATCTTATATGGTTTTATGTGTTTTAAAATCTTACTTTAATTGGTATGATTTCTTAATATTAGATAAGTTGTTTTATCAGTATTCTTTTTTTCCCACTGTTGAAGTAGGTATTTTTATTTCTTGGCTTTGAAAACAAAATAGAATAACATGATATAATTTTATAAGTTTCTCTCTTATTATAACATGTTATGTGTTTTTTAAATTTATCTTTATTGTTGAAAGTATTACAGATGTCCCCCTTTTTTCCCAGTGACCCCTTCTAGCCCTCCCCAGGCCTTCACCACACTATTGTCTGTGTATATAAGCACAACCTATGGACACAGACAATAGTGTGATGAAATATGGTTAATCTCTTCCCACCCACCCACCTACCTCTGCCTTCCCTCTGAGATTTACCAGTCTGTTTCATGTTTCTATGTCTCTGGATCTATTTTATTCATCAGTTTATTTTGTCCTTTAGATTCCACATATGAGTGAGATCATAAGATCTTTCTTTCTTTCTCTAACTGGCTTATATTACTTAGCATGATACCCTCCATGCTGTCTCAAAGGGTAGTAAGAGATTCTTCTTTTTTACTGCTACATAGTATTCCATGGTGTAAATGTACCATAGCTTTTTTATTTGCTCATCTACTGATGAGCACTTGGGCTGTTTCCAGATCTTAGCTATTGTAAATTATGCTGCTATGAACATAGGAGTGCATACCTTCTTTCTGATTGGTGCTTCGGGTTTCTTAGGATATATCATCTCCAGAAGTGGGATCAGATGGCAGTTCCACATGTAATTTTTTTAGGAAACTCCATACTGTTTTCCATAATGGCTGCACTAATCTACTTTCCCACCAGCAGTGTACTTGGGTTCCCTTTTCTCCACATCCTCGCCAGCATTTGTCATTTGTTGATTTGTTGATGGTATCCATTCTGACAGGTGTGAGGTGATAACTCATTGTCGTCTTAATTTGCATCACTCTGATGATCAGTGACTTTGAGCATTTTTTCATATGTCTATTGGCCATCTGTAATTCCTCTCTGTAAAAGTGCCTATCCAGGTCCTTTGCCCATTTTTTAATTGGATTGTTTGTCTTCCTTTTGTTAAGTTGTATGAGTTCCTTATATATTTTGGATATTAACCCCTTATCATATGTATCATTGGCAAATATGTTCTCCCATACAGTAGGTTCCCTTTTCATTTTGTTGACGGGTGTTGTTGTTGTTGTTTTTTTTTTTTTTTTTTGCTGTGCAGTTTTTGAGGTAAAAGGCCTGTATTCAGAAAACTACAGGACATTGTAAAAAGAGATAGAAGAAGATATAAACAAGTGGAAGAGTACATCATGTTCATGGGTTGATAGAATTAACATCATTAAAATGTCCGTACAACCCAAAGCAATCTATAGGTTCAATGCAATCCATATTAAAATATCAATGGCATATTTCACAGATCTAGAACAAATACTCCAAAAATTTATATGGAACTAAAAAACAAACAAACAAACAAAAAAACACCCAAATAGCCATAGTGATTTTAAAAAAGAACAACAAACACATAAGAATTGGAGGCAAAGAAATGTGGACTTGGAGAAGTCTGGAGCCAGCTTGCTCCCTGCAGGCTCAAGATCAACCATCCCTCATAGAAGCCTTGGATGTAATGCCTCTGGGCCTTCCCATAGGATTTCAGAGATTGCTGAGGGCAAAGGAAGGGGTGGTTTCTAAGGGAAGTTTGGTAGTAAGGCATGAAGGATATCTTAGTGGTACATAGAGTAGGACACCGTCAGATCTCCCATGTGAAGCATTCGAAGAAGGAGAAGGAGAAGGAGAAGGAGAAGGAGAAGGAGAAGGAGAAAGAAGAAGGAGGAGGAGGAGGAGGAGGAGGAGGAGGAGGAGGAGGAGGAGGAGGAGGAGGAAGAAGGAAGAAGGAAGAAGGAAGAAGGAAGAAGGAAGAAGAAAGAAGAAGAAAGTTGGAGGGATCACAATACCAGATATCAAGTTATAGTACAAAGCCACTGTAATCAAAGCAGCCTGGTACTTGCACAAGAACAGGCATATAGATCAATGGAACAGAACAGAGACCCCAGAAATTGACCCAAGCCATTATCCTCAATTAATATTTGACAAAGGAGGTAAGAACATACAATAGAGAAAAGACAGTCTCTTCAATAAATGGTGTTGGGAAAATTGGAAAAGTACATGAAATTAAATGAAACAAGACCACCAATTTACACCATACACAAGTATAAACTCAAAGTGGATAAAAGACTTAAATAAGTGTAAGTCGTGAAACCATAAAAAACCTAGAAGAAAACATAGGCAGCAAAATCTCGTAGCAATATGTTTGCTGATACATCTCCTAGGGCAAGGCCCCAAAAAAGGAGAAAATGAACAATGGGACTACATCAAAATATCAGTATTCATTTTTAAAAAACGTCTTATTTAAATAGAACATGCATATAGAAAAATGCAGAAATCATTACTGTACACTTTGCTAAATTTTCAGTGAACACACCTATGTAACCTACCACCCAATATCTCCTACTCACTCACTTCCTTTCCCCAAGGGAACTATCCCAAGTAGTCATCCTATCTAATAAAGAGGGAATATGCTAATTGACCATCACACCCTCACAAAGATGGCGGCGCCCACAGCCAATGAGGGAATATGCTAATTGACTGCCACACCCTCAAAGATGGTGGTGCCCACAGCCACAAGATGGCGGCACCCAGCCCCCTCAGCCCTACTGGGGCGGCAGGCAGGCGGCACAGCTGGGCCCGCCCCCAGGCAGGTCCGGCCGCTCCGTGCACCTGCCTCTGGAGTCCCCAGTCCCCTCAACCCCCCAGCTGCCCAAGGCTGGCCCAAGGTGCAGGCAAGCCTCGGATGGCGGCTGCCCAGCCGCCCAGGGTCGCCTGAGGCTCAGGTAGCCAGGGCCGGCCGAGGCTTGCACTGCCAGCAGTGGCAGCAGCAGAGGTGTGATGGGGGCGTTGTCTTCCCCTGATCACTGGGTCGCCTCCCGCCCCTGAGGGCTCCTGGACTGTGAGAGGGGGCAGGCCGAGCTGAGGGACCCCCCCTCCAGTGCATGAATTTTCATGCACCGGGCCTCTAGTTGTTTAATAACATAGTTTTTATAGAATGTTTCAACCTATTGCATTCCTATATCAAGAAGAAGTCAATCTATTAGGCCTGACTGTTGAAATTATTACCATCTTCTATCTGGTGGTCTGAATGAAGGCATGACAACTGTAGCCCAAGGAGGATGCTCCATTTTATTGACAACAAATGTCATATCCCCAAATCATCACTAACTTTTATCGCAAAGATCTTAGACTATGGGTATGTGGAAAGGTGATTAACAGAAATTTAGTTATATAGTTGATTTGAGCCCTGATTCTCTTGGATATTGAAGATCTCAAACAAGTATTTAGAGTCAATTTGCTTCCCAGTATGTTTTTGTTGTGTCCTGAAGACCATATCAATCTTTCACTTAAGCCACAAACAATTATCTAATGGTCTACTGTATTCCTCTTTGTGAACACGGCAAGGCATTTGGAGGATGCAATAATTAATAAGCATGATTTACCCTTGAGGCTCTTTTAATGAGGGAGGGAAAAGGAAGCAGAAACATAAAACTATAAAGTAGTGTTTTAGGAATAATATAAAATACGAAGGGGCGGTCCAGATTGTTTTTGACTAGGGGGAATATGAATAGCTATCCCAAGTAAGGAGTGATAAGATAGCATTCTAGGCAAAAGGAATGGCACAACCAAGGGTGTTGGAATGGAAAAATACAGTAGGAATGAGGAATGGTTTTATGGAGCATAAAATACAAGCAGAGGATGTCTATTAATAGGCTGAAAAGGGCCCTGGGTGCTCATTTAAGGACTTGAAATTTTAATAAAAAAGCAGTAGAGAGTTTTTGAGCAGAAGGGATCCATGGCCATCAAACCAGATTTCATACCAGTTTGCAGTTTTATCCGCCAGTGTAGAATTGCTGTACTGCCCCTCAAGTTGCATGGGTTCTGCCAGCTTTGAGGATTAGTCAAATCCATTTGTCATCAGTGAGGTGGTTAACGAGAGTTAAGGCACCATAACAATCATAAACACTTTCCTGCTTTAATTTTTCATATAGGATCTTTTGTCGGCCTCATTTTCTCTGAATAGATGAGAGGGAGAATCTGAACATCTCAAGGAAAAGTGTAAGATTAAGTTTTGTTAGTACATTACAAATGAGATTATAACTATATTTCTCATCGTGCTACCACTGTGCTTGTCCCATTATAACGTTCTTTTCCCGAATGAGAACAACACACTACAGAGAAGCACACTGGATGAAGCGTCACATCCTGAGTTTAAGTCCTAGCTCTGGTACTTACTGTGTGTGACCCCGAGCAAGTCACTGAACCTCTGTGAGCCTGTCCCCGGGGGTGGCGGTGGGACTGCAGTTGGAAAGTGGATGTGTAAGTATTATTAACAGTATTGGGATGCATGTTGCTGTGCTTTCTATTTAGAGATGATGTCTCATACAGGCATTGCTGGTGGTGTTTATGGATGCTTCTGGAAAGACTCTGTCTACGTTATGTCCAGACGTGCTTAGAGGCAGTGAGTTGTCATAGAAAAGCACTAGGGTAGAAAGCAGAAACACTAAATCCCAGCCTACACTCTGCCACTTAACCTTTTGCACTCGGATGTCAAGTGTGACTCGACACGGTTAGCGTCGGTAGCAGCTCGAGAAAAAAGCAAGCGAGTGCAAAGGGTTAATGGTGTAACTCAGATGTAACTACCTGCTTTTGTAAGCTACCCTGCTTTTGTCTTAAGGCACGGTAAAAACAAAACAGAACAGCAACAAAGCACACTCAAATTCAATTCCAAAAGACTTAACGAGCAATGTAGACCTTTCCTGGAGGATTCTTGAAGATACTAGCAGGATGTATTGGCCTTTAAACCACTAGACCTCCTAAAATGTATTATTAGGCATCTGTCTCCTTTTTCTGTCTCCTTTGTTTTCTGCCCTCAGGCTTCCCAGTCTGATTGACAGCTGTCTCGGGCCACGCTCTCCAGCATCAGCCATAGTCTCAGAGTTTTCCTTCTTGGCCTCTTTGTCATCACCACCATAATCACTATTATTATTATTTAGAGAGTTTTCCCTTACACATTTTTCTGATCAGCATAAGGAACATAGTTAGTCTCAACAGGAAAGGAATTCTCCCTCCTTCGAAAATGGACAAGGACCATTTAATATTTTGTCCGTGTCACTGGCTGTTTGATGCCAAGTAAGTCAGTTAACTTCTTTAACCCCAAATACCTTTGCTGTGAAGTTGGATCTAGCAATATTTGCTCCTCTAACCTCACAAGGGAGGATGAGATGAGGTAAAGGATGAGAAAATGCTCTGTAAATGTTAAAGCACTACACAAATATGCGGTGGCATTCATTTGTAGCCTTGGCAGCTGTTTGCAGAGTTTGTCACTCTGTCAGTTCACTCTCTTAAGATTCTTAGCAAGTCTGAAGTCTTGTTCAGGTAAGATCTACCCTGGTTTTGCCTTTATTATGTTGGAGTATGTTCCCTTTATATCCACTTTGTTGAGAGTTTTTAATCATAAACTAGAGGCCCGGTGCGTGAATATTCATGCACTGGAGTGGGGGCTCCCTCAGGCGGGCCTACCCCCTCTCACAGTCTGTGAGCCCTCAGGAGCGGGAGGCAACCCGGGGATCAGGAGAAAGCAACGCCCACATCACACCTCTGCTGCTGCCACTGCCGGCAGCACAAGCCTCGGCCGGCCCTGGTTACCTGAGCCTCGGGTGGCGCTGGGTGGCTGGGCAGCCGCCATCTGAGGCTTGCCTGCCCCTCGGGCCGGCCCTAGGTGGCTGGGCAGCTGACATGGGTTTGAGGGGACAGGTGCCGCCATCTTGTGGCTATGGGTGCTGCCATCTTTGTGACGGCATGATGGTCAATTGCATATTCCCTCTTTATTAGATTGAATGGGTGTTGAATTTTGTCAAATGCTTTTTGTCATCTATTGAGATGATCATATGATTTTTCTTCTTTTTGTTAATGTGAGATCTACCTTGATTTTTATCATGGCTGAACACAATGTATTGTTTGCTGCTGTGACTTCCTAGTAATTCATAGCCAGGCACTGTGTGTTATTGCATTTACACTTTGAGAGCTCTGACAGATTCCCTGTCATCTGTCCCTCGTGGTAACTCTTTGAGGAAGATGATTTTATTGTCTCCCTGGTTGAAGCTGTACCTCAGAGCTGTCTACATGTGTTTCCCCTGTTTGCAGTCCCCTGCTTAGGTGGTCTCAGTACCACAGCAGCTACTTGGGTGACCCGTCTTCTCTTCTCCCATACCATCTCATAGACGTGTGAGCAGTGCTTCTGAATTTGGTCAGTAGGTTATCTTCTAGTTGCCGTGTAGTGGGACTAAGCGTCTAGCCATTAGTGATTGATTCAGGAAGTGAAGAGCAAACCTTGTGGTGCCTGTATCCAGACCTCTCGTCCATGCCCAAGCTCTGTCACTCGATGCTGCTTGAATGCCCTATGATTTGACCCAGTTTGGGGGTCTTTTTTGACCAATGAAACAACCTGTGTGTTGCCAGAATAGCAAAACCCCATGCAAGCTGTCAGTTCTCCTGTTGTCATTAAAAGTCTTCTGGGGGTGACCTGAGAGGAGTGAGCTGGACGTCAGGCTCACTCCCTGCTCCAGTCACAGCAGAGCTGCTTTCGTCTTTATTGTACGTGAACATTTCATCTTTGGAGTAGGCAAATGCTTGACCTCAGCCATTGTCAGAAGCATCATGGTACAGGGGGAAGCATGGGAGCTTTTGCTTCCCGTGTTAACCTTGGGAGTTTATATTTTTGCTTGGAGTCGGTTTCCTCACTTGTAAAATGAAGCTGTCAATACTGCCTAATTAGGTTGTTGTGGGGATTAAAGGTAATTTTTATAAAATGTCTGACAATCTGTCTATATAAAAGCCTAAGCAACTGGAACAACTGGTCTCTATACTGCGCACTGACCACCAGGGGGCAGATGCTCAACGCAGGAGCTGCCCCCAGCCAGCAGGCCCCGATCACCGATGGGTCCTGCCGGCCAACCTCCTGGTCCCTCCCCCCAGCTGGCAGGCCCCCAGGCTGGGACGGGGAACTGGGGGTGGTTGGCAGCAGACGCAGCACCTTTCCCAGGGGGGCCTCAGGCTGGCTCCCTCCTCAGGGTCAGCGGCCAACCTCTCTGGTCCCTCCCCCCGGCCAGCAGGCCCCGATTGCTTGAGCCCGGCGTCTGGCGCCCATCAGTCAGCTGAGCGGTGCCACTGTGGGAGTGCGCTGACCACCAGGGGTCAGCTCCTGCATTGAGCTTCTGCCCCCTGGTGGTCAGTGCACGTCATAGCGACCAGTCGATCAGTCGACCAGTTACTTAGGCTTTTATATATATAGATAGTCCCAGATCCATTGTTGTAAGAGTTGTCCATCGAATCTGGAGTTGAAAGAGACGTAGTCATTATTTTGTGTCATAGTTTTAGAACTACCCTGACACTTTGCAGGAATGTCTTCAGGGGTGACATGAGAGGAGTGAGGTAGACTTCAGGCAGAGATGCTTTTCCCTCTATTATAGATTGACATTTCATCTAAGATTTCATTTGAACTTTCACTCATTGAAAACAAAAACATTTTAAATTTTTAGTCCAGCTTTCTACCATCCAGTGCAGGAATATACTTTACAACATGACTGACAAACAGTGACTGATGAGAATGTGTTCTGGTAACAGTTTTCTAAGTTCTAAGCCTTCATGTGTTTTAAAGCCTTGGTAAATTCTCTTAGAGAAGCAAACTTTGCTGTCAGAGTTCAGGGCAGTTCATTAATATTTATGGAATCATAGAGCTGGAAAGGATCTTAGAAGAGATGCAGAAAAGGGGAAAGAGTGCTGATAACAAGAAGTAGTATAGTGAAATGGTTCAGAACACAGATCCTGAAGCCAAACAGCTCAAATCCCACTCTGTGATCTAGGGCAAGTTGCTTAACCTCTCTGTGCTTCAGTTTTCTCATCAATAATATGGGATAATAACAATAACTACCTCACAGGGTTATTAGCAGGATCAAAATAATTATAGAAAAGCTCTTAGAACTGTGCCTAGTATGTTGTAAATGCTCCATTTAACTACTATTATTGGTAGTATTATGACCATCATTATTTATTGAGATCCACTTCTGTGTCATCTCATTTAAGACTCAAATGAAGAAATGGAGATGCTATAAGATAATTTGTCCAAAGTCAACACAGCTGGCTCCATAAATCATTTCACTCACCTCCCTTCTTTTATAAATAAGACCAAGACTTGGGTAGGTGAATTAATTTATTAAGGGCCATCCTGCTGGTCAGTGACAATATCATTTTCTTAGGCTTGGCCTAGGATTGTTTCTCTTTAGGGGGTGTAGTAGAGATCTTGATCTGATGTCTTCATTTTTAAAAAATCTCTATGGCAAAGATGATGTCAGCTGTCCAAAACCATTATTTTTTTGGTTGGAACTTGTCAAGCTTTATAGAAGCATATGGGCTAGGATCTTACTGATCATGGAGAACAGAAACCTTATAATCCTCATTATAGTCAAATGCCATATTTTTGAAGATGACAAAGATAAGGTCAAATATTGTGACTTAACTTATGATTTCTGTATGCTATGGAAAAAAGTATATGCAGACCAAAGCAATAAGACCCTGGGATGTTACCGATGTTAAGGTGGTCCATACCTTCATCCTCAGTTGTGAAATATGTTCTAAGCCCACCAAGCATTGCCACCATCTCTTTCTCTTGTAAGAGTGAAATCATTTTTATTTCTCAGTTCAACTTGGCAAGCATGCCTCTGGCTGTATGTATTCAATAATGTAATAGAGATTACATATAACTTGCCCGCATTTGTCTTTTGTATATATGATATATTGATACCCCTTAACTACCTTTACACTTGGATTTTTGTATCAATTGAAAAATGAACATTTATAGTGTTTAGTGTCACCAATTGCCCAATAAAATTTTATTTCTACAATGATGTCAGTTTTGTTTTGTAGGACTTATGCAGTGATTTGTAGGAATTGTTTTGGATTTTTATTTATTTTATGAAGATTGAGTGGAATGGAAAAAAATGAAACTGATGATACAAGTGGTGTTAAGAGCTAATATTTACTGTGCACGTTCTACATGTTAAGACACTTTATTAACCCCTGTACTGTCTTTGTTATTTAAATAGGTCTCATAGTCATTATATAGTAGAGTGGCAGAGCTTAAAACCAAAAACCATCGGATTTCTGGTCTGAAGCAGTGAACTTAAGCCGATTAACTACTATATCCAATTGTGAAGGAACATGTTATACCCAAATATAACATGTGTTGATTTCTTTTTTCTCAGTTACAATTAGGAATTAGTTTTTTTTACTATGTACAGCTACTTCCTCCACTCCAACCATATTCCTTCATATGGAGGGATTTTTGCTGTTTCCACTATGCCCAGTAAATGCTTAAGGGAGAAAGTATAAAATGGGAACTTCTCATCCAGGCTCTAGGGAGGTACCTAGAAGCCAGTCTTAGATACTTGAGATAAAATATAGCTTCCTAAATATTTTAGTCCTCCTTCCTAGGTATGAGCACCTACTAATTGAAATGTCTTTTTTTTTTTTTTTTAGATGTTAAACATTATGCCAACAGTTTAGTTCTCCAGAAAACATGGAAACAATTAGTAGAAAATAAGACAAAATGTACTTTCTCTTTAGACCATTGTATGGGGATGGGAGGAGAGGGGACCACATAGGTGATAAAGAGAGTCTCAATGTTACTGTGAATATTACAATTCCTACAGGAAACTGAGGGTGAAATCTGATGTGCGTGTTGGAATTGAAGCAAAGAGAAGTAGAAAACTACAGGTCACAAAAATGAAATCTTTTCTAATTATAAAGCAAGAAAAATTGTAGTGTAACTTACCCTGGCCAGGTAGCTTGGCTGGAGCACAGTCCCATACACCAAAAGGTTCAATTCCTGGTCAGGGCACATGCCTAGGTTTTGGGTTTGATTCTCTGGTTGGGGCATGAACAAGAAGCAACCGATCGATGTTTCTCCTCCCCTCTCTCTCTACCCCTGTCTCTCCCCGCCTCCTTCTCTCACATCCCCTCTATCTAAAATCAGTAAACACATATCCTTTGGTGAATATTTAAAAAAAAAAGGGTATTTTATTTTGAGTCAGGAGACTAGTGAAGAGAATGACAATAGATGTGGAGCAACAACCAGAGTCTACAAAGAGTTTAATGTGTGGTTATGAAGGGAAAAGGCTCCTGTGCCTTGTGGAAGAAATAAAAGAAATGTGGAAAGCCAGTTAAATTTGGGGGGGAAATCGGTGGTGGGGGATAGGTGACAAAATAGAGCAAAGTCTTGGTGTGTAGTGAGTTTGCAGTGCCAGGACGGTGGAAGTGTGATGACATCTTGGTTGGGCTATGTGTTGATAAATAGAAGAGCAGGCTTGATAGTTGTAGAGACAAAGGTGGAAACCTGTCTTCATTTGGGGCTGCTGAGACACTTTGCGATCTATTTAAAATCATAATAATCATTGTTTTGACTTCATTTAAAAGCATTTTTAGGTCAAAATATTCAAGAATTCAAAATGAAGGTACTTCACAAATATCTTCTGATAGAGTTCTTTATCATGGACTTTTTTTTTAAAAATTATGGTTAATCTTTCATTTATATCCATAGTAGGCATCTTTCAAAACATTCTATAAACAGACCCTTCAAAGCATTTCTGTAGGAAGACATAATGTAAATCAACCAAGACTATGTATCTCAAATGGATTAGGAAGAGATCAGGTATATAAAATCAGACACCAATAGCTCAGCTTTGGGAAAATTTGGTGGGTGTGAAGCTTAGGAAGAGCAAACTTGCAAAGAGCCTCATGAAGTAGAAAGCCCATGAGAAGAATGACGTTCGCCAGGGTGAGGCTGAGCCATAGGAACTTATAGGTGGGAGAGCCAGATTTTGATGTTATTAAGAGGGACCTAGGACTGCAATTTTTGTTTCAAATGAATAAAATTAAGGTTTGATAAAATTGTTTTTATTTCAGTTTCCAGAACTGTTGTATGATTTTCCAAAATGAAATCTGTAAGTGACAAAGGAGAAAGTTGGCAGCCTAGCGTGCAGTTGTCGCTGGAGGAAGGCGGGGCCCAGGGAGCGGGGACAGTGTAAACTTACCATCTGGCGGCACTTCTCTCTCCTCCTGCGGGAAGAGCCGCCCACCCTCCTCCCCGTGCAGAACGGCTCCTCTGGCTAATTCCAAATGAGCTCTGGAGCAGCATGCAGAGAGCTGACTGGCAGTCCTCCGAGTCTAGCTGTAGTTCTATATCAAGCTTCTTCTCTGCTTTCAGTTGTTAGATCTTTTCCTTGAACTTCAGAACCACATACCTACTGTCCGTTTAGTGTCTCTATTTGGATATAACAGCAACTCAGACTCAGTATGTTAAAAAGTGAAGTCATCATCTTACCTGGGCTGTACATCATATTTTATTTCCCGTCTCAATGAATTTTACGACCCATAACAGGCCTCTTTCTGGATTTTTGTTCTGCTTTACCCCCCACTTCAGTTAGTTGACAAGACTGTTGGGTACATTATCCCTAATGCTGCTGCCTGGTTCAAACCATCCTTATCTCTCAACTAAATTACTTCTTCTCTCGGATCTTGCTTCTCCCCCACCCCATCTCCCCATTCCCCCTCATTCTCTACACTGTAGCCAGAATGATGTTTCTGAAACATAGCTTGAAGTCTTCTTACTGCCTTCAGGATAAAAATAAAAACTCCTTCCCATGGCAACGACTTTACCTTCTTGATGTGGCACCTGCTTACCTGTTTGTTAATTGTCTCAAGTCCACTTACCCTGAACTGTTTGATCTCCCTTGTCTGTGGTGTCTTGTATATGCTACTTCTTCTTCCTGACATCCATTTTTCTGCCATCCCCACTCCACAAATTCTCCTTCAGGCTTTAGCTAAGATGTCACTTTCTCTCGGAAGCCTTCCATGATCTTGCCAAACTAGATGAGGTGTCTTGCTTGTGTATGTCTATAAAAGCCTACTTTACTTTATTGGATTTGTCATACTGTGCCTCACCTGTTTACTTGTCTACCACCCCCAGAAGACTTTAAAGGTCCTGAAGGCAGGTAGTTATAATTATTATCAGTACAGTTTCTGGCATATAGTAAGGGCACAGTAAATGTTCTAGGTATTTTTTTTCCTCTCTTTTTAAGAAAACTGTGGTAAAATATATATAATATAAAATTTATCATTTTAACTATTTTAAATGTACAATGCAGTATTATTAAGTACATTCACATTGTGCAGCCATCACCACTGTCCACTACCAGAATATTTTCATCATACCACACTGAAAACAACATACCCATTAAACAGTGCTCCCTTCCCCTAGCCTGCAGTAACCACTATTCTACTTTTTGTGTCTAGGCATTTGGTACCTCTTATAAATGGAATTATACAATATTTTAATTTTTGTATCTAGTTTACTCACTTAGTGCAATGTCTTCAAGGTTCATCCATGTTGTAGCATGTGTCAGAATTTCCTTCCTTTTCAAGGCCGAATAATATTCTATTGTATGTATGGAGCACATCTTGTTTATCCATTCATCTATCCACGGACATTTGGGTTGTTTTCACATTTTGGCTATTGTGAATAATGCTGCTATGACTGTGGGTGTACAAATATCTGGTTGAGTCCCTGCTTTCAATTCTTTTGGGTATATACCTAAAAGAGGAATTGTGTCATCTTATGGTAATTCTATGTTTAATTTTTGAGAAAATATCATACTGTTTTTCATAGCAGCACAAGGGTTTCAGTTTCTTCACATTCTTGCAAACACTTGTTATTTTTCTGTTGTTGTTTGTTTGTTTGTGTGTTTTGCTTTATAATAGCCATCCGAATGAGTGTGAAGTGGTATCTCATTGTGGTTTTGATTTGCATTTTCCTATTGATAAGTCACCTGAGCATTTTTTCTTTTGGTTATTGGCCATTTGTATATCTTCTTTGGAGAAATGTCTAGTCAAGTTCTTTATTCATTGCTTAGGTTGTTTGTTGTTGTTTTTTGGTTGGGTTATAGGAATTCTTTATATATTCTGAGTACTAAACTCTTATGAGTTGCAAATATTCCTCCAATTCTGTGGGTTGCTTTTTCACTCTCTTGATAGTGTCCTTTTATGCACAAAGGTTTTTAATTTTTATGAAGTCCAAATTTTTCTTTAATTTTTCTTTCATTGCTGCACTTTTGGTGCCAAGAAATCGTTGCCAAATCCAATGTCTTGAAGCTTTTCCCCTATGATTTTTCTAAGAGTTGTACAGTTTTAGCTTTTACATTTAGATATTTTATCCACTTTGAGTTAATTTTTGTATGGTATAAGGTAAGAGTCCAACTTCGTTCTGCATTTAGATAACCAGTTGTCCCAGCACCATTTATTGAAAAGACTGCCCTTGCTCCATTGGATGCGTTGGGCACCTTGTTGAAAATCATTTGACCATACATGTGAGGGTTTGTTTCTAGGCTACCTAATCTATTCTGGTCTGTATATTTGTCTTTACGACAGTTCCACACTGCTTTGGTTATTGGATTTGTAGTAACTTTGGATATCAGAAATTGAGTTCTTTAGTTTTGTTCTTTTTTAAAACCTTTTGCACTCGGATGTCGAGTGTGACTCGACACGGTTAGCATCGGTAGCAGCTCGTATGTCGGGCCACACTCGACACGTAGTTTCACCGCGGGGGGGCGGGGGAGGGGGATTTTTGTCTATTTTTCCAGTAACTTTTCTTGTTTTCATTAGCATGAAAGGACAAGTAAAATGTAAATGCTGTCTCAACTGATGCCAAAAAAGAAAAAAAGAAAAACCGATAACGTATGTGAAATTTATTAGGAAATTAGTACATGATTTTGTTGGAGAATTCAGAGATGGTGCACTAACTTCCAGGGGTAGGTTATTATCCACTAACTTAGAGCAACGTTTAGATGGAAAGCTCCATATAATCACACCTCACCCTAACAAAAAACACAAAGATTGTGTTGTTTGTTCTCACAGAAAAATCAAAGGAGGAAGAAGAGAGACGATTTATATTTGCGAAACATGTGAATGTAAACCAGGTCTTCATGTGGGTGAATGTTTCAAAAAATATCACACCATGAAAAATTATAGAGATTAAAATTACTCTTTGAATGTATCAATAATTTGAAATATAAAAAAATCCAAGTAAATAAGTTTGTATGAAAAGAAACTCCAGTTTTTTATTCTACTGCCGCGCTTTGTAAAATCTGGGGTATTTAAAAAATTAAATCCTCAGTAGAATAAAGGAATCGAGAAAAAAGCAAGCGAGTGCAAAGGGTTAAGTCCGAGACAAGTTTTAATACTACTTGCTCCTGACATTTTTTTCTTGTGTGCCCTTGCCTAAAGTGTTTCCTTGAACAGTTCCACCTAGATGTCTTTCTTCCTTCTTCCCTGTGATAAGCTCACTCAATGCCAGTTTTCCTTCTCTCTTCCAGTCTTTTCTCCTTAATTTAGATTCATCTTTATTTGTATGTGTCCAGGCTACAGCTAGCATTTTAAAGTCTTAGTCTTCCCGGATGACCAAAGGAAGAGAGCCTTGATCATCTGTGGTCCCCAACTTTGAGTCTCGTTCAGTCTCTTTTGGAACTCTCAGGGTTAAAAGTCACTTACATTGTTCTTTTGTCACCTTAGCACGGCAGGAAGAAGAAGATAGTAGTGGAATGATGCACAGGGTGAATTACCTAAGAGACGGTGGTGTAGTGAAAAGAGCATTTTCCCGGTATTGGAGGCCAAGAACTGTGTACCCTAGCTCTACATCTGTCACTAATTTGCAGTTAGACAACATAGCCTCTCTTATTTAACTTACTGATAAGTTTATTACAGTAAGGATAGTTGGACTATATGGTCTAAGTCCTAAAAAGGTTATTTTACTTTTTGCAAGACAATTTCCTCAGAAGGAAGAAGGAGTTTAAGCTGGTTTTAATGGATGAATAGAATTTAGGTAAGAAGGAAAGAGAGACTTCAGGAGATTTAAAACATGGAAATGAAAGTATATTTAGGAATCAATGAAAATAACAGTGACCAGACTTTTTATTAAGTGAGGCTGAGTCAGTTGGTTATCCACATAGCAAAAGAATTAACCTTGACCTCTGTCTCACAGGATATACAAAAATCAATTTTAAATGATTTGAAATCTAAATAAGAAGTAAAACAATAAAGCTTCTAGAAGAAAACATAGGCTATTAGCTCCATGATCATAGGATAGGCAAAGATTTCTAGAACAAACAAAAGAATGTTTATCTAATTATCCATTTAATGGATAATTAAATTGTGCTATATTCATACACAGAATACTACACAGTAATAAAAAGTGTATCATGCTACACATACAACAAAGATTAATTTCACAGAAATAATGTTGAAAGAAAGAAGACAGACCCTGAAGCGTATACTTACATTCCATTTATATGAAGTTCAAGAACAGGCCAAACTAATCTGTGGTGATGGATGTCGGATAACCATGGCTGGGAGAGTATGGGGTTGGTGGGTATTGACAAGAGAGCCATCTGAGTGCTGGAAATAAATATATATCTTGATCTGAGTAATTGTTACACAGATATATATACTAGAGGCCCGGTGCATGAAAATTCATGCACTGGAGGGGGGGTCCCTCAGCCCGGCTTGCCCCCTCTCGCAGTCTGGGAACCCTCAGGCGGGAGGTGACCTGGCGATCAGGGAAAGGCGATACCCCCATCACACCTCTGCTGCTGCCACTGCCAGCAGTGCAAGCCTCAGCCGGCTCTGGTTATCTGAGCCTCGGGTGGCTCTGGGCGGCTGGGGGGGCTGAGGGCGGGTCCGGCCAAACCGCGCACCTGCCACTCTCCCCTCCCCCCCGGCGGGGCTGAAAGGACTGGGGGACTCCAGTGGGGCTGAGAGGACTGGACACTGCCGTCTTGTGGCTATGGGCGCTGCCATATTTGTGATGGTGTGACGGTCAATTTGAATATTCCCTCTTTATTAGGGAATAATAATGTGTGTAGCATGATATATATATATATATATATACACACAAAATAACCAGTGTGTGCACTTAAGACCTGTTCACTTGTACTATGTTCTACCTCAGAAAAACAAAATAGAGAACCAAAACAAAAACAATTTCCAGAGTAGATGTTCTTGCAGGGAAGCAATAGAACAATGCTTGAGAAGTGAGGTTGTAAAAGGCCTTGAATGGCAGTGAAATGGACTCAGTCCATAACTCTGATAGTTCAGAGAGAGGGAAATGACATAATGGAAGCATATTTTTAGGGAAACAGATCTTTGGAGATGTGCTGGGTGGACTGAAGATTGGTCCACAAGTGGGAGACTGTTGCATATGACCTGAATTAGGGTGATGCTATTTTTGTTTTGTTTTTTTTTCCACTATTTAATGTCTTTTTTTTCAATTACAGTTTGCATTCAGTATTTTGTATTAGTTTCAGGCGTACAGCATAGTGATTAGAGAGTCATATACTTTACAAAAGTGTTCCCCCGATATTTCCAGTATCCACCTGGCACCATACACAGTTATTACAATATTACTGACTATATTCCCTATGCTATACTTATATCCCCATGACTATTTTGTAACTACCAATTTGTACTTCTTAAACCCTCACCTTTTCACCCAGTTTGAAAACCATCACTGTTCTCTGTTTATGAGTCTGCTTCAATTTTGTTTGTTTATTTTGTTCTTTGGATTCATATAAGTGAAATCATGTGGTATTTGTCTTTCTCTGACTGACTGATTGGGTGATGCTATTTTAAATGGAAACTCAGAAGGAAGAATTAGTAAGGCTGGTGAGTGGTTGGGCAAGGACAGCAAAGACGACAGGACAGGCATGACTGAGGTTCCATGCTTAGGTGGCTGGAAAAACGTTGGCCCCAACAACAGAATTAAGAAAGTCCGGAGGAGGAATCAGTTTGGGAAGTAAAAACGTGTGTAGTTTTTGTGTGTGTGTGTGTGTGTGTTTTTTAAGACTATATATTTTTATTGATTTCAGAGAGGAAGGGAGTGGGAGAGAGAGAGATAGAAACATCAATGATGAGAGAGAATCATTGATCGGCTACCTCGTAGAGGTCAAGCCCCCAACCAGGTCATGTGCCCTGATCGGGAATTGAATCGTGACCTCCTGGTTCATAGGTTGACGTTCAACCACTGACCAACACCGGTCAAGCCCAACAAAAACATGTGTAGTTTTTAATGCTTTAGTTTTGAAGTGGTGACAGCAGTTGTGGGGCTCAGAAGAATAGTCAGGGCTCTTCGGATAGGAATCTGAAAATCACCCACGTACAGATTATTTTGAGTTGATGAGATCCCTGAAAGAAAGTGTATCAGAGAGATTGCAAAAGGCCGGCCCTTAGAAAAGAAAAAGGTTGTAGGGGAAGAGGAGACTGCAGATGTGGATGGAACCAGGATCATTCAAGGCAATCGAAGAGACAGTGGGGTGGGGGGGGGAGGGTGAAGATTAAAGGAGAAGATACAGAAGCAGGCGAGGAAAAGGAAAGATTGCGAATGTCGTAGAGAGCAGGGGTAATTGAAGGAACATGGTCTTGGGGAAGTCAGGAGGAAATAGGATCTGGAAGCAAAGGCAGAGGACTTAGCCTTGGACAGCTTTACCTGTGAAGAACCCAGGTGTGTATATCAGGTCACAAGAGTTTGTCAGCATCTTCAGTGACTTCCTTGCCGTATTATTTGTCCTCTAAGTAGAACCTGAGGGAGACTCAAAGTTGAAAGTGAGTGTGGCTATGGGAACCATGGGAGTCCCAGGGATTTGGACTAATTTTGGGTTCCAGACATAATCCAGTTCTCTGTGGAAGGATACAAAAGTTTAAAATACCACCCATGACCTCTGGGAATTTATATGGTACAATTCAACAGTAATTAAAAGCCAAAACAAATGTGAGTAGGGTGTTTTGAGTCCTGACTATGTCATTTTCTAGCGTGTAATTTAATGATATCTACCTCATATATTGTTCTGGAGATTAAATGAACTAATACAACCAAGGTGCTTGGAACGATGCCTGAAACATAGTAAGTACATGATAAATGTTAGCTAAGATCATGATAAAGCTTTAGGAATTCACAAGGGGAAAAATTAGTCAAGGCTGGAGCTGGTGGGAAGGCTCTGTAGAGGAATGGGGATTTATGGGAGGTAATTCAGGGATAGGTAGGAGGAAATGGATGAAGAAGAAGGAATTCTAAATTGGGGGAAACATTGTAAATGAAGTCTTAGATTAGAAAAGCTATTGCTCTTTGCATGTAACTTACTCGATGACTCAGATAATTCCTGTTGTGAAGCACTGGGAGTTAGAGTAGGATAGGAGGATGGAGAGCTGATATTTGTCATAATGAAAGAAGTGTGAGGTGAGGACTCCGAGCTCTTTGGTTGTGATTCTGATCCTGGCCCTGTGACTTTGGGCAGGTTGTCCAGCCTCGTAGGCCCCCAAGCTTCCTATCCTAATCTGTAAAATGAAATGGACTGGATCTGTAATCCCCATAGCTGTGAAATGTCATGCCTCATGTGTGAACACGACGTATTTGACCGTACCGCCTGTGGAACAGTGCTCTGTGCACAGCGTGAAGCTGACAGGTCTGTGTGGGGCCGACTTGTGGCTCTGGCCTCATTCGTCCTGTGCCGTAAACCCACCAGCCTGCATGTGGACGCTCCTTACTGCCTTTGCAACACTTAGCAATCGCCACCACTAGAGGAACCTGGATCTCTGCGGGTGTATTTATAAAAGGAGCCCTTGGGTATTTCACTCCCAAACTATTTAGAGTTAACTCCACGACTGTTCTCTTGAGGAGCCTAGAGTTTTCGGATAGTGCCTTAAAGTGGACCCTGAGGGCTAAGTAGGAGGGAAAGAACAATCTCTAGCTTTAAAAAAAAATCTCAGGTTGTCTTTGTGGAGCTCACCAAACTGAAGCAAGAGCAGCACCAGGAGCAGCAGATGAACTGCTAGTAACCCCGTAAGCTTTCATGGTTAGACTCACTGCCAGGGTCCTTTGGTGACGGTCACCAAACACTGTGTTCCTTTTGGCATTAGGGAGCCCTTTGTCTCAAGGCATGGACTTAAACAAACCTGTCTAAACGTAAATGAAAATTGCTTTCAAATACCATGCTTAGGAACCATTGGCTCTGTCACGGCACTGCCTCACTTTTTCTTTTCAGCAGGGAATTGTGGTTTGTTACTCTGTTCGCTCTCCCCGTCCTTCCTGGTTTGAACGCCTCTCGGGTTGCACGCGGGCTTTTCTGCTGTCATTCATTCACCCTGCGGGGCTGCAGTGCCGCCGCCTCAGAGGAAGTCCTCTAAAAGGCCTCTCCCATCTGCTTTTCCTTGCTGCTGCGTGGGCGGTTCGCAGAGCAGGGTCTGCCCTCTCCACAGAGGAACGTGTTTTGCGTTTGTCCCTGGCAGGAACTTGGTCATCAAAGAAGGTACTTCTGAGCTTTTATACTGGGTGGATTTTACACAACTTGGTGAATTGAAAAATATCTTGAAACAGAAGAGCCAACACAGATGAAAGCTATTTTATCTATATTTTGTGCCTCCAGAGTTTTGAAAGGTTTAGTGTTTTCAGAAGCTGAAAAGACTGACAATTTCCCCTTGGGTTGTCCTTGGAAGTTAGAGTATTTCTTTGGGAAGTGGCGTTCCGGGAAAGGCAGGTGACTTGTCCAAAGCTAACATGTACGCCTGGGCGATGTTAAATGTGCCTTATACGTTTAGAAGAGAAGTTCCTTGAGGACATGGAATTTATCTTTGTACAGCAGTTGTATGTGGTGCCTAACAATGAGTTGCATCTCACGTGAATAATAAGTACTAGCATTCAGGAAACTCCTATCTTCTGACCTTCTAGCTGATCATTCCCCTGAGGGGCGGTTATGAACATGACCCAGTCCATTCATGCCGCAGATTTTTCTGAAGAGAAAAGGAACCGTGTCATGGAAGAAGCTACGTGGTGCAAAGGTTGTGAATAAAGGCTGAGGGCGATGGTTTAGTCTGGCCTCCCTTTCGAGCAGTGATTGATTGATGCTGTCTGTGTTGCCTTTCCTTCCAGAGCTGACCTGTCCTGGACGCAGCATAACTAACGAAGCTGCTGCAGGATGAGAAGATGGCAGGGCGGCTGCTCGCACCACCAGGCCCTGATAGTTTCAAGCCTTTCACCCCTGAGTCGCTGGCAAACATCGAGAGGCGCATTGCCGAGAGCAAGCTTAAGAAACCACCAAAGGGAGACGGCAGTCACCGGGACGACGACGAGGACAGCAAGCCCAAGCCAAACAGTGACCTGGAAGCCGGGAAGAGCCTGCCTTTCATCTATGGGGACATCCCACAAGGCCTGGTCGCTGTTCCCCTGGAGGACTTTGACCCATACTATTTGACGCAGAAAGTGAGTGGCAGGAGGAGGCGGGGCAGCCTCAGATGCCCCTTTCCTCACAGGCTTGGGGCAAACGGGAGAAAGAGCTGCCTCTTTGCCAAAGTTTGGATAAGTAGTTAACCTTTTGTTTCACTTCTGGCTCCTGGGGATGGTTTTTCAGTTGAATTGCTGCTAAGGGTCGTTTGTGGGCTGTGGCACTTCTGAACTCTCTTAATAAGACTTATGTTTTTGGCTCCTGCCCAGATTAGAAGAAGAGGACATAAATGGAATGGAAGTATTTAATAGAGTCCAAGAAAGATGCATAGTAAAAGATGGTATAGCCCTAAAGAATCTCACACTCACATTCAAAATTCTCTCTTTACATATAAAGATGGCCCTGGCCGGTGTTGCTTCATGGTCAGAGCGTTGGTGTGCACTAAAGGGTCTCAGGTTCGATTCCTGGTCAAGGGCATGGACCTGGGTTGCAGGTTTGATCCATGACCGGGCGAATGCAGGAGGCAACTAATCAGTGTGTTCCTTTCACATCGATGTGTCTGTCTGTCTCTCTCTCTCTTTCTCTTTCTCTTTCTCTTTCTCTTTCTCTTTCTCTTTCTCTCTCTTTTCCCCTCCTCCCCTCCCTCCCTCCTACTCTCTCTAAAAATCAATGGAAAAAATATCCTCAAGTGAGGATTAGCAAAAAATAAATAAAATAAGGATGGTGCTGGTATTGTGACATTAACAGAGCCTGTTAATTCAGTGGAGATGATGGATTTGTACTCTTACCAGCTCTATTTTTTACATTGAAGCATCGCTACTGGGCACAGGAATAGAATAGAGGAAGCCAAACTGGGTCAGTGAGGAGATACTCTGGGTCTTTGGCCGTGTTACATAGTTGTCTGGGTTGAGCGAGCACTGATTCTTGCATTAGAGTCTATCCTGTTATTCCTGTTAGTAAGGAGCATAAGTGAAAGACACCAATCTTCATTTGGTCGAATTTCAAAACTCCATAACAAATATTTGACCAAACCTTGGGTTTCTTTCTCATGATTAACTTACAAAACAAGGCAAGTAGTAGAGAAGCAAAGCCCCCTGGATAATCCACTAGCCAAGTAATTTGCCATTGAACAGTGAGGACTAACATTGGATACCATTTTAGGGGATCCCTCTTTTAACAGATATCATTTAAGTAATTAAATCAATCATTTTTCCAGATTGAGGGGGGAGGCTTTGTGTAATTATATTTTTATAAATATAAAGCTTAACTAAACTGCCTTTATTAACAACACTGCCTTTAATTAAATTGCCTTTTAGTATTTCCATTTTAGAAGAAATTTCCATTTCTTTGGCTTAATTATGGGACAGAAGTATGACGAGGCCAATAGATCTCTTGACTTAGTTATACTTATGGAAACAAATTTAGTTCAGGATGGCAAAAGCGTTTAAGACACTCTACACAAAATGGTCCTTTCCCCATGTACTTCTGTCGCAGCTCAGAACAGCTACATAATAGGAAAAAGTGGAATCAGTAGCTTATATCTTCCACTGGGAATTTAGAAAGTTTAAGGAACACAACATAATATAAAGAACAGTAGACTGGACGTAATAAATCCTGACTCTACCATAATTTACCATGCTTATTATTTATATATTTTTCTTTTTTTAGTATATGTATTTTTCAAGCTACAAAGTAATTTATGGGAAAAGAAAGTAGTAAGCGAAGAAAAAGACTTCTCAAAATGAATTCATGCCCTTTAGCGAGTCACTGCACATCTATAGACCTAAATTTTCTCATCTAGAAACTGAGAAGTTGGACATAATTTTTAAGGATTTTTTTCAGATATCAAGTTCTGGAGCTAAGCAGTTTTCATAAACTTGCATCGATTTCCCCATTTACTCTTCCCTTTTTTGAAGTCTAACTTTTTTACGGGGGCCTTTGCAAGTAGGGGTACGTGGGTGAGAGAAGAGGCAAACTCACTTTCTGGGTGAGTGAATAAGGGAATATAGAAACTTTAGCTGTTTTTAGAAAAATATTTCAGTCATTGTAAAGTTTTGAAATATATTCCCTTCCTCTTTCCTACACTTGTATCCATGGCCTTATTAGAACTATAAATGAATGATAAATTGCAGGATTCAGGTTGTGCCTACCTAAATAAGTTTGGCCAGTCGGTGTAACTTTTTCGAAAGTACTCTTATAGCAATAAACAGACAGGTAGAGCCCTTGGACCCTGGCCTTTCAGATGGCTAAAACCTCTTTTCTTTTATTTGAACTCTTTATTTTTCTAACTCATATACAAATTAAATTTTCTTTTTTAAACCTGAATTCATGTATGAAAAACATATAGAGCTATTTGCTGTCAGAGCCCAAGTGTTCCTTTTCATGCCTTCCCCATGATTCCTGCCCCACAGACAATATATAATGTATCAGACTTCAGTGGCCCTGGCCTGGGAGAGAGGAGCCAAAGAGGATGGGTTTCTGGCCCTGATCAGTATCATTCCTTAGGTACGCCAGGTATTGATAATGTTCCACTAGGGCAGTGGTCTGCAAACTGCGGCTCGGGAGCCACATGCAGCTCTTTGGCCCCTTGAGTGTGGCTCTTCCACAAAATACCATGTGTGGGCGCGCACGTACAGTGCGATTGAAACTTCGTGGCCCATGCGCAGAAGTCGGTTTTCGGCTCTCAAAAGAAATTTCAATTTGTTGTACTGTTGATATTTGGCTCTGTTGACTAATGAGTTTGCCGACCACTGCACAAGGGACCTGCTTTTCATGATAGATGGTCTGACTTAGCCTTTGGTTTCACCATAGGGATAAATAGTTCATGGAAAGAATAGCTTTAATTGTTGTGTGGTTATTTTTGAAATCCTTTAAAAATAATTGTGAAATATACCACCATACTATATCACCATGCAGAAAAGTTCATAAGTACCTAATTTAATGATTATTATAAAGCAAACAAAGTAACATCCGTGACAAGAAAGAACATTAGTAGCACTTCAGAAGTTTTAATTATACTTTTAAGTAAGGGATTTTTCAGTTGATTAAAAATAAGTTTGCTAAAGTTTACTTGGAAATCTTCAGTGGCATTACTTCTTACTAACTAGGCCTTTCACTGGGTCAGATTAGCAAGGTCTCCCCTTCATGGAAGCACACTGGGAATTAAACCAAAATAAAAAAATCTTGAGGGTAGAAATGACTTTAAGAGGACATTCCGTTCTATAGTTTTTCCAGAACTGCCTTAAATAATTCCTGCAGAATAGAATTTCTTTTCTTTGCTAAATGATGAAAGTGGATTTCTTTATTTTTTCAAATTAATTAATAATTTTTGTTACTCTTATAGAAACTTGTTTCTTATTTTCTTCCCTCTTTATTTTAAGGGTGAAAGAAAACTACTTCTCTATTAGTAAAGTTCTGGTTTCATCCCATTGTGGATTTCACACTATCCAGGCACACAGAGCCTTAAAATTTGTATATCACATTTTCAAGATACTCTTGTACCAGCTGATGCTGGTTTGAGCTGTCATATGCTTCTTGGGGTCCTCAACAGTATTGTCTATGTTGCATTTCAACTGATTTCCCCTGCTGGTTCTTGAAAAAACCTGGATCACCCTCTCTTTGGATTGCCTCAGACCCCCCAATGCTACAACATTTTCTTTGAGTCTTGGTACCTTGTTCTAATGTCTCCTTTCTTTAGATTTCTTGTTTTTCAACTGATTCCTATAAATAATTGAATTTGAGGACCACTTAAAATTTTATTTATTTAATATTTAAAATAGGTGATATATTTACATGGTTAAAAATTCAGTAAAAAGATATTCTGACAAAAGGTATTCAGTAAAAAAGTCTCCTTTTTACACTTCACTCTCTCTGCTCACTTCCTGTCTCCCTGAGCAGGTAACCACTGTTAGTAGTATCTTCCAGAGTTTCTTTATATATGTACAAGCAAAAACAAGTAGGTATTTCAAGGAACTAGGACTGTCCTGAATGCCTTTATTTTTTGTTTTCTCTCTGCTATTTTGTTATGCCTGCTAAAGTCTTAGTTTTGTTTTTTGTTTTCCCTTCTTTCATAATATAGAATCTTAAGTTTTATCAGTGTAAATTCTCAATGCACTTCTCTTCTTCCCTCACTTTTGTAGAGAATCAAATCAAGGACTTTTTCTGTATTGCTTGAAGTATATCTCTGTGTTCACTACAAAAAATACTCTCCAATGCTTAATAATAACTTGTTGAATCTTAAATGGCCACATACAGTATATTTCTAATAACTGTCTTAACGCAGCAAGAATGTCTGTGGGTAAGTTGAAAGAAAGCCTTCAGAGTAGGCTCCTACCCTTTTCTATTTCTTAAAACTGGTCATTGATTTGTGTATTCTTTTTGTTTAATTTGGTATGTCCTCTTATAAAGAAAGTCCTGGGGGTGGAGATACGGGAGGTGGAGGAGGGTAAAGTGGGGATAAATGGTGATGGAAAGAAACTTGACTTGGGGTGGTGAACACATAATACATTGTACAGATGCTGTGTTGTGGAATTGTGCACCTGGAACCTATATAATTTTGTTAACCCTAATAAATTCAACTTTAAAAAAAGTCCCATAAACAAAAATCCAAATTATAGAATTGACTGAGCCTTTAAATAGGGCACATGAGTAGAATTACCTTCTACTTTTCATGTCTACCTTTTCCTGCAAATTGAAGGCTACCTAGAATCATAGAAAATTATATTATGGTAGCCTTAGAGATCCTCTCATTTAGCCTCCTCATTTTACAAATGTAATGAGGTGTGAAGTACTTTGTTAGAAGTCAACCCACCAGCCCTGTCCAGTGTTGCTTAGTTGGTTGAGCATCGTGGGATCAATTGTGGGATCAATTCCCAGTCAGGGTGCATGCCTGGATTGCTGGCTTGATCCCCGACAGGGGGTGTGAAGGAGTTAGCTGATCGATGTTTCACTCTCACATCAATGTTTTGTTTTTTCCTATCTCCCTCCCTCCCTCCCTCCCTCCCTCCCTCCCTCCCTCCCTCCCTCCCTCCCTCCTTCCCTTCCTTCTTCTTTCCCTCCCTCCCTTCTCTTTCTCTCTCTAAAAATCAATTAAAAATATTTAGGGGAAAAAAATAAAAGCCAACACCACCATTAGTCATAGAGCCAGGACTAGAACCCATACCTCCTAACTCTTAGTTCATTACAACATATTTCTAGTTCCCTACGTTTCTAATTTTTTATGAATTGGTCCTCAGATTCAACTGGCTCTGTTCTGAAGCTAGACAGGCAAATATAGAGGCAAAAAACAAACACAAAAACCCCTGCTTTTTCATTCACATCCCTGATAATCCCCGTGATTTATGGACCCTTCTTAGGATGGGTTCTAAGAAGCACAGTGCTTCTGAGGAAAAGGATGGCATTCGTTTTAGCTCCAGGCTCTCTGGCCTTCAATATTCTTATCTATAATATATGCAAGATGTAGTTGGACCTATCTATCCTATCTAATAAAGAGGTAATATGCTAATTGACTGTCACTCCAACACACAAGATGGCCAGCAGGGGAGGGCAGTTTTGGGTGATCAGGCCAGCAGGGGAGGGCATTTGGGAGGGACCAGGCCTGAAAGGAAGGGCAGTTGGGGGCAATCAGGCCTGCAGGGGAGGACAGATGGGGGGGACCCAGGCCTGCAGGGGAGGGCAGTTGGAGGGGATCAGCCCTGCAGGGGAGGGCAGTTAGGGGTGACCAGGCCGGCCGGAGAGGGCCGTTAGGGGCAATCGGGCTGGCAGGGGAGCAGTTAGGCATAGATCAGGCTGGCAGGGGGATGGTTATGGGGTGATCAGGCTGGCAGGCAGAAGCAGTTAGGGGCAATCAAGCAGGCAGGCAGGCAGGCAGGAAGGCGAGCTGTTGGGTGCCAGGAGTCCTGGATTGTGAGAGGGATGTCCGACTGCCCGTTTAGGCCCGATCCCACCATAGGATCAGGCCTAAACGGGCAGTCAGACATCCCTCAGGGGGTTCCAGATTGGAGAGGGTGCAGGCTGGGCTGAGGGACAACCCCCCCCCCCCAACACACACACGAATTTCATGCACCGGGCCTCTAGTATCTTTATAATTGCATTTCACATTTATGCCTATCACATACGTTTTAGGAGTAGCAAACTACTAAGTAGTTTCCTTAGTGTCCCCTGTTTTCTAGCTTCTATCTCCTCCTCTTGGAAAGTACTCTGTACTTTAACGTCACCTTTTTTTAAATTAAAAAACGTATTGTTACTGATTTTACAAAGAGAAAGGGAGAGGGATAGAGAGATAGAAACATCGATGAGAGAAACATTGATCGGCTGCCTCCTGCACACCCCCTACTGGGGATCAAGCCAGAAACCCTGACCGGAATTGAACCGTGACCTCATGGTTCATGGGCTGACACTCAACCACGGAGCCACATGGGCCAGGCTAACTTTACCTTTTAACACTACCCATCCGTCTAGGTCCAGACCGGAGGCCTCTTCTTCTTACAGCCTAACTTGATTCCCCTACACCGGAACTGATTTCTCTTCCTTCCGAATTTCTATAATACATTAAGATCTTCAGCCCTATCTTTGGTAGGGTTTCAGGTTTAACTCAGGCTAGGTGTGGCAGGGCACCGTGTCCCCAACGATGCTTACATTTTTCTCCTTACATCACTAATGTTAGCGTCATCTGCTTCCCACATGAAGAACTCCAGTGATGGGGGAGAGGTAGAGAGAGAGTGTGTGTCCCATGAGCTTCTGGCAGAAAATCCTTGCAGAATCTTTTTTTCACACTTTTAACAGGTGTGCAGAGCAGAGACAGGCTGTTAAAGGAGAGTTTACATTCACTAGGTGTGATCTGAAGTGTTGCTAATGAGGTGTTGCATTGTCTCCTTTCACACGATAAACCTAGATGCTGCTTTCTGTTTTAAATAAAAACTACATATTTTAAAACTTTGCTTTATTTTATTAATTTTTTTGCAACAATATAAAAAAATAAAATTGTGTTTTCCTTATTTTATTCACCAAATCAAATTGAGGCAAATATTTGTGAGCTGATGGAAGGTAGGTCATTCTCAGGGTGATGGATTAGTGATGTTCATGTTTGGGGTTCTTTTCCACCCTCCAAGTAGCATTATCTAGAGGGAAAGGAACTTAATTAAACATTCCTAAGTCAGACTCCTCTTTTATAGCCTTAGCAAATTAGACCCAAGAGTTGTGAAATCTTGTTTCTGATCCCATTAGATGTGGATCTAATTCTAGGTGATCTTGGGCTTGTCACTTAACTATTCAGAGTCTCAATTTCCCCAACCTAGAAAATAAAGATTATGGTAATAGCTAATATCTCACTTATAGGGTGTTTTGAAGATCATTTCTTGACTACCCTATCTAAAATAATACAGCCTAGCCCTAGCTGGTGGATAGAGCATCAGCCTGCGGACTGAAGGATCCCAGGTTCAATTACAGTCAAGGGCACATGCCTGGGTTGCGGGCTCAATCCCCAGTGGAGGCATGTAGGAGACAGCCAATTAATGATTTTCTCTCATCATTGATGTTTCTATCTCTCTCTCCTTCTCCCTTCCTCTCTGAAATCAATCTATATATATAAAAGACTAAGTGACTGAATGACTGGTCGTTATGACGCGCACTGACCACCGGGGGCAGACGCTCAACGCAGGAGCTGCCCCCTGGTGGTCAGTGCGCTCCCACAGGGGGAGTGCTGCTCAGCTGAGACAGGTGCCAGATGCCAGGCTCTCGCCTCTCCCGCCTCTGCAGCAGTGCTATTGAGCGGAGCAGCATCAGCAGGGCCGGGATAAGCGGGAGTGATGCAGCGCCTGGCTTGGGCTCGGGCTCCTCTTTGGCCATCTGCGCTTCACACACTACGACATTCCTCCAGGTATGTCGGGCTGCCGGTTTCGGCTTGATCCCCACAGGCCAGGGATCGGGTCGAAACCGGCAGTCCGACATCCCCCAAGAGGTCCTGGATTGCAAGAGGGCACAGGCCAGGCTGAGGGATCCCACCGGTGCATGAATCTGTGCACTGGGCCTCTAGTAAAATATATATTTTTAAAAAATAAAATGAAACAGCCTATTGCCCAAACACTGCTTCATTTTTCTCCATCGGTGTATAATTATTTAATTTATTAATTATTCATCCTCTTGTATTTTCTTCAGCTGGAGCAGTGTCTGCCCTATGTAAGTGCTCAGTCATTATTTTTTTGAATGAGTTAATCTTATGAAACAATGCATATGAAAACACTGTGCTTTTCTAAATGCTTTGAATAGAAAAGATAACATTACAATGAAAAATTTTTCCATCTAAAATAATGAACTCTAGGAGGAAAACAAACAATTACCAATATATATTTTCCTTTCCCAAAGAATTAGTTTCCTTTAGGGTCTCAGGAAGTGGATCAGGAAATAGGTTTCCTGATGTTTTGGGGGTATTTTTCAGAGGGCTAGATAACTATTGTTAAGTGTTATCAGTCTTAACATGCTTCTTGTAGAACCTTAGAACTCGAGACTTTATAAGAGGGCATTAGGTAACAACCTCTATCTAGTGCTTGAATTGATACCTGATTTATTGGTAACACGTGTGTATTAAACAAGTTGTCCTGTTGTGTCTACCTGTATTAAGTATTTTGTTTTTTTTCTTGGCTGTATGAGCTATAATAATGACTATAAAGGAAATGAGAGAAGCTGACATGGAATATATAGCAGCTTGGGTTGCCTCGTAATAAAATATGACCCATTTATTTAACAAATACTTCTTGAGTACTTCCTATATGTGAGGCATTGGGTTGTTATGGGGGGGGGGAGATTAATAAAGTCAGTTCTTTACTATTAATTAGCTTATAACATGGTGTATAATGTGATACCACTTTTGACAAAGGGACCCCAGAATGGGCCTTACTTTCTTCATAGTAAGAGTGGTATTTGGATTACACCTTGGATTTTAGGAAAGAGGGATAGACTGCAACACTCTGGCACAAAGAACAATATGAACAAAGGCTCAGAGACAAGGACATAGGACAATTAAGAAAAAGCTGAGTCGTATGATTTGACTGGAATGTGGGGAAATGACTGAGGAGCAATGGGAGACAAAGCTGTGAAGGGAGAGCTGGAGCCAAATCACAGAGGACTTACAATGTTAGACTAAGAAGTTTGGTGATGACTTGATAAGCCGTCGGGATCTACTGAAGGATTTTGAATGGGAGTAAGGACATGTAAGCAAAGCTGTGTTTTAGGGAGGTGGGCGTGGCAGGGGTATGTAGGATGGACCAGGAGGAAAGAGAACTGGGGCAGAGAGACCAAACGTGGAGTAACGAGGGTCTGAACTATAGTGATGGAAGTGGAAAGTAAGGGGAATGGATACAGTCAAGTATTTTGTTATTGTGGAGGACGAAGGAGAGTTGAGCATTCAGTCATTCATTTGATAAATTGTTACTGAGCATCTTCTGTATGCCCAGCCTCTGTTCCATGCCCTTCAGAACAAAACAGACAAGTTCTATACATTCTTGGAACTTAGTTTTTGTTGGGAGACAAGCTAAGAAGTAACATCGTTACGGATAATGGTAAGTGCGTTAGTGACGATAATATGGTCCAGGTACTTTAGTTTGTGGTGCCCTGACTTGGTACAGAGATTAAACTTGGAGAATCCAGAATAATCAAAGGCTACATGATTACTCAGACATTAATGTATTAATTAGGCTTTAAGCTGGTACTAAATTATAAGCTTTAAAAGGGACCTATAATGCAGAGATTCTGAGTTGTTTCAAAGCCAGTATTGTCACTCTGTGAAGAGTTTGCCCATCTTGGATTTTTAGTTCAATACATTTCTGCAGATAAACCTATAATTTTCTCCAGAAAAGAACTCCTGGCCTTCTTGTCTTTGTATAAGTACTAAGTTGTGATTCCAAAGTTCTGAGCCACAGAGTGAGTCAACTGTTGCTTGAATTCTAGGATGTGTGTTATTAGCTAATCACCTCAGTCCTAACATTCCACTGATTGGTAATTTTAGGAATTAAAAGTCTATGATGGCTTCTCCAGGGTGTGAGTTATGAAACCTTACTCTGAAAACTGACCTGTTCAATGGGTTATTTAATAATAATCATTTAAATGTTGGAGGATGTTTAAAGATTACAATGATATTGATCATCTTCTGACAATACTTTTTAATTTAAATTTTATTTTTCCATTACAGTTTACATTCAGTATTATTTTGGATTAGTTTTCAGGTATATAGCATAGTGGTTTGAACTTTATAAAGTGTTCCCTCCAATATTTCCAGTACCCACCTGGTACCATACACAGTTATTATGATATTATTGCCTGCATTCCTTATGCTGTGACTATTTTGTAACTAGCAATGTGTACTTCTTAATCCCCTCACCTTTTTCACCCAGTCCTGAAACCCTCCTCCCCTCTGGCAGCCATCGAGTCTTTTCTCTGTATCTATGAGTCTTTTTATTTTGTTTATTTGTTTTGTTCTTTAGATTCCAGGTATAAGTGAAATCATATGGTATTTGTCTTTATCTGACTGACTTATTTCACTTAGCGTAATATTCTGTAGGTTTATCCATGCTGCCACAAGTGGTAAGATTTCACTCTTGTTTATGGCCTACTGATATTCCATTGTATATACACTGAGTGGCCAGATTATTATGATCTCTGAACGCATAATAATCTGGCTACTCAGTGTATAGCCTATATAATAAAAGGCTAATATGCAAGTTGTCCCCTCGACCAGGAGTTTGACCAGCACACAGGCCGGCCAACCGCCCATGTCCCCTCCACCTGGCCAGGCTGGCCGGACCCCACCCATGCACAAATTCATGCACCGGGCCTCTAATATATATAACGCATAATAATCTGGCCACTCAGAGTGTGTGTGTGTGTGTGTGTATAACGCATAATAATCTGGCCACTCTGAGTTTTCTCATTCTGAGAGAAGCTCCAAGAGTGATCTAGGAGTGAGGGAAAGAAAGGGAGAAAAAGCTGTGAGCTGGTGGGCGCTGTGTGTGTCTGTGAGTGTGTGCGGTTGTGAGTGAGTGTGAGTGCTGGCCCCGCCTCCCCGTCCCCGTCTCCGCTGCCACAAGTCCCCACCCACCAGAGCCTGCTGCACGCGCAGCCTGGGCCTTAGGTTGAGCCTCCGGTCGGTCGTTGTGGATGTGATGGACCCAGGGTTTTTATATATTGGGTTTAACCATATTTTAGAGTTCTTTTTTAGTCAAGGAGAGTAAGACTCTACTTCATTGTACAAAGGGATGCTTATCTTACTAATTGTTTCCAAATTCACGTTAGTTTTAAAATTCTTCACCTGTATCCTGTTTGACACATGTAACATTAGGATTGCCCCCTTATATGACAGTTTCTGCCAACTCTGATTCTAGCAGACTTTTTGATACAAGCTCGGAAGAGGCACTCCTCTCCAGACACTTTGTTGAAGTAACACAGTGTGGTCTATGGAATTAAGTTTGAATAAAAGATTCCTTCAGTTTCAGAGAATGAGGTGTCCCATCTGCTGTCAAGGTCAATCCCTGTGCCTTTGGCCTCAGTCTCTAGAACTTCACTCTCTCAGTTGTCCCCTCTCTTTTCTGCACTTTCAATCTTTCCCTCTCATGTTTGTTCCTCCCCCTCAGCCTGTAAACATACGCAAAATCTCTCTCATCCTAATGAACCCTCTCTTGACCTCAGATCCCTAACTAACCTAATCTCTTCTCATGCCATTGAAACTTTTAAAGAGCAGCCTTTTCTCACCATCACCACCTGCACATCTCCCTCCCAGTCCTCCATCCTTGCAGCCCGGCTCTGTCACCTTACCTCTAGACTGACATTCCCACGATAAGATCCTCTAGGATTTCAAGTTGCCAAATCTAACAGACATTTTTTTCAGTTCTTATCTCACTGAACCTCTGTATTTGAGAGCATTGGCTACTGTATGATTCTTGCAGCTCTTTGCTTCCTTGGCCTACTTCTCCTTATGTCTTGGACTATTCCTTCTCTTTCTCGTTCATTTTCCCCACCTTTCCTTTAATTGTTAGTATTTCCTGGGGTTCATTCCTTGGCCTATGTTCCTCTCATTTGGCACACCCTCCCCGGGTGATCTCATCCATCCTCTCAATACTCCTGAATCTGTATCTTTATCCTAGAATACTCCTTAAATATTCAACACATCCCAGGCATCTCTGTCTGGATTTCCCGCAGGTAAATCACTGTGTTCAAAACTGAACTCGTTTCCTCTCCCCAAACCCACTTGTCTTCTTTCATCTGCTATTTTAGTTGATACCGCCCAAATTCTGGATATCATTATTGACATCCCAATTTTCTGCAGTCCTTGAGGATCACTAATATTAGGGATCTCTCAGTAGAATGTTGCACATTTTTACAAGAAAAAATTATGGCTCAGAAATGTTCATTTACTTGTTCAGATTCCCTCAACTAGTGTGTGGTAGAGCCAGGTTTCAGTTCCAGGGATGTGTGAATTTAACACTCTTGAGCTTTGTACATACCATGTTGTTTTTATTAGAGTATATTGCAGAATTATTTTTTGTGTTCTATCATTTTTAGATAATTTTCATCAATTTGCACAGCCTCAGTATGAGTTAGCATGGTTTTTCTTTTCTTTTTCTTTTAGTTTATTTGTTTCATACCATATCTTTAGCGTGTTATCGAAGACATAGAAAAGACTAGAAGACTTTTTAAACTAAAATTAATGAGTTTTTTTTATTAAGGAAAGAGTTGAGTATTTTTACATTCATTTGATAATTTGGTAAAGGATAGAAAAGGTGATAACATAGTTTTAATTATATACATAGCAGAAAGGTGCATGTAGTTTTAAGTAAGTTGATTTTAGCTGTGTAATGTTCTCATGTCCAGAAATTCATTCATACATCCCACAAACATATCTGAACTGTCTACCTTGGGCCAGAGGGGCATCATATTACATACTCTGCTTGCTAAGCTGAGAACGTCACAGTAGGTAGAAGATACACCATTGTCTTGACGGATCTCAGGGTTCAGTGAGAGATACTGATATGTAAACAAAAAATGACGATACTATATAAACTGCTCTAAAAGAAGTAAGTTCAAAATGTTGTGGGGACACATAGTAAGGAAGGATAATTCTGTTTGAGAGAGCTGATTGGGGCCATCTTCAGAGTGGAGGTGATATTTGAGCTGGACCTTAAAGTATTAAAGTCTGGTTAAAAAAAAAAAATCACTTGTTGGAGAAGAGAACAAAGAGTAGTTCAGGTATAAACAACAGTACATGCAAAGGCAGAAAAGCATGAGAAGTTGAATCATTCAAATAGTGAATTCAGTTGTGACTGGAGCATGGGGTATAGTTCGGCTAAGACAGGAGATGAAGCTAGAGAGGCAGGTCGATCCCACTTTGTGCGTACTAAGATTTTATTTTCTCCCACTTCACAGTTCTCAGGTCTGAAATAACCTTTGGGGCCCATTCTGAGCCGGTGCGGCTGTACAGGTATATCCCAGTGACTCTGGAGTCTTGGTCTAGCCTATGCTCAGGTGTTCTACTGGCGTATGTGGAGTGTGTGAATACTACCCAATGTGACTGTTAGCCCTTAGACTGTCCTGAAGGGCACCCCACATTTGGAGCCAAGGGTCAGGAGGAGTGGAGGAGTGGCAGTAGTCTGTGATAACAGTGGCACCATCATAATCACAGCATTTATTGGATGCTTAGTCTGTGCTAGGCACTGTATTAAGGACTTTCCTGTGAATTTTCATTTACTCCTCATAACATCCTGTTAAAGTAGATACTTTCAGTCATTCTCCCTATTTTATCAATGAGATATCTGAACTGTAGCAACATAAGTTGCCTGAAATCATAATAGCTAATAAGTCACAAAGCTGGCTCTTGAATCCAGGGCTTGTGGCCGCAAAGCCTCTAAACCACTCTGCTCTGCTGCTTTGACGGAGAGAGGAGAATGAGAATAGATTCTAGGATATGAATACAGTGAATAAACCTGTATTTTGCTCTACCCTAGAGCAGCTGCAGTCTGTGCACCCTGAGAGGGTAAACGGGAAGAAGTTCAAAGGCAGACACACACTGAAGGACAGTGAGGAAGAGTAGGAGGTTCAGAGGTGCCCTGCCTTGGGAGCAGCATCCTGCTGGCTCAGCGCTGAAGCAGGTGCACAGTGCTGCTGCTCTGCCAGGTACGGCTTCCTGGAGCAGGATGTGGGCAGGAAGGGTGTCAGCTGCTCCAAATGTGGGTTGGAGGGCACGGGGTTACAAGGTCGCACCAAATCAGAAACTGTACGCAGAAGCACCTGGAAAACTAAAGCTGTAGACAGATGTGATAAAGCATTATCTTCCTCAAGCTTAGGTCGGAGGAAAAGACGGTAAAGAGCCGTGTGATCTCTGAGGCATATGTTAAAGGAAGTAAGTGAAAGAGGCTCCTGGATTGACCTGCAGATAGGATCACATGACCTGGTGTGCTGAACAGAGTTCAGGGCTCGACGCCAGGTCACCTGGACCCTGGTAACTCTCCTACTCCTGCTCACCAGCTCTGTGCCCTTAGCTTGGGCAGAGCATTCTGTACTTGGTTTCTTATAAAGTGGGGGGCTAGATTTGATAAATACTTCTGAAGCTTTTTAAAACTGCAGTATGGTCTGATCATGAAAAGCATAGGCTCTGGAGTTACATTATCTTGGAGCAGTTCTAAGTTTCGCCACTTAAAAGCTTTGTAGTCTTAGGCAAGTTACTTAACCTTCCTGCCTCAATATCATCATCTATAAAGTAGTGCTTACCTCATGGAGTAGCTGTTGTGAGATCGTTGTCGCATAACGCATCTGAGTAGGGTGTCTGCCACAGAGTAAATGTTTGATGCGTGTTAAATGTTATTATTTCTCCAAATAGACTGAAAGGATTAAAACACAAATCCTCAGTATAGTGGAATAGAGACTTGGAAGATGAGGACTCTACATTTTCATATAGTTCAAACCAAAGTACAAGTATAAAGGGGGATTTGCCTGTGTCCACGTGTCCGGCTTCAGTTCAGTATTTCTAAGGCTAGCTGGGTGCCAGAACACAGGTGCTCTGGAAATTTAGGCCCGTTGTGCCTTTGTTGGAGCCATTCCTGGGACAATCGTCGTGATTTTTCTTGAGGGACCCACCAAGCAGATTAGCATTAAGAAAGGTATCAGGGCTCTTTTCAACATGGTGCAGTCATTTTGACAGTCCAGGTCATTTATTTCTGAGCAGCTTCCCAGTGTGAAATAGAGTCTGTTTAGATTCAGGATTACATTATCCTTCATTGAAACAGGGAAAATGGGAAAGGACGTTTATTTGTCTCCTGCTGCATTGGCTGTATAGATAGGTACTCAGAAGTGAATACCAAATATCTGTTATTAGTGGACAACTGGCTGCTGCTGTTCTCCCCACTGTAGCTGTCCTTCAGATCGGCTGTGTTTATGTCATCATTGGGTAGAAGAGTTCTGCTCTGTGCCTGCACACTCAAACCAATAGGCGGCAAGGATGTCCCCCTCGCAAAAAGTTCCAGAATTAAGAATTTATAATTTAAGAATTTATCGTCAGGCAGGAAAGAGCTAACAACTATTGTTAAGTCAAACTGGCCAGTTGCCTGGTTCAGAAGAGGGACATAGGTCTAGGAGCATAAGGTATTTTTTTTAGGTTTAGGCAGGCAAGAATTTAAGGCTAGAGAAGTCAGTTAAAAATTAGAGGGTTAGGCGGTTCTCGAGGTTAAACAGTTAAGATCTAGGTTGCAAACTCTGGGAGACGGTTGTAAGTTAGTGTCAGTCAGTGACAGTTATGGTAAGATAAATTCAAACGATATTGGCTCCCAGCTGCCCTCTGGGAGACTAGCTAAATCTCTCAGCCTCTAGGTCTGCGTTATAGCCGGAAGGTCACTAGATACCTGTAGGTTATCTTTGCCTTCATTGAGATGATAACCTCTCAGGAGAGGGAGAGCTTGTTTGAGTGGAGAGCCGCAGCGAACCAGGGACTGGATAATAAACATTTCTCTAAGAGGCTTCCTGTTCTGTGATATATTCCACTCCTGCATTGAACACTCTTCTCTATAAGGTCTTTTCATATTTACGTACCCTTTATTGTTTTAATTTATACGTTTTGTGTGGTTAAAAAAATGAATCCCATCCTGGGTGAGTGGGGGGAGATGCGCTGCCGGACGGTGGTAACTTTGTATGTCGTTGTATCGCATTTGCAGGATGCTGGGATTTGGTGTTTATGTGGATGTGCTTGTAACTGGCACAAGGTGCTTGTAACGTGGACGATGTCCCTCCCCTCATGTGGGCCCCAAAGAGAACACGTTGTAGCCTGAGTTACCAGCGGCCGTGCTCCTCTGTCCTGTGCTCCGAGGCCCGTATTGCTAATTAGAAATGAAAAGCCTGTGCTTTCAAAAGGCTCATTTTATGCCAGCGTGACACATTTATTAATACTCTAGGCCATCACTCGTTAAGAGCCGTTCCACTGCTCTTAATGGGCCTGGTGCTCAAACACATTCAGTGGCTGTTGTGATAAACTGCTATTTCCCCTTGGGCAGTAAACCACAATCCAATTTCAGTTTCCCCTTTTAACTCATTTACTGCACAAAGATCTAATTTAAGACAGATGGGGTAAAATATTGTTGGACTTTATGGGCACCAAGTGATTATTGCTTAAGACGTATTCTGTAAGAATCCAAAGCTTGCTGCCCTTCCCAGCTCCTCCTGGGCCGGAAAGGATCTGGTGTGAAGCACAGTGCTGAAAGGGACGAACCTCCTTTTCTGGATTCTCACCAGCAGCTTAACGATGATTACTGAGATTTAATGAGCTATGTATATGGCTTAAAAAGTCTTCCATGTTTTATTTTTAAAAGTCAGCCCATCACCAATCATCCCTATTCATTCTCTCCACCATGTTCACGGTTCTGCTGAGATAAAAATAGGGGAACTAGGGCAGGAAGACGCCGTGCAGGGCGCAGTTCTGCCGTGGGCCTGACCCATGCTGCCCCTGGCCACGGTCAGTGTAGTTGTCAGGATAGTATTGAACACTGTTGACCCTGGACTTGGCAGGGAGCAAAATAACCAATTCAGGAGCGTTCTCCCATGATGTAATGTGAAAGAATAAGTAATAACAGGCTTTCTCCTCAAAAGTACGGCTGGCTGCTTTGTTGCACTTACTCTGGGATGCTTCTGTGTATTTTCTAAACCATAGATGTCAGAGCTGGAAAAGACCTGGGCACACCCAACAGGCAGTTCTCTCTCCTTTTATCAATGAGGAAAATGAGATCCAGTGGCTCACCCAGGCCGTACAGCTAGGTAGAGGCAGGTGAAGGAGAGTCCAAGTGTTTTAGGACATCGTGACCTGAGAGATGAGCTGGTGGTTCCCCAATCCTGGTGAGCACAGATTTCTCTGCAGCCTATTTAATCAGAACCTCTGGAGTGGGACTTGTCAATCTGCATTTTTTTTTAAATTGATTTTAGGAAGGGCGAGAGAGAGAAACATTGATGTGAGAGAGATACATCTATCAGTTGCCTCCCGTACCCACCTGGACCATGAATTGAACCCACAACCTAGGTAAGTGCCCTGACCGGAAATCGAACCCATGACCTTCTGATGCATGGGATGACGTTCCAACCAACTGAGCCACCGTGGCTAGGGCGTGAATCTGCTTTTTTTTTTTTTAAAGGCTACTCAGATCATTCTTAATGCAGCTAGTCTGACCTAGGTCAGGAACTAGTTTTATACCAAGGATCAGCCAACTCTGACCCATGGGCCAGATCAGCTCTGCCATTTGTTTTTGTATGGCTCATGAGCTAAGAAGGTTTTTGCATTTTTATTTTATTTTTTATTTTATTTTTAAAATGTATTTTTATTGGTTTCAAAGAGGAAAGGAGAGGGAGAGAGAGATAGAAACATCGATCATGAGAGAATCATTGATTGGCTGCCTCCTGCATGCCCCACACTGGGGATCAAGCCTGCAATCTGGGCATGTGCCCTTGACCAGAATCAAACCTGGGACCCTTCAATCTGCAGGCTGACGCTCTATCCACTAAGCCAAACCAGCTGCGGGGGAGGGGGTGTTGCATTTTTAAATGGTTGGGGAAAATTCAAAATTATAATATTTTCTGATGTGTGAAAAGTATATGAAATTAAAATTTTCTTGTCCATTTCTTGTTTTACTGGAACACAGCCACTCTTATTTGTTTACATGTTATCCGTGGTTACTTTTGCACTACAGTGGCAAGGTTGAGTTGTTGTAACAGACTATATGGCCTACAGAGCCTATAATATTTACTATCTGGCCCTTTACAAAAGAAGTTTGCGGATCCCTGATTTATACTATTCTGTCTCTCATACAAGCACAGCAAGCACCAGCATTAAAAAGGGAGATTTCTAAGCTTTGAGTACTTGTGTTGGTCCAAACAGCATCTTGCTTTATACAAAAAATTCAGTTATGAAAAATTACATATAAGTATATGCAAATCTAATTCTTTTAACAATGATATATGTTTTATTGTGATGCAACTTGCTACTTTACATATAGAGGATTTACCTTTATTTCAGGAGGTGTAGTATGTACTAGATGTCTATTTGTCTGAATAGAAAGAAATCTGTTTTTATACTTGACGGAGATACTAGATGTAAATAATTGGAAAGGAATGATGACAAGCTATTTTTATTCTATGTGCAGTATTGAGTACCTAAATTAATTATGAAGTTTCTACTTTCCACATAAAATGTCCTTAATAAAGCTTTTATATTTACAAAACCATAGTTTTTTAATTCACTAAACATAACCTAGTTTCCCTCAGGATCATCGGTCCCCTTCTTACCAACGCATCACTGTACTGATTCAGAATCCTTGCTACCTCCTACTTGTTTTTTTTTTTTCTTCAACCAAGGTCTAACAATTTTAATTTCCTAATGTCTTCCTTTTCTTTTTCTTCTCCTTCTCTTTCCTCACCTTAGACATACAAGCATTTGTTCATTAACCAATCCGCACTTATTGGGTACCTGCTCTATGCCAAGCACTGTGCAGGCCCTGATTCTGTGATAAGGAAATACCCTCACTGGTACCTCTAGACCTGTCTTCCCATCACGGCCAAACTAAAAGGCAAGAGAAATAGGAAGGGCAGAGTAGATTACCTTTTAAATCCTTTTGCCTGTCTCCTCAGGCCGGTCGGTGATTTTGCAGAGGTCTGATGGTTTTTGGTCCTGGGACATGGGCCAGTGCTTTCTTTGTTGCTTAGGCTTTTATGCGTGGACCCCAGGGGCTCCAATTTCTCATTCACCAGAGCCTCCATCCCCCACACCAGTTTTATTCTCGGCCGTATTGCCACTCAATTGCCTCTCAGTCTGGCACGGTAGAAGCTGTAAAGAGGCTCTAAACTTGGCATAATGTACTGCTTTTTGCTGCGTGACCTTTGATAGGTGGTGTCCCTCTCCTGAGCTTTTGTAAAAAGCATAGGGGATAATAATCCCTCCTGTACCCATACTTCACAGGAATATTATGAAGAGGTTATTTAAAAGGCTTGCCATTTTCATACAGGGAGTTGCTATAGAAACACAGAGGAGTACAAGTACTTCAGAGAGGGGATTTCGGGAAAGTCCTGGGCTCCTGGTTTCTTTGGGAAGACAAAGTATGGAAGAGGCAAGAGCAGTAGCCCTTGGTTTAACCTAACCCCAGGTCTGTTCTTTCCTCTTGCTTATAGGGTCACGCCTTCCCTGCAGCAGACCCCACCACAGCCAGTGCGGCAGGGATGGTACATTGAGCGTTTTCAGAACGTATAAGGCTCAGTACCAGCACTGCTTCTCTGTTAGGGAGAGGATGGCAGGACTCTGCAGATTAAGAAAGGAATAGAAGAGAGGAAAGGAGTTTTGTTTTGTTTTTAATCTGCCAGCAGGTGTTTATTGGGCACTCATGGGTTGAGTGTTGTATTGGAACTGTGGGACGAAAGGTGAGATTGGTTCCTGCCCAGGAAGAGCTTAAAACCTAGTTTCAGGGGTAGAAGGAAGGTAAAGAAACAAAAGCTTGAAGAGTAATGAAAGTCACAAACTCCGAGTACAGTGAGTTCAGAAAAGGGAGAGCTCAGAATACTTGGAAATATTTAAAATATCATTTAAAAAGTGGGAACTCAGCCCGGCCAGAGTGGCTCAATTGTTGAGCGTTGTCCTGTGCACCGAACGGTTGCAGGTTCAATTCCCCGGCAGGGCACATACCTGGGCTGTGAGTTTGATTCCCAGTCAGGAAGCATGCGGAAGGCAACGGGTCAGCGTTTCTCTCTCACACTGATAAATCTCCCGCCACCTCCCGCTCTCTAAGCATGTCCTCGGGTGATGATTTAAAAAGAAAAAGAAGGACCTCAGTCCAGCCCTTGCCGAGTAGAAATTGAGCCTGCAGCCTTTTGTTGCATGGGATGAAGCTCAACCAACTGAGCCACACCGGATGGGCAAAATTTACCATTTTTAAGTGCACAATTCACTGGTATTAAATATATCACCATGTTGTTCAACTATCACCACTGTTCATTCCCAGAACGTTTTCGTTATCCCAAACAGAAACTCTGTACCCATTAAACAGTAACTCTCTATTTCCCCTAGCCCCTGGCAAACGCTCTTCTACTTTCTGTCTCTATGCATTTGCCTATTCGACCTACCTCATATAGATGGAACCACATAGTATTTGTCCTTTTGTGTCTGGTTTATTTCACTTAGCATACGTTATATAACATATATCAGAACTTCACTCCTTTTAAAGACTGAACCGTATTCCATTATATATACTGCATTTGGTTTATCCATTTGTCAGTTGCCAGACATTTGGGTTATTTCCACTTTTGAAGTATTCTGAATAACGCTTTTATGAATATTTATGTATAAGTTTTAACATGAACACCTGCTTTCAGTTCTCCTGAGTATACACCTAGGAGTAGGATTGCTGAGTCATACGTAGCTCTGTGTTTAACTTTTGAGGAAGGAACTGCCAAACTGTTTTCCAAAGTGGCTGCACCAGTTTACATTCCTATCAGTAGTTTATAAGGAAGGGTTCTAAGTTCTTCAATCCTTGACAGTACTTGTTAGTTTCCATTTTAAAAACAATTATAATCATCCTAGTGGGTGTGAAATAGTATTTCATTGTCATTTTATTTGCATTTTCCTAATGACTATATTGACCATTTTTTCATATGTTTATTTGCTGTGTGTATTATCTGATTTGTAGAAATGTCTATTCAAATCCTCTGCCCCTTTTTAAATCAGATTATTTGTCTTTTTACTGTTGCGTTATAAGAATTCTTTATTCTGGCTGATAGACCATTATTAGATACATAATTTGCAAATATTTTCTCCCATTCTGTGGGGTGTCTTTTCACTTTCTTGATTGTGTCATTTATTGCACAATAGTTTTGAAGTTTGATGAAGTCTAATTTATGTTTTTTTCTTTGGTTGCTTGTGCTTTTGGTGTCACATTTCTGCCACTTGTCTAATCACTTTCTGTTTTCTTCTAGTAGTTTTATAGTTTTAGCTCTTACATTTATTTAGGTCATTGATCCATTTTAGTTAATTTTTGTATAGGGTATGAGGTAGAGGTCCAAATTCATTCTTTTGCATGTGGTTACCTAGTTGTCCGTTTGTTGAAGAGACTTTTCTTTCCCCTTTGAGTTGTCTTGGCATTCTTGTCAAAAATTCAATTGACTGTAGATATAAGGGTTTATTTTTGGACTTTCAATTCTATTCTGTTGATCTATATGGCTATCCTTATGTTCGTACTAGTCTTGAATACTATAGCTTTGTAATAAGCTTTGAAATAGGGCAGTGTGAGTCCTCAACTTTGTTCATACTTTTCAAGACTGTTTTGACTGTTCCAGTTCCCTTACATTTCTATATGAAATTTTATAATCAGCCTGTTAATTTCTGCCCAAAATGGCAGTTGAAATTTTGATTAAAAGTGCATGGAATTTGTAGATCATTTAGGGGAATATAGTCATCTTAATAATAAGTCTTCTAATCCATGAGAAAAAGATGTCTTCCCATTTACTTAGGTCTTAATTCCTTTTAATTATGTTTTTCTGGGTCAAATCATACTTCTTTTTGTTATATTTATTCCTGGGTATTTTATTTATTTGGGTACTATTATAAATGGAGTTTTCTTAATTTTTGGATTGTTTATTACTGATATAAAAATACAACTGATTTTTGTATATTGATCTGGTATCTTAAAAGCTTGTTGAACTTTTTTTATGAGCTCTAATAGTTTTGTGTGTACATATTCCTTAGGGTTTTCTGTATACAAGATTGTTTCATCTGAACTAGAAATAGTTTTACTTGCTTAATTGCCTTATCTAGAACATCCATTTTATAATGTTGATTAGAAGTGGAGAAAGTGGACGTCCTTGTCTTATTCCTGATCTTAGGGAGAAAGCTTTCAGGTTTTTACTATTAAGTATGATGCTGGCTATGGATTTTTTATAGGTGCTCTTTATTAAGTTAAGGAAATTCCCTTCTATTTCTCTTTAGGTGAATGTATTTATTATGAAAGAGTGTTGTATTTTGTCACATGGTTTTTCTGCATCTATTGAGACGATCATGTGGTTTATTGTCCTTTATTTTATTAACATTATTATATCACATTGATTGATTTTCATATGTTATAACATATTTATATTTCTGAGGTAAATTCCACATTGTCATGATATATAATCCTTATATATGCTGCTGGATTCAGTTTGCTGATATTTTGTTGAGGCTTTTAGCATCTATATTTGTAAGGGATATTAGTCTGTAGTTTTCATTTCTTGTCATTTCTGTCAGTTTTGTATCAAGGTAATACCCTCCTTACAGAATGAGTTGGGAAGGGTGCCCTTCTCTTCTACTTTTTGGGATAGTTTAGGAAGGATTGGTATTATTTTTCTTCTTTAAACATTTGGTTGGTCCTGGACTTTCCTTTGTGGGAGTTCGTTTTTTTAATGTAAGGTACAGAAGGGTATTTATAGTATAATCCTATTGGAAAGAGAGAGGGAAGTCTTTTTAAGGCTATATCTGGGTGCTTATATTTATAAAGAAAAGTTTTGAAAAGATATACAAGTAACACAGGTTATCGTTGAGTAATGAGATGGGAACTTTTAGTCTTCTGTTCTTTTTTAAAAAAAAAATGTGTGCATGTATTGCTTTATGTAAAAAACACTATCTAAAATGTCTAGCATTTGACCATTTGCTCTTTAACTCACACAGTGAAATGCTAGGGGTATGTGTTGGCCTGTCTCCTTAGGTACCCATAGTACAGTAGGTTCCAGCATCTCTCTTCAGCTTCAGTCTGTTCTCCCCTTCTCCATCTTATCTTCCATCACACTGAATTACCTGTCAGTTTTCTGAAAACAACCCACAGTTATATGCTGCTGTGCCTTTGTACATCCTATGCTATTCCTGGTCCTTGTCATTCCTTCCCCCTATATCTGACCAATTAATATCTCTTCATCTCTACTTATCCTTTTAAATATTATTTACCTTCCAAATGTTAGTTACCTTCCTTTGTGAACATGTCTCAGCTCACTCTTCACCCTGTCATTTCCCATCCAAGGGGGTAAAATCTTTTTCTTCTGCTGCTTATCATACATTAGGCATATTTTTGTTACTGAACTTTGTATTTACCCTGCATCATAATTACTAGTTCACACATACGTCTTTCCTAAAAGTACAATTTTATTCAATTTTGTATCCCTGGAGCCTAGCACAATGCTTGGCACAAAATAGATGCTCAAGAACATTTTAATTTAATTGAAATAATGATATAAGAAAAGGCATTCTGGGTAGGATGAGCAATGTGAGCAAAGGCCAAAGTCATGAATTTGTAACGTGAACTAGTTTGGCAAGACAGGAAGATTCATACAGAGAAATATGGTTGAGTGGTTTTGGCAAGGCTGATAATGGAGGCTCTTAAAAGCCAGATAGAGCAGACTTGGTAGGTAAATATTGGTGAATGAAGAACTTTTCTCACTTCCTGCAAGTCTTTTCTCCAGTCTCTCTTCTCAGTTGGCTTACCCTGACCACCTCCTTTAAAACCACGTCCACATTCATCCTTCTTATCCCAGCATTCTCTTTTTTCTATTGCATATCACATTCAATATAATTTACTTTTTTGTTATGTTTTTTATTTATTGTTTGTCTTTCCCTTTGGAATATAAGCTTCCCAGCCAAGGTAGCCTTGTTCACTGGTATTCCCCAAGCACCTAGAACATTGCATGGCACATAGTAGGCACTCAGTGAATCCTAAATGAATGAACTTCAGTATCTTGTTCAGAGCTGGCGTAGATAGCTTAGGTATATAGTTCAAATGTCTTGCTTCTGAGACATTTGTTCTGTAAAACTGCTAAAATAGTGCCATCTATTTGTAATATAATCTGGGGCAGGGCTTGGGGTGGGGACGGGGGGCGTGGAGATTAGGGAAAGAGAGGTATTGCCTTAAGGTTTCTTGCCTCAGAAACCAAATTGGGAAGTAAAAATTATAAGTACATTTGAATTATTTCTTGCTTTAAAAATGTTGTTTTGTGTGGTGATTAATTCCAATGCTTTAATAATTTCTCTTTTTCTTTCTCCACAGACCTTTGTAGTATTAAACAGAGGGAAAACTCTCTTCAGATTTAGTGCCACGCCTGCCTTGTATATTTTAAGTCCTTTTAACCTGATAAGAAGAATAGCTATTAAAATTTTGATACATTCATATCCTTTTCTGCAAATGTGGAGTGAGGGTAGCAATTGTATGGTCTCTGGTACGAATTTGTGAATTGTGACAACTGAGTTATATGTTAAGTATTTTATCAATAGTGTCATTGACTGTCCCACCAATCAGAGGTTTAGAAGGGACCAAATTCTGAACGGTAATCTTCAGTAAATTCTTTTCTTCTTAGGATGACACTGGAATGGTGTTGGTATCATTGTAGGCGACCTCAAACTACGGCCTGCGGGCCACATGCGGGTGTTTTTGCCATTTTGTTTTTTTACTTCAAAATAAGATATGTGCAGTGTGCATAGAAATTTGTTCATAGTTTTTTTAAAACTATAGTCCGGCCCTCCAACGGTCTGAGGGACAGTGAACTGGCCCCCTGTTTAAAAAGTTTGAGGACCCCTGATTTAGAGCATGGGGTGGGGAACGTCCAGCCGAGGGCTGTATAAGGCCCTGGAAATCATTTGGCCTGGCCCTGCCAAGGCATTAGGGGTGAGATAATTAAATGTTTGACTTAAATATAGCAGGCTAATTTTTAAGCTGATAATTTTGTATAGCCCGTGGATGTGCTATAAATATCCAAATGACCCTTGGCAGAAGAATGGTTCCCCACCCCTGATTTAGAAGGACAAATAGTAACCTTTTACTAAAGTCTTACTTTTTAAAGTGCTCAGACTTTAGTAATTTCATCCTGAAGCAGATTATTCAGGTTTTTAATGTATTAAAGTCCAATATTAGAATATTTTAAAAGCTATTTCTTGAATTACAAATAGTTGAATGAATGCTTTAGAGGTCTGCCTTGACTATTTTTTAGTTTTTGCACAGTGAGCTTAAAAAGTATCCGAGATCGTTTCTCAGGTTAAATGGCCTCCCTGGTACAGAGGTTTAGATTTAGATGCAGGATTGGTATGAATCTTCTCTGGTGTTTTTACTCCCCTAAAACAGAAATTGCCAATTTATTCATGTGGCCTGACTTGAAACTTGGTAAATTGGTTTGCCAAGCTTTCACCACATTTCATTAACTCTCAAGAATTTAGCAACCTGGTTCTGAAATATACCCAGGAAACTGATTTTCAGTTTAAGATTTGCACCTATGAAATGTCCCGTCTTCACCGAGGCACCCTAGTGATCAATGTGCAAACATTGGTCAGTGCTATGAGGGGGGAAGAAAACATGAGAGAGTGTCGTTAGGAAATCACTCCCCACTTTCTCTCCCAGCTGTAAAGCCCCTGCTTACCTTCTCGCATATAAACCTGCCGTCCTTACCTGAACAAGAGGCCCTCACAGGCAAGAGTCACAGGCATATAAGCAACATGTGGTTTATAAGCAACATAGTTCTGAAATCCGAAGGCTTACAAATAAATAAATAAATCACAATACTGGTACGTCTTCCCTTTTTATTATCAGGAGATGGGGAGTGTTTTTTCTCTTCTAACCAGAACATGTTATTTATTATTCCCTGGGGGGAAATCCAGTTGTAGTGAAGAAAATCCAGCTATGTTTTCTTTTTAAAACCTCACTAGTAGAATGAAGATGGTGAATGCCATTAGCAAGAGAGAGTGAATTAGCAACAAATGAGATGCAGCTCCTGTGCTTGCTAAAGTGACAGTTTGTGTTTGAGAAACTCATACTGACGTAAAGCAGTTTAATTTGTCTCAGTAGCAAGAACAGAAAGGGCCGAGAAAGGTTGTGAATGAAGCTGAAATGGCAACTAAGTACTTTACTATCCATAAACATTCCTGGCCACTTCCAGAATGATCAGATGAATTTGCCCCATTGCCTAGTTCTTAGGCATATGATGGTGTGGATGCCCTTGAAATCCTTACCCAACACGTCACAACAGGTTTCCCAAATGGGACAAATTCAGGACACACTGGCTATTGCCTTGCCCCCCAAGAGTAGTCCAGCGCTTTGGAGGACTAGGGGGGAAGTGAACCCTTAATTACATGTAGATTTTCAAATAATTAGTTATGCAAAATAACTAACAATAAATGAGTGCTGAGTAATATAGATTAAATTTAATTTATTTTCTCACCCAGTGACCTTGGAGTCTGGCAGACTGGTAGGTTTTTGGTTACTGTGCACAAAGGTATTTAGGGGCCTATTCCATACTTGAGGTAAAAGTGGTAAGAGAGGAAAATGTTTTCTCCAAAAGGAGCGGCATAAGGACAGCCTTTTTGAAAGCGCGTGGACGCTCTGTTGTGTTCATCCGTGATTTTCTAGTCAGGTGTTTATACACACCGTGGGATTCTGTGGTGACCACAGTTTTCATTATCACCTCACCTTTTCCTCCGCTTCCGTGCTTTGCCTTCTTTCAGGTTACTGATTGAGGTCTCATGATACCCAATGTGCAACATGTTTGTTTTTTTGAGAAAAAAATAAAGTGGTCAGACTTTGTGTCCTCTCCAATTTTGTGCATTCTCCCTTGACTCTTCTCCACAGTATTTAGCATGATCATCATGTGCACTATTTTGACCAACTGTGTATTCATGACTTTTAGTAACCCTCCCGACTGGTCGAAGAATGTGGAGTAAGTAGCTCGTTTGTTTATTTTACTGGCTTGTTTAGTTCATTTTTAGTCACTGAATCTTGCTTTGCCACCGTTTATCCATCAAGGGGGGGAAACAGTTAATTGCCTATTTTTTGTCTCACAGAGAGGGGTGATTTAGGAACTATCAGTAGTCAACTCTAAAAAGAGAGGCTCTGGAAGTGCCTACCCTTCACCTCCATCTTTTATCTGTGCTAGCTGGACCACCTTCTACCCTCAGTTCCCGACCATACTACCTTCTTCTCCAATGTTACTTTCCCCTTCGTTTTGACTTGTTTAACGTTAAAAATAGCTCTGGGGCTGCCTCCCCTGATTCGAAGTGATCCCATACAGATGGCAGTTCAGAGGTATATATCTGTGATACCTGTCAAGACCCGGTACGGTACAAGATTCCAAAGTCCTTGATTTGTGTGTTTCAGTAAGCGTCCCTTTCTCTTCCTCGCTTCTGTTTTGCTGCATTGGCTATGTCCTTTTTGTTTTGTCTCTGTAGGTTGAAGCCACACCGAGGCAAGTATATTTATTATCTTAAAAGATTTGTGTATCGTTTCTGTCTGTTCATAAATTACCTCAAGCTATCCATCTCTTTGACAGGTACACGTTCACAGGGATTTATACATTTGAATCACTAGTTAAAATCATTGCAAGAGGTTTCTGCATAGATGGCTTTACCTTTTTACGGGATCCATGGAACTGGTTAGATTTCAGTGTCATCATGATGGCGTAAGTTCTCTGCTTACTTTTTTGGTGTTCTGGGTGCAATTGTGGGTGGTTGTGCTCCTGGGTGTTTGTATGATAGCGTAAGTGTGAGTTTGCGGGCAGAGTTGTATGAGGAATTAATGGATAACTATGTAAGGCCGTATGGGTTTATGCTTACGATTCTTGCTTGTGAGGGCCTCTGTTCAGGCAATGGCAGCAGGTTTATATGGGAGAAGGTAAGCAGAGGCTTATAGCTGGGAAAGAAAATAGGAAGTGATTTCCTAATAACGCTCTCTCGGGTTTTCTTCCCCCTCATGATACTGACCGAGGATTACACATTTACCACTAGTGTGCCTTGGTGAAGACTTGAAATTTTATAGGTGCAAGTCTTAAACTGAAAATCAGTTTCCTGGGTATATTTTATCACATTTAATTTCATGAGGCTAGCCAGATGTTACAGACTTCAGAGCACATTTTAGAATCAAAACATGAGCCAAGATATATCCAAACTGGTTGCTTCCTAAAGAAATACTGACCAGAACTTCAAACTATTGCTAGAGGACAACGTAGCTCCACATCGGTATGCTCGTGCTCTTAGTAATTTCTGTTGTTGTAACAATGAAAATGTATGCCTGGGGAACTTAGCTGATGATAGGGGAGTTACAGCAGACTTTACTTCCAGGTTGGGAAAGCACTTGATGGTTTGGTAGAGGGAATAGGGTGTCGTATAGATTGTATGTGAGTTCTGGTGTGTGCATGCAGATGTGTAAGAGATTGAGTGTATGTATGGGTCTGAGCATCAGATAGAAAGATGTATTTCCTCTGTAAAATGTGAGTGAACGATATGCATCGAATATTTGAAACTGGAACTTTGACTTTCTGTTATATTAAAGCAATTTCCAGCTTTCCAGCATTATGAAAATGAACACATTTGTGTTCATTTGAAATTTAAGTGTCCTTGCTTGGCACAGAACTGGTGATACATGGGCATTTAGTATAATATTTGCTCTGATCTCATGATCTGGATTTTCCTGAGCCCTGCTTTTGTATGTCATAGGCTGAAACTTCATCTGTAGGCATAACTGCAAAGATATGCAAACAACTTTTGGATAAGTCATATATACAGACACTTGGGCATTTTTGCCATTGTCAGCTAAGGAGTTATTTTAATGTATATTTAGTTTTATGGGGCTCCTGCTACAGAAATCTGTCTCCTTTTCCTAAGAAATTGTTCACAAAACATGGGACATAAGACTTTGTTACCTCCTGGCCTCAAGTGGTTGGCCCGAGAGTAATCCTTCTGATTCAGACCCGCATATCACAACACCGATTAAGAGAGTAAAGCTCCAGGGATCTCCTGGTTGTATCCATTCTTTCAAATATGCTTTTAAATTCTCCTTGCTCAATTAAAAAAAAAAACAAAAGAAAAAAAAACATGTTCCTTAAATGTTTATATGTTGAAACTTTTCTTTTTCAAGGAAAAAAAAAATGAAATCATAGCTTGTGTATAAGACCCTTTCTTCCCCCCCATTCTCAAACCCTCGCCCAGTGGCACCATTACAAGTTAACTTTGGTTTGATTCTGCAGGTATATAACAGAGTTTGTAAACCTAGGCAATGTTTCAGCTCTACGCACTTTCAGGGTACTGAGGGCTTTGAAAACTATTTCGGTAATCCCAGGTAAGATGGCCCGGGGTTGGTGTTAGGTGTTGGGTTAGGGCCCTGACGTGACGTATTGTACTTTTTGTTTTGTTGTGGTTTTGTTTTTTTTCCTTTGGTGTTTGTGTTTGTGTCTGTGTTTGTCATTTGTGTCTGTGTGTGACCTCCCTTACTACAGATATGTGACAGAGTTTGTGGACCTGGGCAATGTCTCAGCGCTGAGAACGTTCAGGGTTCTCCGAGCTTTGAAAACTATCTCTGTAATTCCAGGTGAGAAAATTTAAACACAGGCTGGCTTTGCCTCATCTTCTCCTTCCCCGCCATTCATTTTGTCCACCACATTCTAAACCGGGGTCAGCACATTGGATATGGCCTTGCATTCCGCATGTTGTTACCTGGAGACGTTCGCTGGAATGGCCCTTTGGGCACTCTCTGACAGCGCTTGCCAGGCATGCAGCCCCCATTCCATCCATGCTTCTGAAAAAGCACGTGCTTAAGAATCACTTGGATTTCACAATGTTGAGAAAATTGTCACAGAGCTAAGCTGTCTCTTTGAATATAAACCATTTGCTTCCTGGCCTCATGGAATTACAGTAATGTTAACATTCACCATCATTCCATCGCTTATGATTTCTAGGCTTCCTATCGCATGATTTGCTGATGGGATGTTACTCAAAGAATTGCACTTTTATTGTTACTGTGTTAATGGGATCATTTAATCACATCAGAGAACTACCCAGTTAACTAGTCCAGTATTATAGAAAAACTAGAGGCCCAGTGCACGAATTCGTGCACCGGTGGGGTCCCTCAGCCTGGCCTGTGGGATCGGGCCGAAACTGGTGCTCCAACATCCCCTGAGGGGTCCCGGATTGTGAGAGGGCACAGGCCAGGCTGAGGGACCCCACCTGTGCAGGATCGGGGCCGGGGAGGGACATGGGAGGTTGGCTAGTTAGAGAGGGACTGTGGGAGGGCTCCAGGGCGAGTCCAGCTCATCTCACTAAATCCGGATCGGCCGGGCCCCAGCAGCAAGCTGACCTACTGGTCAGAGCGTCTGCCCCCTGGTGGTCAGTGCACATCATAGTGAGTGGTTGCGTGGCCTTAGCATATCATTAGCATATTACGCTTTGATTGGTTGAACGGTTGACCGGTCGACCAGACACTTAGCATATCAGGCTTTTATTACATAGGATTCAAGAACCATTGAGTTAGTGAACTGAACCTTAATGATTACTGTTAATCACCTTTTATGTCTGTTTCATTAATAAGAACCAGTAGACATATAGTCAGAGACCATTCTCAAACATAAATCCCAATGAAGCATATGCAGGTGCTGTTAAAAAAAATCAAAGGTAAGATAAAATTCATCTGAAGGTATGGGCTAACAAAAAGTACAGAAATTTGAGAAGAAAGGAAAGGAATCAGTGAGTGGTTAAAAGGTTGCTTTTCTTTTTGGTCCTGGTTGACCTGACTCAGTAGTCCTTAACCTTGAAGGTTTTGGATCCTTTTGAGAATCGGATCAAAGGGCCCCAGGTTAAGATGCCTTAATTTAGTTTAAATCCTTGCTACCTGATAATATTGAACTATCTCTTTAAAGAGCAGTCTTGATGTCTAGTAGGAAAGATATTTTCATTAGTCTTGTGAGCCTAGGATACACTGGCAGTAACATGGCAGAAGTCAAGACTTTGTTGTTGCTGATGGGTTGTTTTCAGGCAAGAGACCAGACTTCCCGTTGCACTTTTGTAGAAACAGGGACATGAAGAACAGAGGCATCTGATTCCTGGCATCACGTGGTTCTTCTCCTTGTGGCTGGCTCAGAAACATTTCTCTTTTCCCCTTTTTAACGTTATCTAAATATGAGGTATCAGAAGGAAACACAAAGGTTGAATCCTAGAGAGGACAGATGTAGAATGTAGTTTAACAAGAACTCCAAGGAAGGTAAACCCGGGTTCCTCCATTTACAAATTTGGGCCATGAAGTGGGCCAGTAATTGAGCCCTGCTAAAAATGAATTCCTTTATTTGTAGCTATGGGAACTTACTCCTTATCAATAGCGTTTGGGTATCAGTATTTCCTTCTTGGCAAAAACAAAAACAAAAAACCCATCCCTGGCTTACCAAGGTTTAGTTTCTAGCCTTTTAAATCCATTTGACGGAAAGCCCAGCTCATCTTCCAGGCAGCCGCATTGGTAGTGGCCTGATCCATAGGCAGGCCTTGTCTTATTTTTTTTTAAAAGCATCTGGAGCACCATGTCTTTACTTCTTCTGTTTTTCCTTTGGTCTCTTCCCTCCTCTGGCCTCTTTTTAAATACGATCCCATGTTTCTGCTCACTTCCCCCAGCGTATTCCACAAGGCATCTGTCTCTTTATGTTCTTGTGATCTCAGAACTTCTCTTCCAGAATTAAATTGGAAAGCTGTGTTCTGTTCACTAACTAGGGCAGCAGATGCTATCTCTGGTCTAGCGTTTAGCTTCTGTCTCTGTGCTATATGGTTAATTTCTGACCACAGCATTACTGCAAGATAGCTTTTGACCGATGTCACATTATTCATCCTTAATACTCCAGTACTATATATATATAAATAAACACAGTTTCTGGTGCATAGCAGTGCTCCATAAATGATTGTAGTAGTAGCAGTTATTATAAAGAAGAAAGGATTTGTATCAAAATTTAGACATCGGCTTCACAGTTTGAAATAGACGTCTGAATTCTTGTTTCTAGAAGCACCCCAAATGAGCTGGCTTTGGGAGGTTAACTGGTATGGAATGTAACTTTTAAAGGATAATAAAGCCAATAAGAGTTCACTGTCAGTGAGTGATATAACTGATACTTGAATTAGAGTGTGACTTCTAATCCTAAATTCTGTTTTTCGCATTCTACATAGAGTTAGTAAGAGAAATCCAGAGTTAAGTGCTTATTTGGTGAACGATGCCTCCCTCATGAGATACTTCTACCGTCCTATGTACAATTCTGAACTTGCCTGCTCCGCTTTCTCCCACGGAGGCTGTGGTCCTCTTCCTTTCTGCCTGTTGCCCAGGTCTCCTCCCAAGGTGGGAGCACCAGTGCATGAGTCAGTAGACCTGGGCCATCTCTTGATTGGACATCTGAGTCATTTTAACTCCACTGTTGTAGAGCTGGGATATAGTTCTCTCTTAGTAAGAACCATTGTTTTTCACACCAAGTTTTGTCATGGATCACTTCAGTGGAATTATTGCTTTCTTTGCCTTGTCCTGTTCCCAGTTCGATGATAGGTTTTTGCCAAAGCTGTCACAAACAAGTGCGATCAACAGCAGAACTGGCACGGGGCCTGCAAGATCTCACAAAGCTCTCCAAGTCTCCGTTCCCTTCTTGAGAGTTTCCCCTTGCCCAGGGCACTCACCCGGCTCACCTGGGCCGACGCTGCCCTTCCTCTGAGCATCTTGGGTAGATCTTCTGAATGCGTCAGGGCTGCTGGGACTCCCAGGAGACTGGGGAGTACAGTGCATTAGTGAGCTCCAGCCTTTGGTATACGAGAAGCTTTGATTTAGAGCTGCCTTTTAGCTTAGAAAAGACCGAACCCACATCCTGACCCTTTTATATGCTAATTCGAGACCTGGATGTGTGTCATTCATGTTTCCATTTTGCTTCAGAGGACTTGACGTGGAGAACAATGCACACAAACTCTGTGCTAAAACTTACAGAAGGAGACCCTTTCTATTTTCTCTTTGGTCTGGAATTTTCCAGATTCAACTTGATATTTAAGTATCCTGTGTAGAAAGTCATATGTCTTAAAACTTAGTTTTCAGTTTATATTTATCGAGGACCTGCGTACAAAAATTCTTGGTGACTTTGTTAGAAGTTTCGTCTTCTGCACGCTTTGACTATGTGCGTAGGACTGGCAGGCCCAATGGTAGGGTGGAAATCTCAAAGCAGGCGTCTCGGTTTTTCTTAGAGAGTATCACTTAATGGTGTGAGTGAAACCAGGCAGGAGGGCCTCACGCATCACTTCCTTTTCATTTCCATCCCTTGAATGGCACCCCCAAAGCACTTCGACTTCTCTATTTGTCAGCATTGGTTTAATATTTTGTTCTCTTCAAAGTTGCGATTTCTTGATTATTTTTCTCTCGGGCTTTTTATTTTTCTGCTTTCATTTCTGTGACTTTCTCTTTTAACTGTGGGGTCAGATGAGAAGAAGCAGGGAGAATGATGGGCCTTCTTCCCACCCCAAATTTGCATTTAAGAAAGCATTTTCTTTAAATGTATACATTGTGAATATGCCAATTCCTAGTGAAGGGAGATAGAAAGTGTTTTAAGACTCTGTTTAGGCTCATTGTTTCTCTTAAAATATTCTAGTTATTAATCCAGTTGCTTTTATATTTCTCCTTTATCCACATTGCATTCTCAAAAAAGGTAACTAAAGTTTAACACAGTGGCCCCACCCGTGTGGCTCAGCGGTTGAGCATCAATCTATGAACCAGAAGATCACGGTTCGATTCCCAGTCAGGGCACATGCCCGGGTTGCAGGTTCGGTCCCCAGTGTGGGGCATGCAGGAAGCAGCCGATTAATGATTCTTTCATCATTGATGTTTCTATCTCTCCCTCTCATTCCTCTCTGAAATCAATTAAAAAAAAAAAAGTTTAACACAGTGTCCTAACTGGAAAAACTTTGAAGACACATGGGATCCCACTTGACCTACCTTTGAGAGCTAGTTTAGTTTTGTCAGACTTTGTGATTTGAATCTGGTCTCAAGTAAATAAATCTGTGGCCCCCAAACCTCTCCCAAATTACTCTTGACCTGAAGAACCTTCGAGAACTATCCTTGTGAGGATTTAATCTGCAGCAGCAAAGTTGACCTGAATGATTTACTCCTAGCACTTGTCTGGGCCAAACCAGACCTTGGGAATTGGGGAACTTTTCTTTCCCCTGGGGTGAGCAACTGCTTGTTGTTGCTATTGAGGCCTGTTCCAATGTAAATTTTGTAGGATAATTAGCGCACGTTACTTCGGACCAGTTAGATTTCTCAACCTGAGCCACAAACTAGGAAATATAAATATACTTTATTTGTCGTCTGGCATCACCATGGTGGAGGTTTTTGATCCCAATATGCATGGCTGGTTTCCCTGGACTTGTTCATTTGTTTAAGGGATTGTAGTGGCTTCACCTACTTCTCAGAATTCATTAAACGTCTGACTTCTTCTCAGGTGCTGACCTTTCTGTACATTGGGTCTAGTTGTCTTTCCTTGATCTATAATAAATGTAGATGTAGTAACTGCTCTGCTCAGACATCCCAGTGCTAGTTAATGTTAGCCTTTTCCAAGAGTTCTTGCTGTCCAATTTGCCCCCACGTGGCTTCTGTTGCACACTCTGTTGTGTAGGAGTCATTTGAAGGAGCATGCTGCTCTGTTTTGGATAATCATTTTCAGTCAGTATCTTGCTTGTTCTGGTGTGTGAGCCAATGGAAAAAGCAAGACAGCTTGTCTTCACAGACAGAACAGTGCCAGTCTCCATTCTCATACATATCAGGTGAGGGATCCAACCAGCAGCTGCTTGCCTTTATTGACCTGTGTTGGTGGTATCAGGGAGCACTTTTGCTTGGCTGCACTTACTAGTACATGGCAGCCACTGCTGTCAAGACTTGAGTTTAAGAAATGCATTGATGGCGTCATTTCCATAAATTGGCATTGATGTCTGCAAACATGGTTGTTTGCAATTATCAACCCTAATGGAAGGAAAAGGAGTCTTGGCTGAGAGCATTGTGAAATATAGTGACATTTATATTTAATATTGCTATGCAATCGAGTGCCAACCTTGACCTGCAGGCATTCAGCTACACCACCTTTCTTCTTCCTGTAGCTTCCTCTAATTTTCTCCTAGCAATCTGGGTGAGAATCTTGGATAATAAACTTTTTAGGTGGCCATAGTTAATGTTATTTAGTTAAGATTATTCTTGCTCAATTAAGATTTGTTTCTCTTAACCCCTCTGAAGTATAAATAGTTGAATACAATTTCCAATCTAAGCTTCTACTTCAAACTTCTTGCAAGCTGAAAGAACTCCCACCAAGAAGTTGATCTGTGCCTTAAATTTTCAAGTAAAACACTTGAAGAATTTTTAAAAATACATTTTTATTGATTTCAGAGAGGAAGGGAAGGGAGAGAGAGAAACAATGATGAGAGAGAATCAGCTGCCTCTTGCACACACACACACACACACACACACACACACACACCCCACTGGAGATCAAGCCCGCAACGTGGGCATGTGCCCTGACCAGGAATGGAACCGTGACCTCCTGGTTCATAGGTCAGTGGTCAATCACTGAGCAACACTGGCCGAGCTGAAGAATTTTTTAACACTTTTCTGGACTTGGGTTTACCTATTTCTTCAGCAGTGACATGTGGTTTAGGGAGAAGAGCTGTGAAACCAGCTGTTTGTGAGTGTGTGGGCCCATTCCCAGGAAAGGGATGAGTTCTGTGTATGGGTGGTGTATTAGCTGAGCATCTCTGGTTGCAGGATACAGTAGTACTTCAGGAATCTAAGGGCTGGAATGTTTTGGGCTTTTGGAAGCCAGTGAAACAGAATGTAGAGCCAGAAAGCCCCAGATACCAGAAGTACTTGGTCTTCCTTCCTCTTGCTTCTCTCCATGTTTCTATTTCCCTTTTCTGTCTCTTAGCATACTAAATGGCTTTACTTTTCAGATGTATTCTGATTTAATGACAGAATATGGCTACCACTTAGCTCCCAAGTTTATATGAAAAGACTACCGGACTCTCTCTTGTCCTGTTTCAAATTTCTGGAGGAAACAATCTGGATTTAAATCAGATGTCTAGCCCTGGCTGGTTTTGCTCAGTGGATAGAGCATTGGCCTGCGGACTGAAGGGTCCCAGGTTCGATTCCAGTCAAGGGCACATGCCCGGGTTGCGGGCTTGATCCCCAATCCCCAATATAGGGGGTGCAGGAGGCAGCTGATCAATGATTCCCTCTCATCATTGATGTTTCTCTCTTTCCCTCTCCCTTCCTCTCTGAAATCAATAAAAAGAAAATAAAATGAGTCAGATGTCTATCCTGTCACCTGTAACCTACTAACAGAAGGTCACTTCCTACCAACAAGGTTGCTAGGAGCCCGCCATTATGAAAAGGGGTGGGGGGGCGGTAGTCTGAGCTCCTGGCCAGGAATGTCCTATTACATGGGCTTGGATGGAACCAGCTGAAGAGTTCCTAGCCTAGGAAAATCAGATTAGACTCATGCTAAAATTGTATGGTTATTTTTTCAAATGTATTTATATCACAAATGCATTGGTTTGATTTTTGTATTATTATACACTTGTTACCTGTACAAATGGCAGCTTACAGCTCATTTCTCAATTTATATTTTTTAAAATATTTCTTAATTGATTTCAGAAAGAGGAAGGGAGAGGGGGAGAGAGATAGAAACATCTATGATGAGACTCATCCATCGGCTGCCTCCTGTACGCCCTCAAGCCTGCAGCTAAGGATCTAGCCTTTAATCGGGCATGTGCCCAGACCAGGGATCAAACTGGGGACCTCAACCACTGAGCAACACCAGCCAGGCTCTCAATTTATTTAAAGTAGAAATAGAAAAGGCCTTGCACAATCATCTGGTGTTCAGATAGGTGGTTGTCTGAACCATTCAGGAGAAATGGCTGTATAGATGCTCTATAAAGAAGCCCACGAAAAGAAACTCTACAAGCATTCTTCAGTGACCTGCTCAACTATACTTTTTTTAAAATCAGTCTTTGACTCTGAAAACAGAACTATATAATTTTAGGGGCCCAGAATTGAATTATTGACCCAGTATAGACCTGCCCCAATCCAGCCAAATAAAATGAAGGACTTTTCTATTCCTCAGAAACTTATGGAAATAAGTTCCATAACACTGGAACAATTTTTACTTCTTTATGGCTGCCTTCCATTTTATACCACCAATACCATCTTACTTAGCTCTGTTCTTGTGATACAATTTCCCAGGGCCTTCGGAATAGAAGATTGAAATTTCAACTACTTAATCTCAAACAAATATCTCTGACTTGTTTTAAAAGACTTTTAGAGCAGATTCCTCAGCTCCTCTTCCACTGCCCATGTATTCCTGTGTTTGTCCACATTCTGTGTATGAGGAAATGAGACTGAAAAGTGACTTAAACTTGTTCTGAAACACAGTGGGTCATAAGCAGTAGCTGAGCCAGGACCAGCATTCCTGCTTTCTGATTCCCTGTCTGCTGTTCTTTCTGCACAGCCCTGTGAAAAGGAATCAGGTTAGAAAGGCCTTGTGTCCTGGAGCCCAGGCAATTTCTTTCTGACGTTTTTGGTGGCAACAGGGAAGGCCCACTCCATAAGAAAGCACAGGGTTCTACACACTTTGCAACTCTACGGTCTAACTCTTGCCCCCTCTCCCCGCTCCATTAACTTCTCTTAGATCCCTTTCAGGATATCGGTGTGAGAAAAAAAGTTCTCATTAATTTAATCTTTCAATAAAAATATACTAAGTGCCTGTTTGTGCCAGGCCCATTACTACTGTGGGACCCAGAAAATTCCATTTGACTGAACTTTGAAAATTCTAGGTAGTTGCTTGAAAAAGAAGAGTCACGTTCATATCACCCATTAATTAGATCATCATCATATGAGGTCAGCCATACAGTGTCATTATCACAATCATATCTCTTTGAGGAGGGCAGCATATGTATAATAGTGATGGCTAACGAGTGTTAAGTGCCAGGTACTATAATTGATATTTTGCATTCATTATCTTAATTTAAACCTCACAACAACCCAATGAGGTTGGTATTATAAATGCATTTTTATAGATGAGTAAACTGAGGTTCAGACAAAAATGGTTAACATTTGAGTCATTTACTGTGCACCAGGTGGTGTGTTAAGTGTTTATATGAATCATGCTTAATCCTCACAAGAGCCCTATGATATTCAACCAGAATTATCCCCATTTTAATGATGAAAAGTATGACATCCCAAGAGGTTAGGTATTTTGCTCAGGTCATAGAAGTAAATGCTATCACTTGGTTAAAGTTAGTAATTATCTACCCAGCCTCCCACTTCAAAGCCAGGATAGGGATTTCCCTTGTGTTTCCATCCAATAGTCTTGCCTTCAGAAGTCAAACAGAGACGAGATTCCTCCTGAGGCCCATGTCAAGGCTCTGTGTCTGCCTCCTGCCCGTCTGGTGCATGGCACCCCGGAGTGCCAGTGCTTTGTTGGCCGGGTCCTATGGATCGTCAGATGTCTGGCCATGCCCAGGAGAGCAATGCAGACCCAGTTTTGACCCAAACCTCATGAACACACAACATTATTTTTCTGTCTCCCATCACTGATCTCTTCCTGTGCAGTTAAGAAATCTGCCTGCAGGTTCAAATTTAAACCAGTAGCTTGCGTTTAAACCTCAGATTCAAGTAGATTACATATTTTTTATTTGGTTTTAAATGTAGGACAGTAAAAGGTCAGTTGTAGAAAACAGGGCATATATGTGATATAGAAAAGGTGTGTTTTTAAATGGAAAGACAAACCATAAATACTCAATTGATAATAATTAACCCTTTCAACACATTAGCATTTCCAGAGCTCTTGGGAAAATACTATTGCACCTTCTCACTTACTGGCTTTCAAGCTTCCAGTAGTTCTCTTCCCAACCTGCTAGCCTCCTCAGTTCCGGGTTTTTCCATTTGTTTATTCAGCTAATATTTACCGAGTACCTGCTGTGTTCTAGAAAGTATAGATACAGCTGTGAAAAAAACTGATGTACTTAGTTATAACCACGATAAAAGCTACAGAGGAGAGTATGAGGTGCTATTAAAATACTAATAAAAATGGGGGAGGGAGAAGAGTTGTGAAGTCAGGGAAGGTTTTCTGGGGGAACTGATATTTAAGTTGAGACCAGAGGGATGAACAGGTGTTAGGCAGGTCGGACAGGGGAACGGACGGAAGCATTCCAGGCAAAGGGACAAGCAGATATGAAGGCCCCGACGCGCTGAAAGCTTGACTCATTTAGTTGCTGAGAAGCAAAGACAGGAAAGTGCAGAAAAGAGCCACATGTTGGAGAAGGAACTTTTTTTCTTCTCCTTTTTAAAAGTGAGTGGCTTAAAAATTGATACCTCTGGAGAAAGTGGTGATATTGCTGACCCATTGTTATTCTCATGATATAAAAGATGAAGTAGCCATGTTTCAAGGGTAGTGCTGTGGGGATGAGTGGGCACCAGTAGCTCAGAAGGGGGCTGGGGGAGGTGGGGAGGGCTGTGGGGTGACTCTGATTCCGGGGGTTCTGTCTCCTCAGGCCTGAAGACCATTGTGGGTGCCCTAATTCAGTCCGTGAAGAAGCTGTCCGATGTGATGATCCTGACAGTGTTCTGCCTGAGTGTTTTTGCCTTGATCGGACTGCAGCTGTTCATGGGGAACCTGCGGAACAAGTGTGTCGTGTGGCCCATAAACTTCAACGAGAGCTATCTTGAAAATGGCACCAAAGGCTTCGATTGGGACGAGTATATCAACAACATAAGTAGGTGGCCCCTCTCTGCAAGAGGAGAAAGGAAAGTGTATCCCTAGTTTACACAGCCGGAAGCCACCCCTGGGCGTTAAGACAGGTAGCTGGGCCGGAAAGGAACGCCAGTGCTGCTGGAGGTAGCTTTGTGAAGCATGCCCCCTCCTGGAGGTGGGATGGTGTTCCGAAGCTCTCCCACCCACTTCTCTCCCTTTAAAACCAAACATGAAACTTGGTAGCTTTGTCACATGCACTCCTAAACTGGTGTTTTGAAAATCAGGCTCAGTAGCTTGATAGAAATTCTTTTTCCCCCTAATTGGGTTGCCTGAGATATTTAAACATTTGGTCTAGAATATACCTCTTAAGCATTCTTAATCCTGCAAGACCTCAGTAGTTGATCTGGTCTAAGGAGTCAGGTCATTTCTAAGACATCATTTGATCCTATTACAGTTAAGGAATTTTAATAATTTCATTTCAGGAATCAAAGCACTTTAAGGAACATTTGGTGTAGTAATACTTCTATGAAACGATGGGGGAAAGTTAACAATATCACTATTAGTCACTCTTGAGGAAATAAAGGCAATTACGTAGCCAAAAGAAAATGTTGCAAAGGGGATTTTAGGGACACATAAAATTAAAGGAAACATGCCTTCCATTTAACATAGGGCATGGTAACTAGTGGTCAGTGAGGATTTCTAGTTTACCTGTGGTAAAGAGAAGCTATAAGGATAGATGATAAAGTTATATAAACATATTCCAGCTTAGAAAACCCTCTTAAACCCCTTTGAGTTGAGTACTGGAACCTGACATATAGATTTGAAGTAGGAGTGAAAGTCAGATGTCTGGGAAAAGAACATTGCATTAAGGGCTTTATGGTAGCACTTTTAATTTTTAAATACAAATAGGAAAATTATGGGAAAGAATTCTTATCAGGTTTCATGGCTGTAAGAAAATATTTATATGAGCTAAAAATCAATAACTCTTTCTGCTGGGACTAATTAGGGACAGTGTAACCTTATTCTCTCATTCACTTTAATCTGCCTTATTCATTTCCTGCCTCTTCAAACTCTTCTAGCAAATTTTTACACAGTTCCTGGAATGCTAGAACCTCTACTCTGTGGGAACAGTTCTGATGCTGGGTAAGTAGCTCACCTAATTTTACTCTCCTCCCTTAAAATAATGTTTCAGATAAAACAGGCAATATTTTCACTTTTCTTTGTGCTCATGTAGTAGGCCTTAATTGGATCTAACATTTTGGGGCTAACATATTTTCTTTAAAAATTGACCTGGCTACTTTGTTTCTTTCCTCTTTTTCTTTTCTTCTTCTTTCTTCTTTTTTTAAATTTCCATTTGTTGGCCTGGCTCTATAGATGGTTATTTATTATCTCCAAGGTCATAGAGATGACTTGCAGGACTGTTGAAAAGCCCTGAACTTCCCTTTCTTTCCTCAGGCAATGCCCAGAGGGATACCAGTGTATGAAAGCAGGAAGGAATCCCAACTATGGTTACACAAGCTTTGACACTTTCAGCTGGGCCTTCTTGGCATTATTTCGCCTTATGACCCAGGACTATTGGGAAAACTTATATCAATTGGTAAGTAATACCTCTTTTTCAAGTGCTACCTCTGTTTGTTTGTTTGGCATTTTTTGTGGGGTTTTTTTGGTGATAATGTTTGCATGAGGCTATGTGGGGTTGGGCACATTCTATGTAAGAGACCTTTAGTGAAGACATTATATAATCACCTTAGGATGTTATTTCTCAGTTCTATAAAATTAAGTGAATTCTTTCAGCTCCTGTCCTGTTTCTTTAATGCTGTCATGTATAGCTGTAGAGGCTCACAGCCTCTTGCCTGGCCTGAGAATCTGCTGTCTCTTCCTACTTCGTATTGTTTCACCAAACCATCTGCAGTATTGCTGCTTCTGGATTTTCCGGTTTATGGCATCTTTTTAAGAAATATTAATTAAACGTATTGTGCAAGGCACTGTGCTAGACATAATAAAGATGAGATTTCTATCCACAAGGACGTTGGAGTCTAAATATATCAATGTTTTGGGGATTTGTAACATATTTGGACTTGTTTAAGCAGGTTGTGACAGTTTAAAAAAAAAAAAAAGGTCAGTACCATTCTATTGTGCTGCGTTGGTGACTGGCAAGTCATTTAACTTTGCTGGTTCTGATGGAGAAGTTAGTCTAGGTCAGTGGTCGGCAAACTCATTAGTCAACAGAGCCAAATATCAACAGTACAACGATTGACATTTCTTTTGAGAACCAAATTTTTTAAACTTAAACTTCTTCTAACGCCACTTCTTCAAAATAGACTTGCCCAGGCCGTGGTATTTTGTGGAAGAGCCACACTCAAGGGGCCAAAGAGCCGCATGTGGCTCGCGAGCCGCAGTTTGCGGCTGGGTAATTGCACAGGGTCTTCCAGCTTAGAAATTCTGTGCTAATCCATTGTTATCTATTTGACTTTGGTATTTGATGGCACCATTTAGTTTGAGAATGAGAACTATGTCCCCTCAGGCATGAAGGAACTTCTTTAAGGGGAACTTCTAATTGAGATCGCCTAAGGAATTCGTACTTTCTGTTGGACAACCTAAAGTTCCCTCAGTTCGCATCTTTCTTATGTAGTATTTATGATTGATGCTAAATTTCATTTAAATATTTGTATTGAAAAGAAGAAAGATGAAAACTAAGTAATAATGGGTCACACATACGTAACATAAAACCCAGTCATTCTTTGATGTCTAATTGCTCACTGCTAGTGAAAGGAATAGTCCTAGGATCCTTCTGCCTTTTTCTTTTCCCCCATTATCCTTTATGTCTTATCCTCTTTTAAAAACCCATCCTATTACAAAAGGAGAAGGAAGAATGTCACTCAAGATGGGAACTTCCTGTGACTTGGACCTGATCCCAGAGATGGGATTGGTCTGTTAATACTCTTCGAGGGCCAGTAGGTAAATGAGCTAAAGTCTTGTATTCTTTTCTTATGTTTGTTTTAGAGCCAACTGACAAAGTCAAATACAATTCTTAGCCCAGAGCAATTTTTTTTCTATTAGAAAAAATGCTATGAAAGGAATATATTAGGAGTTTGGGAAAATGGAAGAGGGCTTTTTTGGCCACAGTGAATGGGAGGTACTACTGACATTTGCTGTGAGTTGAGGATACGGAGACCCTCAGCCCTTGGGCATGCTTTGCAATATGAGGGAGTGCCACTCAATGAAGAACGGTCCCACTCAAAACGCAGGAGTGCCCCTCAGAGGAACCTCAGCCCACGGGTCGCTTTCAGCCTGGTTCAGTTCATGCAAGTGACTCTGGAAATGGTCTGTATCTTTGCAGACTTTACGAGCAGCTGGGAAAACGTACATGATCTTCTTCGTCTTGGTCATCTTTGTGGGTTCTTTCTATTTGGTGAACTTGATCTTGGCTGTGGTCGCCATGGCTTATGAAGAGCAGAATCAGGCAACACTGGAGGAGGCAGAGCAGAAAGAGGCTGAATTCAAAGCAATGTTGGAGCAACTGAAGAAGCAACAGGAAGAGGCACAGGTTAGTGATTAATTCTTAGATCACCAGGACTGAGGCCCCCTCTGATTGCCACTCTGATGGATCTCTTCTAGGCACACTGTCAAATAGGAGTTATTGATCTGATTAAAATAAAGTTAACAACTGCACATGGTTGTTGCAATTATTCCATTTGTCTTAATGGCCAAATTATTTGTTAATATGATCTTTTGTGGAATTTCTCAACTGTTCAGTGTTCAGCTGCCATGAGGCTGTGGAGGAAAAAATAAGTGGCCAGAGAAGTTTATATAGTGCTTCATGTAAACATGGTCTTTTTGTTGAGGAGAACATTAGGATCTCCTTCAGAGATTTTCTGTAGTCTTAAAAAAGTATTGATTGTAATTAAAAATAAGATATAGATAAAATTCTAAAGTAAAATTTGAAAAATTTATAATGCCACCACCTTAACACTTTATTTCTAATCCTTATCCAAATATACATGTATTTTTATATTGTCGGGCCCATATGTATAATGTAGTTTCTTAGCATTCATTTTCAGAGTTGCCCAGAAAAGATTGTTTGGCGCCAAGAAGGCAGCCAAATTCTTATATGAGATACTCAAGAGAATAAATCCCTAGTTCTCACCACTGGGTTCTGCTCTGATTACTTAGTGCTGTGTGCCGCAGCACAGATTCAACTGGGAAATGGACAGAGCCAGGCCCTGGCCACAGTCTCCTAACTGGCTGGTTCTCCTTCCTCCTTTTCTCACTCTTTCCCCTGAAGGAATTCGTACTTTCCCTGAAGGGGGCTCCAGGTAAGTGCTTCTGATCTGATCTGTTGCTATGGCTCCGTTCCTAGGCTGCTGCGATGGCCACTTCAGCAGGAACTGTCTCAGAAGATGCCATCGAGGAAGAAGGGGAAGAAGGGGAAGGCTCACCGAGGAGCTCATCTGAAATCTCGAAGCTCAGTTCCAAGAGTGCTAAGGAAAGACGGAACAGGAGAAAGAAGAGGAAGCAAAAGGAACTCTCTGAAGGAGAGGAGAAAGGGGATCCTGAGAAGGTGTTTAAGTCTGAGTCAGAAGATGGTATGAGGAGGAAGGGCTTTCGGCTGCCAGACAACAGGATCGGGAGGAAGTTTTCCATCATGAACCAGGTAAACTCTGCGCTGGGTCAAACAGCCTAAGAAATTCTGGTTTTCCTAATCTCACTCTATTCTCTTATTCCTCTTCGGCTTTACATTTTGCAGACCCCTCCCTGCATCCTAGGGCCTGCCTTTCCATGCTCCAGGTTGTTCTCTTCTAGGAGGAAGTGTTACTGGCATATTAGGACCATCGCTGCTCTGAAGCAGCCTAGGACAACGTGATGGCCTTTGGCAGGCATACTGCGGCATCAAGTCTGTGTCTCATCAGCAAGCCCACGTGCTAAAACATCAGGAAGAACTGTTCCCCTCTTAGCATCTGAACATCAGAATTTAGCACAAACACCTCTGTTAAAGAATTGCATATAACTGTAGATTTTAAAAAACTGAAGAAACTCTTTAGATCACCTTATTTGAATGTGGCAAGTTCTAGTAATTATTCTAGATATATAGTGTCAAGCTGATAAATTAGCCCATGGTAGATTAAGAGCCTCCATTTTACCCAACTTTGGAAAATGGGGAAACTAAGAGAAAGAGAGGGGGGAGCACTTATGGATAATTATTGAGCATTCTATTACTGTAAATATCATATAACATATATTTTTATTTCAAAGAACACCAGCCACTAAAATCCAATTTTTAGGCCATTTACTTCCCCATTTTAAAAAAATGCTGGAAAGTCTGTAAAGTATAGAATAAATTACAGTTATTGGTTATGGCATTGTATCCAGTGTCTTCCTGTTTCCCAGGGATGATTCTTTGCTTTTTTTGTTTATCAGTCCTCACCTGAGGATATTTTTCCATTGATTTTTAGAGAGAATCGAAGGGAGGAGGAGAGAGAGAGTGAGAGAGAGAAACATCGATGTGAGAGAGACACATCGATTGGTTGCCTCCCAAACGTGCCCTGACCAGGCAGGGATCGAACCTGTAACTGAGATACGTGCCCTTGACCAGAATAGAATCCAGGACCCTTCAGTCCATGGGCCAACACTCTATCCACTGAGCCAAACCAGCTAGGGCAAGGATATGCTTATTGATCATGGAGAGAGAAGAAGGGAAGAGGGGGACAGAGACAGAGACAGAGACATAGATTGGTTGACTCCCATAGGCACCCTGACTAGGTATTGAACCCAAAACCCAGATATGTGCCCTGACTGGGAATCGAACCCACAATCTTTTTGGTGTACAGGACGACGCTCCAACTAACTGAGCCACCCAGCTGGGGCCACTGTGTGTCTTTTTTTTGCATCCCTCTCTTCCCAGTTCAGCCTTTGGCTAGTCCTATTCATTTTATCAGAACAGACTCTCACATGTCCATTCCCTTCATTATATTCTTATTAATCTGATCTTAGTTCAGACTTGTATAATTTTGTTCTTCTACAGGTATCCACTGCAGTTTCATTCCCTCTGGTCCTCCCTCTCCTTTGTGTTTTATATACTGTCAGCAGATGGCTTCCTAAAACATAGCTCTCATTATTAATGGAGTGCCTGCCATGTATAGTCAAGGATTATGCTAGGTCCTAGAGACTAAAAGATGATTCAAATACATCCCTGTCCTAGAAGCTTACAGAGTAGTGGAGCAGCCAGACACATTAAAAAATTACTTACATAATAGCATTGATGGCAATATTTCATAATTGAGATATGCTGGGTTATTTTGGAGGACACAGATCTCTCCCAACCCAGAGGTTCAGCAAAGATTTTCTGGGGAAGGTAAATAAAGGATAAAGAGCAATTTACCAGGTAATGTATGTGTTGGTGAGGGAGCAGTTAGAGGAAAGGGCATTTGAAGAAAAGTATGTTCCAGTTTGGATATACCAGGTGCAATTATTTGTTGGATAACCAAATAGAGTGGTCTTTTAGGCACACATATAGTCAAATGATAGCTCACAGGAAGAGGTCCTAAGCTGAGGAGTGGTGATTGAAATAATGCAATTTGATGAAATTACTCAAAAATATTGTGTCGAGCGACAGAACAGTGGGCCAGAGACACAACCACTGGTGTCCATGGGCAGCAGAGATGAAGCTCATGAAGGAAAATAAATGAGCAGCCATTAGCGATGCTAAGAGAACCAAGAGTTCGGTGAAGCCAAGAGAACTCAAGGGTTAGAGAAGGTAGGGAAGTGATCAATGGATTGACATTTAACAGAGATGCTTTGTGAGATCAAAAGTGAAAGTGTTTGTTGAATTTGGCAATCTAAAGCACTGAGAACTTTAAAGACGTTTCAGTACAGGGTAAGGATGGATGTTATATTGAGTGGGAAGTGGAGACAATGAGCATAGACTTCTCACTCGAGTTTATTTAAAGAATATGGGTGAAAATAAGCATTTTTATAATATGGGAGGAGGGAAGCCCAGAAGAAGGGGAGATGGAGGTAGAAAATGAGGTAGAATAGAAAAGAAAATAGAACACAGTCTTGGAAGATGTAGTCTCTAATAGGAAACGGGCTCCTTGTCCCCCCAAACATGGGGAAAATAGGGAAGGTTGGGCATGGATGAGTTTATAGGTTAGGGAGTGGGAAGCTGAGGAAGATAATACCTGACATCTCTAGTTCTCAATAATGTAGAAAATTTAAAATCTTATTGAAGGGAATGAGAGGTTGAGTAGGGGTTTAAAGAAAATATTGACAGTTTAAAATAGTTAATAAGAATGGGAGAGAGAATTCCTGTAATCAGATTTACTCTACTTACTAATGAAGTCCCAACCCTTTAGCATGGAATGTATAGCTCTTCCCCTTCTCCTGGACACAGTCTGCCTTTTCAGTCTCTAGTCACTAAGCATCCTGTTCTTCAACCGAGTGAACTACTAGGTGCTTCTCACTTTTGTTTGTTTTCTACCCTCTGTTTTGCTCTAAATACACCCTAAGAGGCCCCGTTTTTCCATCTCTGAATGTCTGCATCATACTTACTCTTCACATTCTTCTCTCAAGAAACATTTCCTGACCTCCCCCATTCCACACCCAACTGGAAATTATTTCATCTTTTCATTATTTTTTATACAAACCTCTTTATTCTCTGATATTATGTTTTCTTATGTCCATATCCTCTTCTTAAAGTCCGAAAGCCACGACTTGCCTCTTTGCACATGGCTAGCATTCAGATATGTGTTGGACAAATAAATGAAGGACTTTTATAAAACTGATATTTAACCCCATCTGGGACTTCTCTCTGGTCTGGAGCCAGCTGTCTCACCTTTGCCTCACCTTTCTCCTAGTTCAGCCTTTTTTGGGGAAAAGTATGATTGCAGCTTTGTTGTAATCCAACTTTTTACTGGCAAACCATCACTGAGCTAGTTAGTGCTGTTAACACTTTGCTACTGAATGGTCTCTGATTAATCCAGACACTTTAGCACAGAGTTGTACTGATTGCTCCATAGCTCAAAGCATAAATCTGGGCTTCTGAGAGGTCCTGCTTTGCATGAAAATGTTCACTTCCTCTGATTTCCCATCTGAGAAGAATTGTCGATTTCTACAGGCCATGGCTGACTGCCAAGACTTGCTTAGAAGCCCCACAAGGTAGTAATAGTCTTTGTACCAGGACTTTTCTGCAGTTTCTCTGATTTTATCTGGAAGAATGGCTGAAGAAACTGAGGGCTAGAGAGATGAACTAACTTGTCTAAGGTTATATAGCTAGTAAATGTTAGTGTCGGCATTTGAACCAGGTCCCTCTGACTGCAGAGCAAAGCTTGTGTCTGTAAGCCCTACAGTCTATAATCATCCCCTTCCTACTCACCTCTACGCGTGCATGGTCATCTCTTCTCTTGGCTTGACAATGAATGTGGCTTCAGTTTCCCTCAGCACAGTTCAGGTGCATATCAGTGTCCTTCACTGCCAGGTCTTTGGCACCCTCTTGAGACATCTGCCCAACCCATCTCCTACCCATCTATAATAATAAAATTGTAATATGCTAATTAGACTGGACAGCCGAACGACCTTCTGGACGTCCTTCCGGATGAAGCTGCAGCAGCGGGGGCTGAGGCAGAGGTGGTTAGGGGCGATCAGGCAGGCAGATGAGCAGTTGGGGGTGATCAGGCAGGCAGAGTGGTTAGGGGCGATCAGGCAGGCAGGCAGAATGGTTAGGGGCAATCAGGCAGGCAGGCAGAGGTGGTTAGGGGCAATCAGGCAGGCAGTTAGGCAGAGGTGGTTAGAGGCGATCAGGCAGGCAGGCGAGTGGTTAGGGGCAATCAGGCAGGCAGGCAGTCAGGTGAGCAGTTAGGAACCAGCAGTCCTGGATTGTGAGAGGAGTGTCTGACTGCCGGTTTAGGCCCAATCCTGTAGGGCAGTCGGACATCCTCCGAGGGGTCCCGGATTGCGAGAGGGTGCAGGCCGGGCTGAGGGACCCCCTACACCCCTCCATTCACAAATTTCATGCACTGTGCCTCTAGTTTCCCTATAAAATTACTGCTGTGTTTTTAGGGCTTAGGACAGTTTATAAATATTAGGTTGAGTCCATTTTTGCAAAGTATTTTGATTACTGTATTGCATCAGTTCTCTCTTTCTGGTCTTAGGACCCCTTTGTATTTTTAAAAATTAGTGAGGACCTTAAAGAGCTTTTTAAAATCTGCTTTTATTATATTAGAAGAAATTATAATTAAAATTTTTTTAAATATTTACTGATTTATTTTAAAATAATAATGATAAAACTGATTACATTTTAATACAAGTTGTACATATTTTTGTAAAAAGTAACTTTCTCAGAACAAAAAAATTCGTGGAACTTTGACACTGGAGGGGCCCAAGATGGCGGTGTAGGTAAATGCTGGTCCTCACTGAGAAGGGGTATTTAGAACTTAGGTACTTGACTGGATGGGACAACTTACCTTCGGACATACCTATTAAGATCTTGCTAAGCCTGGCTAGTGTGACTCAGTGGTTGAGTGTTGACTTATGAACCAGGAGGTCATGGTTTGATTCCTGGTCAGGGTACATGCACATGTTGCAGGCTCAGTCCCCATGGGGAGCGTGTAGGAGGCAGCCAATCAGTGATTCTCTCTCACATTGATATTTTGATCTCTCCCTTCCTCTCTGAAATCAATAAAAAAAATTATTTTTTTTTTTTAAGGAGAGATAAAGCATGTGTTTAAAGAACTGTAGTAAAAAGTAGAGAGTAAGTACTCTGAAATGGGCTCAGTACTGTGGGAAGATTAAGGAAGTTTGTAGAGGAGAACCAAGAGGATTTCCACAGCTGAACAGAGTGGAAATGGAGAAAATAAAGATCTAAGGGCAGTGTGCCTGAGTGGCAAGGTATATGAGGGGAAAGAGTGAAAGATAAATGAAGAAAATAAATTGGGTGTTAAAGGTGATCATGGGATTTAGCAAAGGAGCCCAGGAGTGTCTGTGTCCTGTCTTGACCTGGCCACATTTCTCTCTGGTGAGGCCCTCAAGGCAGTGTCTGTAAGCACTACAGTCTATAATCATCAACCAAGGCACAGTTTATTAACATGTAAGCGTATGCTCTGAACCTCAGTGTTCTATGTTAAACTCAACTGAACAGGTAGGTAGAAGCTCAAGGATGCTGCCTGTCCCCTCTACAACCAATCTTGGGGTCTTACTGTCTTAATCATGTTCGTACTCTATATTTTAGGTGCTCTACTCTGACATTGTAGGAGCCTGCTGGCAGGGTAGGGACTGCCCCTCCCAGTGCTAGCTTCATTCCTAGAGGCTACTTGCCTGGAAGTGTGCCTTTCCTATGCAAAGCCCTTATTTCCCAACCTTTTCCTTTTATCTGACTCTCACACATCAAGTCAGTATTTCCCCTGCTCTGAATCCCTCCAGGGCCAGCTACTGGGCAACTGGGACCACGCCTATAGCCCAGAGCCTGCCTGGAATTACTTAAACCAGTGGTTGGCCGCTCTGTTGACTAATGAGTTTGCCGACCACTGACCTAGACTCTCGATTCCAATAATTACAGGCTGTTGTTATTCCTTGTGATTAAGCCCCTATCCCAGTGGTCGGCAAACTCATTAGTCAACAGAGCGGCAAACCGAGGCTCGCGAGCCGCATTTTGCGGACCACTGCCCTAAGGTATAAAAATCTTTGAGGTGCCAAACAAAGGGACAATTGAAAATATTAGTATCTACAAAGTTTTCTTTAATCCAGGAAATGTAAATCCATCGTAAGGCTTTCTGAATTTATTTCAGACACACTTCTGCTAAGAGTGAAACAGAGTTATAGTCAAGGGTAATGGGATGTTTTAAGTTCAGGAGCCAGGTGGTTACCACTGGGATACATATTAATAAATTTATTTTTAAAAATTAGGTCATACTTTCTCCTATGAAAATAAGTCTGATTTGGCCAGTCGCTCTGGCAGTGAGAGCATTAATAAATTTAATGAGCCAAATCTATGGCTTTGAGGTTTTGATGAAAATATTTTTAAAGCATGTGATAAGGTAAAATCACTTTATTAAAAAAATTAATGTTGGCATTGATATATAGAAATTAACAATATTTGGGTTATTCTAATCTTTTCTGTTGGGTTAAATAAGATTCCTTTAAGCAAAGGAGTAACCCCTATAAGAGTAGCCCATATAATTATTAGCAATAATAAATAAAGCCTTTTTGGTATTCACAGAAATCAAATAATTCTAATAACTAGGTAGTAAATCCTTTGGCAAGTTGGGTATAACAAGTCTTTGCTTTTAAAAAAAATTAAGAGGAACTAATTTAATTGCTACCAGTAAATCCTTAAAGTGAATTTTATATGTGAGGGCATATAATTTGACAAGAGTTCAAAGAAGTGAGTAACATTACTGTAACAAAATTCTTCTGTTCTAAGATACTGTTTATGTTAATAAGGTTTCTCAGCACTTAAATCGAGTATTAAAAAGGGGGGAGGGGAGTTGATATTGGGCCATGTTTCATTCTAATAATAAGTAATACTATCTACAAATATTTACACACCAAAAACACCAATTGAAAAAAATCTCACCCATCTCATTAAGAGATACATTTTTTGTAAAATTTTTAAAGCTTAGTAATTACTTACAAAGTATATATTTATGTATCTTGGTCAATTGTGTTAATAGACTAATAATTCAGGAGGGTTTTTAAATTTCTCAGAGACTCGTGGTCACGGGAAAATTAAAAAATTTTTAAATATAGTTTATAATTTTTTGCAGAAAAGTATTTAAAGGTGATCAGTAAAAAAAACAAAGTATAAAATATACATTAGCATAAAATTCTCTAGGGAATGTAGAAAGGAAATACGAGTTGAAGGAGAAAGAAATGAGGGAAAATTTCTAAGTGGTAAAGAAGAGATTTATTTTAAAATAGCAGTGCTGAGAACTACATAATTTACAAATATGGAAACTCTTGGTGAAAAAAAAACTTCATGCTGAGTTTATAATAACGTGGAAGGGAACATAAATAATTTCCAGTTGAACAAAAATGCTTGAAGCTCACCGTTGGCATAGCACGTGACCTCCAGGCATGTCCTCCTTCGAGGACTGGCACGTGGTACCCACTTCTGCATTCTTTGTGCCGCGTGTGGCCTGAGTCTCACTGGGGCCAATGAAAGGCGCACTCCGTGTATGACACAGACCTGTTTCCCGGCGCTCTGGCCACAGGGAGCATGAGGTGAAGCCTGGTTTCCGGGATGGAGGGAACAAGGAGTAGAATTTCTCAGTGGTTGCCTGGTTTAAAGACAGGTGTGTCTGCAGGCTGTGGGGCCGGGAGACGTGGGTGATCATGGGGACTGAGCAGCAGGAGGGATGTAACCTCCCGGGTGCTTTCTGGAAGCACCTGCGCTCTGACCACTGGAATGCAGGGATGGGCCAGGCGGGGGAGGGGAGCAGGCTTTGCTCTGACCTGCCATTCTCTCTCTCTGCCCCCACAGTCACTGCTCAGCATCCCGGGCTCCCCGTTCCTCTCCCGCCACAACAGCAAGAGCAGCATCTTCAGCTTCAGGGGCCCCGGGCGGTTCCGGGACCCGGGCTCGGAGAACGAGTTCGCGGACGACGAGCACAGCACCGTGGAGGAGAGCGAGGGCCGCCGCGACTCTCTCTTCATCCCGATCCGCGCCCGCGAGCGCCGCAGCAGCTACAGCGGCTACAGCGGCTACAGCCAGGGCAGCCGCTCCTCGCGCATCTTCCCCAGCCTGCGGCGCGGCGTGAAGCGCAACAGCACCGTGGACTGCAACGGCGTGGTGTCCCTCATCGGCGGCCCCGGCTCCCACATCGGCGGGCGTCTCCTGCCAGAGGTGAAAATAGATAAGGCAGCTACCGATGACAGTGTAAGGAAGTACACGGACAGACCGAGGCTAGGCATGGCCGTCGCCCGCTCCCTTCCTCGCCCTGCTCTGCTCATTCCTGGTCTCTCCCCACCCGCTGCCCCCCATTCTTGTGTCTCCCCCCTTCCCCCCCCCCCCCCCCCCAGCCATTTCTCTCCTGGTTTGTTTCTATTTCTCTCTTCAGCCCTCCCTTCCCTCCCCCCTTTACTCTCCCTTTCCCTTTTACTTTATTATTTGCTCCATTTTCCCCATCTTTCCTTGTTTCTGATTATTCCTCTTCCTCCATTAACTCCTTCTTTTATTTTGCCTCCTTTTGTTTCTCTCCATCTTTGGAAGTCTCTATCTGCCTGTCTGTCCCCTCTCCCCCCCACCTGCTGTGACTGAGTGCCTCTGGCAAGCGGACCCTGCCCAGGCGGAATGAGAAGCATCGTGCCACCCAATGACCAAGTCTGAGCAGGTTTAGAACGACCATTGCTTCTGCCGGCCACGTCCTCGCTCCTCCTAGGGAAACAGCTTGGACTTTAAAGCTCTTATCTTTCCATTTTAAAAAGCAGTGTAGTTTTGAATAATGTTCTAAGAATTGAGATGTGATTTTTCCAAAGAGGAGTGTGCGTACAAGATGCTGAGGGTGGGAGATGTACACCAGGGAGAGAAAGGCGAGGAGAGGTTAAGGAAGACACCAGACCTGGACCTAGACATCAAAGGGACTGAAATGGAAATAAATCAGAGGAGGGGGAAATAGAAGGTTGGGGCAGGCACACATGGTGTACGGGGGAGGAAGGGAAAGGGAAGCAAAAGATTAATTTTAAATGTAATCAAATGTCAGGCTCTGGAGGAGTTGAATATAATAGCTTCACAAAATCTCTTGTCTAGGGGTTCGGATAATGGCTCTCCTCTTTGGGAAAACCGTCTCTTAACATTTCTTTAAATTCTAAGCTGTTTATACCTTTTTTTCTAGTTTTAAATTCTTATAACCTCAGTGATCCTAATCCTTCTTACCTCTAATTCCTTAACTTTCCTCAGTCCCTCCTTAGCTGTATAAGTGCCCTGAGATAGCATGTCAGTCAGTCTGTTTTGTTCTAACACTTCAGTATCCTCTAACACAGCATGAAGATAGCCAATCCTTTAAGTAGCATGATGCATGTGGGGAGGAAAACTGGACAATCAAGGATGGAATTATTCAGGATGACCTGTTTTTAGCAGTTGTTAGCTGTATAGCGATTCAAAAGGCAATCAGGATGTATTTGAAATCGCCTTTTCTTTCCCTGCCTTTTTATTTAAAAGCAAAATACTTTCCCCCTTACGTTTGTATAGCTCTTTACAAGCTGCAAATTACTTTTACATGTATAATTTAATTTGTTCTGAATAAAAATTCCATAAGGCTGACAAAATGGAGATAGACTATTATTCCTGTGTTTTAGGTGGGGAAGCAGACCCAGGGAATTTGTGCTCCTTGAGAGCCAGAATCTTAGACCTTTCAGAAACCCCAATCTGATGTTTCTCAGTTCATTTTAATGTCTTCTCTGCATAGTCACATAGCCATTGCTCTTCTGGAAAACTGTTTATGGAAAACCAGCAATAATTGCTCTAGCTGGCTTGGCTCAGTGAATAGAGTGTCAGCCTGCGGACTGAAGGGTCCCAGGTTCAATTCCAGTCTAGGGCACGTACCTTTGTTGCAGGCTCAATCTCTGGCCCTGTGTGGAAGGCAACCAATTGATGTGTCTCTCTCACATCGATGTTTCCCTCTCTCTACCTCTCCCCCTCCTTCCACTCTCTTTAAAAGTCAATGGAAAAATATCCTTGCGTGGGGATTAACAAACAAAAAAACAAAACAAAACAAAACAAAAAAACCCAGAAGAAAGTCAGCAATAAAAGGGACAATAATAATAACAAACAGTGGTTACACAATCCCTTCCAAACCAGATAGTTGGTCAAAGTAACTGTTATAAATTATTATCTTTAAATTTAATTTGTGTTTGATTTTCACTAATTCTATGTCTAGAGGTCAATTTGGGGCTCCACAATTAGATTGATAATTATATTCTCTGGAAAAACAAGCAATGATATCAAAGAGAACGAGGGGGGTCAGCATGGACAGTAAAGTTGGGGCAATTCAGATGCTGAGAACCAAATTAAATATTAATATCCTGACAGTTCTTAAAAATATTTAAGCTCAGTAATACATCTCGTTTCTTCTTTGTAGAGGAGGTATTAGAAAAGGTGCCGAAGAGGGAGCTTGGGCTCAGCTTACGGCAGAGGAGCAGGTTTGGGGGTTTGTTTTTGGTTTGGTTTGGTTAGCAGCTTCTGTTGTACTGTGTGGGAGAAAAATTGGAGAGGCAGTTGAGCAGATGGCTGTGGAATGTAAGGCTTTCTGCACCTCCTTGCATTGTAACGACAGAGCTCTGCCTTTGGGTGATTAGAAGCCTACGCACTCAACACCCTGTGAGCACTTAGGAGATTCTTTGCAGTGGTCCCAAAGTGATGATGGTGACAGACTTGAGGATTCCCAAGACAAAGCGGTCAGATCCCGAAGTGGAAGGAAGATGAGGTAAAGAGAAGTCTATCATGCCCAAGGGCTTCATAATTAGGAAAAGCTATTTTGTTAGAAGCCATCAATAACTTCCTAGTTGTTAATGGTGTGACGAAATATCTAAGTTTCATTAATAGGCCAAAAGACAAAACAAAAACAGAATGCATATAGTTTGTGTGTTGTATCAGATCTATATGAAGACAAACTGCATATAGAAACAAAAATGACTGACTAAAATTAACAGTAGTTGCCTTTGGAAGGGGAAAGTACTACTTTTTGTCTTTCTTATACTTTTCTGTTCTTTCCAGTTTTCTACGGCGGGCATAGTATTTATAGCTACCATATACTGAGTTCTTTCTACACTCTGCTAAGCACTTCATATGCATGATCTCATTTAATTCTTATAACCACCTTATTCGTTAGGTGTTTTATCCTATTAACAGATGAGACTCAGAGATTGAGTGACTTTTGGAAGTGGAACTTGAACCAAGGTCTTCCTGATGCCAAAGAGAACTCTGACTGATTAAATATTAGCTCCTTTTGGGAAGTGGGAAAAACAGTCATTTATCTTAGGACACAATATATTAATAATGTTTATATGCAGAACAGGCCAGATGAGCCATTAATACCTCTTTGGGCTAGGATGTAGCGATTCTTACTCTCAAAACATTTTGGATGTGTCTACAGCCATGGATTAGCTTGTCTTCACCTGAACCATTAGAGTGCCTCCAGTTATAAACAAATGCTTTGTGGATCGGTCTAGTAGCCGCTGATGGTTTACAAGTCTCACACAATATTAATGTTTAGGCTATGCCACATCTGTGTTTTTTCTTCAGGATCAAATTAAGAAATATATTCCTTATAAAAAAAAGACATCCAGCCATCATATCATCAGAGTCTTGTCAAAAACTATGTCACATATTCATTAATTATTCTCTTGTGATTGAGTGGTGATTTTTTTTTTTTGATAGTTTAGGAATTTCTACTTTGGTTTTTGGTGAAACAGAGGATAAGGGGACTTTTCCCATGTCTTCATCTCTGAGCTGGAAAAGTAGGTGAGAATCATAACTCTTCACTCATTAAGAAGGCAAATGCCACTGACAATCCAAAATCAAACGTAATTCAGAAATTCTGACACATTAGCTTGCAAGTGTACAAACATCTCATTTCATGCACACGGCCCCTGCCCTATGAGATAGATACCCCAGTTGTCTGCATTTCACTGAGGAGGAAACCAAGGCTTAGAATGTACTTGGTTGCACAGTAAGCAGTAGAGTTAGGATTTGAATCTAACTGCTGAGTGTTAACCATTAACCGTTATACTATACTAACTTTAAAGCCCAAGTTCTTTATTTACTTGTGTGATCCTGAAAAATTAACCTCTCTAAGCCTATTTCCATACCTGTAATAAAAAGATAAAAGGGCCTTTGTTATAGGGCTATTGTGAACATTAAATGTAATAGCATATAAAATGTGAAGCATATTATTGGATCCATTCTTGGTATTCAGGTTCTTCGTATCCAGTTTCTATTTCTCTCCCTATAATTTTTTGGACGTTTTAGCCCTAAAAAGTAGACAGTGGGGTTTCTGCTGAATTGCTTGCCTTGGAGAGGATGGGGTTCCTTCTGAGATTCTAAAGATCCTTTCTCTGAGAAGGAGAAATAATTGTACAGTTATTTTAAAGCAAAACACTACAAAATTTTGAGAGAGACTTGAACGGAGATAAATGGCTAGATTCCAAGGCCACTTCTAAAATGCTCTAAATTTTAGCTCCAAGAAAGGTGACTGGACTGGATGTTAGATTCCCATGATGCATTTCCATCTGAATGCAATTTAGAATCAATAGCAAGTTGAGCCTCCTTAGAGCTGTAGAAATTGGGCAGAATCTATTATTTGCAGAGGTTGCAGAATAGCTCTTTGAGGACAGCTACAATTTAGGAGGTTGGAAGTCAGTGGCTAGATGTTCTAATAAACTTTGCATTTGGGTTAAGAGAAATGGAACAAATATATACTGGGCTTACATTTCAAAGAACAACAGGAAGGTTCTCAATTTCTTCCTCTGTTGCTGATAGTTTTGTACCAAGGCTCCTTAGAAGCTGAATTTTCAAAAGGCAGAGGCTCCTGACTTTTTCAAAAAGTCATTCATCCTCCTCCTCCTCCTTCCCCAACAAAATGAAACAAAGTAAAGAAAACGTATGTATACACCTCCATTTACCAAACACAGAACCTGAAAGGAGAGGGAAGAGGATGGGAAAGTGCGTGTGATCTTTCCTCTGGTCCTTGGGTCTCATCCTAGGTGAGAGAATCAGGCAGCTGGACCAAAAGCAGAGGGATACCTCACAGAATCCCGAGCAGATTCTGGGTGGAAGGTGGCTGTGAAGATGCTTTCTTTACGTAGGAGGGTGTCTGCTGCAGGTTTTCTTCCCTTCACTTGGCTGTAGTCTGACCCGAGAAACAATAGCCCATGTTGTTGGTGGGAATGTAAAATGGTGCAGCCACCTCAGAATATAGTTTGGCAGTTACTAAAAAAAAAAAAAAAAAATTTAAACATAGAGTTACCATATGACCCAGCATTTCTCCTCCTAGAGATATACTCAGGAAAATTGAAAGCAGGAGTTTACACAAAAACTTGTACATAAATATTTATAAAATTATTATTCTTAATAGCCAAAGAGTAGAAACAACCCAAGTGCCCACCAACTGATGGGTGGATAAACAAAATGTGATACATTGCTACAATGGGATATGACTTAGCCATAAAAAGGAAGGAAGGATTGATATGTGCTACCTCTCCGGAGATCATTATTTTCTTTTTAAAACTGGTAGGATCATTCTGGTACGGATCAGACAGATACTTCTCTAGCTCATACAGTCACGTCTCTTCCCTGGCCTTCGGCGATGGTGCCTTCCTCTGCCCTCTGATCCTCACCGTGGAGGGGGCAGCCAACTTTAGGTGGATAACGTGTTAAAGTGGACAACATGGTTACTAGAAAGCTAGGTTTTAAGCCATCCCATTGAGCCTGGTCTGATGTAGAATATGCAGGTTGGCCCAAAGAACACAAGCAAGGAATATGAAGAAACCATCTACTGTAATCTAATTGACATCGTGAGGAGCCAGTGGGATAGTGACCACTATGGAGCATGCAAAAATATTTTGTATAACAATATAATGGTACTTTCTGCCCTTTTTCTTTGGTTGGGGATTTGAACCATGCAGGTTAACTCATAAAATAAAATTTTAAAAAGACAAGATAAACACATATGATGCAATATATCTAATTAAACCAGCTAAACCTTACCATGCTTCCTTACAGTGGCTTGGAGGAGATTTGGGGCAGAACTTGCTAACATTCAGTTAGGCCCAGATTTGGCATTTGGAAGCAACAGTTTGGTAGAGTGATGGTGCCCCTACCCGTGGAGGAAACAATATTTGTAACTCTCCGTGTGATTAGGGACATGGCCCTTAATGAAATTTCAAATGACTTATTCTATGATGTGGTCCAGTTCTAGTCAGATGCTGCGGATACGAGACTAGGACAGGAAAAGTCAGGGTCTGCTTCTGATGGCATTGCCCCAGGGGACCTGGTCTTTCTATTCTATGTTTGGAATTAAGCAGATGAGGTATTTGGGTCCCAGCCAGACTCGGGTTCATTGTAGATTTGTACAAACTTAAATGACTTGGTCTTGTCATCTATAGAAGTAAGGATGGTCTGTGGCCAACTTATAGCATTCTTCTTCTTGAGGTCAATAGGATTGATTGCAGGAGTAAAGTGAAAAACTTAAGGAAGAGCATATGTTTCTGCTCACAGTCTGGATTATTGATCTGGTAAGGCCCAGCCTGAATGCTTATAAGACTTTACTCACCCATTTGCTTTTTTTTTTTTTTTTTTTTCAGGGTACAACTGAAGTGGAAATTAAGAAGAAAGGTCCTGGATCGCTCTTAGTTTCCATGGAGCAGCTGGCCTCCTATGGGCGGAAGGACAGGATAAACAGTATACTGAGTGTTGTTACAAATACACTAGTAGAAGGTATGGGCCCTGTGATGTCAGTCCAAGCTGCTGAGATACAAATCTGTAGTGTGCTTGATAAGTATAATGCCTGTCCCTTGGTCTGAGTTTTGCAAAAATTGCCTCTAAACTTTAGGAATAGTGTGCTAGTCCTAGAAACCAGCATCCCAAATCTGCATGCAGAGAATCCAATAAGGACTTCAGAGCTGCTGCCAGCATTGTGCACAGACAGATACTAAGTATGAAGGCGTGACATAAGTGTGAGCTAGAAGATCTGAAGAAGTCTCTGTAATTGTCATCACGAGGAGCCAGTGGGGTGATGTAAGGCATAAAGGAATATAGACTGAAGAACTGTGAAGATAAAGGATGATGGAACCCCCTCACCCCAAAACATACCTTCTTCTTTTCCTTTTCAGCTACTTACAACGCTTGTGGTGTTCCCTTAAGGATGAATGTTCTGTGCATTTTGATTGCGCCTAATTCTGCCTCTCTTCAAGCACCCTCATGTAGCCATAAATACATTCGATGTGTGAACAGATACGCTGAAACCCCTCTTCTCCAGCACTGTGCCAGCGAAAGAGCAGCCGCTGTTGAATTGTAGCATGCCTGCAGTGATGTTGCTGTCAGTGCCCGACCTCAGCATTAGGTGGCTCCTCCATGACACTGTGGGCATGCTCAGGAGCACCCGAGGAAGCTCCAGTTCCCACCGTCCCCAGCAAGTGCTAGCTTTCCGTCCAACTGTGGTCTGCATCCCAGGCTCCTCTTGCTTTCTTTAGAGGTAGATTCAGTGGCGAAGTTTTCTCTCACAAGATTCTGATTGATTCTGTATGAATCTTCTTCATTTGATTCATGGTGATTTAATTGACTTGTCCCATTATAGATCCAACTTTTTTTTTCAATTACAGTTGACATACAATATTAGTTTCAGTTATACTACATAGTGATTAGACTTTACATAACGTACAAAGTGATCACCTGATAAGTCTAGTACCCGTCTGACACCATACTTAGTTATTTCAACTTATTGACTATACTCCCTATGCTGTACTTACATCCCCCTGACTGTGTTTATAACTGGCGCTTTGTACTTCTCAATCGCTTCATCTTTTTTCACTCAGTCCCCCAACTCCAGTCCCATCCAGCAACCATCAGTTGGTTTTAGGTACCTATGAGTTTGTTTCTGTTTTGTTTATTCATTTATTTGGTTGTTTCGATTCCACATATAAGTGGAAATATATGGTATTTGTCTTTGTCTGGTTTCTTCCATTTAGTATAACACGCTTAAGATCCATCCATTTTGTTGCAGCTGGCATGATTTCCTTCTTTATTATGGCTGAGTAATATTCCATTGTATATATATATGTACCACAACTTCTTTATCCATTCTGTTTCAGACTATTCTTGAGGCTTCAAATTGCCTTCCTTCAGAGTTCAAACACCAGACTAACCAAACAATAGCCAGAGTCCCTGATATCAGGAGACTCAAAATGATCCTGGTGTCCTTGGGACAAGTTATTTTTTGAGTCATGGAGTCATTTAAGACCAGCACCACTTTATGAGTGAGTGTGTGTGTGTGTGTGTGTGTGTGTTGGGCAGGGGTGTCTGCGGTGAAGGGAGAATTCCTAGAAAGGATCTTCCTTGAAGTGTTTACATCCGCACATATGGGCAAGGAGTTACACTTTTCCCTGCCTAATCTGGAGAACGTATCAGGTAAAAACAATACTGAACGAACTGCTTTCAGCCACTGAACAACTTCAGTTATTCCTGTTTTCTTTCCATCCCATCCGGGTCCTTGCCGACGGAACATATTTAAGCTCTTTGTAGCTTATACTTAAGGTCCAGGTGTTAACTGCAGATCAGAACAATTTCAAGATAAGAAACACTAGTGTAAGAACCTTGGCTAATTTTATTCTTCACTTGAACACCAAAACAAGATTTATCTGAGTATCTATGGCAGCTGAGAAAGAAAACGAACAACCTCTAACAGGCGTATTTTATTGGCAAAGACATTCAGAGCAGGAGAACTATCGAAGCAATGCAGCAGTTTTTTATTGATTACCTCGGTGACCTAGCACAGGGCTTGGCAGAAGTAGATGCTCAGAAGTGCTTGTTGAACGGAATCTTGCTGAGCTTGGAGTGGTGGGGAGTGTTGGTGCGGCAGGGTTTCTGCTGGAGACCTAGTACTTTTGTCCCTGTACTGAGTTAGATCCAAATCATTGGAGCTTCACTGCCTTTCTCTACTCCTTATCTTCCTCTTCTCCCTCTCCTCTTCTTCATCTTTCTGTTCTGCTCTACTCGTTCTCCGCCCACCAGCACACGCATAAAATAATAATAATAATAATAGTAATAAACAGCAACAACCCTGGCCAGTGTGCCAGTGGTAGAGCATCAGCCCACGCACTGAAGGGTCACTGGTTTGTATCTGAGCTGCAGGTTCGTTCCCCCACCCTGCTCAGGTGCGGGAGACAACCAATGGATGTGTCCCTCTCACATCGATGTTTCTCTCCCTCTCTCTTCCTCTCTCTCTCTCTCTCTCTTTCTTCCTCCTCCTTCTCCTCCCCCTCCCCCCTCCTCCTCCTCCTCCTCCCCCTCCCCCTCCTCCTCCTCCTTCTCCCCCTCCTCCTCCTCCTCCTCCTCTCCCCATCTTTTCCATCCACTCTTTTAAAAAACATACCAATAGAAAAAATATCCTTGGGTGAGAATTAAAGAAAAAAAAATAGATGCAAGGGTAGCTCAGAGGAGATGACTGTAGTTGTGTTCCTGGGTAAGAGGCCATTTCAGTTCTAAGCCCTGAAGTTCACATCACTTTTACCTTTACTGCCTGTTCCTGCTCAAACATTCCTCCTATCCCCTCTCCTAGTATTTGACTCCCTTTGTTAAAACTGATGAAGACAGCTGCTATAAGCAAAGAACGAAGAATGGCTGGAGCTGAGTACTGTGAAGAGGGAATTACGGACCTTAAGAAAGATCATTCCTTTTTGACTGCTGGTCCCTCTGGACTAATGGTTGCTAGATCGCTACAATGTGAAAAGCTAGCATTGAATGAATAATTGTCCCTGCTTTCCAGACCTTCAGTTAGGAAGCCCTGACATTTTAATCCAAGTATTTAAATTATTATTATTTAAAATAAAAGAAACAGGCTCCTACCTACCTAATGGTTTAAAACCACAGTGGAGCCCTAGGGGTTTGGCTCAGTGGATAGAGCATTGGCCTGCGGACCAAAGGGTCCCGGGTTCGATTCCGGTCAAGGGTACGTACCTAGTACCTCGGTTGCAGGCTCCTCCCTGGCCTGGGCTCTGGTCAGGGCATGTGCAGTAGGCAACCAATAGATGTGTTTCTCTCACATCAATATTTCTCTCTATCTTTCCCTCTCTGTCTCTCTCTCTCTCTCTCTGTCTCTCTCTCTCTCTCTCAAATCAATGGAAAAATATCCTCAGATGAGGATAAAAAAATTTTTTTTAATAAACAAAACCACAGTGGAGAATTCCAGAATTCTGTAAATAATGAGAGAGTCCTACCTGCTCTGCCTCACCCCTATCCTGTTGCCGACATGCTCACCAGGATCCAATAAACTCAGCAGAATTCAGTCAGGGGAGCCATCAGCTTTGGGGATATTTCAAAGGCCTGGAGGTGGGGTGTAGGCAGAGAGTAGTGTAGTTTCACTTCTCAAAGCAGAAAAGCCCTGGGAGAAGGAAGGGTAGAGAGTAGGTGATGTAAGAATGAGGACGTAGTGATGGTACTTGGCGTTATTTATTCTCGGGTTAAACAGTTTGAAACACTCCCCTATAGAGGTAGCTGGCTGTAGCTATTGCTGCCACAAATGACTTACTCATTCATATATATATATATATTATACTAGAAGCCCGGTGCATGTAATTCTTGCACGGATACGGTCCATAGGCCTGGCCAGCAATCAGGGCCAATCGGGGCCTTCAGGCTGCCGGCTGCTGGCTGGGGCCTTCCTTCCCCGGCTACCAACCAGGGCCTTTCTTCATTCCGCGCTGCCCCCTGGTGGTCAGCACACATCACAGTGAGTGGTCGAACTCCTGGTCGAACTCCTGAGGGGACACTTTGCATATTAGCCTTTTATATATATACTAGAGGCCCGGTGCACAGAATTTGTGCACTGGAATGGAGGGGAGGTCCCTAAGCCTGGCTGGTGCCCTCTCGCAGTCCGAGACCCCTCGGGGGATGTCCGCCTGCTGACTTAGGCCCACTCCCCGCAGGGAACAGGCCTAAGCCAGCAGCTGGACATCCTTCTCGCAGTCCAGGACCCCTCGCTGCTTACCACCTGCCTGCTCGCTGCTCCTTACCGCTCAGCCCGCTACTCCTTGGCGCTGCTGCGGAGGCAGGAGAGGCTCCTGCCACAGCCACTGCGCTCGCCAGCCGTGAGCCCAGCTTCTGGCTGAGCAGCATTCCCCCTGTGGGAGCTCACTGACCACCAGGGAGCAGCTCCTGTGTTGAGCGTCTGCCCCCTGGTGGTCAGTGAGCATCATAGCAGCCAGTCATTCTGGTTGTTCCGCCATAAGGGTGGCTTAGGCTTTTATTATATAGATAGATTGATTTCAGAGAGGAAGGGAGAGGGAGGGAGAGATAGAAACATCAATGATGAGAGAGAATCATTGATCGGCTGCCTCCTGCACGCCCCCTACTGGGGATCGAGCCCGCAACCCGGGTATGTGCCCTTGACCGGAATTGAACCCGGGACCCTTCAGTCTGCAGGCTGACACTCTCTCCACTGAGCCCAGCCAGCTAGGGCATTCTTACTCATTCTTTTATTCAACTGACAAACGTCAGGTGTGGCACAGTCACTTCTCTGGCATCTCTCTGCCTTTCCGGTGCAATGGTAAGCTCTGTGAGGATGGGGACTCGCGTTCATCAGCGTTTTCCCAGTGCCTCGCGAACTATAGGTGCATAAACGTTGTTGAATTAAATTGAGAGAAGCCCCTGCCTTCAGAAACCTCATGGTCTGCCAGTGCCACCATCTCGGTGGAATTATGAGGCCTCTCTGGAAACAATTCCCAGTAGCCCTGAAGTTGAGACCTGCAGTACCCTCTCTGAAAACATTCGGAAGCAAAGTAAGGAAACCCCACAAACCTTTGGACATCTCATCCCCACGTTAACCCATTCCCCCAAATCAGTTACTTCCCCTATTCCAGGCACGTGAGGCCAGTAAGTTTGCAAAGTTGTGAGTTGCTTTATACACTTCCTATTCATCCAGTGATCTTTTTTAGTTCCTAACACTCTACACTGTCTTACTTTTGGTGAAATGAAAAAAATCCTGAAGATCTACCCTTTGCTCAGTAAAGGTGGTTAAGAGATATCTCGTATCCCTCTAGGAATCTTCTTGGTGCCCCACAGGGCAGAGAAACCCCTCTTTGCTGTCTGGTAAAGACTTGGAGCCTAGTCTATATACTGTATATAAAAGCCTAAGCAACCGTTATGACTGGAACAACCAGTTGACCAGCCGCTGTGATGTGCACTGACCACCAGGGGGCATACGCTCAATGAAGGAGTTGTCCCCTGGTGGTCAGTGTGCTCCCACAGCCAACCTCCCCCGGTCCCTCCCCCTGGCCGGCAAACCTCCCGCGGTCCCTCCCCCCATCTGGCAGGCCCTGTCTAGCAGCTGGTAGTCCCCAGCGGCAGCCAGTAGGCCCCAGCTGGCCTGGCCCCAATAGGCCCTGATTGCTGGCCAGGCTTAGGGACCCCACCCGGGCACAAACTTCATGCACCGGGCCTTTAGTTCATTATAAAACATTACAATTGTGTCAACTGTCAGAAATGTGAACAGTAGCTGCTTCAACCTCCACATGTGTGCTGTGCTGGTGAGCAGCAGACATTTGGAGATGGGTGGAGGTAAAAAAAGAAACGGAACCAGATTTCCAAATATGTACTACAAGAATTTATGGAAATAAGAGAACCTTTTCATTTTATTTTTTTTTTTTTAGGAGGGGGGAAGAAAACTAAATTTACCTTGGAAACGGAGGGAGTTCTGTGAAGAAGACGCCAAAGCAAATTTTCTTCACAGACTTCCTTTCCCACGCAGACTCCCACATGGCGCTTACTGTGGCCCTTAAATCTGAAAAACCAAGGCAACCATTTTCTTAGCAACCAGGGAGCCAATCAGAAACCCAACCGAAGCCCCCCATCTAAAATAAAGCCATCACCACGGACACCATCCAACTGGTTGGAACAGGGAAAGTAGCCCAACTGAAAGTTTCCATCTTGTTGGTGGTGAAACGTTGGGAAACTTTCCTTTATTCCATGAATGATTTGGTTTTGTCAGAAGAATTGGGCAGGGATAGGGGGTGCCATTATAGCCAACCCTCTAGAACCAATACCGTGCCTCTAAGGATCGTCATGCTGACAGGTTTGCGAAGTTACATCTCCTAACATTCTCCTAGATCAAGATCCTCGGACTTCTGGAATCCTAGCTATTCTGTTTCACACTCAGTTTGAGGAGAGCTTTGTTCTGTATGGCCTCGTGCCTCGGTGGTTGTGGCTGCCCGCTGAATGGCTCTCTGCCTTTAGGGTCTAAGCATCCTTTTTGATCTTTGCTTTGTAAACGACCTTAGAGATCATCTAGTCCAATGATTTTCAGACTGTGTTTATCAGAGTCCTGGGATTGGGGAAGTCCCTCAGGAAAGGAATAAGTCCATTGGACTGGCTCCAAGCTCCTCTTCTTGTCTCAACTAGAGCAATTCCTGGTTTATGTATTTTACCTATTGGGGCTTACATAAACTCTTGTTTGGGAGAAAACAGGTTCTGTTTCAAAAAGAGACAGAAAGAGAGGGATAAGACAACGAAGGAGAGGAAGAAAAAGGAAAGAAGAAAGAGACCAAGGGAAGGCGAGGGAAGAAGATGAAGCAAGAAGGAAAGGATGAAAGCGGGAAAGGGTAAGAGAGGACGAGGAAGGAAGAGAGAGGAGAGATGAGAAAGGGGAAGGAAGGGAGAAAAGGGAAAAGGAATGTAACCTAACATTTCTAAGTGAATTGTGAATTGTGAACTCACTGACGTATGCTTCTTTGAAAACGTAAGAACACATGGTGGCTTGGTTGACGATGCTGATTCTGCTGTAAAGTTAATAACCATAGCGAATATTTCAGCAGCACTTAGTATATGCGAGGGCAGCTATGGCACGCTGGTGCACCGCAAGAATTTTTAAAACATGCATTCTCTAACTATTTAATCAGGGCACTGACCTCTTTTCCCTGAGATCAGTGGTTCTCAACCTTCCTAATGCCGCGACCCTTTAATACAGTTCCTCATGTTGTGGTGACCCCCAACCATGAAATTATTTTCGTTGCTACTTCATAACTGTAATTTTGCTACTGTTATGAATCGTAATGTAAATATCTGTGTTTTCTGATGGTCTTAGGCTCTACAGCAGCGGTTCTCAACCTGTGGGTAGCCTTAGATTATCAAATTAAAAAATGACAACAGCCAACACAATGATAACTGTCCAGTATGATCAGTTAACCTTTTTTTTTATCAGATCAGAAAAATATATATCATTTGGTGTACCACAGAATTTCAGTAATTGGCTTATGTGTGCCATGGGGTGAAAATCATTGCTCTGGGGTCTTCTGAGGCACTTTATTTTAGCTCATTTAATTCTCATGGGAAATTGGAGTCGCTCGCTCAAGTTCCCACAGTTAGTGTCGAAGCCTGTTGAGATTCCAGAGGCTACGCTCCTGACGGCTCTGCTGTGCTCCCAGAGCAGACAGGCTGAGTTTTGTTTATAACTAGATCATCATCATTAACAGGGAAGGGACCTGGTACTGATCCTGCCTCCTCTCCTTTGGGAAGGAAAGCGGGGGGACACAGGGAGAGTGCGCTGGGTCCTCCGGGATCCGCAGCGATGATGCCGGGAGGATCCGCAGCTGTCTCCTTTGTGCCCACACTGATCGAGGGGCCACCTTTGTTCTCTACTCCCTGCAGAGCTGGAAGAGTCCCAGCGGAAGTGCCCGCCGTGCTGGTATAAATTCGCCAATACTTTCCTCATCTGGGAGTGTCACCCCTACTGGATAAAACTGAAAGAGATTGTGAACTTGATCGTTATGGACCCTTTTGTGGACTTGGCCATCACCATCTGCATCGTCCTGAATACACTGTTCATGGCGATGGAGCACCATCCTATGACGCCGCAATTCGAACACGTCTTGTCTGTGGGAAACCTGGTAAGATAGAGCGCCATCTCCCAATTTTGTGATCTGAGCATGTGTTGCCTGTAGGACGTGTTTTTCTGATACTGAAAGCAGGGGGTTTAGTTGAAGAGAAAGTAATAGTTCATTGGAAGACAAATGCTCCCACATAGGCCGTGGGTCCCAGCCGCTTCTGCTCACTGTTGTGACCCCTGGGCTGCTCCCTCCTCCCGCAGAATTGAGGAGACGTCCTTTCGGAGCTTCCGGCACAAAGCCAGCTGTGGTGACAGACGGGGAGGCATGGCACAGGCATGGCACAGGCTTCCGTAGCCGGAGCCAAGGACTTCTGGGTGTTCTTCTCGTTGTTCTTCTCACACTGATTCCTGCATTGGTCCAGCCAGTCCCTTCCCCTCTCACCCTCAGGGACAGCACCACAGCATAGGGGGCGCTTTTAGTGCATTCAGTGTAACTGCAAATTGGCCTGCACTGTCACAGTCATACCCAGATGGGGACTGGCTAGGGGACATTTTTAACTCTGGGCTGGTTTCCTCTCCAGCCCAACTTCCAGGCTGTCATCCAGTTTTCATTAGTTGATCTGTGCCAAATTTATTTTAATGTTAGCTTAAGTCTTATATTTCATTTATGATATTAATTAGAAGATAATATACACTTTTTAAAAATAGATTACACAGTGGATTCTGAGGTCAAGTAGTTGTGATTTGGGGATTATCTGTTTTACTTCTTTGGTACAAAAATTAGAGTTGATTGAATTTTTATAGATAGTAAAGAATTAGTTGGAAAGAATCCTCTAGGTCAGTGGTCGGCAAACTGCGGCTCACGAGCCACATGCGACTCCCGAGCTGCGGTTTGCCGCTGTGTTGACTAATGAGTTTGCTGACCACTGGATAGGGGCTTAATCACAAGGAACAACAACAGCCTGTAATTATTGGAATCGAGAGTCTAGGTCAGTGGTCAGCAAACTCATTAGTCAACAGAGCGGCAAACCGAGGCTCTAGGTCATCTCTTTATTCTTTAGGAGTTGCAGAATAGGCATGTCTAATCTAGTTGTTACCATTTAATTTGAGCATAATCTCTGCCTGGTATTTGTTTTTTCCCCCTCCCTTCCTGCCTTCCTCACCCTTCCTCTTCCTCTCCTCCAACTCCTCACCCTCCCTCTCCCTATCCTTCCCTCCCTTCACCTCTGTCTCACTCTTTGTCTCTTTCTCTGTCTCTGAAAACACATGTGGCGAAAGCGATCCTTTGAGCCCATTGAGTTCCCTGGTACACACCCAAGATGATTCTGTGGTCTTTCCAGTTTCCATGTCTAGGTTAGCTCAATCCTGATGTGAACTCATATGCAGCCTGATGAAATACCCATAGTTGTTTTTTGTTTGTTTGTTTGTTTTTAATCCTCACCTGAGGAGTGAGGATATTTTCTCCATTGAGTTTTACAGAGAGTGGAAGGGACCGAGGGAGCGGGGAGGGTATGTGGGAGTGGAGACGGAGAAGAGAAACATTGATGTGTTAGATGTTTCTAACATGGGTTGATTGCCTCCCACTCATGCCCAGACCAGGGCCGGGATTGAACCTGCAATGAGGTACATGCCCTTGACGGGGAATTGACCTGAGGGCCAACACTCTAACAACTGAGCACTGGCCAGGGCTGAAATACCCATAGTCTTGAACTAGCTGTCCAGGAAATGTGGTCACTGGCTCTGAAAGGTGCCTCACGTGAGCTTGCTGTATAACTGGCTGGCCCAGGGGCTTGGCCATCAAGCAGAATTTTGAGTCAGTCAACAATATTATATACATACAAGTTTTATTTTATTAGCCATGAGTTAAATAATAAGAAATATGACTTGATGGATTTTGTTGGTTGTTGGTGCTGCTGCTGCTGTTTTCCTTATAGCATTTTGTTTTTCCTCAAAGTCTTTACTTTTACTTGCTTTTTTTTACAGAACAGGTTCTCAATTTCCAAGGGAGTTTGAGAGACCTTTTCACCTATTACCAGCAGAATGGCCCTCAAACCAGAAAATAACATGATTTTTCCCTTTCTTAAAAACCTGAAGAGACTTAGGGCCACACCTAAATTACAGTTGTGAGCATTCAGAAGACTTGGCCCAGAACCATTGGTGAAGAAAGAGGAGATGAGAGAAGGTCGTAATATTTAGGGACTCCAGGAGGCACACTAACCAGAACCAGGTTCTACAATAAGCAAGCACTGGGTGGGGTGGGGTTTCAAGAGGGAAAGTAGGGTACAGTTAGCAATGGGGATGGAGAGTCGTGCATGGTCAGAATGCTTTGGACTGGCTGACGGGTTACATGTGAGGGCGACGGGAAAGAAATGAAGAATAATGCCTAGACTTAGGGGGTTAGTTACTGCAGGGAAAATGGCATGGCTGAGGAAGGCACAGGTTTGGAGTTTTAAATCTGCATGTATTCAGAATGAGATGTCTATTTATTCAGAGTGACGATGCCAAATGAGGCAGTTGGATATGTGCTGGACCTCGGGAAAACTTGCATTATGAGTGTTTTCTGAATAATAACATAAGCTCAAAAATACACTTTTCTGCCAGTTAACACACATGCCGAGTTTGGCAGAAAGAACACAGAATTAGAAGTCAGAAGGTTTGGGTTTTGATTCCTGTTTGATACCGTGTAACCTTAAATCAGCCATTAATTTCTGTCCAGAAATGTTGTAGATCTATAAAATGAGGCTAATACCATGTCATCCATCAGTGGGTGGGAGGATACAATGAGAACTTGAACCAAAGTTTTTGGAATCATGGAAAGTCCCCTATAAATCTTAGGAACTGTATTAGTGTAACTCAGTAGGAGAACTTTCACAGGCTTGGAGATTTGGGCAGAGTCTTTGATAAAAACCCGAGAAAAAGAGGGCAAGAAAAGGTGAGACTAGCCAGATGAGCACAACCTTGTCTTATTGTGGGAATGGGACAGTGGTTAGGTGTGTCTGTCTGTCGAGGTGCAGATGGGTGTTTCTGAGGGAAGATGAGAACAGTCTTCTGTAAATCTATAATCCCTGCCTCTTCTGCCCTCCCCACAAGAAAACTCTAATAATAGAAGGAACCTTACAGATAATTCAATCCAACCCCCGTGTTTTCTAAAGGAAGTTGAAGCCCAGGACAGCTATGTGACTTACACAGCTTTTGTATTGTTTTTCATGATTGTTTTCTTGCCTTTTTTGCAACCAATTGAACACAACAGTAGGTTTATAAGGTGGTTTTTTTAAAACAATCATACTGGGAAGTTTCAAGTATAGTATACACTTTTTTTTATTGAGAGTAAGTTGCTGACACACCCGAATACTTTAGTGTGTGTGTTTTTATGGACAAGTGCATTCTCCCACAGAACCTTGATTTAACCATCCGAGTCAGGAAATTAACATGGATTCATTGCAGCCATTTAATTCTCAGGCCCCTTCAAGTTTTTCCAATGGGTCCCAGCAATATCCTTTATAACAAAGGATTCCGTTTCAGAGTTACCTGTTGCATTTAGTTGTCCTCTCATCTTCTTCAGCCTGGGAGAGTTCCTCAGTCTTCCTTTGACTTTCATGACCATGACACTTCTGCAGACTACAGGCCAGATATTTTGTAGAATTCGCTCAGTTTGGGTTTGTCTGATGCTTCCTCATGATTAGGCTCAAGCTATGCATTTGGCAGGAATATCACACAAGTGAGGCTGTCTTCTCATTGCATCTGCCAGGTGGCACACACTTCTCATTTGTGTCATTACTGGAGATGTTGGTGACTTGGTTGAGGAGGTGCCTGCCAGGCTTCTCCCCTGTAAAGTTACTCTTTACCATTTATAATTAATAAGTATTTGTGATGAAGGTACTTTAAAACTATCTGAATTTTCTGTTCTTCATTAAATTTTTGATTCACTCCTTTATTTATTTACTAGAGGCCCGGTGCATGAAATTTGTGCATTGGAGGGGTGTGTCCCTCAGCCCAGCCTGCACCCTCTCCAATCTGGGAGCCCTCAGGGGATGTCCGACTGCTGGTTTAGGCCCGATCCCTCTCACAATCTGGGACTGCTGGCTCCCAACCACTCACCTGCCTGCCTACCTGATTGCCCCTAACCACTTCTGCCTACCAGCCTGATCACCCCCTAAACACTCCCCTGCTAGCCTGATCGACGCCTAACTGCTCCCCTACCGGCCCAATTGCCCCCAACTGCCCTCCCCTGCAGGCCCGGTTGCCCACAACTGCCCTCCCCTGCCAGCCCAGTCACCCCTAAGTGCCCTCCCCTGCTGGCCTGGTCGCCCCTAACTGCCCTCCCCTGACAGCCTAGTTCCCCGCAACTGCCCTCCCTCCCCTGCAGGCCCTGTTGCCCACAACTGCCCTCCCCTGCTGGCCCGGTTGCCCCCAACTGTCCTCCCCTGCAGGCCTGGTCACCCCCAACTGCCCTCCCCTGCCAACCTGATCACCCCTATCTATCCTCCCCTGCTGGCCTGGTTGCCCCCAACTGCCCTCCCCTGCTGGCCTGGTCACCCACGACTGCCCTCCCCTGCTGGCCTGATCGCCCACAACTACCCCCCCTGCCGGCCATCTTGTGGAGGCCATCTTGTGACCACATGGGGGTGGCCCTCTTGTGTGAGGGTGTGATGGTCAATTTGCATATTACCTCTTTATTATATAGGATATCAGTATGGGCTCATGGTTTTCAGTGTTATCCAGTGGGTTATAACCCGTTACTGTCATTTACTTCGGTGTTTACACCATTCCAGATTGGGCCAGTGGGAGTCCCTTCAGGTTGGTTTCTGGGTCCTTTCATCCCGTCCTCATTACTTACTTGTTTTCTGGTATCACAGGATTTCCCAAGCTAATTTTACCTTTTTCCTGCCTCAGGCCTGGAATCAGCCATTTCCCAGGGAGCCCTGGTTTAGTAGAAAATGATATTTAGAAGGGAGGATCTATTGGAGCAGTATGCAGGCCTAGGCCCTCTCAGTGCAGAGCTAGCTGTTGCTCTCAAGCTAACTGTATATACTGGACACCATGAGTTCATGCTGTCACTTCCAATTCTAACCCAGCACTGCAGGATTCATTCTGGTTTTCTCCTTTCTATGTTTGTAGCTCCTTATCTAACAAAAAGAAACCTGGTTGCCATTGTCTTTACTATGTTAACTTACATGATCAAAAGCCACTGTTACCTCTAACAGCTGGGCCCTCCCACTGTTCAGGCTCTGACTCCCTAGGCTGGGCTCTCCGGCTCCCACACCGGTGTCCTCCCTGTGGACCCCTCCTCATACTTCTCAGGCTCTGACACCCAGGCCAGGCCACTCCACACATTCTGGTTTCCTTACCCCACTTAGACTTGAATGCCTCACATTGGGCTGCTCCCGTGCACAGGTGCCCTGCTTAGGCCCCAGCACCTGGCACCGGCCTCCCTCCACGTGGACGCCCACCCGAGGGATTTAGGACTGAACCATTTGAGGGGTTGGGAATATGGAAGGAAGGGCATGTAAGTTTAATTTAGGAGATTCTAAGCAAAAAAAGGAAAAAGTTATTGCCCTTCTTTAGCAAATACACATCATTTCTTGACTACAGTTTAACCACAGCTTAGCTAGATTTTCACCCTTAAGGAATTCTTTTTATTTTTTAATTTTTCTTTCATCTGTGTCCTTGTAGCCTCTTATGCATACCTCTTTTTAAATACTTTTCAAAAGTCTGGGGTTTGCTCCAAATAAAAAGATATGCCAACTCTGAATTCAGAACATTCTATTAGAACAGCAGTTCTCAATCTTTTTTGGTCTTAGGACCCCTTTACACACTTAAAAAGAGCTGAAAAGCTCTTGTTTATGATAGTTATATCTATTGGTATTTACCATTTTTGAAATTGAAGCCAATGAGAATCTTAAATATTTAAAATCACAACAATGTACCCATTATGTAATTACATAAATAACATATTTTATGGGATAAAGTTATATTTTCTAAGGAAAAAAGGCATTGTTTGACATTTTTGCAAATATCTTTCATGTCTGGTTTAATAGGAGATAGTTAGATTCTCTTATCTGCTTATGTATTCAGTCCTTTGTAATGTATTGTTTTGGCTGAAGCATAAGAAGAAAACCTGGCCTCACACAGTTGCAAAAGGGAGGACCTCGTGCCCTCTGAAAAGGTCTTAGGGACCCCAGGGATCCTTAACTACACCTGGAGAACTGCTGCATTAGAACATAAATTCCTAGATGAATATTTGATGACATTCACGAGAGGGACATTTATGTACAGTTGTTGATTCACTGCTTACTCGTATAATTCTTCTTTATCCGCTTCAAGAAGCATATCTCAGAGCAAATAAGAATGACATCGTAGCCGAAACCGGTTTGGCTCAGTGAATAGAGCGTCGGCCTGTGGACTCAAGGGTCCCAGGTTCGATTCCGGTCAGGGCATGTACCTTGGTTGCGGGCACATCCCCAGTAGGGGGTGTGCAAGAGGCAGCTGATCGATGTTTCTCTCCCATCAATGTTTCTAACTCTCTATCCCTCTCTCTTCCTCTCTGTAAAAAATCAATAAAATACATTTAAAAAAAAAAAAAGAATGACATCGTAGGGATAACCATAAATCTACTCTTCTGTTTAAAAAAAAAAAAAAAAAGTCATTTCTTCATTCACCCAAACCCCAAATGATGGCAGCACACTGTGTTGAAACAACAGGGTTGCTGGCCTCTGGCCTAGACATTCGTGCCAGGCGTCTGGGGGCCATTCACCCCTTTGGAAGGCAGCACCACAGAACTGTGCCATTGTTGATTTTCTCATAGGGACCAAGTTCCCACAGTACGGATACTTCGTAGTCAGTCAGCCAGTGCTTATTACTGGGCACTTCCTGTGTGCTCACCAGGAACCAGTGGGACAGCAGATGCAGCTTCCACCGGGGGTGCATTAAGCAGACGAACATGTCTGTGTAGAGAAACCTTTGATGGGTTTACACCAAGGGTAAAATGCATGTCCGGAATTGACTAGCTGCCCTAACTTTCCCTGACCTCGCTTAGCAGGATGTTTTATCTGTAGATACTGAGCTTGCCTTATGAACTTTGATTTTGCCTAAGTGGATCTCTTCAGGTAATATTTTCTTTCCATTTTAGAATACTAGTACTGTAGCCATGACTGGTTTAGCTCAGTGGATAGAGTGTCGGCCTGCAGACTGAAGGGTCCTAGGTTCGATTCCGGTCAAGGGCATGTACCTTGGTTGTGGGCACATTCCTAGTAGGGGGTGTGCAGGAGGCAGCTGGTTGATGTTTCTCTCTCATCAATGTTTCTAACTCTCTATCCCTTTCCCTTCCTCTCTGTAAAAAATCAATAAAAATATATTTAAAAAAAAAGAATACTAGTACTGTATCTGCAATGTAGAAAAATGGGGAGCCACAAAAAAGTATATGGACCCCAAAAACTGGTAGCCCACTTAATCTATTTTGATATTTACCCTTCAAGTCATTCTGGGGTTTTTTAAATTTCTATACATCAATTCAGTATATTTCCACAATATCTGTAATTTAGGTACTTTTCACTATTTTTTTTTAATATATTTTACTGATTTTTTACAGAGAGGAAGGGAGAGGGATAGAGAGTTAGAAACATCAAAGAGAGAGAAACATCGATCAGCTGCCTCCTGCACACCCCCCACTGGGGATGTGCCCGCAACCAAGGTACATGTCCTTGACTGGAATCGAACCCGGGACCCTTCAGTCCGCAGGCCGACGCCTCTATCCACTGAGCCAAACCGGTTTCGGCTACTTTTCACTATTTTTAATTCTCTCCTCAGACCTTTTCTTTAACATTTTTCTTAAACTCCTTCCTGTGTAAATTTGGTAACCAGGTGGTTATAAGTACTAATTTATTGTCAGTTTTAAATCTATTGCATTTAAAGTCTTCACCTCTAAAAAACATAATATTCGGTAAGAGTCTGACATCACGAGGTTAGCGTGGAGCGAGGGAACTGGTTTGTTCATGGCATTTTACTTCCCTACCGCCTGTCATGTGACTGAGCCCGTGGGACACAGAGGCATTAGGCAGCACAAGGTGCTCTGTCAGGCAGCAGAGTGGGAGACACGTAACAGCGATTTTACAACTTTGCCAAAATGTGTGCGCATCTGAAAAAAGCAGAAAGGGGATATATAAAAAGGATAGTTGGATGCAAGGTGGTGAGATTATGGATGTTTTTTTCCTGTATTTTGTACACTTTTAGCAATGTTCTATTGCTTTACTGTTTAAAACAAGAAATCCTGTAGCATATGTTTACATTTGATAAGACATAATATCAAATCAGAAATAATGCTATATTTTCCTAATATAATTATAAAACAAGGAGTGATTTTTTATTTATTTATTTAGGCAAACGTCCCATGCATACGTACTCAAATGACTGCCGCCCCTTTAGAAGCAGTCACCTGTGTGGTATTCTCATTGCTTAGAATCATTGTTCAGCTACATTTAAATAATGTGATTTGGGTGGTTCTGGCAACAAAGATGGAAACATTAGGGCTGAGTACTTCATTCACGATGAAGATAAGGCCCTGGCCAGGTAGCTCAGTTGGTTAGAGGATTGTCCAGATACGCGAAGGTTATTGGGTTCGATCCCCCATCAGGGCACATACAAGAAGCAACCAATACATAAGTGGAACAACAAAATCAATGTTTCTGTCTCTCTCTCTCAATCTCTCTCTCTCTCTAAAAATCAGTGAATAAAAAATATTTGGAAGGAAGGAAGGAAGGAAGGAAGGAAGGAAGGAAGGAAGGAAGGAAGGAAGGAAGGAAGGAAGGAAGGAAGCCAGTGTTGTTCAGTGGTTGCGCATTGATTGACCCATGAACCAAGTGGTGGTCACTGGTTCAATTCCCTATCAGGGCACATGCCAGGGTTGTGGAATCAGTCCCCAGTGGGGGGGGGGGGGGTGCAGGAGGCAGCTGATCAGTGTTTCTCTCTCATTGATGTTTCCATCTCTCTATCCCTCTCCCTTCCTCTCTCTCTGAAATCAATAAAAATGTATTAAAAAGTAAAAATAAAAGTAAGACTTTCCTGCATCATGTGGCACGGTTATGGGACATGCAGATACTGATTCCTCCGATGCAGAATCTAACCAAGGCTGGCTTGTAAGGCTTCTTGGATAGATTATATTCAAAGATGGTGATAAAGCCATTCTCCTGTTATTTCTTTTTCTTAACCCATGCGTTCCCCCCTCAGGTTTTCACTGGAATTTTCACAGCGGAAATGTTTCTGAAGCTCATAGCCATGGATCCCTACTATTATTTCCAAGAAGGTTGGAACATTTTTGACGGATTTATTGTCTCCCTCAGTTTAATGGAACTGAGTCTAGCAGATGTGGAGGGGCTTTCGGTGCTGCGATCTTTCCGATTGGTATTCCACATTTCTCCGATTTCTTTTTACGTTTCCTATCTTGCAAATACTAGGAAGAGTTTTGCATAAGTTAATTTGGTTTTTTAAAATCCTTAGCTATATTCTACTCCCAGTTCCAGTTGGCTGTTTATTGGCTTAGCTAATAAAATCTTGAAAATGGTCCTGCTAAACACCTAATATAGAAGTCAGTTTTTAAAATCAATCAACAAACAGACATCAATTTTAGGAAGTTCCTCATAAGGTAATGATTAATGTAAAAAATGAAGGAGGGCTCCAAGGACATTCTGAGATCCTATTTGGATTTGCTTGTGAACCTATTTCTTTACCCGAACATCTCTCTGAAATGGCAAAAAGTCCTCCTTTTTCAAAGATGGCTTTCCTCGTTTCTTCTATTTTGGTGACTCCTTCCAGAAAATGAAAATAAAATAATCTTTAAAAAATAAATATTGAAATTAGCTGTTGAACTTTGGCTTTGTTTTCCATATCATTAACGAAGACGGGTTTTTTAAATTAATGTATTTGAAGAAGTTAATGTGTAATTACTAAAATGACTCTGAAAGAATAGCAACAGTATCTTCAGAATAATTTCCCATTAGCATAAGCATAAGTGATGTGCTGAGTCCCTTGAGAAGCTTTGCGGATCCCGATCAGACAAAGCATCAGAACTGGCTTAGGTTTCTCTCTCCCTATTGGGAAGATACCTGTGCCCTTGCAGCTGAAAGAACTTAAGGTTTTTTTCATCAGCATATCTAAGAGAATTGGAATAGAGTAGAAATACTTGTAAAACAGAGATCTCATTCAGTTCAAGTCACAAATTTAACATCTGCCAAGTTTCTGGAACCTCTGCTTACTGGTCTTTGGTTAGGATCCAGCCCACAGTAGACTTTTTGAGAACAGTTCTCATTATCTACAAAATGAGAAGCAGAATTAAAACATAGAAGGCTTAGCACTAATATTCTTAATAAATTAGAAGCTAGTCAAGAGGAGAAAACATGAATGACCCAGATATATACAGAGCAATATCTGGTAAACCTTGAACCCTCAGATAAGACTAAAGTTTTCAATAAAATAAAATAAAAATGTTTAAATCAATGCTGTTGCTTCTACTAGAATTCCTGTTACATTATCTTTTAGTTGTTAACTTATGACATCTGATGATAACCTCATTATTATCATTCCATTCATAGTCTTTATGCATTCTCAGGCTGTTAGCCAAGACCTTGTAATCTGTTCACATGAATGAATATAGAATATAGAAATTTCATGATTGACATACAAAAGTTCCTTCCTCTGAATTGATATCAACACAGGGTGGGGCAAAGTAGGTTTGCAGTTGTGAGTACATGAAACAGTGTATTCTTGTATTATTATTTATTAATTATTGTATTATTTTCCATACAAACAATTGTAAACCTACTTTTGCCCCACCCTGTACTAGGTATAGTCCCTTTTCAGAAGATGTTTGACATGTGGAACCGCCCCTTCTTGGAGGTTGTGCTTTCCTTCCAAATTATTCCAAACATATCGCAAAGTTTCATATCATCCATTGATTATTTATTGGCAAGCAAAAAAGCAGCTATTTAGAAGTTTTAAATGCTTTTTTAAGGGGACAGATAATTTATTGTCACTGTCCTTATCATACTAATCTTTTGGTTCACTACATATCACGTTTTCCTTGATATGTCCCTTGAGAAATTGAGGGAAAATTAATAGGAAGAAGATATGTTCATGTATGGCTTTTTTAAAAAGTAGGTTGGCTCAGGGACTAAAGCCAGTATTTGTGGTTCCTACTTCTAACTCTTTCACTTACTGTACAATTAATCAGTTTTCCCTTATTTGTTCCTCAGTTTCTCCCATTTTAGTCCAAGACTGTTAGAAAGTCCTGGGAATTTCCCAAGGGTGCTCAATAAATTTAAGCTGATCTTATTAATGTTTTATGCTTTTATTTTAGCCATGTGGTAAGAAAATGGATGGAGTATCACTTGTTTTTTGTTTGTTTTTTCCCTTAGCTCCGAGTCTTCAAATTGGCCAAATCCTGGCCCACTCTGAACATGCTGATTAAGATTATTGGAAATTCAGTTGGTGCCCTGGGCAACCTGACCCTGGTGCTGGCCATTATTGTCTTCATCTTTGCTGTGGTGGGGATGCAGCTCTTCGGAAAGAGCTACAAAGAGTGTGTCTGCAAGATCAACCAGGACTGTGAACTCCCTCGGTGGCACATGCATGACTTTTTTCATTCCTTCCTCATTGTCTTTCGAGTGTTGTGCGGGGAGTGGATCGAGACCATGTGGGACTGCATGGAGGTGGCAGGACAGGCCATGTGCCTCATTGTCTTCATGATGGTCATGGTTATTGGCAACTTGGTGGTTAGTACTAACTTGTACATCTTATCTTAGCCTAGAAGTCCAGTCTGCTTAGTCCTCCTAGTATCTTCCATGTCTGTGTTGGTTTTTATTCTTTCTTGGCCCAAGAACTCTAAGGTACAAATAAGGAAAGGAAGCTGCTATTTACAGAGGCCTACTGAGTCATAAGCCCCACAACCTGCCAACATTTTTCATAGTTATGGAAATAAACTCAGCAAAGTGACTTTTCTGAAACTCACATAGTTGATAAATGTCAGGGCTTGTATTAGATCCTAGACATCAAACTCTATACTCTTTCTACTACAAAAGTTTCTGTCTTCTAAACCAGAATTTCTCAACTTTGACACTATTGACATTTTGGGTTAGATAATTCTTTGTTGTGGGACTGTCCTGTGTATTGTAGGATATTTAGCAGCATCCCTGGCCTCTCTTCTTCACTGGCCAGTAGTGACCCCAACCCCAAGTTGTGACAACCAAAAATGTTTCCAGACATTGCCCCCTAGTTGGCAAAATTGCCCTACATTAAGAACCACTGACCTAACCCATCTTAGGGTTTTATTTAATTTGTAAAAACGACAGATTGGTTTCTTGCTCTACTTTGATCTGTCTGCCTGCTGTTTTCTGCCTCTGTATATAGAGCATTCACCAACAGATTTTAACACCTTGTTTCTCAGAGTGTGATCTGAGGACCAGCAACAATGAGATCACTTGAGAGTGTGTGACAAGTGCAGAACTTAGGCCCCACCCCAGAACTACTGAATCAGAATCTGCCTTTTTAACAAGATCCCCAGATAATTGACATGCATACTAAAGTGCATGGGAGCACCCATTTCTCAGATCAGGCCGAATCCCACTTGTAAGTGTAGAGGAAGGAGGATTGGAAGAAGGCACACTCAGAGGATCCCTTGTAAGCTCATCCATGTTAGTTCTCTTCCCTGTTCTGCAGTAGAGAAGCATTACAGTAGAGGGTTCCTACTCACCAGCCTCTGAAACAGCTATAGCCACCTCTTCTGTAATGTTTTTTTGTTTTAATCTCTCCCTTTCTCCATACCCAACCACGGTTCCCTCAGTCCTAATACCTCTAGTTTTTCCACTCCTTCAGTGAACACAGCTATTACCTACTAGTATGGAGTAGGATCAGCATTTACCAGCCCTGACTCACCCCACTTTCTCTAGTCTCCCATTCTCAGTTGTCTCAAGGACAGCTCTCCATGACTGTCTACAGATCCCTGAGCACATGAGAAAGCCACCTATTATTTCTTCTTCTGATGACACCTTCCCAGGTTCCCCTTTGCTCACTGCTTCTGCTCCTCTAGTCTCTAGGAATCTGTAACTATAAGTCTCTTCTGACTCTTTTCTCCCCATTCCCAGTAAATGTTGGATGTCTTTCATACATCTTCCTTCCTTTTCTGTATATACATCTTTCTTCATAGTCTAAGATCTGCCCCTCCCTTTCCATTTCTATAACCCACCCGGTATTTCTAGAAGACCACCAACATCATAACCACCCAAGTTTCACTCATTAAAAAGGTCAAGTCCCAGGCCCTACACCAGATCTACTGGATCAGAATCTCAGGTGAGGCCAAGGAACTATGTAGTTTTAATAAACATCCCACCACAGGAGATTCTTGTGCATTCTAAGATTTGACATCACTATAGCCTAATCCAGACCCTTATCAACTCATGCAAATATGTCTCCTAACTCCTAGTTCCTAAGGAGTGGCTTTCTCAAATCTATATAATCATCTGTGACTCCTTTGCTCAAGAACCAATAGTGGATCCGATTAAAATTCAAATCCCTCAATTTGGCCTTCAAAGCCCTCTCCAGTTCAACCTCCTCCCCCCCAATATTACCAACATGCTCCTTTTTAATTCTACAGATGGCCCAGATAATCCAGATATGTATATTTCATGTATTGTTTCCATCCTCCCACTCTGTACATACTATTACCTCCACTTAAAATATATGCCTTACTCTTCAGAAGTGTGACAAATTAAGGGCCAAGTATAAATCAGGAAGTGAACACCTCTCCCACTTTTCAAAATAAGTTTTAATAAAAATAATGAACCTTAATGACCAATATAGTAAAACAGGAAATTAAAAGAGAAAGAAAGAAAGAAAGCTTGTATCCAGTGGCTTAACTCTTAGATATACAACAGAACCATCACTGTCTTGTAAAACTATTTTACTTTGATAAATGTTAGGAAAACAAAATTAATTTTTAAAATGAGATGACATGAAATGTATTTTAGTTCTACCTTCTTGGTTTGTTGTATGAGAGTAGGGCTCTCCAAGCCTATTTTTTCTAACATGGGTCCTCCAAGGAATCTACTGCTCATGAGCATTTGGCATTTATGCACTCTTTGATATTCTCTGGTAATTCATATCTACCTTTTTGGTTTTATTTTGGGGGGATTTTCTTCCAAAATGGACACAGACTTTTTTTTTCTGTTAGTAAAAAAGGTAACCAAGGTACACACACACACATACATACGTATATATACTAGTATATGTAAAACTATAAAAGAACCAAGAAAAGAGGTGCTAAACTCCTTATATTACAACCAAAAATCAAACACAGTGCTCACCTAGTCACATGAGCATTTAAAACACTATGTGGGCCAAGCAAAACTCAATATAAATTCTTGAGTGTGTTACATAAGTCTGTAGGCTGCCAGTTTCCTAGTTTAATGGATAACTTACCTAATACTATGCTACATTCACTCTCCTTTTTCCTAATGCTACTGGTACAGGTGCTGAACCTGTTTCTGGCCTTGCTCCTGAGCTCCTTCAGTGCAGACAATCTGGCAGCCACGGATGATGATGGGGAAATGAACAACCTACAGATCTCAGTCATCCGTATCAAGAAGGGTGTGGCTTGGACCAAAGTGAAAGTGCATGCCTTCATGCAGGCCCACTTCAAGCAGCGTGAGGCCGATGAAGTGAAACCTCTGGACGAGTACGATAAGAAGGCCAACTGCATCGCCAACCACACTGGTGCAGACATCCACCGGAATGGTGACTTCCAGAAGAATGGCAATGGCACCACCAGTGGCATTGGCAGCAGCGTGGAGAAGTACATTATTGATGAGGACCACATGTCCTTCATCAACAACCCTAACCTAACCGTGCGGGTGCCCATTGCTGTAGGCGAGTCCGATTTTGAGAACGTCAACACAGAGGACGTTAGCAGCGAATCAGATCCTGAAGGCAGCAAAGATGTAAGGTCCCAGCCTAGAAACCAACCTTGATCCTGTGTGAGAACAAGCAGGGCTCTGACAGCTCCAGATGTTTGGTTCAGCTATGGGCTTTGTAGCGAGAATCTGGAATAGCCAGCTCACCCCCTCTCCCCACATTGCCATTCTAGGCCTTCCCTAGGTGGCCTAGATTCCGGAGATGTTCCTGGATCTATCTCCATGGCTCCTGGATCGTCTAGGTCAGAGGCTGGAGTACACCCTCAAGTAGTTCCCTGCCATTAATCTGTTTGAGCGGAATCCCTGAGACCAGCCTATGGCCACATTTGTTTAGGGTGGGTTACTGTCATCTGTAGTGCGTTCTAATGTTATATCACATCCTGACAGAGGTTTTGAAGGCCCTGTGGTAATTGTTTGCCCGTCATGAGTTGGATGATGATGACTTTAGAGTAAGAATTGAGGAGAAAAATTAAAGCTAGTACATCATCCACACCAGAGGTATGGAGTAGTCAGTGGAGAGTGGACATGTTGCTGCAGAGTCTCTTGATCTTGATCTCCCTTTTCCTTGCATATCTAGAAACTGGATGATACTAGCTCCTCTGAAGGAAGTACCATCGATATCAAGCCAGAAGTAGAAGAGGTCCCAGTGGAACAGCCTGAGGAATACTTGGACCCAGAAGCTTGCTTCACAGAAGGTGGGGGACAAGGAGGAGGGGGGGCACGGGGCACTTGCTGCTTACATTGTCGCTAGGGATAGTGGTTGTATGAGAGGGTGGGACTCAGTGGCTCTCTTAAAGAACATTGTTCTCCACCTCATCATTTTGAGGGCAGTTGATACTGTTTTCCCTGCTCAAACTATTATTTTTTATAAATCTTTATTGTTCAGATTATTACAGATGTTCCTCTTTTTTCCCCCCATAGCTCCCCTCCACCCGATTCCCCCCCTGCTCCATGTCCTTACCCCCCCCCCGCCTCTGTCTTCATCCATAGGTGTAAGATTTTTGTCCAGTCTCTTCCCTCACCCCTCACACCCCCTTCCCCCTGAGAATTGTCAGTCCACTACCTTTCTGTGCCCCTGATTCTATCATATTCACCAGTTTATTCTGTTCATCAGATTTTTTATTCACTTGATTTTTAGAGTCACTTGTTGATAGATATATATATGTTGTCACTTTGTTGTTCATAATTTTTATCTTTACCTTTTTCTTCTTCTTCCTCTTCTTAAAGAATACCCTTCAGCATTTCATATAATCCTGGTTTGGTGGTGATGAACTCCTTTAGCTTTTTCTTGTCTGTGAAGCTCTTTATCTGACCTTCAATTCTAAATCATAGCTTTGCTGGGTAGAGTAATCTTGGTTGTAGGTTCTTGCTGTTCATCACTTTGAATATTTCTTGCCACTCCCTTCTGGCCTGCATAGTTTCTGTTGAGAAATCAGCTGACATTCGTATGGGTACTCCCTTGTAGGTAACTAACTGTTTTTCTCTTGCTGCTTTCAAGATTCTCTCTTTGTCTTTTGCCCTTGGCATTTTAATTATGATGTGTCTTGGTGTGGTCCTCTTTGGATTCCTCTTGTTTGGAGTTCTCTGCGCTTCCTGGACTTGTAAGTCTATTTCTTTCACCAGGTAGGGAAAGTTTTCTGTCATTATTTCTTCAAATAGGTTTTCAGTATCTTGCTCTCTCTCTTCTTCTGGCACCCCCATAATTCGGATGTTGGTACGCTTGAAGTTGTCCCAGAGGCTCCTTACACAATCTTCATATTTTTTTATTCTTTTTGTTTTTCTGGTTGGGTGTTTTTTGCTTCCTCATATTTCAAATCTTTGGTTTGATTCTTGGGGTCCTCTAGTCTACTGTTGAATTTCTGTATATTATTCTTTATTTCAGACAGTGTATGCTTAATTTCTGACTGGTCCTTTTCCATTTTTTTGGCATTCTCATTAAGATCCTTGAAGGTCTCACTAAGTTTCTCAGAGGTTTCTAGAAGATTCTTGAGTAAACTTATAACTGTGGTTTTGAACTCTATATCCAATAGTTTGCTTTCCTCCATTTCTTTCATTCGTGACATGTTTCTTTGTCTCCGCATTTTGGCTGCTTCCTTCTGTTGATGGAGTGGCTTTGTGTGATAGGTGACCTATAGGGCCCAGTGGCTCAGCCTCCCCAATCACCTGAGGTGAACACTCTTGGTGCACCCCTTTGTGGGCTGGGTGCACAGTCTTGTTGTAGTGAAGCCTTGATTGCTATTGGTACACTGGGAGGAATTGACCTCCAGGCCAATTGGCTGTGAGGACCAGCTGTGTCTATAATGGAAGAACTGCTGTGCTGGAGACACCCTTATGGGGCAGGACTTGTTTCAATGGGGCTTTGGTGCTCACTGAGTCTGCCTCTTAAGTGTGTCACTTATAGATGTGAGGAGTTGAAATCTGGTATCGTCTCACACTGACCACTAGGTACACTGGCTCCTGGATCTCTAAGGAAATGCAAGTCATCTACTGCCTGAGGCCACCCAATAGGAGCTACAGGGAGATCTGCAGATTTCTCCTCTTTGTTTGTGGTTTGGAAGTTTTGGCACTGTTTGACCCAGCTGCAGATTGTTAGGTTAAGCTGCGAAAGGGCAGGCCATTCATATGCAAAAGCCATTGCGCACAGTTTGGGTGGGTTTGTAAATTGGGTGGGGCGGGGTCTCAGGGAATCACCAGAGTGTAGCAAACAGCGATGGCTGCCAGTCAGCCATCTCTGTGTCTCCGTGTCTCCGCGTCCCACGCCCCAGCGCAATAAACAATGATTCCTGTAAGCACCTCTGTGAGAAAGCCACCCTCACTTTCTGACCTGATGCCAGACAGTCCAGTTTCTCCCCGTAGGAGTCTGGGTCCCCAGAGTCTCACCGGAAACTGGAGTTCAGAGCAGTCGGGAGCTTGTATCTCCTTTCCTATTGAAAAAAAACAGCGCACCCAGTTGCCAGCCCGATTTGCGCACCTCCGTACCTCTGCTTTTCCGCGCCTCTCTGCACGTCCTACCCGGTCTCAATGCAGGTTTTTCTTTCCTTCTAGTTGTAGAACTTCTACTCAGCCAGCTTTCCCGTGGTTCTGGGTGATAGTTGTTTTGTCTTTTAGTTGTAGTTTTGGTGTGGTTGTGAGAGGCAGCACGTACAGGTGTTTACCTATGCTGCCATCTTGGTTTCTCTGAGCCCTGCTCAAACTATTCTCTAACATTTTTTTCTTTTTTGTTAATCCTCACCCAAAGATATTTTTCCCATTTTTCCACTGATTTTTAAAGAGAATAGAAGGGAGAGGGAGTGACACAGAGAAACATTGATGTGAGAGAGACACATTGATTGGTTGCCTCATGCATATGCCCCAACCAGGGCCAGGGATCAAGCCTGCAACTGAGTTGCATTCCCTTCACTGGAATTGAAGTCATGACCCAACGCTCTAACCACTGAGGAAACTGGCCAGGCTTTTTCTTTTCTTCCTCTCTCTCTCTCTCTCTCTCTCTCTCTCTCTCTCTCTCTCTCTCTCTTTAAATAAGAAACATCAGTGATGAGAGAGAATCATTGATAGGCTGCCTCCTGCACACCCAACACTGGGGATCAAGCTTGCAACCTGGGCATAAGCCCTGACTGGGAATTGAACCATGACCTCCTGGTTCATAGGTCAATGCTCAACCACTGTGCCATGCTGGCCAGGTAATCTTTTTGTTTTTTAATATGTTTTTATTGATTTTATAGAGGGAGGAAGAGAGGGGGAAATAGAAACATCGACGAGAGAGACATATTGATTGGCTGCCTCCTTCATGCCCCCTACTGGGGTGTGAGCCTACAACCTGGGCGTGTACCCTGACTTGGAATTGAAACGGCAACCTTTGCATGGGACAGTGCTCAATCAACTGAGCCACACTGGCCAGGGCTCTAACTTTTCTTTGTCCACTTTCTCTTGGCATCAATCCAAAACTTTCCATTAGAAAGGCCTTTTCTGTCAGGGCTCTGCCTGCCTCTGAGTACCCTTTTCCCTCCCTCACTTTGTGGGACATCTTCCCAACTCCAGGGGGCCCTGGCGGCCTTGCAGCAGGGCCTCGGCCCTGCGAGCCTCTGGATTTCTTCATCAGATGATCTGATTCGTCTGCTGTGCTCCCAGCTGTGTGGTGGGGCTGGGAGACAGAGGAGAGGGCAGGGCTGGCTGGGGCATGTTCACGGTCTGACCTGCCTCTCGCCCTGGTGCCAGGTTGTGTCCGGCGATTCAAGTGCTGCACGGTCAACATCGAAGAAGGCCTGGGCAAGTCTTGGTGGATCCTGCGGAAAACGTGCTTCCTCATTGTAGAGCACAATTGGTTTGAGACCTTCATCATCTTCATGATTCTGCTCAGCAGTGGCGCCCTGGTGAGGCCCAGGGGAGAATGTGATGAGGGATTGGCTGGGGAAGGGTTTGTAGGAACAAGTGGGAAAGACTGCCTGGGGCCCAAGACCAATTTCTCCGAGAGCACTGGTTGGCTGTGGGCCCGAGAATAACGGTCTGTTGAATTGCTTTGGCTGGTGCTTTGAGCCTTTGGGATTAGAACCCACACTTATCCACACCCTGATCTTGAGACTCAGCATGATCACTCTCAACCCTAAGGCCGCCTTTTCATCAGGACGAGAATTCAAATTACCAAGTGTCCTCACCGCTTGGTTTGCCCCAACCTAAGCAACTTCCTAAAATGAACTTCCCTTTCTCATCTAATGCCCCACACCTCGTGCTCTTTACTTTTCAGCTGCCCAAGGGATGGAGGAGGAAGTGTTCCTCAGCCCCCTCACCCCTCACAGCTTACCGGCTTTGGAGAACCTGGGGCCTTAGCAGCTATTTAGAGTGTTAGATCTCGGGTACACGGGTTATTTCTGTTCCTGTGGTTGTACGTGGTCATTAATCAGTGAGGCTTCTAGGGCACTGAACACACAGGCTCCTCCCCAGCTAGGACTCATTTTTTCTGGCGTTTGCTTTCACGTTGAGCTGGATTGTAGCTGAGGAGACCTGGACAGGGTCTGGGATGAGGGGCTGCTTCCCAGTTGAGCAGATTTGAGGACAGCAGGGACCAGAGACTCTACACGCTTTCCTTCTGTTTATTAAGGGATTATCCAATCTTATTTAAGATTTTTGAAATGTTTTTAAAGAAGGTGGGCACATTTATGTCGGTGTGGAACCAAAGCTTAATCTGGAAGCAAAGAAAATAACCAGGGAGAAACCCCAGATTCAGGGTTACAGGTCCCACCAAGGCCTTGAGAAGTTCTGCTGACGTGAGGTAGAATAAGAAGAGGTGACAGAGGCAGTCACATGTGGTAAAGAAGAGCCCGAGGATGCCCCGGACCAGGTGTATGTAGCAAAGTGTCAGCACGAAACCTGGAGGCAAAAAATGGAGGCTTGTGTCCTTGGTCTGAGTGAAGGGGAGCCACCGCCCTGCCCACCCACCCCTGAGTCATTGACTGCACCAGCGCGTCCTGGGGCGCTGTGGGCACCGCGGGGACAGACAGCCCGGACTCTGCCCTCCAGGAAAGGGAGGGTCAGACCAAGGCCATGGTTGGAAACAGGTGTTGTGTTATTGTTGTCGTCCTTCTTCAAACCTAGTAAACAGAAACCTAACCTAACAGGGAGCATGCCCCATCCTCTGACCCTTCTCTTCCCCATCGCCACAGACAAAGCAGCGGTGAAATAAATGTTCTGAACTTTGTTTACTACTCACCCGGGACAATGTTTATGTGTCATAATGGAATAAAACAGGATACGTGGCTCAGTACCTGAGGCCCCGTGCAATAGTAGGCATGAGACTTAAAAACAGCAAAGTGAAGCCACAGCTAGATTGTCCCAGTAAAGACTAGAATGTGGTTGTGATGAAGCCTCAGAGGAAGGGGGTTAGAGCCTCCAGTGACACGAAGATCAGTTTTTGGCATCTCACCTGGGCTGGGCTGTAGAATGGATTTCTACAAATGGAGTTAAGGGGAAGCACCATGGGAGCTGTTGCTGTTTTCACTGCGGGGATTTATTTGTACCAAGATCCTGAGGACTGTGGACCCATGACCTCTGCCCCCACTGTCCACGGAACACCTGGTGTTCACGTGCCTCCTCTTTAGGAAGATGAGTCTGCAGGCAGCCCAGTTGTGTCCTTCTGGAACTCTTCAGAGCCCACACCTCCATTTGCGTGACAGGGGACTTTTTCCCCACCTTCCAGGTTTTCTTTTTCACACTTGAGGAAATCTCTTCTCTTAGCACCACACTTGTACAGTCTCCCACTCTGCACATGGACGTGCTCATACCTTTGTATCAGAGAATTACCTCATTCAGGAATTCCAGAGAAAGAAAGTAGTGCTAACATTTTTTTACCTGACTATCTCCCAGCTCTGTGGCCCTCTACCTGTATCTGTGACGTCAGGGGCTAAAAGGAGAAAGTATTTTGTCATATAAATATATAGTATTGGCAAGATTGTGAAAAAATTGGGACCCTTACACATTGCTGGTGGGAATATTAAAAAATGGTGCGGCCACTTTGGAATACAGTTGGGCAGTTCCTCAAAAAATTAAATATAGTGTTACCTTATGATCTAGCCATCCCACTACTAGGTATATATATCCCAGGGAAATGAAAGCATGTCCAGATAAAAACTTGCACACAGACGTCCAGAGCAGCAGCATTCACAGTAGCCAAAAAGTAGAAACGGCACAAATGTCCATCAGTTGGTGAAAGATGAACAAAATGTGGTGTAGCCATTCACTGGGCTATTATTCATCAGTAAGAAGTGAAGTACTGATGTGTGCTGCAACATGGACGAACTCTGAAAACATTGGGCTCGGTGAATGATTTTATTTATATGAAATGTCCAGAATGGGCAAGTCTGTAGAGCAGTGATGGCGAACCTATGACACGCGTGTCAGCACTGACACGCGTAGCCATTTCTGATGACACGCGGCCGCTGAGGCGGCCGCATGCCGAGGATGAAACATTTGCTGCTCCTGAGGATGAAACATTTGCGAAATAATGTTTTTTCCTCAAAGTGACACACTACCCGAGTTATGCTCAGTTTTTTGGCGAAGTTTGACACACCGAGCTCAAAAGGTTGCCCATCACTGCTGTAGAGGAAGGAAGTAGATGAGTGGTTGCCTAGGACTAAGGGGAGATAGACTAGAAGGTGACAGCTAGAGGATGTGGGCTTTCTTTCAGGGGCAATGAAAATATTCTAAAATTGATGGCGGTGATAAATATACAACTATGAACATACTAAAAGCTATTGTACCCTTTAAATAGCTGAATTGCATGGTATAGCTCAATAAAACTTTTTTTTTTAATCGTGTAGCCGGGGAGTAAAGTGGAAGAGACAGGAAGCTGAATAGGCCAGCCCCGGGTGGGCGGCGCTGCGGCCAGGGCAGGGCTTGTTTACCCTTAGGCACCACAGGCAGCCGCTGCCTCTCTTTCAGGCCTTCGAGGACATCTACATTGAGCAGAGGAGGACCATCCGGACCGTCCTGGAGTACGCTGACAAAGTCTTCACCTATATCTTCATCCTGGAGATGCTGCTCAAGTGGACAGCCTATGGTTTCGTCAAGTTCTTCACCAACGCCTGGTGCTGGCTGGACTTCCTCATTGTGGCTGTACGTGTCCTGCTTTCTACTTCCCACCCTTCCTAGCGGGAAAACAGAAACAGGGATTTTTCTTCTTCTAACGGCTGGAGCGGCCTGGGGCCCCGGGTGTAAGGCAAGATGTAGATAGATGTAGGTCTGGGTAAGTGCTTTCAGAGCCGTCAGATCTTCACTTTGGGAAGGGAGCTCTGAATGCATTTGCTCCGGGGACTGACCAGCCAGCCAGCCCTTTACCCTGGTGGTTGGGCTTAGAAAATTCAGAGGTTCGGAAAGGGAAGTGGAATCCTTGGTATCAAAGCCCCTGTTTTTTAGGCTGGGAACAGGAAGGCTCTCGTCCCAAACAGCAGGATGCCCTCTGGCTGCTGCCGGGAGAGGGGTGAGGGAATGAGGTGGGTGCTGCTGGGATGCAGGTAGAGGGGGATCTAGGTAGACTCTCCTGCTGACTGTTCCCGTGACGCTTCCGTCCAGCTCAGGTCTTCACACCAGACCGATCTGAGCCAGTCGGTTTCTCAGGGAGAGGGGAGCTCACACCCAAACAAAGCCCCCTCTCCCCCACAGTGCCATTTCCACGGTGACCATCAAACTTAAGAAAATCCTTTTTTCCTTCAGGTTCCAAGACCATCTCCAAGGCTTGGTGGCCATTACATCCCGAGTTATTTTTCAGGGTGGAGGCCGCTGCACCTGTAACTACTTCTCACCCCACCAGCCCTTGTTTCTTGTTGGCTTTTCTAACCGTGGTGATTGTCTCTTATTCTGTGTAATAACTAAAGCCTTTCCTCCCACCCACATCAGCATTTGAGAGAAAGGGTGAATGGGAATTGTAGGACCAGGGCCTATGGAGCATTCAGTTCCTGCTGAGGGCTGAGAAGTGCCCAGAAAGTAGAGCATTTGGGGGCTGAGTTGGTGCATTTAGATAGAGGTTTGTTGAGTGCATGGTAAGCTGTCTATAGAGTGCTGCCAGGACCCAGAATAGAGCAGCATGGGAACCTCTTCCTTGGATGACAGGAGCCCAGCACCCGGCAGCAGCAGTGATCTCTGCTCTATAAATGCATCCCTTTCCCAACAAGGTCTGCAGCTTCCACGGCTCATGACTCCTTCCAGGAGCTGTCCCTGTGCCTCAGTGGGGTGAGGAGGTCACCCCGTGCTCTTAAAGTGAAGCAAATGGGTGCTCCCCCAGAGGGTGCCAGCCTGCGACCCTCCTAACTAGAGGTTTCAGCACTCCCTTTAGCAACTGGTGATAGCACCTTGTGGTAGAAGGGCCTCTGCCCCCCACACTGAGGCGTGAGCGCTCAGAATTAAGGAGTGGGCTTGGGATAAGGCCCAGAGAACTGGGCCTGCTCTCTTTCTAGAGCAGGGGACCACTGGGAGTCAGGTGGCACACCTGTGGGAGTCCAGAAAGCCCTTCCTCTTCTGGACCTTCCAAGAACTGACAGATACATCCACTGCCACACTCCCCATGGCCCTAGGGAAGCTGCGATTTGGAACAAATCTCTCCCACCATGACTTCTGCTGCCTCCACTGTCCACCCTAACCTGAACCACTATCTTCCTCCTCTCAGGGGTGAGCAACCCCAGAATTTGAGGATATCGATCAGGAATCTCACATCCCTCTGGTACCCAAATAAGCTGCTAAAAGCATTAACAGTTCTGCGCATCACTGTTTATTCAGCAAACATTTTTATCACTTTTTATACTCAGTGTCAGGGAAGTAAAAAGCATGAGACAGGTATGGAGCCAACTAACAGCAATCCGTAAGTCCCTCCAGCTTTGGGGAGTTGTTGCATTCTTACATTGCCATGAGGCCTGGCAGTGGCTCCTGAGAACGCCTCTGCCAGTTATTAGTAAACAAATCCCATTCTCTGTGTAGAATTGTCCCAGGAGCCTAGAAGGTCACAAGGGTGGGCAGGCGTGCTCGAGCCCCTGGGGAGCTCACACTAGCTTGCAGGGCCGCTGTGGCCTGATTCAGGCTGGTGGTAATCAAGCATCTGGGAACAAAGCTCTCCCAGGACCCCCCTTCTGTTAACGTCTGTCAGGCAGAGCAGTCCATTTAGTCTTCACGCATCAAATGTTCATTGAGATCCACAACGTGCAAAGCCTGCTGCCAGGGGTTGTGGGGAAAAATACAGAGAGTAGAAGACAGGGGCCTGGAAAGATGAGGCGCATCCCAACAACCGTAGCAGAAGCAGAGTGTGCTCAGTAGGGTCAGTCCTGGGATGGACCGTGGCTGCACTGGTTGCCATTTGTGAGTTGTGGATGGAGAATGAGGCTTAGACTGACGGCTGGAACTGTCAGAGCTTCCGCTGTCCTTTGAGTAAGGTATCTAGTGCCCTTGGCATGTTAGGTCGTCCAGCAACGTAAAAACTTTAGGTCCTAATTCAGCATCATTTCTTAGAGACTCTCTTCCTCCCAGGGTTTCATTCATCAGTGACGGATGTCTGAATCTCTTATTCGTCAGCATGTTTGTTTCCTTAATGAATTTTCATTCTCCCTATTGCCCCTTTAAGCTCCTATGAGTACTTTTTAGAATCAGGAGGTAATCCAGATAACTTATAAGGTTAATTGTCTGTGTTTATAAGCCATGTGAGTTCCCAAACAGAGATTTTATTTTGCTCAGGTCCTTGGCTGCACTGGAGATCTTGTCCTGTAAAAGAATTTCGTCATCTTTTCCGCAGGAAAAATTGCCCCATCATATCCAGAGGTTAGCCAGCACACTGGTTCCTGGGATGGGAACTTTTCAAAGACCACTCACCTCATTCTGAATTCAGACTGCTGAAATGGTCTCTATTTGAAATGTTCACATCATTTTGAAAAAGTCACCCAATGCCTTCCCCTTTTTTCCCATGCCTCCAGCCATCGATAATCTGAATTTTGACTTCTCAACTCCTTTTTCAGGTTTGGTTCTTTCCTCAAAGTATACTTTAAGCAATGTTCTCACTATCTCCACTGAGAGTTTAATGGGGAGGCTCAGAGGATTATAAGAAAGTCCTCCACTACTAAGGAATAACCCCGCTAGGATCCTTATAATCTTCCTGGGGAGATCTTGGCCAGATTGATCAGTCAAGCACAGATTATCTCAACAACATTTAGAGCCAACCTCTGGATTGGCGTCTGTACCTCCTCCTCGCTTTAGGCCTCTTTGTTATCAGATAAATTATACTCACCACCACTCCCCCCAAAAAAGAGCTGGAGGTCTTCTCACTTTGTGTGGGACCAATAGCCACCGAAAGCTTAGCCTTCAGCAGTCATTACCTGGCAGTGTCACAGGACCCAGATGAGAAGGGGTATTTAGAATTCAGGCACTTGACTGAGATGGGACAACTTACCTTCAGACATCTCTATTAAGATCTTACTAAGCCCAGCCGGTGTGGCTCAGTGGTTGAGCATCATCAAACTGTGAACAAGGAGGTCACAGTTCGATTCCCCGACAGGGCATATGCCTGGGTTTTGAGCTCAATCCCCAGTAGGGGGCATGTAGGAGCAGCCAGTCAATGATTCTCATCATTGAGGTTTCTATCTCTCTCCCCCTGTTATTTGTGTTTAAGAGTTGACTGTAATTGGCAATGGTGGGCAAAATATACCTCCGTGTCTTATCGATCATGGTAGATGAGAGGAAAATGATTGATTGTTGCTACTGTGTTCTAGATAAGGCTTTGAGGCCCTTTTCCTGGCAGAAATTCAACCTTGAACTATGTACCCTTTAAAGAACATGAGTAGCCTAATAGGGCAGCATTGAATTCCAGATTTGTTTTGGACACTACCCAGGATTCCAGAGAAGAGTCCTATATCGGTGGATTATGAGTGCATGCATAGGTAAAGGTTTACAACCCTTTTTAAAATGGAAACTTTTAAGGCTCCCCATCCCTGACCCTCACTCGGTCATTGGCCTCCTTCTACCCCCTACCCGTACTGCCGCTCAGTTGTAAATACCTTCATTTAAACAACAACAACACAGTTTGGTGTAGTTCAGAGACGCAGAATTAAATCCCTAAGATAGAGATGAAAAGCAACAAATGAAACTAAGCTATGAGTTGTTGTTGTTCTCCTCTAAATTTGCTTTAAAATATCAATTCAGGCTAAGCAGACCTGTAACCAGAGGGAATTTAAGAATTGTTAATGGTGGAACATCTTAACCTATCCCAGAATAAGGGAAAGACTGCTCTAAGAAACCCAGAGCCCAACCATTCTAGGATGTGAGCAACTAAAGGTATTTCAGATCTCAGGTCAGGCGCAGCTGTAAGTGTAGGCACTTAGAACCCAGTGTTAAGGGACCATAATGGTAACTTCTCTGAGGACCCTGGAAGAGCAGGAAAGCATTCTACCATGACTCTAGGCCTAGAGGCCTGCAGACTGCTCCTGAGTATGCCAGTATGTTCAGCTTGGGCTTATTCAGATACCTGTAATCCTCCACTGGGAGGCCTAAAATCTAACCTGCCAGTGCGGGAGGTCATCTGACTGTGGAAGAAAGAGCTCTGGCCTGGGAATCAGAAGTGTGGGTCTTAATCCTCGCTTCAGGGCTGCTGACGTGATCCCGGGCAAACTCTTGTGCATTAGGTATATGGGTCTCAATTTCCTCATCTATAAAATAGAATATTAAAAATCCTTACAAGGATCTTGCCAGCTGTTATTTTAATGATGAGGAAGTAGAAGGTTGGCCTGGAAGGGACAGGCCTGAGGCCAGGTTGCTTTGGACTGTTCTGGTGATTATACGGAAAAGTATGGATGCCCTTGTCCAGACCCACCCAAGTCTTCATGGACATGGAGGAGTCATGGGTATAGTTAAAGGATGGAAGGATTGTTATAGTTAAAAATGAGAAGTAGAAGCATTATACTTAAGTGAGTTCTCATAGACTCAAAATTTTGTCAAGAAGTTTCTTCATCTGGTTCTGTTCTCCGTGAGAACTGTAAAGTCAGCTGTGTGTGGTACTCATGAATGTTGCCTTTGTTCATGTAGTGACTCATCAAATTCTCCAACAAATGGATTTTTGTCACCCAGGAGTAAGAGAGCTTGCCCTTGTTGGAAGTCCCTGGTGACTGAGCTGAGGAGGGGGCAGCCCGTGTGGAGTGTGTGTATTTATCTGTATTCTTTTCCATAGGTACCATTAAATTTGTCTGGCTTAATTTAATGGGAACTTCTGGGACCTGCAGAGACTGTAAAGGGCGAGGGTAAGGTTTTTGTCATCTGTTCAGGCTCCTCTTCTTCCAATGGAACTTCCTCATTCTCTCCCGCTCCCTTCAACCTCTTCCCTTTCCCAGCTTGTTTGTCTGTCTACCGCCCTCTCTCGATTTTCTCTTTCCTTTGTGTTTTTTCTTCTGCCTCTCAACCACCTTTCCTTCCAGGTCGTTTGAGTCCAAGTTGAAGTAGGCAGCTGGTGTTACCCACTTCCTCTACCTGGGGGGCCCACCCTGTGTGATCAGTGCTAGGGGCTTTGTTCTAACACTCTGGAACCTCTGTTTTCTTTTTCCTTTTGTTTTGTTTCCGTTTTTGTTTTTCTCTTCTGTTTCCGTGTAGGTCTCTTTAGTCAGCCTTGTAGCTAATGCCCTGGGCTACTCGGAACTAGGTGCCATAAAGTCCCTTAGGACCCTAAGAGCTTTGAGACCCTTAAGAGCCTTATCACGATTTGAAGGGATGAGGGTAAGATACTAAGAGCCGCTGATCCTTCTGCATGCCCATGGAAACTGTTTAAGCATGCTAGAACTGATCACATGGTGGAAAGATCATTCAAACCCCAACTCTGTGATGCAGCTGCTCTTTGATCCTCCACTCTCTCCCCCGCACCTGCCCCGTGCGAGGAGAGTTGCATTAAGCTGCCTCATCACATTAATAAAGGCCCCACCCCCAACAACATGCCATCGCAGAACATGTTAACATTGGCTATTCTCATTTGGCCTGGCTTACCTGTAGCACTTGGGGCAGCTTTCTGGGCTGTTGACTTAATAGGGAGAATCACCAGGTGCAAAGAAGGGGAATTGTAACCCAGAGACCCCCTGAAAAGCAGAGGCTGCAGGTAGGGAGAGCTTGTGTAGGGCCATCAGCCAGGTGGGGGCTGTGACCTTGGGGTCACTCAGAAAGCAGCTGAGGAGGGGCTTGAAGACATGATGGCAGGCCTGGAATGGGGATGGAGCAGAATTTGGCATGGCCCTGGGGAAAGAAATGCTTTTCTTTGTATTGTGATTCCTCTTATTGCACCTTGTTGTTCTCAGCCCAGTCCCATAAGGACTGGCAGCCTCTGTCTGATAGCAAAGCTTTTCTCCTCACCCCCTCCCCCTCTGCCCACGCTCTATGGTCCCCTCTCCTAACACTGTCAAAGGAACAACCAGGTACGATGCTACGTGATTATCAGCTAGTTCTCCTTCAATTTCTCGACACCTGTTAGTCCTGCTTTGGTGACACTCCACCCAAATCCAAAAGGTGCAGGTGCCGTCACCCTGCCAACGGAGAAGTAAGGCTCCCTCTCTCGGTGCCTTTTTGCTGTTTCTCTTGATTTAAAAAAGTGTGTGTGTATGTACACATGTGCACATACACACATGCACACTAAAAAGTCCATTTCCTAAAACCAAGCGGGCAACTGGCTTTTGGCGGTAATAGTTGTCCTGTGGTAACCAGAGAGGTCTGTTATACTTACCGAGACCAAGAAAACTCGTGTCCATTCAGATGTTGAATACATGCAGGAGAGCAAACCAGAGGATATGTTTTTAAATGTGCAAATACCAGAATGCAGGAATGAACATGAAACAGTTGCCGTCGTCCACATGAAGCCAGGCCAATTGGAGGAACTAGATACTAGGACAGAGCTGCCTCACTCATTCCTCATCTGTGACCCTGGCCACTAACCACTCGACGATGACACCCATGGTTGTATGGAAAGATGACAAGGTCCCTGGCACTTGGGAATTTTATTATCTTAGTTTATTCACACAAATGCTTTTTGCAACAAATTTGTGTTTCTGCTGTAGCACAGTCACAGTTTGGTTTACTAAATACCAGCTTTCTGCAGCCCACCCAAAGCCATCTGCAGCAAGGTCAGCCCCACCCACCGCAGCATAAGCCCATTTTAATTTAAAAAGCAAAACAAAACCTGGGATTCTTAGTCTTTCTCCCATCGATGGGAGAGACTTCAGCATGTGTGATCAAGTCGTTTTTATGCTCAGGCTTAATGTGGGGAGAGAGGCTATTGCCGAGGACTTGGTATTTTAGGTGGCCGTGGCGTCATTGAAGCTGGGATTAAAATGCTCTTCCCTCCTCCCCCACGTTCCCACTTTTATCAGAAGGGGTTAGTTAAATATTTTAAATAAATCATACTAGTTGTTAAAGAGTTTGTTATTCACTTTGGTGACTAAAAAAACTGAGGATTTTAAAAAATAAATCCCTTAAAGACAATATTTGCAACATTGTACCCGAGCCCAGTAGCCTGTGATCCTCTACAATCCCCAACAGTGATCCTGGATCTCCTAAAAGGAGACTGGTTACCTGAAGAAAGCCTAAGGAAAAAATGCCCAACTGATACTTGGTACTAACTTTCCCAGTCTGGATGCTCCTCATATCAGCTGGTGCCAGCTTGTTCGGGAGGAAATTACTTGAATAATCCGGACACCGGAGCCCTTTTGGTGGCCACACCTCTTCCTTTTAGCCCCTCCCTTTCTCCCCTTTCCTGGACTCGCAGTTTCCACTGCCCCCAAACTTCTCCTTGTCAGCTTTCAAGGGCGTTTAAGAGGCCAGAGGTCCAGAATGGACGTTTAGAGCCATAGAAAGTTTTATTGGAAAAGCATTGGAAAGAGGAACTTGTATATCAAGGTTTTCTCAAATATGGGCAGGAACAAGTGAACCCAAAGCTAGGATTTCTTTTCTTTCTTTTCTTTCTTTTTTTTTATTGTTTAAAGTATTACATATAGTAGTACATATATCTCCTTTATTTTTCCCCCGTTGACCTTCCCCCAGCCTCCCCAAAGCTAGGGTTTCAAACAGTGAAGAAACGTAGAGCTAAGGAAGCTCTGGTATAGGAGGGTCACCTCGTTTGGTTGACTCCAGCCAGCAGCACTGGCTGGGCAGGAGGAGAGGGCTCGGGTCCATTCCTATACTGTGGAAGAATAACGGCAAGGAAGAAATAGTGAATTTGCCTGAATTTATAGTTTTATGTGTTATTTTTCTATGGGGCATGTGTTCCTAATCCCTCGCTTTGGGTGCTTGTGTATGCCCACACTTGAGAGGTTCCCCTTGGAAAATGTTAGCCAAGAACCTTACAGGAACCAAATACTAAGGATGCAGATGGGCTCAACTGTCACTGTGCTCCTCCAAGGATAGGCTCAGAGCTTCACTTGAGAGGGAACAATTAGCCCCAGCCTGTCCTGGACACTGACCTCAGTCTCTTCCGCTCTTCTTCCTCAAACCAAAGACCAGAAAATGGAAACATTCATGCTATTGGAAAAGTAATACTTAATGGAGTTCTTTGCTTTTCTCTCCTCCATAGTAATCTTCATTTAAAATGTTGCTGTGCTATTAAATATTTGAGGGCATTTAAGAGTAATGCTATGAAACATGCATGCATTTTTGTTGATTGTCAGTACATAGTGGTCCATTAAAGCCATGTTCCCTCTGCCAGATATTAAAAGCTATTTGACATATTTTATAGTGTTTAATTGAGCAGTAATATTCTAGGCATTATAGAGATGACAAAAATGCTGTAAAATTTAATATTCATTGGCATTTTCTCATCAATTATATGAAATTTGTATCAATTGCTAAGTATAAACTTTCACTGAAAACAGTAGCTTTTTATCGATTGTTAGAACCTAGCTTTGAGTAATATTTCTATACCTAGTTTTTTAAAAATAATGAATTTCTTGAGAATTATTAGAGAGCAGAAGAGAAGGTTCAATTTATTACGAGACTATCCATGGACACTTGAATTCGCATTTATAGCCCATCTATAGCGTGAGAGTTCAAAATAACAAAGCATGGCTTCTTACCCTTTGTTTGCTGCGAATATCAGCACAAGTATATATGGAGCACAATTAAACAACTTCTATTTAACATATCACAGCTCATCAGCTACTGTTTATAGCCAGAAAGAATTATTAGTAAATTTCATCAGCTCTCTTTACTATTTGATTCATAAAACTAAGGTAAGAAGTTTATCTTTGGTTATGATTAATAAATGAGAATATGTTTACATCTTATAAGTACATTGGATTTCATAGGATTTTTATGTTACACATGTCTGAGAACAAGGCTCAGTAAATACTTTTGTGTGTATTGATTCCATTGATCAATCTTTGAGTATAAAAGTGTGAAAAGATCACTTAGACAATTAGCTAATTACTCTTTCCTGCTGTTAATATTACACCATATACACCAAAGACACCATGTAGGACAGGTTAGACTGGGTTACGATAGAAGAGTTCCTAGAGGAGGTTGATTCTGAATTGAGATTTTAAAAACATTATTTTTGGGTTTCAAATCTTTGGGAGCCTTCTTCCCTGTTGCATACTTGAGAGGATCCAATAGAAGGTTGTGATCTCTCACCTAAGCTCTGCTGCAACGCTGTCACAGAGACCTGAGCTTTTGAATCTTTGCATAATCTACTCTTGTTGTTTGAGAAATGATTATTCCTGTTGTGGATCACCCTCCTGGTGCCTATTCTTTAGCACATTTCGGTGCTTTCTGGTGCTCCCACCAAAGGGTGAGCAACTGTAGAATGAGGAGGTAAAATTCAAATCTGATCACCTGACAAATTTGGTAACAAGTAAGTAAGTATGAATATCAGTCTCCAAAATAGCACTGAGGATTTTTCAGATTTCAGATATTCTGGCTTTCCTTGCTCAATGTAATAAACAGTTGAAACACAATGATTTTATACGAATGACAGAGCTGTTAGATCTTGAAGAGATTTCTTGGTCTAAGAATTAAGAAATAACTGCCTCTCCGTCTAAAGGCCTTCCTATGTGATTTGGAGAAACACAAAACTAATACTTTAATCGAAGGAAGAGTGACTCCTTAGCAGAATATCACTGCTTTTTTTATATAGGTCAGAACAGACAGCTCTTCTCAGCCATGTGTTCCAACGAGTGACATGCAATCTAAGACCAAAACGGGATATAAGGAAAACTGAACCCAAGTCAGGCTCACGTTAGAGCCCAGAGCTGCCCCGGGGTTCCCTCTAGGCCAGCGTGCTTTTGGCCCTGTGGGTGCTGTGCTAGTTGGCAGCCTGAGCTGTCTCCTCTCTGCACCGAAAAGCTGCAAGGGCATGGTGACAGTTGTCACCTCCTTCTAACAAAATGTTGGAAGACTTATATCGATTGTCTTCATTTTAACTCCATTGATTCTCCTAGAATACCAGAGAAAGGAAGGTGCATTCTTCCCACTTTAGGGTCCCCTTTCTGGGCCTTGGCAGTGCCACTCAGGACAACAGCAAGTAAGAGTCAGGGCAGAAACGAACACCAGCCTTGCCTTTGCCTCACCGTCTGAAATGCTATTCTTATGAGCACTCGGAGCTCCTCAGGTAAAAACTGCCGCCACAGTGGAAGTGTCTAGCTACTCTCACGTACAGTGTGAAGCAAAATCAAAGTTAAAGCAACCCAGAAGCTTAGATGCCTGAGGGGATTTTTTCCCCCCTTTACTTTTTTTTTCATTCCTCAGTCGACTATAGTCAGTGATTTTTAACAGTATGCCAATTTGGGGTTTTAAGGGCAGTGATCTAACCCAAAACTTTCCCCAAAAAAAACTTGCCAATCCTATGTGAAGTGTCAAGTCAAGCTTTGGATTGAGCGGAGACATCAGCATTTGCCAAGCAAGGGGTGACTTAGGTCCAGGAACCTACAAAATCAGGAAGAGGCTGAGGAAGAAAAAAATGAATCGTGTATGAAAAACACATCTGTTCAGATTTTATTGTATACTGTTTGGTAGAGGGAATATAGCTTTTTTTTTTTTTCTTGAGCCTGCAAAATATGCATGCTCAGCTGTTGCCTGAAGTAAGATAATTGGCCTTGCATAGTCATAAAAGAGACTTTATGTACCGTTGACTGATTCACTGCAAACCCTAAAGGGTGATTTTTAAACAGTCGTACTTGTTTTGCAGAGGGGGAATGTGTGTGGAAAGGCAACCTGTGAGCTTGAAATCGGTCAGATTTTCCCTTGGGGCATGTTTTAAGAGAGGGAGGTTGGACTAAAATAATGTTGTATTTTAGGAGAGAAGACTAGGTCAACTTGGGCAGGGGATTTGTGTTAGATGAAATAAATATGTAATTTATTAGAATTCTTCTGAATATATTTCATAGATTTAGAAAATTTTGTTCCTACTTCTGGATCTCTCCAGTTACCCTAATTTCAAAAGGGACACAATGTTTCTGTAGTCAGAACAAGCCACACAATGTCATTCCCCTCCTGGAAATCAAAAAAAGTGTGTTTGCCCGCCCTTCCTCCCCACACTCAGCAACCTCCCCCTTCCAATGCAGGTGGTGGTGAATGCCTTGGTGGGCGCCATCCCCTCCATCATGAATGTGCTGCTGGTGTGTCTCATCTTCTGGCTGATTTTCAGCATCATGGGAGTTAACCTATTTGCGGGAAAGTACCACTACTGCTTTAATGAGACTTCCGAAGAACGATTTGAAATTGAAATTGTCAACAATAAAACTGATTGTGAAAAGCTCATGGAGGGGAACAATACAGAAATCAGATGGAAGAACGTGAAGATCAACTTTGACAACGTTGGGGCAGGATACCTGGCGCTTCTTCAGGTGGTAAGTACGGTTATTTTTTCTGTCCTGTGAAATTCAGGTGGGTAGCAGAGATCTTATTTGGATCCCCCTCCACCCTGCTTCCAGAATCAAGATGATACTTTTTAAAATATATATATATTATTGATTTTTTTTACAGAGAGGAAGGGAGAGGGATAGAGAGCTAGAAACATCGATCCGCTGCCTCCTGCACAACCTCTACTGGGGAATGTGCCCACAACCGAGGTACATGCCCTTGACTGGAATCGAACCTGGGCCGATGTTCTATCCACTGAGCCATACCGGTCAGGGCAAGATGATTCTTAATAGGTCACACAGCACTGGGTCGTTTCTCAAACTAGTTCCAGGGAGACACTTTCCCCGCGTACTCTGACCTCTCCAAGACCTCACTCAAAGGAGCTCTCACTGCTCTGAAGCTCAGCAGCAAATAGAGATTCCTGCAGGATAATAAAGTTGCAGAGCAATCTACCTTCTCTCTCCAGTGCAAGTGTGTAGTTAAAGAAAAAGGAAAAAATGAAGATGAGTGCATAAACAAACAAAAGTGAGGGCAGTTTGATGGAGTGCACCAGTTCTCCGTAACAGCTGCACTAAAGTTCAAGGAAAGAACATGGCCGTGCTGTGTTGCTGCCACTCAGGTCGGCCCCCGAGGAAGGTCTCAGTGCATCACAGTGAGAAAGGATGTGTTGTAATCAGGTAACATTCCGTCATGCCTAGCTTCCTCTTCCTCTCTTACCAGTTTTTGGGAATGTTTTATAAGATTGTGTGATGCAATGAAAATTCCTAGGCTTTGGAATCAGACTGATGTAGGTTTGAGCCACACTCATTTATTGGATATGTCATCTTGGACAAATTACCTAACCTCTCTGAGTCAGTTTCTTCCTCTATTAAATGTGGATAATAATACCATGTATGGTTGTCAGGAAGATTCATGATAATTTACTAAAATTTCTTACCACAATACCTGGCGCATAGCAGTGCTTAATTAATGGTATTTGTGATTATGGATTTTGTTACTATTACAACTGTCTACATCATACAGTTGTTGGGTGTCTTAAATGCGATTATGCAGGCGAAGCTCTCAATGCAGTCTTACCTATTAAGCACTTACTGCTAACTAGTAGCAGGAGGCCGAGTTAAGGGAATGAGCAGTAGTTCATTTCACTCCAAAGTACTTAGGTTGTTCTATCCCAGTTCAAGAAATTGGACCCGCAAATTGAATTTTAATTGGAGCAGCTCCAGGAGACGAGTGCACATCCAGCAGCCAGTCCAACGTTGTACTCAGTGTCCCCACCACGCCCTGCTAGAGCCATCAAACGAATAAAGAGCTGCCCACACTCTGAACAAACTTAGAATCGGGTTAAGCAAATAAAACATAAATAGAATGTGAGTAAAACATGGAGAATTGGAGTTGTTCACCCATATTTGTTTGCAAAATCAGGCTGGATATACTAGACTGAGAAACAGAATTGGGAAGGGGCTGCCTCGGGTGAAGCCAGTATTGCCACTACCGTAGGCTGCACATGTATGTATTGGTAAAGGAGTCGTTCTGACTTGGGTTTTTTGTTGTATTTTTTAATGCAGCTATGAATTTTCCAGAGCCAAATGCTTGTTTAACACCTTTTAAAAAATGATTCCTCCAAGTTCCAAGTACCCCCAATAGATTCATGCTATTCATTCATGAATATGAGTTTCCCCCAGCTTTAGGCAACCTTCCCAGGCCCACTTTTAAGACCTTTTGTAAAACTATTGATCAAGTTACCATTGTCAACATATTGCCCTGCCAAACGTTGATGTTATGTTAAGGGACGTAGACAAAGCTCCCTTGGGACGTGTATTAATAAACAGAAAAGGTGTATGTCCACGTGAGGCCACACTCAGTCTCCCTGTCTTGTGTTCTCACTGAACCTAAGCCTGGCCTCTTGGACCCCTGCTTAGGCTCCCCCTCCCCCACCCCCTCACAGGCACAGTCTAATGACTGACTCTGTTTGCCAGGCAACCTTCAAAGGCTGGATGGACATCATGTATGCAGCTGTAGATTCCCGAAAGGTAAGGATCTACCTGATGAAACCACCACCTTCCTAGATGGCTAGGACGGGAGCAGCATGGTGGATCTCATCAGGAAAGAGGGGGGCGTTGGAACACTGATTGCTTGTTTTATTGATTGTAGGACACTTTGCTCCTCTCAGTAAGTCGTCACTGACTCCAGATGACCAGGCTGCCTGCCCAGTGGAGCTGTCCGCTCCTCAGTGCTGCTTTGAAATAAGTGTGGCTCCTAGCAGACAGCCTCTCACCTCCTGATTTGCATATTCTTCACCTCAGTCAAGGCAGGAATAATGTCTTCTGAGGGCAGGGCCTCCACTGTGACGGAGACAGAGAGTCTAGGGCTCCCCCGTCCCAGCTTGTTCAGCAGCTCAAGTGGCAGTTATGGCTGACGGCCTTGGCAGGTCAGAATTGCCCACCTGATCCCCAGGTGAGGAGCTGACTCTCTTCCTTTCTCTCCTGTCCTTCGACAGCCTGAGGAGCAGCCTAAGTATGAGGACAACATCTACATGTACATCTACTTTGTCATCTTCATCATCTTCGGCTCCTTCTTCACCCTGAACCTGTTCATTGGTGTCATCATTGATAACTTCAATCAACAAAAGAAAAAGATAGGTCTCCTCCCCTCATTGCCAGCGGTCAGAGGTCCACCCAGATGAGGGCGTAGCTCTCTATGTCTCTGACCCTATCTCTAGAGAGAGAACACCTTTCTTCCTTTAAAATCTATACTGCCACGTCCCTGTGGCACTTGCCCCACTGTACAATAGCCCCAACCAACTCTTCCTGTTGAGGGCTGTATTTCACAGGGTGTGGCTTACCACAATTACGAGCAGTCTTATTCTTGAGACCTTTTACTGGTTTTGGTCACCTACCAGAGGGAAGTGGGGTAGGAGAGGGTCTAGTGACAGGAGTGAAAAGGGAAGCAAATGAATAGCTACAGTGAGAAGTAGAAATTGTCTAGACTTGTAACTGTCCACGTTAGTCCCTGGGTACTACTACTAGCAAATTGGGATTGAGAGAAATTCACTTCCTTACTTTGTCCCAGATGGTTAACAATTTTCCAAAGCAAATTGAAAAGATTACTTGTCACTCATTTTATAAATCAAGTCTATCCCAACAAACTCCAAGGAACTCCCCAAATTGTTTTCTTGCATCAGAATGTCTACATTTTTAATATTGTTAGAAATAAATGGGCCATTAGCCAGGACTTGAAAATCCTTTTATTTTAAAATGTCTTTTCCCTAGAATTTTGTCAAGAAAGCAGGGCCCCCCCAAAAAAAAAAAAAATTTAGGAACCCTGAGATGTGACTGTCTTCAAAGCCATTGCTCTCAAGGTTAACCCTTCCCTGAGAGTCTGTAATTGGATAGTTCGGTTCCTTCCTTCCTGGCAGCGCTCAGGAAACCCAAGCGGAAACAAAGGCAGGTGCCCCTTGAATTACAGCAGTTGTCCCAGGTCTGCCTCACTCGGGGACAGCCATCAGCTAAACTGGCCTCAGGAGAGGAACGGGGATAAGTGTCCCTCCGTTCTCAGTTTTGAACCTTGGGTTCCAAAGCCAGAACACCTGAGAACCGGTTGTAATGGCTCCTTCTCTTCTTCCCTCCTTTACTTTGGAGGTCAGGACATCTTCATGACTGAAGAACAGAAGAAGTACTACAATGCCATGAAAAAGCTGGGCTCGAAGAAACCGCAGAAACCCATTCCCCGCCCCGTGGTGAGTGCACTGTACAGACCCTGGTAGGGTTACTTCAGAGGAAGGACAGGGGTAAGTGGTGGGCCGCCTGTGCCCCCGAACCGTCTCCTCCTCGCCCCCTCCAGAAGATCTGAGGAGGACGGCACAGGAACGGGGTGAAGGCGTGGGGTGGCTTTTACATGTGTGCCTGACCTTGCCTCTGGCCTTCCTTGGGCAGCAGCAGAAAATGGGCATGTTAACCACATGGGCTCTGGCCCTGCCAGAGAAATGTTTAAGAGGCAGCTAAAGATTCACAGAGGAAAGAGACCTGAAAGCTGATCTCTTTCCTACCAGTCTGAGATAGGTTTGGTCATCATTTCCTTAACCCTCTACCCCACAGGTCAGCCTTGTGCCTAGAAGCTGACATAGTGCTGTGGGAGCAGAGTCTGATGTCCTGGTCCCCTCCTTGGACTGAGCCTTTTGTAGAGCAGATTTGGGGCCTGGGATTCTGCTTTACCCTCTGTTGGTGGTTGTCCTCTTGCTTCAGAGCGGAGGCTCCTGATGCCCTGTGGTCCCCAAAGACCAGGCTCAAACTTCCTTCTTCTGTAACTTGCATTTAAAGCAACAACAACACACACACACACACACACACACACACACACACACACACACACAGCAGAACTCTGAAAATAGCAGTTTTCCTGGCAACTTCTTTTGTAAAAATAATAGTAGAGCTACTTTGTTTTAATCAAGAGTGGGAGCTCCGGAGTATTTTCCCTGCTCACCGCCACACCTGGCATACTCGCCTCCCCAAATTCTGAGAGAAAGGAAATCCTAGGGCTTTGCAGAACTTTATTGTTTGAAAAACACCAAGTTAAAGTAATCACCAGCTCAAGGGCCTCGGTACTTTCAAAACACTCAGGGAGAGCTTAAGAAAACGAATGGTTTTTAGTTCCTTGATGTTAGAGTTTCCGTTCTGGGATAGAAATGGGACCAAGGGAATGGAAGAGGGTTGACATTTCTAAAGTTCTGTTCAGTGCTTTGTACGTGGGAACCTGAGTGTATTTCCTTCCGCACTAAAATATAAAAACTGCGTGTGGTAGGAAGCATTAAGAGTGACTAGCACTCATGCAGCAAATATAGCAGGTCCTTCAGGAGCATTCTTCTGCTCAACAGTGGATTTCATTATAACATTGGTGAGATGCATGGGAACTTAACTCTTGGTTATATCAATTCGCTTATGGTTATAGGTCACTTTGCTTAAAGTCACAGAGCCTGTTTACATTAAGTGGGGGACTTATTGCAGTTATGGGTCTCCTATTATGTACCAGGCACTAAACATAAACCGATGACCAAAATTTAGACACTGTTATGGAGCTTACAATATATAATGGGGATAGAGATAAATAAGCAAACAGCCATTATAAAATGTGCATTGTTGTGAGAAAAAATTAACTGGAGGGCCATGACAGAGAAGAATGGAGGCTTAGGATGGGGGAATCTGCTTCAAAAGAGTCGTCAGAAAAAGCCTCACTAAGGAAGGTCTACTTGAATGATGAGAAACAGCCAATATATGGGAGAAAGAGATCCTGGAAAAGCAAATGAGGCCCTAAAAGCCGGAAACATTAGTGTGGCCAGGTGGTGATGAGCTGGAGGAAGGGGCATGAGATGATCAGGATCAGACTGTGAAAGGCATTTTTAAGCCAGGTTAACAATAGGAATTTTGTTGCAAGTACAATGAGAAACTATTAAAAGATTGTAAGTAGCCAAAACCGGTTTGGCTCAGTGGATAGAGCGTCGGCCTGCGGACTGAAAGGTCCCAGGTTCAATTCCAGTCAAGAGCATGTACCTTGGTTGCGGGCACATCCCCAGTAGGGGGTGTGCAGGAGGCAGCTGATCGATGTTTCTCTCTCATCGATGTTTCTAGCTTTCTATCCCTCTCCCTTCCTCTCTGTAAAAAATCAATAAAATACATTTTTTTAAAAAGATTGTAAGTAGAAGAATGATATGATTGCCGTGGCTGGTTTGGCTCAGTGGATAGAGCATTGGCCTGGGGACTGAAGGGTCCCGGGTTTGATTCCAGTCAAGGGCACATGCCTGGGTTGCGGCATGATTCCCAGTAGGGGCGTGCAGGAGGCAGCCGATCAATGATTCTCATCATTGATGTTTCAATCTCTCTCTCCCTCTCCCTTCTTCTTTGAAATCAATAAAAATATATTTTTAAAAAAGAATGATGTGATTAATTTATGTTTTTAAATCATCACACTTGATGCTGTGTGGAGATTATGTTGGATGCGGGTAAGAGGAAGCAGGAAGACCAATCAGGGACTCTTCTAGAAGTCCAGATGAAAGATGACGGTAGTGTAGGCTAGAATAGGGCCAACAGAAGTGGAATGAAGTGGGTGAATTCAAGTTATATTTTTGGAGAAAGAATCAATAGGACCTGCAATGGATTAGACGGGGGATGAGGGAGAGGAAAGACACAAGGATGACTCTCCAATTTCTGGCTTAGAGACTGGATAAATAGTTGAGAGGAACAAGTTTGGTGAGGGGCAGGGAAAGGACTTAGTTTCTGCTTTGGGCTTGTTGGGTTTGAGATACTTAAGTCATCAAGGAGAGAGATCAAGTAGCAACACAGGAATTCAGAGGGAAGATAAGGGCTGAGAAGACCTTGAGAAGCTAAGTACATAGGAATTGTGTGAGCAGTAGGAATATATGAGCTCTCCTGGGGGGAAAGCATAGAGAAAGAAGAAATTAAATAAGGGCAGAAACGGTCGGCAAATGAGACTAAAAAGGAGCAGCTGGAGAGGTGGGGCGACATCTAGAAGTGTGCGGTGGCATCGATGCAAAAGGAAAGAGTGGCAACTTCGAAAACTCTTGGTGAAGTGATAGTGACAGGATCGAGCTGGCTCGTATTATAGAAAGAAAGCGGCGCACTCTGATCAACAGGATGGCAGCCACAGCCTGCTTAGAAAGGCTTTCATGAATCCTGTTTCTTTCTTCCCCCTCTCCCTGCCCCAGAACAAAATCCAAGGTATCGTCTTTGATTTTGTCACTCAACAAGCCTTTGACATTGTTATCATGATGCTCATCTGCCTTAACATGGTGACAATGATGGTGGAGACAGATACTCAGAGCAAGCAGATGGAGAACATCCTCTACTGGATTAACCTGGTCTTCGTCATCTTCTTCACCTGTGAGTGTGTGCTCAAAATGTTCGCCTTGAGGCACTACTACTTCACCATTGGCTGGAACATCTTCGACTTCGTGGTCGTCATCCTCTCCATTGTGGGTGAGTGGGGCAGGCGGGGGAGGGAGGTGGGCATCTGACTGGCCTTGAGGACAAGATTCCTGGGAGAGCGACAAGTTACACAGGTCTGGAATGCAGGCTGGCCACCCGCTTAGCTTAAGCCCAGGTGTCACCTTATGACAGCGCAGGCAGCAGGCTGTTTTATTACCTTCACTGCAAAGGCATGAAGGTCACTCGGCTCAGAGGTAACAGAAGCAGAACTCAAGTTGGTGTTTTAACAGCAACTCTGTGGCATTTTACTTCAACCTAAAGGTTGAAAGGGTGATGTTCTGGCAGACAGAAGAATGCTGTCCTATGGGTTGCCCTCTCAGAACGATTCCTTGCCTTCCGAAAAGGCATCCTGAATGGTGGAACACTGCCTCGGTAGGTTTGACTGACAGGCTAGCAGAGAGACGGTGCCCGAGACCCGTGGGAACCAGTTCCAGAGCTCTGGTGGCCAGGCTGGGTTAGTGAGGTGGCACTCACCTGGGCCTGGGCCACTTTCTAGTTTCTGTCCTCAGGGGCAGCATGTCCAAATGGAACACTAATCCCACCATCCATCTCTCCCCTAATAAAAGAGTCCCATGATGAAATTACTTTGGGCAACACTGTACAGTGAATTTCCCTGGTGAGGTCACAGAGCACAGTAGTCTCTAGAAGGCTCTTGGAAGTCCTGCAGGAAAGGATTGTTTAATACACCATCCCACTTTTATTTGATCGCAGCATCTTTTTCAAGTTATAATCATGACATCTTACATTTTAGTGGAATTAGTATGTGCTGATCACCATTCCAAGTGCTTTGCATGTTTTAATTTATGGCCCGTACAACAGCCCTATAAGTATCAGCAAACACAGAGCAGTTACTGAGACATGGGACTAGTAAGTGAGCAAACGGGATTCAAGCCCAGCACCCGGCCTCAAATCCACACTCTTTTTTTTTTTTTTAATATTTTATTGATTTTTTTACAGAGAGGAAGGAAGAGGGATAGAGAGCTAGAAACATTGATGAGAGAGAAACATCAATCAGCTGCCTCCTGCACACCCCCTACTGGGGATGTGCCCACAACCAAGGTACATGCCCTTGACCAGAACCGAACCTGGGACCCTTGAGTCCGCAGGCCGACGCTCTATCCACTGAGCCAACCCGGTGAGGGCTCAGATCCACACTCTTCACCTCCCACCAGCACACGTTGAACAATGCTGCCCTTCCCACTGTCTCAGACGTCTTCTGCACCATCCCTGAGTGGGATGGAAAGCCCGCCGACCAGACCATGCCTCTGTTCTCAAAAATAGATTTTAATGGTTGGGATTTTTATTAGATATCATTAATTTGTTCAGAAATTACCTTTTATTATCTGGAACCTCCTAAACGACCCCTTAAATGGTGTTCCTGCTGCCTGAGTTGCTGTTTGTCCCATCTCTCTCCTGTTCTCTGGGGACAAATAGACATTCACCCTACAAAACATCACTCAGGCCTCTTCTCTCTGAAGCCTTACTTGTCCACCATACATGGAATGCACGTATTACAAACATTACCTGACTTCTTATGGTCGCTGGTTATGGCTTGATTGAGAAGTGAAAAGAAGAGCGCTGATGTAGATTTGGGTCCTGGATGAGGGAGAGGTTTTCTGGAAAGGTCAAACACCCCATGGAATTCTAGCTCCCGGCGAAACCCCAAGAGGTTTGAACTTACTGCACCTTGTCCTTTCCTGAAAGAGTCTTACCTGGCTTAAAACCTTCAAGTAAGGGGATCCCACCGCCTTCTGCCGATTGTCACCCCAATTTTTATGAATCCTTATGGGTGAAAGACAAATTTTAACTTAAAGTAAACCCTTCATGTCAGTTGAAGCCCTTGTTTCATCGGGGCCTCAACAGCAGAGGAGGCCACGCCTTTGTCCCCCTGCAGCTGCCGTTTCCCAGCCTTCCCATCCCCCCTTCCTTCGGTGGCCCCTTGTTGGGCTCCCATTATTGCTCTGTAGCTCTAAGGCCAGTGGTCTGGTAGAGGTGGGCCACTGGCTGGGTGTGAATAGAAAAAAGCCCTCTGGTTTGTACATTTTCACCATCTACTTTTATTTCCTACTGATGTCTCCACCTTCTTATCTGCTGATACTGGCTTCAAAATTGAGAAGCCGAGTTACACGCCACTCATGAGAGGTCTCTAGTTTTCTAGACACATTTGGTAGGGTCTGGGCATGGGGCAATGAGAAACCCAAATGTCTTTTCGGAGGCAGGAAGAAGATACTTGGAAGATTGGCGGCATTGCCGGAATAACAGACATCACAGCCAAAGGGAGTGAAGTCATAGGGTGGAGCGAGGACTCTCATTATTGTTTGTGGATATGGAAATTTGATAGCATTTTGGAAAAGAATTGATCACACCTCAGGAAGCCATGCATGCACAAATTTGAAAATAACTAATTATCCTTGAGCGGGAAACCAGATAAATGAGGACCTAGTCATGATTTTCAGCCATTATCATGAATACAGTAGGTCCTCGGGTTACGGCGGAGATCCGTTCCTACGGCGCAGCACGATGTTCCGCTGTAAGTCGGAACCCACCTACATAAGCACCTACTCACTCACATGGAGCACATGCACAGCAGTAATGAAGTGAAACAGTAACAAAAAATTTTAAAGGAAGATAACAATTCCTGACCTTGTGGTAAATACAGTAAATAATAAAAAAACATAAAGCACATATGTACATACATCGAAATGACGGAACTTTTTTTTTTTTATAAATAAATGGGAGATGGCGACATAACCACAAATCGACGTACGTCAAGTCCGACGTAACCCGAGGACTGCCTGTGATCTAAAATTATTTTAACACCAGATTTCACAATGTTAAGTCTCAAAAGCAAGTTAGAGGTCTAAAAAATTTGATCTAAAAAGATATATATTTTAATTCCTTAAGCATAGTAAAATGCTATTTATATATTACTTATGGGTTCACACATACCAAAATCATAAAGACACCGCATTATACATACCGTCTTCAGGACTGTGGTTGCTTCTGGGAATGAAGAGGAAGCAAATCTGATGAAATGCTAGCATCTCTTAAATCTGGGTGTTAGATACATGGGTGTCTATTTTATTGTTTTCTCTTTTTTTATTAATCTTTGAAATGTGATTTTCTTTTTTATCATGATAGTTCAGATTGAATAGTAAGGCACTCATTCTATAAAGTCTTATGAACTTAAGGGTTTCATTATGCCATGTGACACAGTAAAAAGAAAGGATGTCTCCATTCCCAGTAACATATCTTCTTCTATTCCTCTTCTTAGGAATGTTCCTGGCTGATATAATTGAGAAATACTTTGTTTCCCCAACCCTATTCCGAGTCATCCGATTGGCCCGTATTGGGCGCATCTTGCGTCTGATCAAAGGCGCCAAAGGGATTCGGACCCTGCTCTTTGCCTTAATGATGTCCTTGCCTGCTCTGTTCAACATCGGCCTTCTGCTCTTCCTGGTCATGTTCATCTTCTCCATCTTTGGGATGTCCAATTTTGCATATGTGAAGCACGAGGCTGGCATTGATGACATGTTCAACTTTGAGACATTTGGCAATAGCATGATCTGCCTGTTCCAGATCACAACCTCAGCTGGGTGGGATGGCCTGCTGCTGCCCATCCTGAACCGCCCCCCTGACTGCAGTCTGGACAAGGAACACCCCGGGAGTGGCTTTAAGGGAGACTGCGGGAACCCCTCAGTGGGCATCTTCTTCTTTGTAAGCTACATCATCATCTCCTTCCTAATTGTTGTGAACATGTACATTGCCATCATCTTGGAGAACTTCAGTGTAGCCACAGAGGAGAGTGCAGACCCTCTGAGTGAGGACGACTTTGAGACCTTCTACGAGATCTGGGAGAAGTTTGACCCCGATGCCACCCAGTTCATCGAGTACTGTAAGCTGGCAGACTTTGCAGACGCCTTGGAGCATCCTCTCCGAGTGCCCAAGCCCAACACCATTGAGCTCATCGCCATGGATCTGCCCATGGTCAGCGGGGATCGCATCCACTGCTTGGACATCCTTTTTGCCTTCACCAAGCGGGTCCTGGGAGACAGCGGGGAGTTGGACATCCTTCGACAGCAGATGGAGGAGCGGTTCGTGGCGTCCAATCCTTCCAAAGTGTCTTACGAGCCAATCACAACCACACTGCGGCGCAAGCAGGAAGAGGTGTCCGCAGTGGTCCTGCAGCGCGCCTACCGGGGACATTTAGCAAGGCGGGGCTTCATTTGCAAAAAGACAGCTTCCAATAAGCTGGAGAACGGAGGCACACACCCGGAGAAAAAGGAGAGCACGCCGTCTACCGCCTCCCTCCCCTCCTATGACAGTGTGACCAAACCTGAGAAGGAGAAACAGCAACGGGCAGAGGAAGGAAGAAGGGAAAGAGCCAAAAGACAAAAAGAGGTCAGAGAATCCAAGTGTTAGAGGCAAGCAAAAGTTTAATATTGTACAGATGTAGAATTTGCAAGTGAAAGATTGTTTACAAATTTCCTGAATAATTATCAGTGCAGAACAGCTATGGAGACACTTTACCCTGAAGATCTATACCAAACGTAGTCTGCTTACCATGTAACATGGTTGCATCTTGAGCAGTGACCTGCCCAGGGCAAAGGACCCTGCCCCCTGACTCACAGATTTTCTAACGCTTGGGCAGGTGGTTACTGCATGTTCCACATCAGTCAATGCAACTTAGGACAAAACTAAACAGGACACAAAAACAGAGGAGAGGCTGCCGGGACCAGCATATTTCCGTTGCAGCCAAATGGATTTTATTTTTTCATTTTGTTGATTCTCAGAAGCAGAAAGTATCACTTTAAAAGTTCGTTTGTTCATGCAAACTATATTTGCATTCCTACATTAGTTAAGCTAAGCAGCAAAAGAAAACACACACACACACACACACTCACACTCACAGTTAGCCCATGTCATTGTCAGTTTCTTTGACATAAACCGCATCTTCTCCACATGGGCTGCACGTGGTTTGGAGATGGGTGGGGGAAAACCATCAGGTTTCTTCAGGCTGAGGAGGACTTGCTCAGGCCGATTCCAAACATTGTGCTCGTTCAGTGCGTGGAAATGATTTGCATGATGGCATGCCGTGATCAGAAGTCGTGCATGAGAACCATACACCACAGGACGCTACTGATCCTGTCCCCTGCACTGGGTCAGCCTTCGGACAGGACCCAGCCCTGCACCGTTCACTGTATTTGGGGGAAAAAATGGTAAGAGTTCCACACCCACCATAATTCTCTATTAATTCTTAGAAGCCTTTCATACACCTGATAGGGAAACATAACCAACCAATTGACCACTTCCAACAAAAACAAACCCAGTCCAACAAGCAGATGGATCCGTGTGTGTATATGTTTAACAGACATCTCTTACAGCCATTGTTGCACATTTTGAAAGATGAACTGTTTAATGCTGCTCTGTGTCCCGTACGTGGGGAAATTTTGATCTCAAATGGCTTGTATTAATAATGTCACTGTAATACCAAATCCTAGGGCTAAAAACAAAAATCAAAAGTTCGTTTGGAGAACTGACACTTATTTGGGATAGAGGTAAAAATGCTACTCAGAGTGGTATGTTATCTCTAGGGGGTGATTCGGGGAACGTACAACACCTTTCGTTGGGGGTTAAGGGGTGCTCACTTCATTGGGTATCATGTCCTTCTGCATCGAGGCTTCCTCTGGGTGCGGGTTCACATGGAGAGGGGTTCAGAGGTTCTGAACAGGCCTCCCTTCTACAGAGGGGCTGTCCCAAGCTCACACACTGCATGATTCCTCTCCCCTCCATCACATTTTCTACGGAGCAGGGCTTCCCTTACCCACAGAGGTGGGCGAGGGCAGCAGCCCTGGGGCTGCGGCTGTGGTTTCCTTCATGTATTGTTAGAATAACTCATCTCTGGTGGGACCTGAGGTAGCTATGGGGCCTCCTCTGAACCAAGCCCGCTTGGTTTCTTTCTTGCACTGATGCTCACAAGAAAGCAGCTTAATATTTATTCTTAAGATGTTCCAGCTTCCCCCAGCGCATTCCTTTCCAGCCAGTCTTGCTATCTGCTTAGCAACCTGCTCATTGCCATCGGAGAGCGGCTTCTGGCGGCGGGGAGGGGGGCGGAGGCGTCCTCTCTTCCATCCCGTCTCCTGTGTTACTGCGTTAGGGAAGACAGTTTTTAATTCGGCCAGGTGTTTCTTGTCTGGTGACTAGATTTCAAAGCCAAGATGCTGCAGTTGAATGTGTCAGGAAGTCTATACAAAGAACGAGGAGAGACTTTAGCTTGCTAACCAAATCAAAATGAATTTTTCCTGAACCTTATAATCGAGGGCGGGAAGGACCCGTAATCAGACACACCAATCTGCCTTGCAGTGGAAGCACTTGGGATGTATTTACACCTGACTGGTTTTGCGTAGAACAAACCACAGCCAGGCAGGAAGCAGAGCTTTCTGTCTCGTTGGGCCATTGGATGCGGGCCAGCTCTCGTAAGCCTGCTGCGGCGGCACCTCCGTAGAGCTTTCGTACTACGCCCAGCGCGAGGTCGGAAAGGCATTTCGTTAGGTGACCCTGCTGACTGCTAGGACGAATGTATAGTGACGTGTACAGGTTACATCGTAAACAGCACAAAACAGAAGCTGACGTGTGTGGTTATTCTTTTTAAGAGAATTATAAATACTGTAATATATCATTTTATTTTATTGGCATGCCTTTTTGTAAATACAGACTATCAACGTATTAAATAGGAAATGGCTTCTGGCTTATGCCATTGTCATGTTTATTTTTATTTTTTATACTTTTCTTTCTTTCTTAGGACTTAGATGCTGTCAGCCAATGTACATCCCCAAACCAGACAGACAGACAAAAAATTTTTTATTGCTAATGGTCTTTTCCAAAACAACACAAATATATATTTTTGTTCCAATGTGCAATAAATTCTAACCACTTCTATGCAAGATTTGGCTAAACTTCATAGTTGTTTCTTAGGATTGAGATGGGCAAGAGAGCTATAAGATCCCACTCGCTACCCCAAGTGCTCATGCTAATGATATCATTAAGCCACTAGAACATATTAATGAGTTTTTTCTGATGTCTGACCTTTTCCCGCCCCCGAGCCCCCGCCCCCCGCCCAGCAGGCTCTCTCCTCAGTCACACGCGGGCCCTGGTACCTGACACCCGTCAGCCAGCTTCGCAGGAAAGAAGCCACCACCACTCTATTCGAAGTTTCACTTTTTTTTTTTTCCTCAAACTTTTCCCACCATCTTTTTCCTCCCCACGGTCCTTCCACCCACCCACCCACCCACCGCTCGCTCTCACTCACTCACCTGCCCTGCTCCACACTTCTTTGGTAGTAAATGACACATCACCAGCAGTTTACACCCGCAGTTAACAGGCATTGAACGGAAAGAATCAGTGGTGACGTTTCTGTACGACTTCACTGAGTGGGTAAGTGGCAACGCTTTGCCAAATATTAACGAAGCCAATCAAAAAGCAGCAGCAGCCACAGTATCACTGCACATATATATATATATATAGATATATAAATATAATATAAATATTTATTTTTTGTAGCCAGGTCCTTGGTGCAGTATTTATACTCCACAATCCACCTTTTAAAAAAGGACAAAAAAGCAGAAAGACGTGTGATGCTGTTAATTTAAAATGCAGAGCCAAAGCCACTGGGCAGCAGCTGACACGGTTGCTGGTTTGTGTGAAAAGCACTTTCCCCCTCTTTCCTTAATCTCCTTGTGACTTAGGGTGAGGAGACTCCACAGTTTAAAGCAGAGCAGAGGGCGAGAGCAGGAGCCAACTCCCAGCCCTCGCTGAGTGAGCCTCTTTGGCACCAGGAGTTGACCTGGGAGAGCGCATAGGCACTCCCGGTCCAAGCCCCTGGAACGGCAGTGCCCTGAGTGCTTTTATTTTTCTGCCGCGACCCACGTGAACTTGCACAAGACCAATAGTGAAGATCAGTGTATTAGTGAGTGCATGGGGGCCAACGCTGCTCTAAATGAGACATGACAAAACGTACATCACTACTATAAGCCAAAAAGGAACCATAATAAAAATGACCCTTTTTACTGTACAAGGGAAGCCTGTCTTGCCGTGTGTTTGTTGCTTGACTATCCCAATTCTTGAGTCCTGGGAGGGGTCTGGGAATTGGAGACCTCAGCACATTTGGGGAAAGGAGAGGAATGGGAGAGAGATCAGGGTCGGTGGCCAAGTTCTGGCTGAGAGGTAGAGATTGGAGAGAAAAGCAAGGTCCTGACACCTCACCACCGCCACTACCCCTACCCCACCCCCTCACCCCCCCCCCCCCCCCGCATTCACCCCTGGCATGTGTCACACCTTCCGAGGCTGGTGCTTAAAGGCCCATGAGACCCCTTCCTCACCAGTTCAGCTGGCAGAGCCCCCAGGGATGACACCAGCCAACCCCGTGGGCTGGCCTTACTTCTGCCTTTTTCACCCGTTTGTGAAAAATGCCTAACCCAGTGCCCCCAAGCTCAGGCGTGCACGATGCCCAGCAGCCTCCACTCGCTAGCTGTGCTGGGCCTTGCCCTCCATCACCCCACAGGTAAACCAGCACACCAGGGCTGGTCTCGTACACATTTGTGCAGGGATGGGGGGCACCCCTCCGCTTCCCTCACCCTGCCCTGCTTTGGGGACATCCCTCTCTAGGCCATGTCTCCCGATCCAGAAACACTCTCAGGAGGATTCTGAAGTGCCCACTCTCGTCTGCTCCAGCAGCTCCACTCTGGAGAAAAAATGGCTGGTAGGTCAGTCCCCGTCCTCCCCGGTCCCCAGCCTCCAGGCCTACTGTGGAGGTGAGGTTGCCATGGGTTACGGCTTTGTGACTTGAGTCCTGGGCATCTTCGGTCACGATGCCTCTTTCTTTTCTCAGATGTTGCCCAAAGTTTTGCAAAAAGCTTCGTTCATTTTCAGGTACCCCCACCCCCTAAAACATTGGCTACAACGAGCCAGCCAGGGGGACATCAGGCGGGGAGAGGAAGTCCGGGTTGGGAGGGGTCCAAGGTCTGCACAGAGCCTGCATTGTGGCTCAGCTCTATGCTTTCTTGGATTCCCTTTTCAAGATTTCCTCCCTTAAAACGCTGCTGAGGCACCCCCTGCCCTTGTCCCCCACTACTGTTTGCTGTACATAGAGGCTAAGGGGGGTGGGGTGGGTGGGTGTGCACTTGTGGTGTGTGTGTGAAGAATGTATATAGGGAAAGGGGAGCGGGGTCCAGTGGTGCCAGAAAAGGGACAGAACTCCTGTGTTCCATTCCCAGCTCGACCGCTGGCTCGCTGTGTGGCCTTGGGCAAGTCACTTAACCTCTCTGTGCCTCAGTTTCCCCATCTGTAAAATGGGGGTAATAATACTGACCTACCTCACAGGGGTGTTGTGAGGCTTTAACTAAATGTTGTGTAAAGTGTTTTGAGATACAGAGGCAAAGGCACTAGGGAAGGGCGAAGTATTATTTGGACTTTAAGGAAGATGCAACGGTACCATAAATGCTGCTATTCTGAGAGCCATTTTAAACTGCACTGCTCCAACCACTCCCGCTTCTCATCACCAGGACAGCAGGTCGAGAAAATATCTTTCCTTTCACTTGCTTCTGGGGTTTGTGATTATTCTGAACACGTAATTTCCCCTGCTGTATCTCCTTCCCTCACGCCTCAACTTGGTCCCTGTCCCGTTTATGCGGAAGTGGCAGAAATGCCTGAGAAATGAGAATGTATACGTGGATTGGAAGTTTATAGTCTGAAATTTCAATTTTACTTTGTACTGTACATCTTTTTACTTTAGAATTTGCAATAAAGGGTTACGTCAATCTTGTTTTCAACTCTCCTCTTGGACTGGCCTGTCATTCTGTCCTTGCTCTCACACCAAAGCCCCTTAGCCCAGGTGGATGGGAACCCGCACTCCCACCCAGCAGGACCCCACAGCTGCCCTCTTACCTTCCCCTGGGACGCGGGGGGGCGGGGGGGGACATAATCTGAGCAGAGTCTGTGTGAGGGCTCACCCAGGCTCAGGTGCTTGGTCTGGCAGTGCCCAGCCATCCAGGGGGGTGGGAAAGGTTTGGGGCTCTTGGTAGACCTTCAGAATGAGGAGAGAAGCTTGGAGGCAGCAGACCCCGGGGCTGGGCACACCTCCAGCTGTGGCGCCCCCTACACGCTCCAGCAGAGCCTCAGAGCAGACAGAAGCCAGCATTTTGTTCCGTCAGGTTCCGCTCCCCACGCTCCCTTCCTGCTCACAGATCATTTCCTCTGCAGCTCATACTTGCAGCTCAGGCAGGTCTGGTTCAAACACCTTCCCATGCCGCTCGCTAGATGAGGTTAGGAACTCCTAACCAGAGTTTTCTTATGTGTAATGGAGTTAATACCTTCTGCCTTGGGTTTTGAAAATTAGATCAAATAATGTAACTGCTTAGCATAGGGCCTGGCACATTGTCAGTGCTCGATAAATGGTAGCTCTTAGTGGAAGAATAGGCTCAAAATAAGGAACTGAAGCCGACAAGAATTGGGAGGCCTGCCTCCTCCCCCTCCTCCCTGAATAGGCCCATCATTTCCAACGAACTCACAAACCGATCGCTCCCTCCTTTGCGTGTTTTGTAACTTTTATAATACGTCACAGGGAGCACTACCCCAAAACTGTGCCCACTTTACATCCGGGGGCACTGGGGTGAGGGAGGATCTGGCCCATCTGCAGCCCAGGCCCAGGCCCCCGGCGACACCAGCTGCTCTTCAGTCAAGAGCGGCTTGGCCTCCCACCAGCCGTGGGCCTCCACGGGCCTGGGCCCGGCGGTCGGCCGCACCCCATCGCCATCGCCGCCCGTGATCCACAGCGTGAGCAGGACGAGCAGCGCCCCAGCGCCCAGCGACCCCACGAAGCCAGCGAAGAAGCCGAGCGCCAGCGGCCCGGCCCAGCCTGCGGGGCTGCGCTCGTACGGTGCCTGCGGCAGGCGCTCCACGATCAGCTCCAGCTCGTCCCAGTTGGGCTCGGAGACCGAGGCGCGGCGGGAGCGCGGGGCCGCGGCGGGGGCTGCCCCGGGGACCCGGACCGGGGCCGGAGGCGGGGCGGGGGCTGCAGCGGGGACCCCGGCCAGCGCCGGGGGCGCGCCGGGCGGCAGGTAGCGCTGCCCGAACTGGCGCAGCTGCAGCGTCGCCTGCTGGTGGAGGTTCTTGCCCAGCTCCCGGGCCACGTCGGGGCGGCCGCAGCGCCGCAGGGCCCGGGCCACGCGGTCCCAGGGCAGGGTCGGGGCCTCGGCTGCCAGCCAAGCTGCCAGCCCCTCCCGGCAGCCGTCGGAAACTTCGGGGTCGGTCGCCTCCCGCCGCCGCCGGCCCGGCGACCCGGACGTGGGCCCCGACGGTTCAGCCCGGGCCAACCGATCCTCAGAAAGTCTGGCCAGCTCCTCCTCGACGTCCGGGTCTGGCGCCTTCAGAAGCGACTGGAAATGGCTGCACTCCTCCGGGGTCAGCAGCTCGGCCAGACGGACGGCTGTGTGAGGCCCCATGGCGTCCAAGGCCCCCGCCAGAACCAGTACCGAGCCCCAGAGCGCCACGCCTAGGGCCCCGCCCGGAGCGGGAGCCGCCATCGCCGGGCGGTGACGCAGGAGCTCCGAATGCGCACGGGGAGGGGAGGGGAGGGGCGCTAACACACACGGGTGGTGGGGAGGGGAGGCTTCCACATTCAGCAACTGGGGCGAGGGAGCCCAGCACCCCAGGACCTGGAAGGGGGCTTCCAATGCACGTGACTGGTTGGAGGGTCATCTCCCAGCACACGGAAATGAAGACGGAGGGTCTTACAACGTCCAGGAATTGGGAGTTTCCCAACACCCCTGGATGGGTGGGACTCAGTCCCCCTGAGACTGGGAGGGGCTGCCCCACCAATGCCTCAGCTTTAAAAAGTCCCTGGGTCCCTGGCATCTCTTCTAACCCATTTCCCGCCCCTCCTCATCCTTCACCAGAAGCCCTGGACCCCTAGCTCTCCATTCTCTCTGATATCCGATCAATACCTAAATTCTCCTTTCCAGCTAAATACTAGACATCTCTAGACTGTCATTTCCCATCCCCTGACATGGGCATCCAAACCTCCCCCCAGTCTTGTCTGGGTGAGGTAAGCTCCTCCTCCAGTCCCCACCTCCCTCCACACACTCACTAACCTGCTCGGTCCCCAGCCAATGGCTCTGGCTCTCCTTTGCATCTTGGCTGCTCTGTTCTGCCTGGGTCACTCCTCAGCTGACAGGTCTCTTCTGGAAAGCCCTCCCTGACTCCATCCTATCTACTCCTACAGCTCTGCCCTTTTATTGTCTCCCCCATTAGGCATAAAGTCCGTCTACTGTCTCCATAGCAACCAGTGCATCCTTTAGTAAAAAAGATTTGTGCGAATTAACTTTCAAATCAGTTGTGTCCCACCCACCCACCCACCCAAACACACACGCCATTCCTCGCGGAGCCTCGGCTCCCCACAGGGCCTGTGAGGTCCTCCCGGGGCATGGCTGTGTCCCAGTGCTTCCTCCAGCCTGGCTACTCCCGCCCTCACTTTACGCTCTTACAGCAAATCACACGGAGGGTGCCGCTGCCGGCCTCCATTCTTTGTTGCTGTACCCCCTCCTGTCCAGGAAGTTTTTCTGACACAACACCACCACCATTGTGAGTCAGGGTCTTTTCTGGGCATTCTTTTTTTGTGTATTTTGTTAATCCTCACCAGAGGATATTTTTTCCATTGATTTTTTTGAGAGAGTGGAAGGGAGGGGAGAGACAGAGAGAGAGAAACATCGATGTGACAGACACATTGATTGCTCCTGCCTAGTTGTATCAGTCTCCCAGTTTCTATCAGTTTGCTGAGTTGTCAAAGATAGTTTGGGGATTGGTAACCGGTGGCGGATAAAGGATCTTGGGACCTTAAGACTAGAATTCGGCGATCTCCACACACTGCCCACTTTCCTCCATGCACTCATTTATTCCTTCATCCACTCATTCATTCATCACACAGCCTTTCTTTGCCCCCCATACCTCCGAGTCTGGCCCAACGCAGAGCCTCTGAGAGCTCAGAATTGCGTGAGAGCCTTCCCTACCCAGGGGCTTTCCGGAGCCGGAGCGTATGGCCTTTCACCTGGTGGCCGCAGGGCCCAGCGCCTGGTGGGCACTGCTTGTGCCAGACTGAACAGCAGGGGTTCCGCAGTAATGTTTTGCTCAAGGACTAGTAACACCCACAGCACCACACCAAGGGCACTGCCGGGCCTGGATGCCCACGCATTCCCCAGAGGGCTCCCCACACCTCGCTACCCCCCAAGAAATCCTCTGGAAACCACATGTCATCGCTTTAATACTGTGTAATACTTTCTTTTAAAATACAGTCTCTTCTGAGGTAGACAGACCACAACTGCAGAGCATCTTCAGACAGGAGATAAATACGTCCATGTACAACACACAGCAAAATGAGGTAGAAATGGTTACAGCTGGGGGAGAGGACCCCGACCCCAATCTGGGTGGAGGAAGGGGAGGGCCAGCTTGCTGTGTCTGTCCTCCCCCAACCCCGGCCCCTGGATTCTTTGGTATGCCCCCCCAACATTGCCAGACTTGGACCTGCCCTTCCCCCACCCAACCCAGTGCCCATGAGGTAGGTGCTAGTAGACTAGGGGATGTCTCCTTGTGCAAAGTTCCCCAAGGCCAGTAGAAGAGGCGGTGGGTCTCAATCAATGAGGCCCCCCAACCCCCAGAGCCGCCTGCCTCTTGAAGGGGAGGGATCCCCACCCCACTTCCCTGATGCCCTCCCCCCCATATACATACACACACCTGAGAGAACCTCCTCACTCCTGGCTCCCTCTAAGGGCCTTTCACAGCCAAGACCCTGCAGCCCACCCACTGCTTCTGAGGCGACAGGCCTGCACACAGCCAGCTGCAAGGAGCGGAGGGCCAGAAAGAGACCCAGGGTGAGAGGGAGACACAGAGCAGCTCTCCTGGCAGCTCTTCGAGGCCAGTGCAGCCCTCCGCACCTTGGCACCCAGATGTTCCCCCTGCACACCCTTCCAGCTGGGCGTGGGGGTGGTACAGAGACTGTAGCAGCTGTAAGGGCAGGCAGGGATCAGGGAGGGAGGCTGGGGTGGCAGAGAAAAGATGTTAGGGGTGAGGGCCTGTTCCCCCCAACTTTGGACCAAAGGCCAGAGTTGTGACATGGGCTCCCGAGGGGGAGGTGGCAAACGGCTGAAGCCCCATCAAGGGAAGTTGGAAGGAAGAGGAGGAATACGGTTCTCAGAAGGAAGCCCAAGCCTGGGCTTCTGGTGGAAGGTGTGGGTATGACTGAGAATACACCCCCAGCGTTAGAATAAAACAGCCTGCCCCCTCACGCTGCCTGCCCTCAAGACCTAGGACCCCAGGAGAATGAGAAAGGATACTTCCCCACAGAGCCTCTCCTGCGTCGGATGCTCACCCCTCACCAGAGCCTCCCAGCAGACAGGGAAGGGTGAGTCTGCAGTCAGTTTTGTGCCCAACCAGACTTGTGGCTAAACTGTCTTTCCCTCCAGAGGCGATCCCCGGGGCCTGCACACAGGAGACCTCTGCCTGGTCGATGGCCAGGTGAGCTGACCTCTCTGAGGACTGTCTGCCTCTGTCACCTTCCCATTTGGGCCTCTCGGGGTCTGGGGCAGGAAGTGGGCGAGTTAACCCTTCATAGAAAATACTGAGCTGAGAGTGGGACCCAGCTGGAGGAGTAGCAGAAAGGGGGCAAGACTCACCTGCTCCCCAATCCCACAGCACGCTCCCCAACACCCCTGCCTACAACCTTGGGCTGGGGAGGAAGCCTACAAATACATTCTGCTTCCCTCTGACCCAGGAAGAGCAGGGCTGGAAGGGTAGCTCTGGTCCTCCTCTCCCCCTCCCCACAAGTCTCCCTTTCTTCTGGGAGAATTGGCTCTCCTGAGGGGTAGGGTGGGTGGTGGGATCACACAGGAGAGTAGCCCAAGTCGAACATTCTTTCTGAGGTCAGTTTCTTCCTGAGTTGTCAAAAGAAAAAGAAAAACAGCAAGTTCTACACATCTTACAAAAAAAAAAATAAGAGGCCTAAATATTAAACAAGCTACATTCCTGGGATTTCCCCCTCAAAAACAAACAACAACAACAACAACAAACCCTTCTTTGGGTGGTTTTTGCTTGACACCTCCCCCAGACCCAAGGTTTCAGCTGGGTAATGGGGTGGGAGGGAACTCCCTAGCCCCTCCTCCTCAACCGCTGGACCTCCAGATCTCCTGCAAAGGGACGCCGCCGTCTTTGAATGAGAGGGACAGAAGGCAGGGAGAAGGACCAAGAGGCACAGAAGCTAGAGAGCAAGGGATGGAGACAGCGCAGAGGGTGGTAGATGGAGATAGGGGAGGGAGGAGCAAAAGAGAAACTGGGCAGGATGGGGGGTTGGAGGGGTAGTGACAATAAGGCAGAAAGAGAAAACTAAGCGAAAGCAAAGAAAGAGGGGGGAGTGGGGGGAGGAGGAGGGAGGCATCCAGATAGCGAGGAGACAAAAGAATTGTGGTGAGAGCGCAGGAGTTCCTTAGGCCCCAGGCAGACATGCCCGTCTGAGGGGCTGAGATGGCGAGCTTCCCGTCCACAATAAATAGAAAAAACCTGAGTACACAGCGCATATGGCATCTATCTGCCTAGCAGAAGCAATTTCCTTCCCACGGAAAAAAAAACAATCCACCAACGGCCCCGTTTCCTCCCTCCCCACATTCACCACTCGGCACCCTCCCAGCCAGGTGGGTTACAGACATCCCTCCCAGGACCGGGGAGGGGGGGATGGCGGCTCCCGCGCCTCCCCCTCGCGCCGTCAGTGTCCGAAGCCGTACATTTTGTCCCACTCCACATACGAGTCCAGGTCCTTGGGGGTGGCCCGGGGGCCCACCTTGGCCAGGGCCGCCTCCAAGTCCTTGTAGGAGAGGGGGCGCTGCAGCCCCGGGAGGCCCGCCCCGGCCGCCGCCTGCTGGCACAGCTGCCCCAGCTCGCCCCCGGAGAAGCCCTGGGTGCCCTGCACCAGGGCCGCCAGCTCCCGGTCGCTCAGCACGCAGCCCTGCTGGGCCAGCGCCCGCTGCAGGATCTGTCCGCGGGCCGCACCATCGGGCAGCGCCACGTAAAAGCGGAGAACAAAACGCCGGCGGGTGGCCTCGTCCAGAGCTGCGGGCCGCGAGGTGGTGCCCACAACCAGCACGCCGTCGGCCCCCGCGCCGCAGCCGCCGTCCAGGCAAGCCAGGAGCGGCGCGAGCAGCGAGCCCGCGGCGGCGGCGCCGTCCTCCCGGGCCGGCAGCAGCGCGTCCAGCTCGCTGATGAGCAGCACCGCCGGCGGGCGGCAGCGCGCAGCCGCGAAGGCCGCCTGGAGGAGGCGCGCGCCCTCGGCGGCCCCGGGCGCGGCCAGCGAGGCCGCGCGCAGGCGCAGCAGCGAGGCTCCCAGCTGCGTGGCCAGGCAGCGCCCCAGCAGCGCCTTGCCCGCCCCCCGCGGCCCGAAGAGCAGCACGGTCCGCGGCGGGCGCGGGCTGCCGGGGTAGGCGGGCGGCCTCAGCAGGGGCCACACCAGCTCCTCCTCCAGCGCCGCCTTGAGCGCGCCCTGGCCCGCCACGTCTGCCCACTGCACCGGGGGCCCGCAGTCCAGCATCTTGCTCGTCACCAGCTCCAGGGCCCCCGGGTCCACAGCTTTGAGGGGCTCCTCCGACGGCAAGGCAAAGGCCCCCCGGGGCACCGGGGCCGGCGCGCGCTCCGGGAACTTGTCAAATGACTCGAGTTGCGGGCCGTAGCCCGGGGAGCCCAGGACCTTGAGCGGGACGCCGCCGGCGTACTTGCCCGACGCCTCCTCCACCGCCCCCGGCGGCTTCGCCCGGAACCCGTTGCCTCGACCGTCGCCGTTGTCCGCGGCGGGGTAGGCGGCGCCGTCGGCCGCCGGGGCCTTGGTGGGCTCGTAGACGTACTTGCGGTAGCGGCCCTCCGCGCCCTCGTCCGCGGCCTTGCGCTTCAGCGACACCCCGGCCTCCGCCCCCGGAGCGGCGGCCTGGAAGCCGTAGGAGGCGGGCGCGGGCCGGGCCGGGGCGGGCGCGGGCAGGGGCGTGGGCGCCGCCAGGCCCGAGGGCAGGTAGGGGGTGGGCGGCGGGGCCGGGGGCAGAGCCCCGTAACCCGGCTGCGCGGCGTAGCCCCCCGCGGGGTAGTTGTACAGGGGCCCCGAGGGGCCGTAGCCGGGCGGAGGCGGCGGCTGCAGCAGCGCGGCGGGGGGCGGCGGGGGCAGCGCGGTCCCCGTCTGCGCGCAGTAGCCCGGGGCCAGGTACCCCCCGCCGTAGCCGGCCGCGTACTCTGGCGCCGCCGACGGGCCCCCGCACGCATTGCCGGCGTAGAGGGGTTCAGGCAGGTTCCCGGCTAAAACCGGGGAGCCCCCGAGGCCCCCGGATCCGCCCCCACTGCCCGACTTGGTTCCGGGCAGGCCTTCGTGGAGCGAGGCCAAGGGGTAGTGTGGCTCCGGCCCTGGCCAGGGCTCGGGGTCCCCCTTGGCGCCGTTGAGAAAGGCGGCGTCGCCGTAGGCGCCCAGGGTGGGGCGCTCGTAGGGCGAGTCCAGGACCCCCGAGTACTTCTCTGCGTAGCGCTTGAGGAGGTTGGAGGCCGTGAGGGCCGAGATGTCGTCGTGCGCCCAAGCATAGTGGCAGCGCTGGCGACCCCCAGGGGGCAGCTCCAACTTGTGGGCTGGCGACGGGGTGGTGGAGGAGACGTCCAGGTGCTGCTCTGGCCACTGGTTGAGAGGCTGGGCGTGTTCCGGTGTCCAGTGCATCTTCAACAGAGCTGCAAGAGAGGCGGCTCGTGAGGTCCTTCCTGACTCCCTACCCACTGACCTCCCTGCCCCCTGACCTCCCTGCCCCCTGACCTCCCTACCCACTGCCCTCCCTGCCCCCTGACCTCCCTGCCCACTGCCCTGCCTACCCACTGACCTCCCTGCCCACTGACCTCCCTGCCCACTGACCTCCCTGCCCACTGACCTCCCTACCCACCGCCCTCCCTGCCCACTGACCTCCCTGCCCACTGCCCTCCCTGCCCACCGGACTCCCTACCCACTGCCCTCCCTACCCACTGCCCTCCCTGCCCACTGACCTCCCTACCCACTGACCTCCCTGCCCACTGCCCTCCCTGCCCACCGGACTCCCTACCCATTGCCCTCCCTGCCCACTGACCTCCCTACCCACTGACCTCCCTGCCCACTGCCCTCCCTGCCCACCGGACTCCCTACCCACTGCCCTCCCTACCCACTGCCCTCCCTGCCCACTGACCTCCCTACCCACTGACTCCCTGCCCACTGCCCTCCCTGCCCACCGGACTCCCTACCCACTGCCCTCCCTGCCCACTGACCTCCCTACCCACTGACTCCCTGCCCACTGCCCTCCCTGCCCACCGGACTCCCTACCCACTGCCCTCCCTGCCCACTGACCTCCCTACCCACTGACCTCCCTGCCCACCGGACTCCCTACCCACTGCCCTCCCTGCCCACTGACCTCCCTGCCCACTGACCTCCCTGCCCACTGCCCTCCCTACCCACTGACCTCCCTACCCACTGACCTCCCTGCCCACCGGACTCCCTACCCACTGCCCTCCCTGCCCACTGACCTCCCTGCCCACTGACCTCCCTGCCCACCGGACTCCCTGCCCACTGACCCCCCTACCCACTGCCCTCCCTGCCCACCGGACTCCCTACCCACTGCCCTCCCTGCCCACTGCCCTTCCTGCCCACCGACCTCCCTACCCACTGACCTCCCTACCCACTGCCCTCCCTGCCCACTGACCTCCCTACCCACTGCCCTCCCTACCCACTGCCCTCCCTGCCCACTGACCTCCCTACCCACTGACCTCCCTACCCACTGCCCTCCCTACCCACTGCCCTCCCTGCCCACTGACCTCCCTACCCACTGCCCTCCCTACCCACTGCCCTCCCTGCCCACCGCCCTCCCTACCCACTGACCTCCCTACCCACTGCCCTCCCTGCCCACTGACCTCCCTACCCACTGCCCTCCCTGCCCACTGCCCTCCCTGCCCACCGGACTCCCTACCCACTGCCCTCCCTGCCCACTGCCCTCCCTGCCCACCGGACTCCCTACCCACTGCCCTCCCTGCCCACTGCCCTCCCTGCCCACTGACCTCCCTACCCACTGACCTCCCTGCCCACTGCCCTCCCTGCCCACCGACCTCCCTACCCACTGCCCTCCCTGCCCACTGACCTCCCTGCCCACTGCCCTGCCTACCCACTGACCTCCCTACCCACTGACTCCCTGCCCACCGACCTCCCTACCCACCGGACTCCCTACCCACCGCCCTCCCTGCCTCCTGACCTCCCTGCCCACTGACCTCCCTACCCACTGCCCTCCCTACCCACTGAGACTGCAGCTCAGGACGGGCTGGTTCTCCGGCGCCCACCACCCTCCTGGGGAACCTTCTCCAGCACCAAGTACACAGTACAGCAAGCATGTCAAACTGGGCCCGCGGGCCGCATGTGGCCCACAATGAATATTTTTGCGGCCCAGCCAATATAACGGTATGGAAGGAACATTTTAATAATAATTTCATAATCTTCCCCACACACCACGCGCGTCTATAGTCGCAAACCTCGCCTATCAACTCTGGTCGCCCAATTTTAAAATCAGACTTGTTAGTGACATCTCTGGGTTTGTAAAAAAAATTATGGTAACTTAAACTCATAAATATTCCAGCGCATATGGAAGAAATTCCAATATCCCGTTTTGGACACATGGCAGTTAACTGGTTAATTTTTATAATATCCTGTTATACGTAATTATTAATAACAAACTACAATGTTCGCTAATGACTGATTATTATAATCGTGTTGCATTCATTTCCCATATGTTCCTTACCACAGGCGCACCATTTCTGTCCACTAATACTAGCAGCAAATATTTTAGCAGCCAATTGCCACATCGTTAGTCTTGTACTGACTTGTTTAGTGTGCACAACAGGAAATATTTCGCTTTCAGAGAACAGTGGGTTTATTTGCATTACGCTTATTAATTTGCAGTTATTCAGTTTCTGGTAAGTTAATGTTCAAGAAAAAATATTAAATTTTATTAAAATGTTCTATTTTATGTTAACGATTACTCATTTATTTCAGCCCTTGTATTCAGCATGTCTCTATCGAAATCTATGAAAATTGAAGCTTTGTTTTTGTTTTTGATTTTTGCAGCCCACAGAAACTTAAACCTTGTTTATTTGGCCCTGTTAGCCTTTGGGTTTGACATGCTTGCAGTACAGGATCTACCCCTCTTGTCCCAGGTTAAAGTTATCGAAAATACTTCCCTCAGAACAAGAGGGTTCCGAAAAGGACATGCTTGGCCCTAACTTCACCTTTTTTCATATTAAATTTATTGGGGTGACATTGGTCAACATGATATAGGTTTCAGGTGTAGGTTTCTATCTAGTACAGTGGTCGGCAAACTGCGGCTCGCGAGCCACATGCGGCTCTTTGGCCCCTTGAGTGTGGCTCTTCCACAAAATACTACGTATCCTAATTAAGTTAATAACAATGTACCACCTATATAGTTTAAATTTTAAAAATTTGGCTCTCAAAAGAAATTTCAATCGTTGTACTGTTGATATTTGGCTCTGTTGACTAATGAGTTTGCCGACCACTGACCTAGTATGTTACAAGATCTGTATATTGCACCATGGGCCCACCACCCAAAGTCAAATCTCCTGTCACCATATATTGGGGCTGCCTTCTCCTCCCACCCCCTTCCCTCTGGCAACCAACTAACTTCATCTTATAGGCAATGATTACAATTTTATCCTGGCCACACCAGCCCTGACCTCTAGGACACAAGGGTCCTGACTTCCAGACCTAACGGAGTGAAGGGTACAACATCCTAGCCCTGGGACTAGCCAGCCCAAGTGGGGCTCCTTCAGTAACAGCTGCTTGTTGCATGCCCACCATGTGCTAGGGAGGCACTAAAGAGACACTGAGCTTGTGTAATGAGGAGAGGCTGCCCAGGGCCCCTGACCGAATGGCCCAACAGTGTGATAGTCGTAAGTGCTCTGTTCACCTCCATCTTCCTAGAGACTCCAGGGCCCCCTTGGGGCCTGAAGTGAGGGATATAGATGTCTTTGGCAGTTCTGCACTGTCCCTGGGAAATCCCAGAGGCTGATCTAGAAGCATTCACCTCCTTTCCACTTGGTTTCTTTTAGTCTCTGCCTGATAAGGTCAGAGCACATGGGTTCCAGACCCAATTCTGCACGTGATGGCTGTGTGCCCAGGGCAAGTGTTGCCATCTGTCTCATTCCCAAAATATGTTCATCACAATACAGAGAGGTCATTTAGAATAGATAAATCATATTCCAGAGGAGATGGGGGAAGTTAGTTTGCAGCATTGCAGTTAAGTGCACATCTTAGCTTCCCAGTAACCAAATAACTCACTTTGCAAAGTAAAAAACACTGCCATACTCAAAAGAAGCAAAATGTTCCTAGCATAGAGATCACAGGGCTTATTTTTCATGGACCTCAGGAAGCAAACATGTGAGCTGTAATAATGTCCTCTTAGCCATGCCACACAGAAATATTAATGGCTGTTTCTCCCACTGTCCCTCAGCACCAGTCAAGGCATGAGCCAAACCGTAGTCAAGCGACTCAGGGCCTGGGGACGTGCACTCTCTGGGCACATGGCTCCAATGAGTTAGCCTGATCCGAGGGTAAAATCTCAAACACTGAATGGCATACTAGAGATAGTTTTGGTGATCAGTATTTCTCAAACCTAAGCTTTTAATAAGATAAGTTAACCTTACAGTTTCAATATTCTTCAACAAATACTAAATGTTATCCTGGGGGTAAAGGGGGCAGATTGCAAGGTGAATGATGGTTCAGCCAGATGTGGAGACAGACAATATCTTTTGTGAGGTGGGAAGATACAGGTGTGTCCCAAGAGCTCTGGGGCTCAAGGGAACATGCTACACCTGGTGGAGAAGGCCTCACTAAGGAGGTGGTGTCTTTACTGGACTTTGAATGGTGAGGGACCAAGTTGACCAGACAGGCTAGAGGGTTCTAACACCTTTAAAGGTACAGAACACAGTGCATCAGAAAGGCGGGACTGGGTTAACTCATATGCCCTATTCCCTTCCTCAAGACAATTTATTTCCACATTCTTGAAAAGTGTCATAATAAATCTACATATCTACTGTGTCTATGATGTGAATCAGGCGCCTTAATAGGGCTTCAAACAAACAAACAAAAAGACCCCAAACAGCCACAGCAATCTTGTAAAAGAAGAACAAAGTTGGAGGGATCACAATACTGGATATAAAACTATACTACAAAGCTATTGTAATCAAAACAGCCTGTTACTGGCATAAGAACCGGCATATAGACCAATGGGACAGAACAGAGACCCCAGAAATTGACCCACACTAATGCTGTCAATATTTGACAAGGAAAGCAAAAACTTACAATGGTGTAAAGACAGTCTTTTCAACAAATGGTTTTGGGAAAACTGGACACGCACATGCAAAAAAGATGAAACTAGACCACCAACTTACACCAGACACAAGAATAAGTTCAAAATGTAAGTCATGAGACCATAAAAATCCTAGAAGAAAACGTAGGCAGTAAAAACTCAGACATCTCACGTAGCAGAATTTTCACTGATACATCTCCAAGGGTAAGAGAAACAGGAAAAACTAAACATATGGGACTACATCAAACTAAAAAGCTTCTGCACAGCAAAAGAAACCACCATCAAAATGAAAAGAGAACCCACTGTTGGGAGAACATATTTGCCAGTGATACATCTGATAAAGGGTTAATATCCAAGTACATAAAGAATTCATACTAGTCAACAATTAAGTCCAATTTAAAAATGGGCAAAGGACCTGAATAGACAATTCTCCAAAGAGGACATACAGATGGCCAATAGATGGCCAATACAGTATGAAAAAATGCTCAAAGTCACTAATCATCAGAAATGCAAATTAAAACCACAATGAGATATCACCTCACACCTGTCAGAATGGTTACCACCCTATCCTATATAATAAAAGGCTAATATGCAAATAGACCAAATGGCGGAATAACCAGTCCCTATGATGTGCGCTGACCACCAGGGGGTGCGCGGAACATGGCGGGCGGCAGCAGTAGGCGGCAGAGCATGGAACATGGTGGGCGTCAGCTGCAGCAGGTGAGCAAGGGTGCCAGACCAAGGTGGGGCACGGGTCACTGTCATTGGAGCCAGCCTCTGGTGGTTACTGAGAATTCTTTGCTCCGGCACGCCATGGTCCCACCCAGCGCTCGCACCTGCTGCCACCCGCTGCCAGCGCCTGGCGCCGCCCCGATTGCTCAGCGCCGTCAGTGGGTGCGAGTGTCAGCTGCTGGCCCCGATTGCCCCTCAGGGCTTCTCCACCTCCCCCTGCTCCTGAGGGGTGATTAGGGCAGCAGCCGCTGCTCGCACCTGCTGCTGGCACCAGCCCCAATCGATCCGTGCCGTCAGCGGATGCGAGCAGTGGCGGTGGGAGCAGGGCTGCCAGCAGATGGGACCATGGCGGGCGGGGGCACAGAGGATGGGCTGAGACCCGCCCCTGTGTCCACCGCAGCCTCCCAGCCCACAGCTCCTTTCAAGGTGCACGAATTTGTGCACTGGGCCCCTACTCAATAAATAAACAAGTGCCCGGGTTGTGGGCTCAATCCCCAATGGGGGGCACGCGGGAGGCAGCTGATCAATGATTCTCTCTCATTATTAATGTTTCTGTCTCTCCCTTTCTCTTCCTCTCTGAAATCAATAAAAATATATTTTTTAAAAAAATTAAAAAGCTGTGGTACATTTACACAATGGAATACTATGCAGCTGTAAAAAAGAAGGATCGCTTACCCTTTGAGACACTATGGACCTGGAGAGTATTGTGCTAAGCAAAATAAGCCAGTCAGAGAAAGACAAGTATCACATGACCTCACTCATATGTGGAATCTAATGAACAAAATAGATCCAGAGACATAGAAGCATGGAACAGACTGTAGAATCTCAGAGGGAAGGCCGGGGGGCGGGGGGGGGGGGGGGGGGGGAGGGGGCAGGGCGGGAGCAGCTAAAGGGGGGAGGAGATTAACCAAAGAAATTGTATACATATATGCATAACCCATAGACACAGTCAATAGGGTGGTGAAGGCCTGGGGCAGGGGCTGAGGGTGGGCTAGAAGGGGTCAGTGGGGGAAAAGTGGGGACATATGTAATACTTTCAACAATAAATATCTTTTTTAAATAGTGTGGTGAAGGCCTAAGTGGGGGGTAGGGGCTGAGCAGAGGTGGCTACTGGGGGTCATCTCTAATACAATTATATATATATATATATATATACATACATACACACACATACACACACACACACACACAAAGAAATAGTGCTCATGTGCAGTGAGCAAACTACATAATCATACACTGCAAGCCTAGAAGGAGTACCAAGAAATGTCGGGTCACTGAAGGCTTGGAAGTAGGTGTATGTAGGGAGCGTGGTAGAAGAAGAGGCTGAAAATAAGCAAGTGGCTTCTCAGGTTCTCTTCAGTTGCCCGAACTTACAGCAGTTTGTTGACAGCACCACCTCCAAAGACTATGACCTGACATCAATGGGAGAGAGCAGTCTTTGAATCGAAAATTATTTACTCTCATCGCCACTGCCCTAGGGAGGGCGTGAGCCATAGATACTAAAGCTTAAAAAAGGAAAGTTTTTAAGGTTGTTTCGCCTTCAGCGTTCATCCTGAACACCAATGACAAGAAAGCAGAGCTGAGTGGGAGGTCTGTGGGCAGATATGCCGGTTCTACTGAAGGTTTTCAAAGAACAGAGGCATTACCTGGTGTCAGCCGGGGTAATTTGCTGGGACATCAGAAATCACAAGGGGTCTGGTTGCAGGGTCTTATGAGGGAACATCAGAGTTATACAAATGCAAATCAGGTGGGGCAAAAGTGGGTTTACAGTTGTGAGTACTGGAAACACAGTTTATTATTTATTATTTATTAATTATTGTATTTTCTATACAAACAACCGTAAACCTGCTTTTGCGCCCCCCCCCATATTGTATTACCACATGGACCTTTAAACCTGTTTTGTGTTGTTATTGTTTTATTCATGGTTATCTGTGTTTTGGCTCCTTCATATGGAGAAAAGATATTTGATGACAGCACTTTCCCTGAACACATTAAGCTGGGAATGATGGGGAAGGACATCCATAGACACGGTAAGGAAGGCTCTGTGTCTGGGCAGTTCCATGGGCATTTCCTTCACCCCTTCTGCTCCTCTTCACTCAAGTCCCCACCCTCAGGGCCAAGCACTCAGCCTAGGTCATCACTGAGCCACTCCACCTAGCAGGTGTGGACTCCAGGAATCCACCTGTGGCTCTCCACCCTGTCCCAGCATCACACCCCCTCTAGCTCATCTATTCCAGGACTAGCCCCTCTCAAGCCGCTCCTCGCCCTACCCAGAGGGGCCCTTGTCCCTGGCAGCTCATCCAGCCCCCTTGATCTCTACCCTCCACCCCTCCGGATGCTGGCCTTCCACTCTAGGTAACTCTCTTCCATTTTAACCAGGAGCACATTGCCCTCACTTCCGGCTTTCTGCTTGCACCTTTATCTACATCCACTTTGCAGGCAGGAAGCCTGAGCGTCCATCCACCCCAGCCCTTGATCCCATCTTGGTTCAGCCTGGGATCTTGCCTCATTAATTAAGGATTCCTTCCCCCTACTGTGTCCTGGCTCCCTCCCCACAGCAAGCATCATTGCTTCCTGTCTTCAAAAAGACCTCCTGGACCCTAAGTCCCCACTTGCTACCAGCCCCTCTTTTTTCCCCTTCTTTCAAGATCCTTTCAGATGGCTGTCTAAATGCAGTGATCTGGCCTCTGTTAGAGAGCCTTTAATGGTTTGGCTGGGGAGCAGAGGGCCAGTCAGCAACTTTCTAAACTCAGTCACAAAGCACTTGCTCTCAAGACTTCCTCTCACCTCTTCCAAGGGAAGAGCAAAGGTCTGGCCGGAATGCCCCAGCCCAAGGAAGGGGAGAAGACAGAAGTTGGAGGAGGTGAGACTGCCGTCCTGCACCCAGGCTGAGAATGCTGGCCCGCGTGAGCCTGGCACACTCCAGCATTCATACTGTGCGGAGGTGTGCGCAGCTACAGGCACATGTGCAGGTCTGTGCCTGTCACACACATACTCTGTCTCATCTCTCTGGGCTTTAAATGCAAACTCAGCTGGGTGCTTTCTGACACAACCAGCCTCCCCCTTGCCTTCCTCCCCTCCCCCCCGACTCAGAGAGGTTAGGGTAGAGCATAGAGCATGCTGTTTCCCTGCCCCACACCCAGACCAGTTACAGTCCTTTTGCTCTTACACAGGGACTCTGGGCCTACCTGTGACCTAGCTCACAAGCCCCTCCCATTCAGCCTCCTACAGGAGGGATCTCCCAGGAGATCCTGCCTCCTTCAAGGTTCACAGACTATACTCCAGTCCCCTACATCACCCAGGGACTTGGGGAATAGTGTGAGCTTTGAATCAGGGAGACCTGGGTTTGAATCCAGACTCACTTATTCTACGATCCTTGTCAGGGTGCCTGTCCTCACTGAAGCTCAATTTCTCCATCTGTTAAAGGGCATAACATATGCCTTGCAGAGCGGTCTTGAGGACTTAAAAAAATAATGTATGTAAAGTACGCAGTCCCGTATGGGGTACAAAGTAGTATGACAAATGGTACAATTAAGAGCCGGAGCAGTGGCCCATCCTTACTGAGTGACTCTGAACAAGGCCCTTCCCCTTGGGGTTGAGGTAACTGGGAGAATGTTCTGTGAGGGAGTTCCATCCCAGCTGATATGATAGAACATCCTCATGCCATTTCCCAGCACCCCGCACCGGGGGCAGAGCCAGGCCCTGTTCTGTCTCGTGTAGCCCTCACAACAGGCCTATGGCATCAATGCCATTGCCATCATTCCCATTTTACAGGTGGGGAGACTGAGAGATTAATACAGCCCAAGGTCACACAGCCATCACATCATAGAGCAGGATTCCGACGGCAACAGTCTGAGCAGGAGCCCAGGCCCTATCTCCTGGCTGCACTCCCTCCCTGGTCCAGCCCTCGGGTACTCACAGCCAGGGAAGAGCCAGAGGCCATGGCCTGGCCTACATCTTCTCCTTGGCCCTGTGGAAACACGTGTCTGCGTTTGCCGGGGAGGGTGGCTGTGCCTCACACACTGTATAGTTACCCTTCGGACCTGCAGGTGGAAGCACCTGCTGGGGGGAGGAAGGGTCCCAGCTGCCTGTGCCCCCAGGCAGGAGCATTTGTGTCCTCTCACGGCAAAACAGTCCCTTTCCCTGCAGACTTGCCATCTGACAGGTATTCACCCCCCTGGGCTGGGCAGGCAGTTCCTCATCTGGGTCTGGGACTTCCCTGGTGGTGGCTGGACCCCGAGAAAAGGTAACTTCCTGAAACTGCACCCTTTGGGGAGCAAGGTCAGGCTCTGAGCAGCTCTCTCTCGGCAGGCCCTTGAAGGCCACGTGCCCTTCTGCACAGAAGAGGCTGATCCACTTGACTCGACCAACCGAGTGCAGACCCTCAAACTCAGGCGAGCAGTACATAGTAACGGAAGGAATTACTGGATGGACAGTCAGTGCAAAACTCCTTACTCCCTCACCCCTCGTTTTTAGGAAGTCTTCCGGGATCAGTGAGAAGCGATTCCGCTTCACAAATGGCCAGAACACTCAGTGCGCCGACTTCAGCCCCAGGGGTCTCTCCAGTCCCCATGGCCGGGGGAGGGCACTCCGTGCAGTGGGCCTGACAGGCGATGGGAAGCTCCTATAGAAGCTCCTTTAACCTACGGAGGGGGAACTTCCAGCCCCAGCCCACCCCCACCTCCTGGGGAAGGAGAGGTGCTGGAGACCCAGCTCCATCGCCAATGGCCAGGGATTCAGTCGATCATGCCTACGTAATGAAGCCTCCACAGAAATACGAGGGGTGGGGTTCAGAGAGGTTCTGGGTTGGTGAACATGTGGAGGTGCTGGGAGGTGGTGCTCTGGGAGAGGACGGACGCTCTGCAGTCCCTCCCACATGCCCCGCCCTATGCATCTCTTCCATCTGGCTGTACCTGCGTTGTAGTCTTTTATAACAAACTGGCAATCTGGTAAGTAAACTGGTTTCTTGAGTGCTGTGAGCCACTCTAGCAAATGAATGGAACCCAAAGAGAGGGGCGTGGGAATCTCCAATTTACAGTCCATGGGTCAGAAGCACAGGTGACAATCCCAACTTGTGATTACCATCTGAACTGGGGCAGTCTTGTGGGACGGAGCCCTTAGCCCAGTGGTTCTCAACCTTCCTAATGCGGCGGCCCTTTAACACAGTTCCTCATGTTGTGGTGACCCCCAGCCATAAAATTATTTTCGTTGCTACTTCATAACTGTAATTTTGCTACTGTTAATGAATCGTAATGTAAATATCTGTGTTTTCCGATGGTCTTAGACGACCCTGCTAGCGGTTCTCAACCTGTGGGTCGTGACCACTGGAAATGCCAGAACCGCTGCTGTAGAGCCTAAGACCATCGGAAAACACAGATATTTACATTATGATTCATAACAACAGCAAAATTACAGTTATGAAGTAGCAACGAAAATAATTTTATGGTTGGGGGTCACCAGAACATGAGGAACTGTATTAAAGGGTCTCGGCATTAGGAAGGTTGAGAACCACTGCTTAGCCTATGGGATCTGATGTTATCGCCAGGTAAATAGTGTCAGAATTTAGCTAAATTTGTAGGCCACCCAGCTGGTGTTGCAGAACTGGCTGTGTGGAAACCCACACATCTGGTGTCAGAAGTGAAGCAGTGTAGTGTGAGCATCAAGAGACTGTTTTTCTCTCACACTCCTCCTCCACCCTCACTCTGACACCCCAGGGCAGCAAACCCCCTAAGCTGTCACTGGCCCTGGGCAAGACGCCTAATCTCTATAAGCTTCACTTTCTTCAGTTGTCAAGTGAGACAGCTGGTGTAGAAGGTGGACTGCAGACTTTCTCTCGCTAGGAGCCTTTTAAAGTAAACTTTATACTTGATGCAGCAGTAAGAGACCCCAACCCTGCCGTGCCAACACCCCCTCCAGCTCTCTAAGGAGGCCCCTAACACCCCTTGCCTCCTAACCCCCCTTCCCCAGCTTACAGAAATGCTATGATTCAGAATTCCATTACCCACCGGGAGGGAGGGGGTTGGACCGAGCAGGGCTGGGGGCGGGGCAGGGAAGGCGGGGCAGCTGCCTGGCGGCTCCAGGCCCGTGAGGAGAAGGGGCTCTGCAGCCCCCTCTTGGGCACGCTCCCCGGGGCTCCATTATCTCAGCCAGGAACAAAGGGGCTGGAGTGGAGAATCCCATTGTTGGCCCTCATATGGAAATCTCATTAATCTATTCACCGCGGCTCCCACAGGCCTTTTGTCCCAGGCTTTTTGTCTAGTGCTCACAACTGTTCCCCCCGTCCGCTGGGCCCTGCCCTGCCAGAGGAGGGGGGGGGGGGGGGGGAGTGACAAAAGGACTCCTGAGGACCAGTCACCAGCCACAGCCCTGGCACCCACCACACAGGAAGCTCTTCCCCCAGCTCAGGACAGAGCGCACCCCCAGCACAGCTGGGCCTGCACAGCCCTGCCTGGGGGACCTGCTGGGCCTGGTACTGGCCAACAGGAACGTTTAGGGGATTAACCAAGGAGGCCAGAGAGGCAACTGCAAACTCACTGCAAGGGCTGCAGCCTGTTTCTGCAGGCACCCCGTCCTGTCCTGTTCCTAGCCAGCACCCGAGTGCCCGGTGTTAGAGATGCAAGATTGGGTCAAACTGCGAACCGTCCTCACAGTCTCTATTGTGTAACAGAGAAGATAAGGCGTAAGTGGTCAAGGAGAGAGGGAAGGAAGGGAGGAAGGGAGGGAGGGAGGGAGGGAGGGAGGGAGGGAGGGAGGGAGGGAGGGGAGGAGAAAGGGAGGGAGGGAAAGAAAAAGAAAAGAATGAGTTCAGTAGTTCTCAGTGGATGCTATTTTGGAGGGGGGACCAGGATAGCACCTAAGATGGGTGTCTGGGGATGGAAAGCATTGGGGTGTATTCATGGACTTGAAGTGAAGGCGAAGGACCAGAGCTGAGCGGGGAGTGCTGGCACATCCATGGCATCACTCCCTCACTGCCCACAACACCCACCTCAGTCGATACTGTTTACAGATGATAAAACTGAGTCCCAGAGAGGAGGTGTGGCTTGCCCAGGGTCCAGATGGGGGCCTCCTCCCTCTGAGCAGTGTTTTCCCCACGTCTACAGACTGTGGTAAGGCGAGGATACAGATAGCAGAGCAGACCCCTAAGTAGAGCAGGGGTCCATGCACAAGAATCTGAACCCGTTCTTCCGTGTCCCTATACTCCTCGGATGGAGAAATGGTGAGCCTGGAGCTGGGGAGGGGGAGGGGAGGGACCTAGGAAGGTGAGGAAGCACCTACTGGGGGGCGGAAGGGGTGCATGCTCTGAGCGCCAAGGAGTGGGAACGGTGAGGACAGGTGTTGGGCTCATTCTCTTCGAGTCTTGGGGCAGGAAGTCCCAGGCTTCTCCGATCCCTCCAATAATGAAATGCAGCCAGCTTTCCTCTCCATGCTCAGGCCCTGAAGAAATCTAGAAAAAACCAGCCCTGCTCATTGGGGCCTCCAGGCCTGTGCTCACACGGTCCCACCCCACTGGAAGTGCCCTCCCTCTCCCAACGAACGAACGAACTCGCGTCCTTCAAGGCCCCAGGCGAGCCCTGCTCCTTTATGCATCCTCCCAGCCCTACACGGTGCCTCGCTGACCTGGGGAAGCTGGAGAAAGTCCCTCCTGACAGCAAGAACAGGGTGTTCTTCCTCTTTGCACTGATTCAATCCCCTTTCAGCACTCAAGGGTGCTGTTCCCTCAATTGTCCCCGCTCCTGCAGGATCCGTTTCCCCTATTCTTCATCTCGTCAACCCACAAACATGTTGCTATTCTCCCACCTGAGGGGGGTGGGGGGGAATGTTCAAAATAATCTCTTGATCCCCCTCCAACTACATCCTTTTGCTCTTTGCTTGCTTTTTAACAAAAAACAAACCAAAAAAAAAAAACAAACAAACAAAAAACACAACAGTTTGAAAGACACCTACACTGCTATTCCTGATGCCCTGCCCCCCCCCCCCCCAAACAGCCTTTCACACTGGGCACTCCAGCCACCTGCGTGCCGTGTGGGGTGTGACCACGTTGTTAAATCTGACGGTCAGTTCTCAGTGGCCCCAGCTCAGCAGCATCAGCCTCAGCTGACAGCCCTCCTTTCTGAAACGTCCACACGGGGCTCCCTGCCCCTCTCCTCCTCAGCCTCTGCCGTGCCCCCCTTCACCCCCACCCCAGCCTCGCAGAGCCCGGGGTTCAGTCTGTGGGTCCTCCTCTCCACATTAATTGCTGAGAGACCCCGTCCAGTCTTGTGGCCTTGACCATCGTCTATGCATTGAGGTTTCCTGAGCATGGTTTTCTGTCATGCGCTCCCCACTGGTGCATCCAACCTTCTTACTGACACCTCCACTCCAACATTTAACTGGCATAACTGGCATCTCCAAAAATCAAACTTCTGATTCCTCACCACGGCCACCTCCCCACTCCCAGCTTCCCATCTCAGGAAATGGCAGCGCCAGCCTTTCTAGCTGTTCAGGCCAGAAACCTCGGGTCATCTCTACCTCTCCTCAGACCAACGAGTCTGGCTTCAAAATCTATCCAAACTGCAACCACTTCTCACCGCCTCCTGCGACCTCTCTCACCTGGATGACGGCCGTGGTCTCCGGCCTCACCTCCCATTTCTGCCCTTGTCCCCCACTCTCCATTCCCAGCACAGCAGCCACCTGGAAACATGTCTGATCCTGTCGTTGTCCCACCTAGAAATTTCCAGTGGCTCCTGTCTCATCCAGAAGAAAAGCCAAAGTCCTCCCTGTGGCCTAGCGGGTCCTAAAGCTCTCTCTGTTCCCCTTAGCTCCGGGCCTCCGCCCGCTGTGCCGGCCTCCGCGGTAACCCCACACCCAGCCTGCTCCCACCCTGGGGCCCTTGACCTTGCTGTGCTCGGTGCCTTGAACACTCCTCCCCCAGGTCTCCGTGTGGCTCACACACACCCTCACTTACTTCGGGTCTCTGCTCAACTGCCGCCTCACTGTCCCCTCAACCTGACGGTCTCTGTAGCACTCCTCGTAAGCGGAGCTACCTGTTGCTCTGTTTTCTGGTACCCACTAGAAAGTTCAATGACAGCAGGGCCTTTGTTTTGCTCATTGTCGTAGTTCAAGCACCTAGGACAGTGCCTGGCACACAGTAAGTCCTTAATAGACCTGTGTAACGGAAGGATGGCTAGATGGCTGATGGGCAAAGAGGCTTGAAATTGCCTCTGTGACCAAATTTTTTTTTAAAAGTTAGGGTGACTATGTTTGAGCCCAATGAGATGGTGAGGGTGGCAAAAGGCAAAGCCAAGTTATCTCTGGTGGATAGGGAAAGGGTACCTGCAGCTGAAGGGCACCCAGCCACCAGCCACCCCAGCTAGCCTTTTCTTTCTTTCTTTCTTTCTTTTTTAATCTCCCTCCTCTCTTCCCCCAGCCAGGCCTCTGGGAGAGGACAAAGGGGGCAATGGAATTCCCATCAAAGGCCCCCGGACACATGGTAAAGAGATCAGGGCCCTTGGGATCCGCTTCCTCAAGGTAGAGAGGCCTCCCGCCAGTCTGGCTCCTCTCTGGGGTGGGGGTGTGCGGGGGTGTGCTCTGGGCCTGGACTCTTCATATGTCAAATGCCAAACAGCAGGAGGTCGGCCTGACTGAGGCTGGCCAAGTGGCCCCCATCTGGGCGGTGTGCACACACGCTGGGGGGAGGGGAGAGTGCAGAAATCCCTGCCTGTGTCCGCGGTCAGGGCCACAGACAGGCTGTGACCATCTGTTGTCCTCTGGAGAGGCCAGGCCAGTCCAGGGGCCCAGCACCCTTGAGGATAAACCTTCCCTCTCCCCCAGCCTACTAGTGTTTGCAAGGAACTTTCATGGCTACCATTCAGTTTCACTCCCACAACTTCCCTGCCAGATACTCATTTTCTCCCCATTTTACAGAAGAGGAAATGGAGGCTCAAAGAGGGGGGCGGTGATTCTCCAAAGTTCCTGACACCTGGTAAGAGGGGACGCTGGGACTCTTAGAACATTCTGCCGGCCTTGGTCAAGCTGCCTAGGCGCCAAGCACCTGGCCGTCCCAGAGCTCAGCTCGCAGGCACAGCTCCAGCCCAAGCATGCCTTCAGCCCCCTCTTCCAGGGAGCCTTCTAGGAGTGGCAACCCCGTGGAAGTTCCTAAGATGCTGCAAAGTCTACAGCTCCATACTCCTTTCCCACCCTGGGCTGTAGGTCTGTCCCTGGGTGTTTGGCCCCTTGTGGCCTCGGACCACTTAAGAATAGCTCAGCCACCCACAGGAGCAGATGATCCCCTAACTGCGTATGTCCACACTGGGGCTGGGTGGTCTGACAGACTGGGGAGGGAGCATCCATTCCGGGAAGAGCCCTGACCAAGGTCACACAGCCAGAAAGGGGTTTGCACCCAAGCGTTTGGTTCTATCTCTCAACACAGCCTCTGATCCTATGCTGTCCAAACCGCAGCTGCTGGCCACAGGTGGCTACTTAAATTTAAATTCACTAACATGTATTAGCTATTTTACAATTTAAATTATTATTACATATCATTAAAGATAAATTACATTAGCATTCCAGTTCCTCAATAGCACTAACCACGCTCTGAGCGCCCAGCAGGCATGTGCGGTAGTGGCTGCTGGACTGGGCATCGCAGACTCACAACATTCCCATCTCCCAGAAAGCCCTCCTGGACAGCGCTCTATCCTGGCCAGCACTGGGTGTGCAGCCAGGGTGCTTCCCGCTACCACGGGAACCTCTGCGCTTTCTCTTGTAGGAGGAGTCTCACTTCTTAGGATCTCTGTGTGGACCTCCCCAGGACTCAGCCTCCTTCCCTAGGATTCCTAGGCAGTTAAATGGGGAGCTTAGGCTCCAGCTTCCCCAGGAAGGAGGGAGGCAGGGCTCCCCACCAGCCCAGCCTGCCCTGCCTGCCGCCGGGAGGAGAGGGGCGGGCTAGAGAGGAGCAGAGGACGGTGGGACAGGGCTGTCTGTCATCTGGCCCTTTGGGCTGTGCTTCCTTCCCTCCCCATCAGCTGCTCAACACCCATCCCCCTGGTCTACCATCCTCATCCTCATCAAGTCCCAAGGACAGATGGGGGCTGGCAGGGAGAAATGTGACCACGGTGAAAGCTCTCTCAAGTGGCAACAGAGTCTGGGGGTCACAGCTGTGTCCCCCGAGGCCTGGCCGGTCCCTCATGTCCGGCCTTGTGTCAGCCAGGCTCGGGCTAAAAGCAAATCTCAGTGAGGGGAGGAGGGGCCTTTTAGGATTGAGGAATGCGTAGGTGCTGGATTATTCGAGCAGACACAACCGCAGTTACAAGTGCAGCCACTCATGTGGCCACTCATCCATCCATCCTTTCAACACACAATGAGTAAGTCCCCGCCATGTCAAGATATAATAAGAGGATGTAAAGATGGACAGGTAGGCTCCCTAACCAGCTTGACCAGGTAGGGACGAGGTTTGTTCTGGTGTTAATCCTTGTTCCAGGGTCTATGAAGATTCTTTGTCTCTGCCCAGTGGTCTGCACAGGGAGCTAACCCCCTCCCCCAAACAGGCATACATACATTCCCTCTCTCTCTCTCTCTCTCTCTCTCTCTCTCTCTCACACACACACACACACACACACACACACACACACACACACACAGCTGCTGCTGCCTTGAACCACACGCCAATCATAGCAATGAAGGGTAAGTCCCACTGCCCCGTGGCCCAGGGAGTGTGTTTGCACATTTGAAGTGCTCAACCTGCAATGACAAAGCCTGGGGCCTGGGGGGAGACACAGCAGGAGGGCTGGGGCCTGTGGTGAGCCGGCCTCCCTTCCCGCCCAGGGGAAAGTTCAGGACTAGATTAAGCATTCTGGGGCACAGAGGAATTTGGGGGCCTGGGCTCCAGCAGCGAATAAGCGATCCATAAAATCCCAATTTACACACTCGCTGATCAAACGGCCCCTCTGCCCCCCCCCGGAGGTGGGGGTTGTTCCTGGGCTTCCCCTACTTTTGCAGAAGGTCCTGCAGACACAATCCCACCCCGAATCCCTAGGAGGGGCGTCCATCCCCAGGTTTTAGGGAACTGCCTGTACCCCCTCTGATCTGGCTGCCTTTTGGGGGTGGCCCACCGGGCAGCCACCTTTGTCTGTCCTCTGGGAATAACAGCTCTGTTTCTCTCCTGCGCTGCCTGGGGGCTGCCAGAGCTGACTTCAGCCTCAACACCACTAATCACTTTTCCAGCTCTGAATCCTACTCCCACCCACCCCGTCTTCCCCACATTCCTCCAGGTTTCCCTCGCCCCTCCTGCTGCTGTGCTGCTGGGGGCTGCTCCGAGTCCCTTTCTGCACCACCACCTCCCTCCTCCAGGCTGGACACCAGGAAGGGAGAACGCGCCCAGTTATGACCTTTTTTCCCCAGAAGAAAACACACTCTGTCTTCACCTGCCTACATTTTGTTCCCTTCGCTCATTTAGGCTGCAGGAATTTCAGCAACTGAAAACCATTCTGGTTAAAAAGCATCCTCTTCTGCCCTAGCGGGTTTGGCTCAGTGGGTAGAACATCGGCCTGAGGACTGAAGGGTCCCCGGTTTGATTCCGATCAAAGACAAGGGCACATGCCCCGGTTGTGGGCTCACTCCACAGTAGGGAGCATGCAGGAGGCAGCTGATCAATGATTCCCATCATTGACGTTTCTCTCTCACCTTTCCTCTCTGAAATATATATATATTTAAAGAGCCTTCCTCTTTTAAACCAACGGTACCTCTGAGAGGTTCCAGGCTACCGAAAATACAAGTTTTCATTGAGGCTACCAGGCACTCATCCCTCCATGAAGGGCCAGTAAGGCTGATTTGCTTCTCCCCAATGCCTGCTTGAGACCAGCTGCACGGAGCAAATACAAGTTTTCATTGAAGCCAAGTTACGGGGTCTCTGAGGCTGGGAACTGCCCACCCTGCACACCCTCTTCTCACTACTTGAGCTTAGGTCAGTGATGGCGAACCTATGACACGCGTGTCAGCACTGACACGCGTAGCCATTTCTGATGACACGCGGCCGCATGCCAAGGATGAAACATTTGCTGCTCCTGAGGATGAAACATTTGCAACTAGAGTCTTGGAGTTAGTTTTTCCTCAAAGTGAGACACTACCCGAGTTATGCTCAGTTTTTTGGCGAAGTTTGACACACCAAGCTCAAAAGGTTGTCCATCACTGGCTTAGGTGGAGCAGATTAAGGATAGATTCAACTCCTGGACCCTGAGAGGGACAGAAAAGGAGGGAGGGGTCACCCTATGTCTGTGCATTCCAGAGGGCTTGGTCGGCTGGGCTGTCATCCCCTGGGGAGGCCACTGCACGCTGGGCTGGGCTTGTTCTCCATGTCACTCAGTCCCCACAACAGGTTGCTGAGCGGGCACTGTGTGCAGGCCCATTCTACAGCAGGGCACACTCCTTCCCTCCTCCCTTTCCCTCACCCTCACTGGCTGCTCCCAGGGACCCACAAATGCATTAGCGATTTGAGTTAGGCAGGTGTCTGAAGGCCAGCCTGAAAGACGGACCTGGTTGAGGGTCGACCTATGAACCAGGAAGTCACGGTTCGATTCCCAGTCAGGGTACATGCCCCGGTTGTGGGCTCCATCCCGTGTGAGGCATGCAGGAGGCAGCCATTCAATGATTGTCTCTCATCACTGATGTTTCTATCTCTCTCTCCCTCTCTGAAATCATTAATATATATATAAAACTGACCCAGGGCTTGGGGCCCCTGAGCCATTAGCAAACCCAGGGCACCCATGTGCAGCTCCCAGCCCCACCTCCCTCCTGTGGCTCAGATGGTGCAGGAGTGAGTCAGCCTCTGAGGTGTGGTTCGGGGTCTCAATCTCTGCTTCTTCCAGTGAGAAGCAGGAGGGCGTGGCAGATCCCTCACAGGCTGGTGTGAGGGCACTGAAGGACGGGTCCTACTGTCAAGACTGGCTGGAGCGGGGCCAGGGGCTGGGGCAGGACACCAGGGCAGGCTCTGACTTGGCTCCTTAGAGGGCTGGCTAGGAGCTTCAGCCTTGGAAAAAGTGGGGGGGTGGGGGCGTTGGGAGGGGGCAGAGAAAGGAGGATGCTTTCTGATGACAAAAACATCCAATGGGCTTGAGGGACTCAAGGAGAGAAGAGAACCAGTTGCCTGCTGAGCACAGATTAGAGAGCCCTGCCCTGAGGGAGTGAGGTCCCAGTCACACCCCTGATTGGCTGACTGTCATGTGGGTCTGCAGAGGCTGTGGGGGGAACTGAGCTCCATCACTGAATCCCAAACCGCCCTAGCCTGACACCTGGCCCCTCTGAATGTGTCCCCAGGCATCTCTCACCTGCCCCTCCTGTGACCACAGAGGGAGGAGCCCTGGGACCTTGACATGCCCACCCCACCCCCAAACTTCTGCCTCCTAGAAATCGCCAGGCAAGGTCACATGCCCTTCAGGTCCCTCTGGAGAGCCTGCCACACCAACTTCACGCTGAGCCACACTTTCCATGGCCCCTGGGAACTTCAGGGGGAGATTTAGGGATCTAGGCGAGACTACACCCCCTGGAGGCCCACGAAGACCTCAGACTCCCCAGGGAAAACATCTCTGCCTTCTCTCTCCAGTCTGTCCTGCACCCAGCTGGAAACCATGGAGGTCCTGTGTCTCCATTCTCGCAGCCTCCACCCATCCAGCTGGTCACTGAGTCCCCTCAACACCCTCTCTGAAATGACCCACAGTTCTCACCTCCCCCACCACAGCTGGCCCAGCATCTGACCTCAGGTGCCTGCCCTCCTAGTCCTTCTCTGAATGGCTGCCAGGGTGTCCTTCTATCTAAAACACATTCAACCCCCACTTACCCTGGAGTGGACACCAAACCCCTTAGCCTGGCACCAGCGGTGAGTCAGTTTCTCCTTCCTTCCGGCCTTGGATCCTGCCAATCGGTCTCCTCTAGCCCCTCCAGCCACAATGGTCCATTTTTCTAGGCCATACATGTTCACACGTCCAGGCTTTTGCTCTGCCCGTCCCTCTGCCTAGAAGGCTGCCTTCCAGGTACTGCGCTGGGGTGCTCCCAGACTGCTAGGCCACTTGGACTCTGACACTATTGCTGGCTCCCGCTTGGGTGCTTGAACTGGTCCCCTGCACATCTGTCCTGCCACTCAAAGGCCTTATTTACGAGTTGATGTCACCTTTCCTGCTCCGACACCCCTGCCCCTGGGCCTTTGCACAGCAGTTCTCTAGCCCAGCAGCCCCTTCTTGCTCCCTTTCCACCATGTCCTTTACCCTCCCAAAGTCCCCTCCCTCAGAAAACTCGCCCTGATGCAATGGTGATAAGAGCAGGGCCTTTGGAGTATTTTCTTACTGTAGGAATTATTATAATAAGTAATTTTTGAAGATGATTTACTTGTTCATTGAGGCGCTTTTTCATCAAGGCACTGAGGCAAATTTGCAGATGAACCCTGTGCTTTGCCCTGGCTGGAGCCAACCCCTCCCTGGGGCTTCCCACCACATGTGGAGGCAGTGACCGCTATGCACAAGGCTCCCAGGGCCTTGAGTGGATCAAGCCAAGAAGGCCCCAGGTAGAGAAGGCACCACAGCTACCCGGGGCTGTGTAAGGCCTCCCAGTGCCTGTCTCCGAGCCCCCGGGGACTCGGCCCTGCATGGGTGTGGGGGGGCCTGAGCTCAGGGCTATTTACCAGTCTTCAGCCATATGCTCCCTTTTCAGTCTGGTAAATATGCTGTCTGTTCTCAAAAATACTTTTTTTTCAATGCATAAGATAAAAATACAACGGGAAAAAATATATAGCTTTTATGGTGAGAGATGTTAGCTAGATTTCTTGTGGTGATCATTTTGCAAATATATAAATATTAAATCATTATGTTGTACACTTGAAACCAATATGTCAATTATGCCTCAATAAAAAAAAATAATACACAGGACTACTTTGTCAATTATACCTCAGTAAAGCTGGGGGAAGAAATTTAAAAATACATGGGGCCACAGAGGGAATTAATAGCATTGAAACACAATTCTATCCATGGACTCATCAGGGGTCATGGACCACATGTCTCAGCCCAAGAGACTAGAGTCCCATCCCCCCACCCACCAAGCCAGGTTTAGGATCCAAGGTTGAATCGAATCCATTTAGATGGCATGTGACCTCCAAAACACATACGCTTTAAAGTCTAGGTGATCCTATGTTCCTGGGCCCCACTATGCTCCCCTCCCAGTGCCTAGAGGTCTGTGGGACACCCCTGCAGGGCCGGGCTGAGCAGAGGGAAGGAAGCAGGCCCAGGCAGCCCACCCAGGCTTCCCCCGTGGTGCCTCTGTCCCCTCCCCCACCCTCCCCAGCCCTGGGGTGCTGAGCTGAGTAACTCCAGCTATGCAGCCTGGCCGGTCTACCGGGGTGTGAGTGGGCAGGGTTGTCCTCAGGGGGGTGGCCCCCCACACCTGCAGGGCCACAGGAACAGAGAGAGACTGAGAACTTGGGGGGAGGGTGCTAGGCAAAGTCTGAACAACCACAGCAACCCTTTCCTTCTGCTGCTGTACACATCCCCACACACACACGCCAAGCACTGCGCTAAGTGCTCGGCACACATTAGTTCATTTAATCCTCACAACAGCCCTGGCAGCAGGTGCAACTATTACTCCCATGTTACAAACCAGGAAACTGATCAGGGCGTCAGGGCAGCCAGCTGCACCCAGACCACGGCTAGGGGAATGGGTGGTGTTTACTGGGAAGGAGAGGCTCCTGACGATCGAACACCTGAATGACTGTAGGGTTGCAGATTTGCAGCTCGTTGCAGCCCACTGTTCCTCCCCCTCCTCGAGTGAGGTGAACCCTTCATGAAAGATGTTTGACCCTAGCCAGTTTGGCTCAGTGGATAGAGCTTCGGCCTGTGGACTGAAGGGTCCCTGGTTTGATTCCAGTCAAGGGCACATGCCCAGGTTGTGGTTGCGGGCTCAATCCCCAATAGGGGGTGTGCAGGAGGCAGCCAATCAGTGATTCTCTCTCATCATTGATGTTTCCATCTCTCTCTCTCTCTCTCTTTCTCTACCTTCCTCTCTGAAATCAAAATACATTTTTTTAAAAGATGTTTGGCTTAACGTTAGCTGTCTGACAACATGTGGATGGTCGCTGGACATGAGTGTCCGGTCAGAACAGGCATTCGGCAGAAGCAGCTAGCTCTCCTGGGAGGGGCTCTCTGGGGAGGGCTCTTCCCCTCCTCTCTGCCGTGTTTCCGGGACATCCCCACTTGCATGTCTAACAGGCACTGTAAACCCAAGCCCCACACTGAACTGACCGCCTCCCAGTCCTCCAGCTGCCCTCCCCAACCCAAGGAGGCAGGCAGCTCGGCCCTAAAACTTGAGCCTGAAGAAGACTACAAGGTGAAAGATGGCAACATAGGCATGGCCTCCCACACAGGACTCCGTCTGTCTAGAAAAGGATCCCCTTTCTAGAGAAGTGAGGGTCTGGCCGCTAATGAATGCTGACTCTCTGAGGAGCTGAGTGAAGGGGTGATTTCCCCTGGTGGCCGGAGTTCCCAGGGAAACCAGAGGCAGACTGGGTAGGGGCGGGGCAGGACCACGTGAAGGGGACAGGGTGCTCTTTTTTCAGGAGAACCTGAATCTCACCAGTTTTCCTTTCCCCACTGGGCTTGGGAAAAAAGAACAAACACCCCGGACTCGTGAGGATCCAAGGGCCAAATAGGCCAGACAGCAGCAACTAGACTCTCCCAGCTCCCCACTAATTCACTGAATTAGGGTCTCTGTCGCCTATGAACAGCCTACCCCTGGGGAAACTCAGTCTCTGAAACTCCACTGGTGATGCCACGCCCTGCTGTTAAGTACTGGTCTCTTCCCTGCGTCTCTCCTCTCCAAGTCATCCTGTGCCCAATTCCACAGCTCTGAGCAGGTCACCCCCAGCTCACACACCTTCAGAGGCTCCCTTCTACACAGGGAGTACACCGAGAGTGGCCCGAAAGCACAGCCTGTCCCTTTGCCTCTTCGCGGTCCCCAGCTGCCTTGTAAGCTCCTTGAAGGTGGGACCACATCCAAAAAGAATGGTGGTTGGATGAATGGTTGCCTGGATAAAATACCCGGGGCCTGGCACAGGGCCCTGCTGAGTGTGCAGGGAGTGTGGTCATGAGCTACACTAGGTGTCTGTGACAAAGCCATCAATGCCAGGGCTAGGGATGGGCTCTGATCCTCCCTGGCCACAGGAGAAACGGAGGGTTGTCACAGGAGACCTGAGGCGTGAAGGCCCAGCTCATGGCCTGGTACACAGGTGCCCAGGAATCCCCAACCCAAGCTGGGAGCTCTTCGGAGCCTGGCTGAGGTACACCCAGCACCCTGCACAGTGCCGGACACCGCAGGTGCTCAATATAGGTTTGTCAGAGCAAAATGCAGCCTCTTTGTCACATCTTCTTATCAATCCCTGATTAATCCCAGCTCCAGACTCCTGACTCATTTGATCCTCACAATAATGCTTATGAGGTATGCGCGGTTCTAGGTCCCATTTCACAGATGACATACAGAATATTTAATAAGTGCTGCATAAGTGTTAGCTATGATTTATCAAGACATTTATGAAATGCTTGGAGAAGCTAGATTTCCCTGCCACTCATCCTGGTTCCTGGGGACCAATGGATCCTAAGACAAAGTAAGCCCTGGACATGGTCTCTCCAGGTGCCACACTCAGAGCTGAGATGACGAACCCACATCCTGGCCTGGGCAGTGGGAACCTTTCCCATTCAAAGCCTGGCCTGTCACCTTGATCCACTACCCCTGGCCCCTTAGCTCATCCTGTTCACCTGCCAGTAATAAGGCCATGGAACAGTGCTGCCTGTGAAGGAAGGAGTGCCGGGCTGCAGGCTAACTCTGCCCTCAGCACTTCCGAAGGAGGTGGACTAGGTGTAGGGTCCCATGGGCTCCGGAGGTGGGGGTGGGGTGGTGGGGGTGGGGGTCCAAGAACCTCTAAAGCAGAATGCAAAGTCTGGTGTCAACTGATGCAAGTGCACTTTTCTGGGGACAACTTTTGCTGGTTCCTTGAGGGGGTCTGTAAATACAAAAAGTTATGGACCCCCAGACTGGGTAATCTTGAAGGCCTCTTCTATGCCTAGTATTCTTGGGCTACATGCATTTCAACATAAACTACTCCCCAACCTTCAGGGCTCACTCAGCTACTGCCCCAGGACACTCTCAAATGTCTGGCTTCTCTGACCGCAGCACAAGCCTTGGATGCACTTGCAGGGTCCCTCCTGTCTTGCTCTTCCTCACTAGCCTGCCAGCTCCCAACAGACAGCAGGGCCAGCCCAGGGCGGAAGACACCATATACCCCATGGCCGGCCTAAGTGGGCTCGCCTCTGTCAACTGGAAGGCAGGAGCTGTTGCAGACCACAGGTGCACCTGGACCTTGGGTCCACCTCCCCCTGCTGCAGCCCCGAATCCTCACTGAGCTGTGCTCCTGTGGGGAACCTGGTTCTCGTTACATGGGGTAAAGGAGTCATTAACTGCCGGCCAAGTCGAGAAGAAGCAAAGTTCTAGAAGGCACAGGGCGGGTGAGGGAGACCAGCCTGTCTCCTGGCCTCCCGGGCTGACCAGTGGTGGGGGAGGGGGAGGCAGGGAGACTGGGCTCCTAAGGGTCCAGCAACTGCAGCAGTAGGAGCTGGGGTGGAGAGTGGGGGCAGTCTTGGCCCAGATAATAAGCAATTGTTAATGTGATCCATATGGATCCTGACTGGCCTCTCTGTTTAACAGGATGATAATGGCAGGGAAAGAATGCTGGTCTGTGGGGAAGGAAGGGGCAAAGTCCTCCCCGACTTGGGGGGAGGGGGAGAGTCAGCAATGAGGGGAAGAGAAGACCCACCCAGGGGTCTCCACCCACCCAGGAGCACAGAACCACTTGCCTGAAAAGGTCCAGATTCTATGCTTTGCAGGTTGTCCTTAGGAAAGCCCTTTAAATTCAGCCAACACATATTTATGGGGTGCCCATAAGGTGCTGAGCCCCCGAGCCGGGCCCACGGGGGCAGGGTGCAAGGACGTATGTGCTCCACTTCTATCCTCCAGGAGGCAAGGCCACAGGCTGAAGGGAGGCACAGGTGCAGGGCCAGGAGAACACGGAGGGAGGAGCAAGAGCTGGGGGCTCTGGGGGAAGCTACAGGGGGGAAGTGTGGCACCCGAGTTGGGCCTTGAAGAATGAGGAGGTGGTGGAAAGACAGGGACAATGGGGAAGGCATTTGGCTGAGGGAACAGCAAGAGCAAAGGCAGAGAGGCGTGAAATTGCGTGGAGAGCTGAGACCTCAGCAATAAAGCTGCAGCCCAGGTGGGGGAGGGGAGGGGATTCTGCTCCATAAAACGCGGTGGCCAGGACTGGGAGCAAAGCAAATAAGGGCTCCGGGAACCACACACTGGGCGCGGGCGCCTCTCCCCGTCCCTGAACGGGCCTTGTCCGTTCCCGGGACCCTTGGCCCAGCCCACCCTTATACCACGGCCAGAAAACCCCGTGGGGCCTCAGAGGCCGTCCCGTGTCTCTCAGCCCCGCTTCTTCTCCTCGGAAGATGGGGTCCTCCTGAGGATGGGGGTCTGTGGGCCTCTCGGGGGCAGCTCCCCTGCCTCACGGAGCTAACTTCCCTTTGGCCCGAGTGGGCTTCCCCCGAAGACATTACAGCGAGGGCGCAGGGGTCCCTGCCGGCGAGGGTGGCTGCTGCGGGCACCAATGGGATCAAGTGGAAATAAACGAAATGGTGTTAACTATGAGAAACGGGATTTACGAGGCCTGTCACCCGATCCGGCACCGCGGGGCCAGCAAGCCCCGCCCCCTTCTCGCCCACCCGTGGACGCCGGGCCCGCCCCTGCCCCGCAGCTCGGGGTACCCGTGTGGCTGCTGGGGTTCCGCAGAGCCGCAGCGCCCGGTGAGCGCGCCCGTCCTCTGGGGCTCGGGCACAGGGAGGGTGGCGTTCGGGGAACCCCGGCCCCGCCGCGCCCAGACGGAGGCACAGGGGTGTCGGGCCCTGGGCATGGCCAGAGTCCCTCTGACCCCAGCACCGCCCGGCCCACTCTAAAGGGTCCACGAGGAAGGCTCCGGGCCGAGCACTGAGAAGGTCTGCCGCCGCAGAAGCCCCGGATGGAACTGGACCCGGGGCCCGGGGCCTCGCGGCAGGGCCGGGGTCCGGAGAGCGCGCCGCCGCCGCCGCCGCGCGGACGGCAACACAAACATTCTCCGTCCTCTATTCTCCTCCAAATTAGGTCTCCATGGCGACCAGGCCAGGCAGCCTGACAGCCCCACGGCCTAATCCTGATTTAGTGACCGTCCCTTTAGCAGCCCACCCACCCCTGCGCTCCGGGCTGCCGCGGGGCCCGGCTCCGGCCGCTCCCGCTCCCGGCGCACACCCCCGCCCAGGCCGCCCGCCCAGGAAGGGCGCCCGGAGGGAGGGCCGGGCAAGGGGGCCTGCATCGGCCGAGCACCTACTGTGTGCCCAGCCCTCGGCGCGGGGCCCTCCGGAGAGCGGGCTCCCCGCAGGGGAATCCGTGCGGACCGAGTGCGCTGGTGGCGAGGGGAAGTTTCGGGGGCTCCGTCTGGAGCTGGGGGCTGGGTGGGTCTCCCTGGTGGACTGCGGCCCAGGGGTGCAGGCAGAGCAGCTTCCTGCAGCACCCTGACTCTGAGGGGTCTGTGCTCTCCGGGCCAGGGGAGGAGAAAGCAAGGGCCCGGCATTAGGGGCGCGGGGCCCCCAGGGGCCTCCGTCTCCTGTCACTGCCCGTCACGGTGCGGGGAACCGCCGGGCCAGGAACCCACCCCCCCCCCCCCCCCCCCCCCCTCTCTCTCTCTCTCTCTCTCTCTCTCTCTCTCTCTCACACACACACACACACACACACACACACACACACACACACACACGGGCCGCTGGACAAAGACCTGACGGAGTGGGAGGGGCCTGCGGGCCGGCCCTCGGCTCCGGACACAGGATCCTTCTGGGACCCGAACCCGCAAACCCCGGCTCCCCACCCCCAATCCCGCAAGCTCCCCCCAGAGACGGCAGCTCGCTACTGCCGCCGCCTCCGCACCCGGGGGGCGGCGAAGAGGGCGCCCGTCGGCGGCGGCGAGATCCGCTCCCCTGCCGGCGCCCTCCCCCGGGGAGTGACCCCCGGCTCCCACGCACCCGCCCGGGTCTCTCGCGGGTCTTGCCCTTCGACCCCCGCCTCGTTGAACCCCGCGACCTGCGGCCCCCGCCCTCTCCGACCCTCCTCGCCCCGCCGCGCGCCCGCGGACAAAGCTCCGGACACCCGGCCCGAGCGGTCACCACCCCTGACCCCGCCGGCCGCGCGCTCCCGCGCCTGCCCGGCCCGGCCCGGCCCCGTACCTCGGCATCCCGGCCGGTCCTAGGTGAGTGTGCGCGGCCTCGGGGGGCGTCCGGCCCCAGGACCGGGGCGCGGGCCGGGGGCGACAGGCCGGGGCTGGAGGGCAGCGGCGCTCACCATCCTGGAGCCGCTACTGCTGCGGCCGCCGCGGCCGGGAGCGGGACTGGGCAGTGGGGGTGGCCGGACGAGGGGCCGCCCCGGCTCCCCCCGCAGGCAGGACCCCCACCCACCCCCGCCTCCCCTCGCCCGCCCCAGCGCCCTCCCTCGCAGCCTCTGCCGCCCTCCCCTTCCCCGCTCCTCCCCCCCTGGTGCCCCTCCCTTCCCCAGCTCCCGCCCCTCTCGGGCCCTCTCCACCCCGCTCCGGCCGCCCCGCCCCCACGCCCCGGGCTCGGCGGCTCCTCCTCCCCCTGCCGGCCGGGCCCGCCCCCCCCGCCCCGCCCCTCCCCTCCGCGGGCTCTGAAATAAATTAGCCGCTCCGGGGGGAAGGGGCGGGTGACCCTTCCGTGCCAAGTGTCCTTGGGCCCGCTCAGCCCGCCCCCTCGGCCGGGCCGTCGGGGCGGGAAGTTGGGGTGCGGGTGGAGCCGGGCCGGCCGGTCGGGTCGGGGAGCGGTCCGCCGAGGGGGAGGCCGGGATTGGGCAGCTGCCCGCGAGCGAGTCCGCTGGGTGTGAGCGGCTTCCTGGGTCGAAGGGCAAAGGGGAAGGCAGCCGGCCCGCCCGCCCTGTCCGCCGGCTCCCCAGACCCGCTCTGCCCTCCGCCGGCGCCCCTGGGCCGGCCAGAGCCGTGTTGACTCACGTTTCCATCCCGCCCCCAGGTGAGCTGAGCACCTACTGGGGCCGGACGTGGCCGCGCCAGCCCGGGATGCACAGGCTGGACACACACCGCCGGGCTAGCCGGTGGGTGCGGGGCTGAGTGCGAGCCCTGGACGTGGGCAGCCGAGGGTGGGGTGTGAGATACAAACGTGCTTCCCCAAGAAGGGCTTCCCCATGAAGGCCACATCCTCACTGGGCCAGGCAGGCTGAATGGAGGGTGGACACGCACAGTGTCCAAAGGTGTTCGTGAAACGTCTCTGTGCCGGCCTTGGGCTGGGTGCTGGGGACATGGGACAGGGTCCCAAGGCACCGCCCAGTCCAAGGACAGACAGAATTCTATCAGACACACAGGCCCGAGGCTTCGGCTGCAGAAGTGATCCGGCCGGGAAAGGACGCCTGCAGGGTGAGGGCCATAGCAGAACCCGTTTTGCCCCAGGAGGTGAGACGGGGCTGGGCTTAGGTTGGAGGGTCCAGAGAGAGTTCCTGGAGGAGATGTTGAGCACCCGGAGGGTCCCAAGGCAGTGTTTGAGGGTCCTCTCTTCTGAGGGTTTGTTTTTTTCCCCCTTTGCGTGCAGTTCAGTCTAAGTACCAGCAGGACAAGGTTGCCCCTGCGCCCCTCACCACCAGCCTGCAGGGTACTGCTCTGTCCTGTGTGTTGTGAAGAATTCTAAACATTTCTAGTGACGGTTCCTCTTGGAGTTCTGGGTTCTGACCTCTCAGGGGAACCCCCCCACACACACTCCACCCCCCATAGGTGCCACTCGGGGAAAGAGAAGGGGGAGGCCCTCAATAGCTCCCATGTTTTTCCCAGAACAACCATGGAAACAAGACCAGCACCCAATTAGGTTTTAAAACTCACCAAGATCAGGATCTCCACCTCCAGAATCCTCTCTTCCTCTCCACTCCACACCCCTGGGACCACTCCCCGGCACAGGGAAGGTATATGTCAAGGCTCTCAATGTGAGGGCAGCCCCTGGCTTCAGAATTAGAAAGGTAGGAGGAAGTGGGGTATAGCCACCGCCCTGGAAGAGCTGAACTCCTTGCTGCAGGGACAATCCCACAGATAACAGAGGCAGAAGGACCTCGTTTAGTATTTCTTACTGATGGAGCATCCGAGGGCCAGAGAGGAGTGGCATGCTTCGGGTCACACAGCAAAGCTGGATCTAGAATCCACTGTGCTCTCTCCACCCCGCCTGCCAGGCTCCCCAAGGGTCAGAGGCAAGAGAGACCAATGTCCACATGAGCTGAGTGACCTCAACCACCAAGACCAGCACCAGGTCAAACCCGGCATGGCCAGGGCATTGTGGCTGGGTGTCCCTGGGGCCAGAGCCGGGGTGGATGACGGGCGTTAGGATGGAGGAAAGAATTGAGAGGGTGCTCCCCTATAGCAGGGGTCTAGTTCTGCATCCCCCTTCCAGTCCTGGTAGGAAGGACAAGGTTAGACCCCAGGAAGGCCTTCCCAGTGAGAGAGGAGGATGGGCCAGCTTGCTGAGGAGGCCTTGGCTGGACTCCAAGGTTGGGGATCTTGGAGGTGCAGAATTGTTTCTGATGGGTAAACTGGCATGAGGCACATTCGCAGGTGGGGGTGAGGCTGGTCTCTTCACCCTTCAGCTCCCCAATCCTGCACCAGTACTCAGGCAATGAAGTGTGACCCCCCTCTGCGAGCTCATTAAAGTCCTGTTAATACATCATCCAGCCTCCTGGGCTGACAATGAATCCTGGCAAATGGCCCTTCATCATGTCTCTTCTCTCCCTCTGCCTTCATGTGTGGGGCCTGGGGGGGGGGGGGGTCTGTTCTCTGAGGACGGCCTGCTGACCCTCTGACTGTCCCCAGCCAATGGATCTGTGCCTGGAGAGCCCCCTGCTGAGAACACGATGGTCAGGGCATCTGGTGTTCACCCCCCAGCAGGTCAAGTGCCCAGCGGTGAATTGGATAATAGTGGTATTGGTGGCAGTAATGTGTGGCTTCGGCGGAGGGCCCTTCATTCTTTTCTAGCCCTTGTGCTTTTCTAGCCCTTTTCGCATCCTACCCTCCACCTCGCTCCTAGTGCTGGGCTTGGGTAGGGGCCCGTGAATATGTGCAGGGGTGTACGGGGTGTGCGGGTGCATGATCTTCCTGATCCAGGGACTTGCAACAGGGCCCTTCTGAAAACTTCAAGAAAAATAACCCAGCTGGCCCAGAGAGAATCAGCATTCAGTGGTCTGAACACGAGAGAGGAGAGTTAGAGGGAAGATGTGTGAAGCCAGAGAAGGAGCGGGGAGGAGCAGATAGGGTGAGGAGGAAGGAAAGACAAGGGCCCTGGGGAAGGATGGGGTGGGGGGAGGAAGGGAGAAAGAAGTGGAGGAGAGGAAGAGGAAAGGGCGGGGAGACCTCTCTTTGTGGGCCTCGGCACGAGCCGCTCAGGAGTCATTGAGAAGCAGGAAAGGAAGGAAATGTGTCCTGGCTTAGGGATGGGGTGCATGCCCAGTGGGCACCACACCCTGTGGGCTGCTACTGTTCCCCACTGTCACTGGGCTCAGCCTGCTCCCCTACAAATGGAAGCCCTAGCCCTCCTCTTCCGGCTGCTTGGCCTCCCAGTGCCCAGTGCCTCCCCAGCCCTGTCCAACCGCTCACACCCTTACCGTTTGTGCTTATTCCAGCTTTGCCTCCTCAGTGAGCTAGGCCTGTGTCTGGGTCCCACCCCCACCCCACAGCCAGCCTAGGGGCTCTTCGTGGAGTTAGAAAAAGTGTCCTTTCCTCTGGTCAGATACAGCTCTGTGCCAGACCACGCAAGGCTTGTGGGGAGGAGCTGGGACTCGCCATCAGTCCCGTCCTCTCCCCTTAGGAGCCCAACACTTGGGGACCCTGGGACCCACTTCCCAAAATCTTCACCCTGCACCTGGCTCTGCCATTTGGCCTGTGAGCAGAAGCACCCCCACCCTGCCACACAGCCCTTAGGCCAGCAGGCCACACGGCACTGTCATCTCACCCTGTGCCTTTATCACAGTCCCACAGCACCTCTTACCAAGCACCCACACCATTTTAATACATCAGGGTCTCTCCCTGGAGTCTCACTCTCCCCTCTTCTGCCTGGGGAGCTATCCCTCACCCCCAGCAGAACCGGTAGTTCCTCCCCAGAGCTCTCTTAATCCCCTTTTTCTAGGTCCCAGGTGTTGAGCCCAATACCCTGCCTCCTGGAGGAATCCTTCCCTTCCTGTACCTCCTCCAAAGGGGAAGACTCCACCCAAGCCTGCCTGGCTCACGCTCCTACACGCCAGCTCCTCTGGAACCCACTGGGCTTCTCCCTTCCCTAGAGCTCACAGACCCCGGGCAGAACAGGGAGCTGGAGACCCAAGTGGTCCAGAGGTCTCCCCACCCCCACTCTGCCCTCGCTGGGGCTCGCCTGACAGGAGACTCCCAGCACATCTGGTTGTACTTAAATCACCCAGTGGCCAGCTGCCCGGGCATGTTCCCCGCTTTCCTCCCCTCGGCCCTGGCTTCCTCCCCTTCCTAAACTAGTCTTCCAGGCCTCTCCTCCAGGATGACTTCCCTGATTGGCCAGCCTCAGTGTCCACAGCCCACCCTTGAACCTGATCCTCTCTGGGTCTGGGGTTTGGGCGGGCCTGTGCTCAGCATGGCTCAGTGTGCAGAACCCCATCCTTTCCAAGCTTTGGTCCTGGACAGAAATCCTCCCCCAGGCAGGACGGGGAGCCGACCAAGGACTTCTCCTCTGTGCCCTTGGCCCCAGGGTGGCTGCCTCCGGTTCCTGGCGTGGGTGGTGAAAACGGGGAGTGTTCCTGCCTTTTTAAAGCTTTGGTTCAGATCCCATGACAACTCTTGCTGTCAGCCTTTTCCAAAGGCTTTGCTAATATTGAAGAACAAAAGGGAAACAAATACAGAGAACACAGTAAGTATAAAAAGACCCTCTACAAAGACAAGGTTTGTGGATCTAATGTAACCTGCCTCACCAGGGCTCCAGGTTTGAATTGTCATTCATTCATTCGTTCATTCATTCATTCATTCATTCAATAGTATGTACTGGCACCTAAGAGTACTAAGTTCTAGGAGTAGAGACTTACATCAGAGTAAGGTCTTTGAATAAGACCTCAGTGCTTCCTAGAGAAACTCATGGTCAGTGGAGGAGAGCGACGGGTGGACAAAGAAATGTAAGATGCTGTAATGGACATGAGTGGGGAGGCACTGGAGTGCAGTGGCTGGAGATCAGAGACCCTCAGGTACTTTTGTTACACAAGGAAAACACCTTTTTACAAAAATTAGAAAATATAGGTAAGCACAAAACAAAACAATCCAACACCCTAATCCCATCACCCAGAGATAACCACTGTTAAGACTTTGGAACAGGCCAGACATTTTCCAGATATTGATATATAAAAAGAGAGATCTCCACACTATTTTGTGATCTGTAGACAAATATTTTGAATATATTTTTTCTGTCTATAAATACATTTATACCACATAATTTTTTTTATTGGTTTTAGAGAGCGAGGAAGGGAAAGAGAGAGAAACATCAATTTATTGTTCCACTTACTTATGCATTCATTGGTTGCTTCTAGTATGTGCCCTGATAGGGGAATCAAACCTGCAACCTTGGTGTACCCGGGACAATGCTCTAACCAACTGAGCTACCTGGCCAGGCATATACCAGGTAATTTTCCGACAGCTTAATATTTGACAGCTTAATCCTATGGACATGCAAGAATTAGTTTGTTTCCTTTGTTGTTGAGTTTATTTTCCAAAAATAGAAGCTTAATGAACAGACTTGTAACGTCCACCTTGTTGCATGTGTCTTATTAGGATAAATTCCTAGTAATGAGAATACATACTTTTAGCATTGTGAAACCACTAGCCCAGGCTTCTGGACGCTGCTCTCACATCTCCTCCAGGCAGCCCTCCCAGACTGGCCTTCCAAGGCCCAGGGCATCGGCCAAGGCCCATCCCTTTGCCAGTAGCTCCATCACTTAGTGACCTGGCCTGGAAACCCTGGAAAATGCTCAGAAGGCCTGGCTGGTGACGGCCGGGAGGGGCCTGAGTGGAGAGCACAAAGCCAGCTTGTCTGGGGCTTGGAAAGAGGCCCCGCCCCCGGGGCTGCCGGCGGAGCATTCCTCCCAGGACAATGGCCGCCTCGGAATCCCGAGAATGAAGGAGGCTGGGTGGCTTCCCCAGCCCCTTCTGCCCTCACCGAGTTGTACCCGTTCCGAAATGGAAAGAAGGGGCACTTGCATTGGGGGCGGGGTGGGAGGGGCAGGGCACCCAAGTCTACTGCCCCCTCCTTCTAGCAACGCTAATCCACAGCAGCAGGAGCTCTGCCCAGGCTCCCTTTCTTTGTGGGTCTTGGGCGAGTCCTTCTCTCTCTGTAGGCCCCTGTCTCCTCAACTGTAAAGTCAGGGGCTTGGATTCGTGGTTGCTAAATTCCCCACAGATCTAACATGCCCCAGTGTAGTGGCTAACACACACACACACACACACACACACACACACACACACACACACACGCTTTGGAGCCAGATTGCCTGAGTTCAAGTCCTGATCTGCCCTCTTTCCAGTGAATTTAACACGGGACCTGAGCTTCCCCATCTGTAAAGTGGGTTGATGATAGATGCTCTTTCTCTCCCTCAGGGAGCATCCTGAGGAAGGTTGAAAAGATGCTCATGGGACATCTGTCTGACTCAGCAAAGTCTATGAATGATATTCAGCAACACTCCTGTGTCAGGTCACATGTCTTCATTTTGGTTTGGGAAATGCAGGCGTTTCTAATACAGCCAGCGATGGGTGACACAGGATTCCAGGCTCCTAATAACCCATTGGAGGATTAGGACTAGCCCACTTACACAGTGAACGGTGTGGATTTCCTATCAATGTTTTTTAGCTGTTTGCCACAAACCTACTCCCACGCTCCTTCATATGCTTGTTCTCGCCTTCTCCTCACTCACCTCCGCCTCGACCCTACTTCTGTGCTCCCCCAGATTAAAGCCCTCTGCTGTAAGTACCAGAAAACTCTCCCCGCAATGGCTTGTCCAATAAGGAAAATACACGATCATATTTTATCCAACTGATTTGCCGCTGATGTTAAGAAGCACTGTTACTTCCTGTACCGCTGGAAAGAAAAAAGCACTGCCAATTAAACTGACACAAGGACTTCTTATCACTTAGAGCTTTTATTTGTTAAAAAAGCTCTTCTAGACCTATATGGGGATATATTTTTAACATATATCATTACTCTTGTGTATGTGTAATAAGGAAAACCCGGGCGAAATAATGGGTTAGGGCTTTCTTTCAACTTCATTGAATTCAGAGTCTGATTCTTGGAATCACTGTTCAACTCCGAGCTGTCAGTGTCTGTTTTTCGGCATAGACACGCCATCTGGGCCATCACGAGTATTGGTGCTATAGCATTTCTTAAAAGACTGTTCAACTGAATTAGTTATCTATTACTGTGAAAAAACTTATCCCAAATTTTAGAAGCTTAAAGCAACAAACACTTATTACCTTATAGTTTCTATGGGTCAGGGACCAGGAGGTGGTTTAGCTGGGTGGTTCTGGCTCAAAGTCTCTTATGAGCTGGCACTCAAACTGTCAGGGGGAGGGGTTGGGAGGGGGCACTCACGGAGGGCTCACTCACAGGCTGTTGGCAGAGTCAGCTCCTGGCTGGCTATTGGCTGGTACCTCAGTTCTTCACCCCCTGGGCCTCTCCACAGGTGGCCTGACTGCCTTCCCGACAGGGCAGCTGGCCTTCCCCACAGCAAATGACCCAAGAGAGAGCACAAGCTGGCATTCCAGACAGAGGCCACAGTCTTTTTAAAATCTAATATTGAAAGTGACATATCATGATTTCTGCTCTACCCCACTGGTCACAAAAACACCAACCCAGAACAAAGTGGGGAGGGGCTACATAAAGGCGTGACTAGCAGGAGTGAGGACCCTGGGGGGCTATTCTGCAGACTGCCTACCACATCCTTCTAAGCCACTGACATCCATTCCGGAAGTGCTGGCGCTGGTAGATGACCAGGCGTCGGTCAGGACTCCAAGAATTCTTACGTGGAGTGAGGACTGGAACATCACAGGGTTGTAGTTGTCCTGTCACGACCGCAGGAAGGTCACTCCGTTTGCACATGTGCAGGAAGGACAACTGCTGGGTGACTGACAGCAGACTGCGATGCTGCTGATGATAAGATGAAGGGTGATTTCAGAAATGTCCAAATGTGACCAGCTGTGCACTTTAGAGAATGAGAAATGGTAGCCTCAGAGTTGATTAACTCAAAGACTCGACACCTTCTTCAGGTCCCTCCCGTCTTTGAATCTCACCCCCTCAGCACATCTGCTGTGCCCCTGGATGGTTTCCTCAAGTCACAAAGTGGCCGATGCCGTTCAATCATCCCACGTGGTCCCGACTGTTACTCTCAGGGGCCTCCTTTTAAAAGCGAGGAAATCTCTCCCAGAGACATCCAAAAGGTTTCCCCTCTTGTCTCATTGACCAGGAATTGTTACCGCCTGTGTTCATCAGGATGAGGTTCAATTGAATATGTTAGCAAAACTCAGAATGATTTAAACAAGACTGAAATGTATTCTTCCTCAGAGGGAAGAAGTGTGAAGATAAGGCAGTTTCAGTGTCATCAGGGGGCCAGGTGCCACCCGTCTCATGTGATTTCATTCTCAAATTCACCTCATGTTCCAAAGTGGCTGCTAGGTTCCAACCATAAGGTCCACATTGTAGACGAGAAGGAACAAAAGCAGCAGGGCGAAGCATTCATCCTCAGAAGAGTCAGCTGGATAGTCTATGGAACATCCCTATTTACTAGTACATCTTCTTGGTCAGGACTTTGTCACATGGACACACCTACCTGCAAAAAAACCAAAACACTAGAAACATTTTTTAAATATATTTTATTGATTTTTTACAGAAAGGAAGGGAGAGGGATAGAGAGCCAGAAACATCGATCAGCTGCCTCCTGCATACTCCCTACTGGGTATGTGCCTGCAACCAAGGTACATGCCCTTGACTGGAATCGAACCTGGGACCCTTGAGTACACAGGCCGACCCTCTAACCTCTGAGCCAAACCGGTTAGGGCTAGAAACATTTTTTAAGCAGGGCACTGTGTCCCCTTAAATAAATTTTGACTCTTTATTATAAAGGAAGAATGAATGTTAGGTGGCCACAATCAGTGTCTTCCACTGCCCTCCAGCCTACACCAATCCCTGGTCAGGGGCCAGGATTACCAGGATCGACGTAGATGCATCAGGACTTACTCCTGAGTTGGACAAGAGTTATTTTCCTTGATAGGTAGCTCCCTGAACAAAATTCTATTAATAGGGAAGAAGCAGCCACTCTAGGTTATTTACCAGTAACCACTGCCCTCCTTTCTTGCTAAAAGACCCTTGATTTTGCTCAGGAACTAGGCTGCCATGTTCTTCAGGGGAGTGAACCCGTCCCCAGCCCCAGGGCTGAATCTCAATTAGTCTGAGACAACTGTGGGAATCCCATGCCCTCTGCCAGTGTGTCGTTGAACAACGGGCATGTAAAATATGATTCTGGCCTATGAAACATGAGAGGATGTTCTTTGGGAAACTTCTGGAAAGATTTCTCAGAGGCCAAAGGAGAAACAACTTTTCTTGGCCTTTGAACGGAGCTGTCTGCATGTGATGTCTGGAACCGCAGCAGCCATCTATGACTCTAAGAGAAGCCAGGGCACAAGGACTTGATAGGATGGTAGGGAAAAGAGAAAGAAATATGGGGGAATATTCATAGTACAGAATTCTACTCAGCAATAAAAATGAACTGATACACATACACACACAAAGAATGAATCTCAAAAACATTGTTTGAAGCAAAAGAGCCAGACACAGAGTATATACAATTTGATCCCATTCATAGGAAGGTCTAGAACATGTACGACTAAGCTATGGAGATAGAAGTCAGATCGGTGGTTACCTGTGGCAGAGGGTGTGGGAGGGATTGACCACATATGGACGTGGGAGAGAACTTTCTGGAGTAACGTCAGTGAGCTATATCTCTTTTTTAAAAATATTTTTATTGATTTCAGAGAGGAAGGAAGATGGAGAGAGAGATAAAACATCCATGATGAGAGAGAATCATGGATCAGCTGCCTCCTGCCAGTCCCCCACTGGGGATCAAGCCCACAACCCGGGCATGTGCCCTTGACCGGAATCGAACCTGGGACCTTTCAGTTCGCAGGCTGATGCTCTATCCACTGAGCCAAAGCGGCTAGGGCTAGTGAGCTATATCTTGATTGGAATGGTTACCAGGTATACATTTGTCAAAACTTGTCAAACTATACTTTTAAAATCTACGTTCTACTGCATGTAAATTATATTTCAATAAAGTTGATAAAAGAAGGCAAGAAGAAAGAAGAAAGAAAGAAAGGAAGGAAGAAGAAAGAAAGAAAGAAAGAAAGAAAGAGAGAGAGGGAGAAAGAAAGAAAGAAAGAAAGAAAGAAAGAAAGAAAGAAAGAAAGAAAGAAAGAAAGAGAGAAAGAAAGCTGGGTGTTTTTTTTTATAACATTGTCACTGAATTAACCAACAGCCTCACCTTGGGGCTTCTTGTTTTGCGACCCGGTAAGTAAATGAGCATCCTTACTGTTTTGGCCATTTCTAAGTTGTGTCTTCTGTCACTTGAAGCCCAATCCCTCTTGTAAAAATGGGGGAAAGGCACCCAGAGGTCAAGATACAGACCCAGCCTGGAAAGTATGGGCTTCGAGGAACAGCTGGAAAGGGCAAGAGACGGAAATTCTGCTTGATCTGGTGGGGTCTGCTCCCCACCCACCACCAAATTGAACCCAGGACAGCTGGGGACTTCTCCCCTCTCACCTCCCCTGACTTCCCCAGCCCCACCTGCTCTCAGGACTTATTCTCAGGCTTCGGTGACAATTAAGAGAAAATGCAGGGACCTCAGCACAGTGCCTGGCACACAGTAAGAGTTCGGTAAGGCTCCTGTGTTACCTCACCTGGCCCTGGTGAGGATGAGCTGCGCCTGAATCGTGCAGAGGTACCAGTAGGAGGAGAGGAGGGAAGAGAATTCAGAAACCTGCAGATGGTTGATGGTACCCAAGGACAGTGTGGATGGGATTACTTCTTAGGCTTTTGGCAAAGATTACAGGCAGTATCTGTTTCTATCACCAGGTAGATGCTGGTAGAGGGAAATAAGAAACATGGAAGGAGGAGCTGATTTGGGGGATTAAAAAAGAGGATCAGTTGAGTTTGAGGTGTCTGTGAGCAGTGTAAAGGGGCGAACAAGGGCTCTGCCACCAGCCCCCTGTGCAATCTTGGGCAAGTTGCCACCTTTCTCGGAGCCTCAGTGTCCTCACCTCTAAAACAGGATTTCTAAGAATACTTACCCATTAGTTTCTGTAAAGACCGGATGAAGCAATATAGCCACAGTGTTTAGCATAGTGCCTGGCACATAGTAAGTGCCCATTAGACAGTAATAATTTTGACCATCCTGCCTCACCTGCCGAGGCAGGAAGCCTCAGGCTGGGCAGCGGCTGCCATAGTCCGAACTGCAGCCGACATGTAAGAGAGTCTGGAGCTCACACTCCCTTCTCCTGCCTCAAGCAGGATGTTCCCCTGCAGAGAATTTCCTCTTCTTTTCTTTTTCTTTGACCTGGTTCCTCCCTTCCTTCTAGTGTCTACTCTTTCCTCCTCTTCTTCCAGGAAGCCTTCCTTGGCTAATGCCTCCTCCTTCCCTGCCAACCCCTCCACAAGCCTCCCTGTAGAGGCTGGCCTCCTAGCCCATAGCTCCAGCTACTCCCTCCCATTGCCCATCCCTCAACAAGGACTCCCGCAGCTCAGGTAAGACCTGGACCCAAGGGGATGTTTGCCCAGGAGAGCGGGAGGATGCCTGATCTACAGCACATCCCCAGATGACCTCAGAAAGAGGCGGGGGCTGGGGAGGAGGAGGCCACCTGCCAGAATGGCAGCAGACAGGCCAGCTAAATCCTTGACCTATGATTGAAGGGGTCGGGCACAGTTCAATAGAGCACTCCAGGCTGCGGCCCAGCTCTTTCACACAGGTCAGGGGGACTGAGGGGCCGGGCGGGGAGGAGGCCACCTTCCCCAAGAGCCCCTTGGAGTCATTCCCAGTCCTCTGAGGCGTAATCCAGCTCCCCGGAACCCACAAGCCCCATCAGCATCGGGGCAGAAGCCCCTCTGAGAGGGGAAGGGGGAAGTGGGAGGGGAGGTGGGCCAGGGAGGCGGGAGAGCCTTGAAACGCATGGAATCGCAGTTCCGGGCAGACAGTTCCATAGGCTCCCGTCTGTATTGACCACAGGGCCTTTGTTAGGTCCTCAGGCTCAGCAGCCCCAGGTTGGCCCTAGTCCCTGTTCCTCCCAGCTGTGCCCAGCTAGGATTTGGGGAGAGGCCCTTTAAACGGCAGGAGTGTCGGATGGGGAACCCCAAGTGCCACACGTGGAGCGATTTTCCTAGACGTAAACGCCAGCCAGGCCTCCCGAGGAGAGCCAAACCTGGGCCCCGGCGCTCAGTCAGAGGCCCGCCTCCACCTGCCCGGCCTCCCCACCGCCCGGAGCCCAGATCTGCCCGCGGGCCGTGCTATGCAAATGAGATGCAAAGCAAACCGAGGAGGCTGTTGGGATTGGCTAACGCTGATGACGTTGCCCACCCAATCCGGGGCGTCCGCCGCCTGGGCTCCCCCTCCCCACCCAGCCTGGTCCCCGCCCATAAATCAGCCCGGTCAGCGTTAATGGCTCCTGACTAATTGCTTGGACTCGGGGCTACGGGCTCGGGTCGCCCGCATTAAAATTCAATCAGGCCCAGCGCTGAGCTATTAAATATTCATTGGGAGAGCTTCCCGAAACCAGGCTGGGGGATGGGAATAGACTGGGTTGGAGGAACAACCCCAGTCCCCAGAATCCCCAGCTTCAGGCGAGGCTTCCCCCCCTCCCCCCACCCCCGTCTCGCATCTCCAACTACAGCTGCCTGGTTTCCATTCTGCTTGGCCTGATTTCTCTCTGGAAGTCCCTAAGCCCTCTCTAGAGACTTGTGGGAGATTGGGCTACCCGGAAGAAAAAGTGGGTGTTAAAATATGCCCCAGTCCTCTGTCCTGTATCCCCTCCATGCCTGGCCACCTCGCTCCACCCACCCCTTCCCTAGTGCCCACTGTGGGCCCTACCAATGCTGGGACCTCAGGTCCCACCCAGAGTGGAACAGCTCCAGGGCACACAGGGCTTCACCTCGGGAGAGGCCCCTAGCTCCTGGGCCTGCTGCCTTGCCAGGCGCTTTCTTGGCACTCACTACACGGACCATCTTCAGCACGGCTTGGGAGGGCTTCAGGCTGGGCAGCATGGGGTTTATGTTAGAATAGAGGAGGGGGGACTCTGTGCAACCCTCCTCTCCACTCCCCTTCCCCCAGGAATGCAGCCTGTCCATGCTCCTGGGCCCCTGGCCTGATGCTGAGCAGGCTGCCTGGAAGTTCTCAAGGAGGGTACCCAGGGGGAGGGGGCTGGACCTGAGGGCCTATAGGGGGCCTTTGGGAGTGTCCAGTTCTTAAACAGGAAATGCACCCCCCCCACACACACACACACTGGTATATACACCAAAGTTGGAGGGTTATGAAGAGGGTTTAGTGGGTGTAATGACAGGCAGAACTCAAAGGCTGGAGTGAGCCTCTCAAATAAGAACTGGAAGTTTTTCTAGGCCCTCCATGTTGTATGGAGACATCTTTTGACACAGCTGCCGTCCCTGGGCTAGGAGGGGTCTGAGTTAGGGGAAGAGAAAGCACCAGGCCTTTGCTAGGAGAGACCTGTTCCCTTGCCCAGTTTCTATAGCGAATCCTCAGGAGCAAACCACCTGCTCACTGAGCTCTTCCCCTGCCCTTGGACTGCTGCCTGCTCTGGAGCCTGGGGTCCTGCAGGAAATGAACCCTGTGAGCATGGGGAAGGCTAAGACTCCAGAGCCACAGAGTCCCCTGCAGATGCTGCAGGGGAGGGATGGAGGCCGAGGGCACCAGGTTCTACAAGGCTAGAGCAGCTCCGGGCTCGGGGGGGGGGGGGGGGGGGGGGATGGGGGGGGGCAGGGGGAGTGAAGTTCAAGGAAACGGTTTTGGGAAACACTGGAAAGGACTTCTTAATCTGCTATTCTGAGAGCATCAACCTTTGGCCCAGCAGGACGCCTGGAATTCTTGCCTGAGAACCCTTACTCCTCCAGGGCTTAGCTGCTCTCCTAGCAGTAAGTGGGGCCCCCAAGAGAGGCACCCCCTCTCCAGGACTCAGGCCCCAGAGCTGGGTGCAGGGCAGAGTGTGTCTGGCAGCGATTAGCAGGGGAGCTGGGCTGGGAGGCCTCAGGCTTCAGTGGGTCAGGAGTGACCCGAGCCAAGTGTCCGATTCCAAAGCCAACCATCACAGGCACTCCAGGATTCCAGCTCACCCCACGTGTGGTTCCCATTAGGGCTGGCTGGGGTCTTCCTGAAGGCCAGGCGGATTCCTGAGCCCCTCCCCCCAGAGCCCCTCCCTCTTGGGGCTGTTCAGAAGGTCTTACCCAATTTCTAGGGGTGGCCTGCCAGAGTGCAATCTTAGGGATTTACAGGGGCAGCCCACTCCACAGGGCCTCCCCACCCACTCAATGATGTGTTTGCAATCCCTTAAAGGGGACAAAGGGATAGGGGACAAACTTTTCACCCCGGGAAGGTTAATCCCTGGAGACCTCTACACTTGTGCCTGGGAGCCTTCCCTCCTCTCTGGGCAGCTGCATGGTTCAGGCCTCAGCCCTCTGGCCTGGATGCTGGCAGCTGTCCCCATTGACCAGGCCGTCCCTCCCTACTGTCCCTGAGGGGGCGGCCTAAAACCCAGGCCTGTTTTTCAGATCATTTCTCTCCTCACAAAATGTTCAATAGCTTTTTAGCAACTGGGCAGCAGGTTGTGTTCCCAGATACGTTTGTGTTATGTGTGCTTTGGAGACGTAAAGAATCTACATTTCTAACTTTTCTTTGTAAATATCTGACAGCACGAAGCTCGCATTCCTGCGTGGCAGTAACTGGCCAGGGCTGAGCGATCCCTCGGCCTTCAGAAGGGGTCTGTGGGCTTACACGTGCACCACAGTCCCCGCCAAGCCCTATTCGCTCCCAGATGTGAGGCCCAGGCGAGTGAACGGCCTTTTTATCACTGGTCCGGCTCTGACCCTTTTATCTTACTTCCAGTCAACTTCGCTCCTTCCAGCCATGTCTGTTCCTGTCTGTCCCTCCCTGTCTGTCCCTACTTCAACTTGCCACAACAAACCCAAGTCTAAATTCCTGGGCCTGCCTATGTGTCACCTCAGCCTCCCTCCGCACATGTGTCTTCTTGTCCCAGACAAGCCCTCCCCTCCAACACTCTTGCTCCAGGCACACGGAACGTCTCAGCCTCCCCGACACATTTCTTTCCTCACTCCCAAGTCTTTGCACTTGCCGTTCCTTCTGCCTGGGACACCACATCTCCTCCTCTGCCCCTGGTAAACTTGTATTTCTCCTTCAAGACCTAGCCCAGAAACCACTGACCCTGACTCCTCAGGCTGTCCAAGGGTCCCTACGATCCCAGGTGCTCTCCCACTGCACCCCCTCCCGGCAGTGAGAGGCCCTCGGGCTGGCAGCAGGCCTGCTTGGCCTCCCAGGGTTCATCTGTGTTGAGGAATTAGGCCATCAGGTTGGTGATGGGGTGGGTTAGGGCCGTGGTCGGCAAACCGCGGCTCTGGAGCCACATGCGGCTCTTTGGCCCCTTGAATGTGGCTCTTCCACAAAATACCACGGCCTGGGTGAGTCTATTTTGAACAAGTGGCGTTAGAAGAAGTTTAAGTTTAAAAAATTTGGCTCTCAAAAGAAATTTCAATCGTCGTACTGTTGATCTTTGGCTCTGTTGACGAATGAGTTTGCCGACCACTGGGTTAGGGGACTGTAACTCAGCCCCTGGGAGCTGGCCTCTGTGGCAAACGCAAGTGGGGGAGAGGGGGAGCAGGCATTCTGTGCCACAAGGTGAGGTCCTGGGTCCTAGGCAGGAAGGACCCCTGTGTCACTAGAGGACCTTGACCTGAGGAGGTGGGCCAGGGCTTGGTGTATCTGGGAACCTAATCTGAGGATCACCTGTGCTTCAGTACCAGGGGCATTGATGAGACCTCTGGGAGCGTGTGTGTGTGTGTGTGTGTGTGTGTGTGTGTGTGTAGATGTGTAAGTGTTGGGGGGGTGGGGTGGCTGCCTGCCAGGGACAGTGGGGTACTCTCCTCTGCCCTGTGAACACCGCAAGGACCTCAGTGCTGTCATCCTGGCCTCCTGCAGCGGCTGTTGCAGAGAGCCAGGAGGCAGCCTTGAAACCCGCGAGGCTGCCCCCAGGACCTGCCCGCCGCCTCCGGCCCCCAGCTCCCCCTCCCTTTCCCCCAGGGGGGGCCCTGCTTCCTCGGGGTTCCCAGCGGCCACAGCACCGTCCACAAGCCCAGCCAGCCCGTCCGGTCTCCCCGAGGCTGGAGGTGGGCCTGAAGCGCTGGTCTCCCCCGTGAGCACCTCGCCCTCGCGGCTGCCGAGAGGTAGCTCCTGGGGTATCAGACTTTGCAGACCGGGAAACAGCTCCGAGCCGGGAAGGGGCGCGCTCCCGGCCCCGGGAGCAGGAGCTGGGGCGGGAGGGGGTGGGGGGATCCCAGCCAGCTGGGTCTGAACGCCAAGTTCTGCCTGCAGCCACCGCGCCTCCTCCCTCGGGTTCCAGGCTCGACCTTCGGTTCCTCCCCCTCGCCCCCCTCCCCCCAGCCACATCCGTCCCGTTCGGAGATCGATGAGTCAATGTCCCGAAGCGAGCGCCGGGCCGCGCGTGCGAGCCGGGGAAGGCAGCCCAGGCTCCCTGGGAGTCCGGGCTCCGCGGGGAGCAGGACCCGCCCCTGGGGTTCGGTCTGGGAACAGTGTGCCTCCCGCTGGGGGGCACCCCTGCCCCGCCCGCCAAAGGGAGTCGGGTGGGGCGTCCCCAGGGCTCCCCGCGGCGGGCGGGCGGATCTCCCCGCTGGCGCCCCCAGGTTCAGAGGTGCGGGAGGTGCGGGAGGTGCGCGAAGGGGGGAGTCAGCGCGCCCAGCCCCGCCCCCGGGCCGGGCGGGGGAGGAGGCGGGAGCAGATGGCAGCAATTACGGCGGGACCGCCCCCGCCCGTAGCCCGAGGCCGGAAGATCGGCTCCGAGCGCTCTCCCGGGCGGGGGAGGAGCGCCGGGGGTGGGCGGGGGCCTTCCTTCCCCCGGGAGCCGGGCGCAGAGATTCCCTTAGGAAAGGCCAGGCCCCGCTCCCCCATCCCGCTCCCGCCTCCGCTCCCCGCGTTCTCGGAGGCCCGTGCCCCAACAAGCCCCGCGCCCGTGGGTCTGCAGGCGCCGCGGTTGCAGGCGGGGCCGGAGGTCCGGGCCGGGGCCGGGGAGCTGGACGGTCGCACAGGTTGTTATCTGAACGGGGCCGGCGGAGGGGAGGAATGGCGTGTGCAGTCCCAGCCCTGGGCCTCGGCAGGTGCTGACTCGCTCTGCTCTGCAGGAAGGCGAAGCCGCTTTTCTCACAAAGGGCCCCAGGAGCAAGCCCGGGCGGCCCCTGGCTGAGCTGCTGACGATAGAGAGGGCCGAGCAAATGGCTGGAGGGCGCCCCCGTGGGTGAGGGGCAGGGCCCGAGAGGCAGGGGGACTCGGACCCAGGACCGAGACAACTGGACCCGTCGGGCTCCCCTGGCCCTTTCTTTCTTCCTGAATTTCTCTCCCATCCTCCCTCATGTTGTCCAATTCATTAGCAAAATGTGTCCCTTCTGTCGCTAAGATTAGCCCCTCCCCCACCCCATCCAGTGTCCAAGCCCCCATCCCTGTCTTGCACAACTGCAGAGGCTCCTGTCTGCTCTCCTGGCTCCCCAAGGGGTCAATCCACACATCTGCCAGGGTGACCTTCAAAAACACAAATCCAAAAAACAAAAACACAACAACTCAGGGCATGTCACTCTCTGCTTAACAGCCTCCTACGGCTTCGCCAGGAAGAAAGCCCCAACGCCTTACCCAGGCCCCTGCCTCTCCCACCTCTCCTCCATCATTCTCCCCTCCGCCCAGCTGCTGCTCACACTGGCTGCCTTCCTGTCTCTTGAACTTGACAAGCCTTTCCCCACCTCTGGCCTTGGCCTTGCTGCTCCCTTTGCCTGGAACACTCTGCCCAGATCCTTCACAGGGTGTCAACTCCCTTTTAACCCTGACCACACGACTAAAGCAGCCCCACACCCCTCTGCCGGATCTCCCGTGTCCCTTAACCTTATCTGTTTCTTCCATAGGACGAACCACTTTCTGTAATTATCTTCCTTATTCCCTTGGTTTGTGGTCGGTCTCACTTCCCAGAATGCCAGCTGGTTCATGAGTGTGGGGGCCGGGTCCGTCTTGTTCTCTGCTAGCACAATGCCTGGCACAAACCTAGCAGGTGCTCAACATACTTTGTACACTTAAGGAATGCAGGAGGCCTGGGGAACCCCCCAGACACTGGTCACCCTAAGGGGCTACTCCCTGGGAGGGGCTGGCCGCTAACCCCTATATTAACCTGTGTTCACCCACATGTTTTATAGCCATGGGCAGGCCTGTGGTTTTCAGTGGCAATCAGCTCAGCAGCCAGTGCTTACTGAGTATCTACTATGTGCCAAGGATTATTCTGAGTGTGTTTCGTGGCTTAAGTAATGTTTTTGGTTTTGGTTTTTTAATTCTCACCCCAGGTTATGTTTTCACTGATTTTTAGAGAGACAGAGAGAGAGAAATTGATCAGTTGCCTCCTATATGCACCCTGACTAGAGATCGAACCTGAAACCTAGGTATATGCCCTGACTGGGAATCGAACCCGCTACCTTCTGGTGTACTGGACGATGCTCCAACCAACTGAGTTAAGCACCCGGCCAGGGCTGCTTAACTCATTTTAACTTGCACAATGAAGTAAATACTAATATCCTCAGTTTACAAGCAGAGACTCACCAGGACACATGCAAGAATGTGTGATCATTCAGCAAACACACTGGTGCACCATAAGGATTGAATTCATTTGTTATTATCATACAACCGATAGATGGGTGAAGTGAATGCCCATAGGTGAGTCTGGGGCATTTAGTAACTATGCAGGAAGGTGGAACCGAACAATAGGGCAGGATCGAGGAGTGTGTGTGTGTGGTGGTGGTGGTGGGGGGGGGGGGGCATGGGGCTAGTTTGGGCAAGGGGTAAGTACTAGTAGAAGAGGAAGTTTAGGCCACTCTGGGTCCCCAGGGCACTCAGGGTGCAGATGTGGTGTGGAGGCAAGGGCCTGGGTCCCGGTGTTCTGCCACCCACCAGAGGGGTGATGGTGGGCCACCGCTTACCTCCTTGGAGCCACATTAGCAAAATGCTGGGGGAGGCTTACATAACACGAACTCCTGGAGCCATTGCCAGGACTGAATTAAAACATGCTCATGGAAGTGCTTGCTGGTGAAAGGGACCAGGGAAGGGTGCGGTTGCCACCCTGGAAAGATGGGGTTAGAGCTATGCTCTGGGCCCTCCTGAGTTACAGCCATTGCTCTGTGCCCCTTGGGTGGGGGGCAGGGTGTACCACCTGTTGCCTTTTCTGTGCTTGGCCTGCACAGAGTTAGTACTCAATGCGTGTTTGGTGAGAGACTGCATGTGTTTGCAGAGTGAACGTCTGAGTGAGGGAGTGACCAGGGGACGAGTTAGAGAGGGAGAATAAGTGCATGCGTGAAAGATGGAGTGAGTGAAGCAGGAGCTAGAGACACCCGCTGCTCTGTGCCTCAGTTTCTTCATCTGTCAAGGGCAGTGGTAAGACCTGGCCCACCTTTCTCCCTGGGCTCCCGTGTGGATCAGATGAGGTGGGCAGTCCATGGAGGCCAACCCCGTGCTCCATGCAGACCTCACGTGGCTGGTGCTCCCCTCCCCCACATCCCTGTCCCCTGGAATTTATAGGTTCCTCATTGTCCTCCACAAAGGCCTTCTAGGGAAGGAGGCGGGGTGGGTGAGGAGATGGGAATTAAAAAGTCAGAGGCTGAGTAACAGCCGGCCACACCCGAGGCCCCATAAATCTGCCGGGGCTCCCTGTGAGATGGACTTCGTTAGCCTTCACGCCGGGTGGGCCAGGGGCTCCTGCCCCGGGATGAGCTCCTCCTCCTCGCAGCTCCCGAGCCTCACCAAGGTGGAGGGGTGTGTGTGGACACGAAGACAAGACCCTGAGAGTGAGTGAGGGGTGAATCCTGTTGTTTTCTCCCTAGCTGTCACAACATCCTTCCTCCCATGTCAGCTCGTCTGCTGCTGTGGGTTCTTGCAGAAAAACGCGCTTCCTGTCGGTATTCTGAGTCCCTTGGTGAGGAGGGCCTAGAGGTCCAGACTCCGGGAAAACCGCCTCCTCCCCCTCCCAGCCTTTGGGGAGAGAGTGGGGGCTGAGAGTAGAATTGGCAGATGGCGCCGTGTTAACAGATGACATGGAAAACAAAATCACTCAGCTGCTCTCTCCCTCCGTCTTCCCCATGGAAGGGGATGGCCTTCAAACTGGAAAGATAATGTCAACTGGGAGGGTGGGGAAGTAGGGGAGAGAAGCTACAGGACAGCGGGCCGCATGCCAGCACTCACAGACCTGCCTTGGAGTCCCCTCTCTGCCACCCAATGGCTGGACACTCTCAGGTGGGCTCGTTACCTCTCAGAGTCTGTTTCCTCATCTGTAAACTGGGCCGATGAGAAAGCCTTACCTTCTCACTGGCTTTTACGAAGATAACACGGATTTCTGTGTTTGTAAAATGAGCTTTACAACTTGTGAAGGTGTAAACATGTAAGAGGTTCCTTATAAGCAGTAAGTGCCAGACCTTCATTGTTTGTAAAATAACCTTTAAAACCTTTTTTCTTATAACAAAATAGAATAGAGTAGAAAACATCACAGGGCATCACAAAGTTGTGTAAAACTTTGCTTTCTGTATATGTATGTTATATGTATGCTCATGTGTCCTGGGTAGATGTATTTCGTATGAGTGGTGGACGAGAAAGTTGCAAACGTTTTTTTACGTAGGGGGAATGTTTCCAGAAGGGAATGGGATGAAAACTAACAACAGGAAACGCTCCAGGTGAAAGGTAATGGGCTGGGGGCCTGGCTCCCAGCAGCTCAGTGGCACTGAGGCTGGTGGAGAGGGGTTCCTAGGACCCACCTAACTGCCCTCTCAGTGGGCGACAAGGCTCTCTTTGCTTTGTAGGATGCCTTGGGCCTGAATCCTGAGTTAAACACCGGAATTAAACGGGGCCGTGTCCATAGCTCCCTGAGCATGGCCCTGAACTGAGCCAGAGAAAACAGGCTGGTCAGTGGGAACCTTGACCTCCTGTGCCTGGACCCCTCCCCCAACAAATCAACTTTGAGTGCACGCCAAAGGCTCCGCAACAGGTATGATGTACTGGTGGTCAGGACCCCTTGTCTGAACTTCACCCATGACCCTCATCTCCACCCCTTCCCGAGGCGCCATAGTCCAGTGAGGGTAAGCTGGCCGGAGGGGCCCTAAATCAATCTCAGACTTCCCTGGCTGGCATTGAGTTACGAGCTGTGGGTTTTGTGATGTAGATCATGGTTAGGGAGGAGGGGGCATGACCTATGGCAGGTCACACAGGACCCCCAGAAGGGGCCAGGGCCGGGGTCAGAGGCCACCTCCTCCATTCTTCATTCCCCCCTCTGGGTCCCATTCCATGTCTAGTCTTAAGCTGAGTTGAGCCAATTCCCCACTGACTGCTGGCCCCAGCTGCACCTGCCATCAGGCCTATAAGGTGGGAGTAGGGGGCTGAGCAGGAAAAAAAATCCTGGAAGAAAGGGAGAGGGTGAGATGATAGTACCTTTGGTTTCCTAAAGGAGACAGGTCTGTGCTCCAAACCAGACTCAAGAGTTTGCTGAGTTCTTTCTCTGTGGGTTTGCCATTGCACTCTCCCCAAACCTCTCCCTTGTCCGCTGGTTGAATTTCACAAGTCAAGACTCCTGCCGACCCCAGCCTAAAGGAGTATTCGATGGCCGGAGGAAAGATGTGACAGAGAGCAAGAGGGAGAACCGAGCTGGTGCTCCAGACAAAGTATGCTGTCATTGTCAGAGGGATAGAAAGGTGGAAAGATCCTGACGGTGAGATGAGAAAGACCAAATGTTGAAAAGATAGAGAAAAGGCAAAGCGAGAGAGACAGAAAGAAGATGGACAGACAGAAGGCAGTGAAGAGAGCAACGTTGAAAAGAAATTGGAGTGGCAAGAAGAGCGTTCTGGTGAACTCCTGTCAGCCCCCAGCAGCTAAGAGGTCAAAGGAGCATAAGCTGTACAATTCCTTTGCTGTCAATCCTTCAGGCACCACACTAAGACTCCAGAAGGCGCTGGCTGAAGTGTCCCGTGTCCCCCAGGATGTTATCCATTATTTTACGCATTAACCAGCAACCCCCCTCCCCCACTACCACAGCCATCTCTACCAGCAGAGACGTACACAGGGAGGGTCAAGACCCAGCCTGGGGAACTGGACAGGGGGTAGGAAGGGACCAGCAGAGAGTCCTGAGGACAGAGGCCTGCACAGGGTACCTCGGAACAGCTGTCTCTACTGGTGGAAGGTAAAATAAACCTCACAAACCTAGGTGACTAGTCAGGTGGGCTCCAGCTGATCTATAGAAATAACTCCTCTACACTTCATGCTTTGGGCCAAAAATGCGACCCCCACCACCCTGCTCCTGTGCATCTGTCCTGCCAAGACCCCACCTCTTCATCTGGCCCCTGACCTTCTGCTACAGCATCAACTGTCAGGTGGGGGTGCTCTCCCAATTCCTGTCCCAGGCTGCCACCTGCTGGCTGAGCGTGGCCTTACAGAAATAGGACCCTGGCGGAGGCTGGGGATGGTCTGTTTTAGGCCTGGGGGAAGGGAATTTGAAAAGCAAAATGAGAAATCCCCTTTTACTAGCTAGATGTCTTTGGGGCTCTCAGCATAGGCTGAAGTCATACCTTTCTCTATAGTCATTCCTGAATGGTGCTGGGGGCTCTCAGGCCACAGGAGAAACTGTCAGGGAGCTCATGGTTCCTGAGTGGCTGAAACTGTGCTAGATGGGGGAGACAGAGATGACCAAGGTGAGGGAAACAGCCAAGAACGAGATTAATGATAACTAGTGTACAAAAGACAAACATGTGCCCGACACAAGGCAGGTTTCAATGAATAGTTACTGCATGCATGCATGAATGAACGAATGAATGAATGAAGTACAGAAATAGCACCGAGGAGTGATGAACTGAATATAGGAGAGGTTGGGGAGGAAAAGAAGGAAACAGTCAGGGAAATTTCTCTGATTCTTTTCTTTTTTCTTCTTCTTTTGTTATCAAGTTGTAATTATCTTGGTGGAAGATTCAAACATTATACAAGTTTAAAAAGCAAAATGTGAAGGTCTCCTTTCACCTCCCTCCTAACCACCTTCCTTACGTTTTAACGAGCTCCACATTAGAACCCAGGGGGAGATTTGAAAACTCCCACTGCCCAAGTCATGCCCTAGGGCCTAGGCTAATTACCTCAAATCTCTGGAGAGGGTTTCAGGCATCACTATTTTTTAAAAGTCTCTGAGTGATTACACAGTGCTGCCAACATTGAGAACCGTTCCAGCCCTTTCTATGTACTTATATACATGTAAGCAGCCAAGCACACCCGTGTCCCCCCCTACACACTAATTGAGCTCCTTTGCTCCTCATTGGACATGTCTCAGATATTTTCAGAGCGGTCCATAGGAATCTATTTTTTAGATTCCAAATGATAATAGGCATGCTCATATTTTTCAAGCCCTTCTCTATTGAACATTTGATTTCTTTCTAAACTTTTTCTTAGTATTGCAAACAATGCTGCAAAGTATATACAGTATATCTTTACTCACATATGCAAGTACTATTTTGGGAAAGACTTCTAAAAACAGAATTTCTGGGTCAATGTGTATATACATTTGTTATTTTGATAGAAACTGCCAAAATGCTTTCCAAAAATACTTCACTAACTTATATTCCCCCAACATTGCAAGCACTTAATATTATTAATGTTTAATTTTTGCTAAACTGATGGGCCAAAAGTAATATTTCATTATTTTTTTTAAATTTATTGATTTGAGAGAGAGAGAAACATCTGTTTATTATTCCACCCATTCATGCATTCATTGGTTGATTCTTGTATGTGCTTGATTGAACCTTAAACCTTGGTGTATCGAGATGATGCTCTAACCAACTGAGCTACTTGGCTAGGGGTTCATTATTGTTTGAAAAAAATTTTTTTAAATTGATTTCAGAGAGAGGAAGGGAGAGGGAGAGAGAGATAGAAACTTCAATGATGAGAAAGAATCATAGATCAGCCACCTTCTGCATGTCCCCCACCAGGGATCAAGCCTACAACCTGGGCATGCGCCCTGACATAGAATAGAACTGTGACCTTCTGATTCATGGGTCGACCCTCAACCTCTGAGCCACACCGGCAGGGCCATTGTTGTTTTACTTTGCCTTTTCCTGCTTACCTGTGAGATTATGCATCTTTTCATATATTTATTGGCCATTTGTATTTTCTCTGTGAATTAATTGCCATGTCTTTTGTCCATTTTCTCATTGCATTTTTAATTTAATTAAGATTAGAGAAAATTCTCTTTCTGATAATGTGACTGGCTGGACTCTGGACGGATCTTTCTGAGTGCTAGTTAAAATACAAATGAAGATTATTTTTAAGAGCATTGAAGAGATGGCTAGATAGCAAGACTTTATTAGGTTATAATCTAAGGCAGGAATGGGGAAACTTTTTTCTTCAAGGGCCATTTGGATATTTATAACATCATTCGTGGGCCATACAAAATTATCAGCTTAAAAATTAGCCTGCTATATTTCGTCAAACATTAATTAACTCACCCGTAATGCCTTGACAGGGCCAGACCAAGTGATTTTGAGGGCCAGACATTCCCCACCCCTGATGAGGGAAGGCAGGAACTCAGGGAAATAGAACAAAGCATCTACTGTGTCTGAGGACATTTGTTGAACTAGACAAACTTGAGCTTCAATTTCTGCAGTCTTTATCTTTGACAGAACCAAGGTGAGGAATTTAATAGATTTCTTTAAAAAGCTATGACGCCAAAGGGCATGCCCTTAATGTATGGTTGAATCTGAAATAAATCTGCCCCACTGTCACCTCCAGAAGACTTTAAGGAAAGCTGCCTCTGGGCTAAGCAGATGAAAAAGCTCTATCTCTGAGCTGTAGCCACTAGCTGATCCTTGAGCTGATCTGCAGCCCAAATTTATATTAACTTGGGTAATCCAAAACTCTCCGAGTCAGGAATTTAGGTTAAAGTGGTTGGTTCAGGTCTGGTAGTACCTCTAAGTGCCTGGCAGAAGCAAAGTCATGTTCTCTGTAAAAAAAAAAAATAAATAAAAATAAAAAAAAAAATCAGAGAAAACAAATACTTCACAGTAAAACAAACAAACAAAAGAACCCCAAACCCCATTAAATACAAAAAGAAAAAAGACTATCAGCAAGACTCAGCCCATCCATACAATCCAAGATAATCTCCTTAACTTCATTTTATCTGTAAAGTCTTTTTGCCATGTAATGTAACTTATTGACAGGTTCTGGTGATTAGGATATGGACATCTCTAGGGGAACTATTATTCAGCCTATTACAACAAAGTCAGTTCATTTCACTGAAATCATAGAACTTTAAGATAATTAAATGGACAGATTGAACAGCAGATTAGATGCAACCAAAGAGAGAATTAGGAAAGTGGATGACAGATTTAAAGAAAGCCACTCTTCATACAGATGGCCGAGAGACATTTGAAAAAATGCTCAAAGCCACTGATCATCAGAGAGATGCAAATTATAATGACAATGAGGTATCACCTCACACCTGTCAGAATGGCTACCATCAACAAATCAATAAATGACAAGGGCTGGCAAGGTTGTGGAGAAAAGGGAACCCTAGTACACTGCTGGTGGGAATGCAGACTGATGCAGCCATTATGGAAAACAGTATAGAGTTTCCTCAAAAAATTAAATATGGAACTGCCATTTAACCCTGTGATCCCACTTCTAGAATATATCCTAAGAAACCCGAAGCACCAATCAGAAAGAATGTATGCACAATTTACAATAGCTAAGATCTGGAAACAGCCCAAGTGCCAATGAGTAGGTGAGTGGATAAAAAAGCTGTGGTACATTTACATCATGGAATACTATGCAGCAGTAGAAAAGAAGAATCTCTCACCCTTTGAGACAGCATGGAGGGACCTGGAGAGTATCATGCTAAGTGAAGTAAGTCAGTCAGAGAAAGACAAGCATCAGATGATCTCACTCATATGTGGAATCTACTAGTAATTAAAAAAATAAACTGATGAACGGAATGAATCCAGAGACATGGAAACATGGAACAGAGTGAGGAATCTTGGAGGGAAGGCGGGGGAGGGTGGGTGGGTGGGAGGTAATCAACCAAAGACCTTGTATGCATACATGCATAACCCATGGACACAGACAATGGTGTGTTGAAGGCCTGGAGTGGGGGTGGGCTGGGCTGAAGGGGGGCTAAAGGGGGGTGGGGAAGGGGACATATGTAATACTTTCAACAATAAAGATTTATTTTTTAAAAAGAAATTCAGTCTTGTTGCCATAACAAAAATACCACATATGGCCCGGTGGCGCGGCCCAGCGCAAGGTGCGTGCCTTCTTCCGCTCGTGCCTCGACATGCACGAGATAGAGAGGCTCGGCCCAAGGCCCATGCTTGAGGTCATCGAGGACTGCGGAGGCTGGGACCTGGGTGGCGCCGCCGAGCGCCCGGGGTCCTCGGGACACTGGGACCTCAACCGGCTGCTGTACAAGGCGCAGGGCGTGTACAGCGCCGCCGCGCTCTTTTCACTCACCGTTAACCTGGGCGACAGGAACTCCTCACGCTATGTCATCCGCATTGACCAAGATGGGCTCACCCTACCAGAGAGGACCCTGTGCTTAGCACAGGATGAGGGCAGTGAGAAGATCCTGGCAGCTTACCGAGTGTTCATGGAGCGCCTGCTCAGCCTACTGGGTGCTGATGCTGTGGAGCAGAAGGCCCAGGAGATCCTGCAACTGGAGCAGCGGCTGGCCAACATCACAGTGTCAGAGTATGATGACCTCCATCGAGAGGTCAGCTCCATGTGCAACAAGGTGACACTGGGACCGCTGCAGAAGACCACTCCCCATCTGCAGTGGAAGTGGCTGCTGGACCAGATCTTCCAGGAGGACTTCTTAGAGGTCGAGGAGGTGGTGCTGCTGGCCACGGACTACATGCAGCAGGTGTCCCAGCTCATCCGCTCCACACCCCGAAGGATCCTGCACAACTACCTGGTGTGGCACGTGGTGGTGGTCCTGAGTGAACATCTGTTAGCACCGTTTCGAGAGGCTCTGCATGAGTTGGCACGTGAGATGGAGGGGAGTGACAAGCCCCAGGAGCTGGCCCGTGTCTGCCTGGGCCAGGCCAACCGCCACTTTGGCATGGCTCTTGGCACCCTCTTTGTGCATGAACACGTCTCAGCTGCCAGCAAAGCCAAGGTGCAGCAGCTGGTGAAAGACATCACGTACATCTTGGGCCAGCGCCTGGAGGAGCTGGACTGGATGGATGCTGAGACCAAGGCGGCTGCTCGGGCCAAGCTCCAGTACATGATGGTGATGGTCGGCTACCTAGACTTCCTGCTCAAACCCGAGGCCGTGGACAAGGAGTATGAGTTTGAAGTCCACGAGAAGACCTACTTCACAACATCTTAAACAGCATCCGCTTTAGCATCCAGCTCTCAGTCAAGAAGATCCGGCAGGAGGTAGATGAGTCCACGTGGCTGCTTCCTCCACAAGCATCAATGCCTACTATCTACCCAACAAGAACCAGATGGTGTTCCCTGCTGGTATCCTGCAACCCACCCTGTATGACCCCGATTTTCCAGTCTCTGAAGTCCGGGGGCATTGGCACCATCATCGGGCACGAGCTGACCCATGGCTACGACGACTGCGGGGGGGGGGGGGGGGGAGTGCAATATGACCGCACGGGCAACCTGCTGCACTGGTGGACAGAGGCCTCCTACCGCCACTTCCTGCGCAAGGCTGAGTGCATCGTCCACCTCTACGACAACCTCACTGTCTACAACCAGCGGGTGAATGGAAAGCACACACTTGGGGACAACATCGCAGATATGGGGGGCCTCAAGCTGGCCTACTATGCTTATCAGAAGTGGGTGCGGGAGCATGGCCCAGAGCACCCACTGCACCGGCTCAAGTACACACACAACCAGCTCTTCTTCATTGCCTTCGCCCAGAATTGGTGCATCAAACGGCGGTCACCGTCCATCTACCTGCAGGTGCTGACCGACAAGCACGCACCTGAGCACTACAGGGTGCTGGGCAGTGTGTCCCAGTTTGAGGAGTTTGGCCGGGCCTTCCATTGCCCCAAAGATTCGCCCATGAACCCTGCTCACAAGTGCTCTGTGTGGTGAGCCGGCCGCTTCCCACCTACCCGCACGTCCCACTGTCCTGCACGAATTGCCTCCTGCTGGCCACTGGACCTGGCACTGGCCCCAATCTGGGTGTCACCTGCCTTCCCAGTCCCTCCAGGACCTCAGCCCCTGCTGTCCATCACTTCAGGGAGGACTCAGAGCAGGGATGAGGTTGGGCTTTAGGAAGGCATGGGGAGAGATGCAGGGGTCCCCAGACTTGACTCTAGTCAGCCATAGCCCGTGGCCAGGCCGGACTCTCCAGGCCCCACCTCTGCTGTGTTCTTGCTGCTATGTCTGGTCAATAAAGCTGCTGTACTGTCAAAAAATAAAAAAATACCACATACGGGGTGACTTAAACAACAGAAATTTATTTTATCACAATTCTTCAGGCTAGAAGTCCAAGGTCAAGGTGCCAGAGGGTTGGTTTCTGATGAGGACTCTTCTTGGCTTGTATATGGCTGTCTTCTCACTATGCCATGACATGGTCTTCCCACTATGTTCACATGGAAGGGGGGAGAATGAGTGCACCCTCTGGTGTTTCTTCCTTTTCTTAAAATGACAGCAGTCCCATTGTATTAGGGCCCTACCATATGACCTCACTTAATTTTAAGTATCTTCATAAAGGCCCTATCTCCAAATACAGTCACATTGGGGGGTTAGGGTTTCAATGTATGAATTGCGGGACACAATCCAGCCCATAACAGATCCCTTGCTCACACCATGTATGAAAGTAAATTCTAGATGGATTAAAGACTAAAGAGTAAAATACAACTGTAAAATTAATAAAAGAAATGAGATCTTTGTGACCTTAGAGTGGGAAATTCTTTTTAAACAAGACCCAAAAGCATAAAGTATAAGGAGGAATTTTGATGAATTTAACCACATCAAAATTCAGGATTTCTTCCAATGAAGTTCATCACAGGTAAAGCTAACAGAAAGGTTTATAGCACTGTTGCCATTTAAACCTGATAATGGGATTATTACCTAGAATATTAAAAGGAATTCCTGAAAAATAAAAGTTTAAAAACAGGAAAGTTCAATAGAACATTACACATAGGCTATGAACAGGCAATTCATAGGAGGGGAAGTAAGAATGGCCATCAGGTATGTGGAGAATGCCCATCTTGTTGATAACCAGAAAAATCCAGTGTAAAATAGCAATACCACTTTATAGTTCTGTGCCACCAGATTGACAAAAACTAGAAGGCCTAATCATTACAAGTGTTGACTGGGATGTAGGGAGACTTTTATGCACTCACTGCCGGTGTGTACATACCAGCAGTGAGTGCCTAGTAGAGAGCCACCTGGCAGTCCCTGGTCAACAACAGGTCTGGGCCCGAGGACCCAGCAATCTCAGAGATGCTCTCTTGCAGGCCCGCAACTAGATATGCACAAGGATGTTCACTGCAGCATTACTTGTAGAGGCAGGAAGTTGGAGGCAACCTAGGTGTCCATCACGAAAAGGTAGATAAGTAAAATGTGGTGGGTGCACATATGGAATTCAATGCAGAAGGAAGAAGCGGGGGGAGGGGGGGGAGAGAAAGAGGAAAAAAGGTAGGCCCCACATTTTTTATTAGGACCTCAAGGTGTTTCCAGGAGCGTCGCCCATCTGCTTGCATTTCATTGGCCAAAACTGTGTTACGTGGTCACACGTAACTAAAAGGTGACTAAAGAGAAGGGAGGTTATAAATAGGGATTGCGTACTTAATCAGCGATGACTAACACATAACCTGGGACAGTGGTGGGCAAACTCATGAGTCAACAGAGCCAAATATTAACAGTACAACGATTGAAATTTCTTTTGAGAGCCAAATTTTTTTAAACCTAAACTTCTTCTAACGCCATGTCTTCAAAATAGACTCGCCCAGGCCATGGTATTTTGTGGAAGAGCCACACTCAAGGGGCCAAAGAGCCGCATGTGGCTCACGAGCCGCAGTTTGCCAACCACGGCCCTAGTAGATTTCTCCCAAACGCTGCATAGAATTCACCGCATCTTACCAGGATTGTCAGAGGTACAGCAGCCCTTTTGTGACGGTGAGAGGAAAAGTGAAGCGATTCCCAGACAAGGCCCTGACATCAAGTTACATCCACACCCAGAGCCTCTCACCCACGAATTCTTATCTTGTGTGAAGAATGAACCTTTATTTGTTTACGTCACTTGTATCAGGTAGGGCTCCGTTGCAGACGTCAGAAAGAAACCTGGCTCGTTTAAACAGAAAAGGATGGAGAAGCAGGCTCTGGGTCCAGGAGCCACGTCCAGCTCTGAGAGGCACATGACCTGTGCGTGCGATCAGGAAAACAGCACTCACCACTCACTACAGGAAGCTGAGGAATCAGGAAGCTGCTCACCAGAGCGCCGGAGCATCTGTGGTGACGTGTGACAGCAAAACGGATGTCCCAAGCTATTTAGCGCTGTTCTAAATTTATGCCTTGCACGAGAGCAGAACCTAAATCACGGATTCCTCGCTCAAGGGAATCTGGGAAGTGGTTTAGCTTTCCAGCTCAGCAGCTCAGAAGAAACACTGAAAGGAGTTTTGGACTCGTGTGGAGCAGCCAGTCGAGGGCAGCAACCACACCGTGAGGTCAGCTTTGGATTACTTACGGCCAAAGGCACTCCTGCCTGGAACACTGCACAGGGAGCAACAGGATCTGTCTTGAAAGCACAGTGTTGGGTAAAAGCCAATGCCACATAGTTCTAAGGTGTTAGTTAAAACATGCACAATCAGCACTACATTTCTCAATGAAATGTAGTTTCAAGGATATATGTGCCAATTGGTAAAGAGAAGTAGGAGGGGAATGAGCTATGGAAATCAGGAATAAAAGAAATAAACTACATAAGGCTGGGAGTGGTATAAACAGAGGAATAGGATTGGCTCAAGTGTCTACACCTGAGGTCCAAAACCAATCCATTACCTTTAATATCAATATTACCTTGAAGAATAATTTATTATTAAATGAAGGCAATAATTATAAATAACTTAATTTGAATAATTAAATTAATGTATCTTAATATGAATACAACTTAAATATTCCATACTTAATTTACCACACCAAAACTATTCCATTAAACTTAATATGTCATAATGTCTGTGGTCCTAATTAGGCAATTCTTTACGTTTTAATTTCCCCAGAACTTAAACAAACAGGTCCAGGTGACTCCAGGATCCCTCCCCGCCCTCCCCAGCGTCAGCCCCCTTTAGAGAGATGTCCACCCTCACACCCACGACCCCGTCAATCACACTCTGCGCAGGGACAGGGACTTGGGGCGTTCGGAGACCTCACGACCCTTCCATCTTCCAGGATGTGTTTCCTGCAGCTGGTCTCCCCGAAGGTGGGAGGTGAGCGCCTTTGGAGGACAGGAGTGTCCTCCTCTCAGAGCCGCCCCACTCGGGGCAGGACCTGGGGGCGGGTCTTGGTCACTGCGGAGGAGAGCACCCGCCCCTCGCGGCCCCCATCCTTACTTACCCGGCTTGATCCAGCTTAAGTCTAGCCATCTGGCACCTGTGTTGCTTCCTGGGGAGAGAGTCCACTCCGCCGCTCCCGAGACTGGTGAGTGTGCTCCCAGGAGTCTGGGGGATGCTGTGGGCCCCAGCAGTGACTGCCTCCTAGGGAGCCCCCAACCCTAGGTGAGGTCCCAGGGGAAGAGAAGACCTGCCCTCTTGAATCTCCCTGGGATCCTCACTTACCATGAACCACTCCTCCCCTTTTGGGGATACTCCACGTGTCCTCCCTGCCTCCACCTGTCCTCCCTGCCTCCTCGTGTCCTCCCTGCCTCCACGTGTCCTCCCTGTCCTCCCTGCCTCCATGTGTCCTCCCTGCCTCCTCATGTCCTCCCTGCCTCCACGTGTCCTCCCTGCCTCCACATGTCCTCCCTGCCTCCACCTGTCTTCCCTGCCTCCCTCTGCCTCCACCTGTCCTCCCTGCCTCCACCTGTCCTCCCTGCCTCCCTCTGCCTCCACCTGTCCTCCCTGCCCCCACCTGTCCTCCCTGCCTCCACCTGTCCTCCCTGCCTCCCTCTGCCTCCACCTGTCCTCCCTGCCTCCACCTGTCCTCCCTGCCCCCATCTGTCCTCCCTGCCCCCACCTGTCCTCCCTGCCTCCACCTGTCCTCCCTGCCACCACCTGTCCTCCCTGCCTCCACCTGTCCTCCCTGCCTCCACCTGTCCTCCCTGCCCCCACCTGTCCTCCCTGCCTCCACCTGTCCTCCCTGCCTCCACCTGTCCTCCCTGCCCCCACCTGTCCTCCCTGCCTCCACCTGTCCTCCCTGCCTCCCTCTGCCTCCACCTGTCCTCCCTGCCTCCACCTGTCCTCCCTGCCTCCACATGTCCTCCCTGCCCCCACCTGTCCTCCCTGCCTCCTCGTGTCCTTCCTGCCTCCACCTGTCCTTCCTGCCTCCACCTGTCCTCCCTCAAAGGGTGGATGGGACGGGATGCCCAGTGGGAAAAGGCCCTCCCCGGGGAAGCGTTGGGAGATTTGCAGCTGGTGAGCCCCCTCCCAGCTCCCCTCCATTCTGTGTTACAGATGTCAGCTGTGCGGAGGGGGGACTCGCTTCTGCCCCCAGGCTGAAGGAGGAAGAGCTGCCACTGTGGAGGGGGCACTGGACATGTCTGAGGCACCGTCCTGCCGGGACAAGGAGACCCCTGCCCCAGACCGCAGGCTGGGGGCCCTGTACTGGGCCTGTGTGCGCAACGACTGCGCCCAGCTGCAAGCTGTGCTGGACGATGGGGTCTCCCCAGAGGAGGCCGCCCAGGTGGACGGCAATGGGAGGGTGAGCCACCCCCGTGCTTCCCAGGGCAGCTCTGGGTCCGGCCCCACCACCCTCCTCCTGAGAGTGCCCGGGGCCTCAGGAAGAAGGGAGCGGGCCAGAGCGGTCTCACCGGCGGGGTACCTCTGGGGCAGTGTGGGTCAGCGGGCACGGGGAGCCAGGAGCTCCGGGGAGCACAGGCTGAGCGGCCCCTCCCCCAGACAGGCCTCATGGTTGCCTGCTACCGCGGCTTCGGGAGCGTGGTGGCCCTGCTCAGCCGCTGCCCGTTCCTGGACGTGAACCGACAGGACAAAGAAGGCGACACCGCCCTCATGCTGGCTGCCCAAGCAGGTGGGAGCCTGCTGACCCACCCTCCGCCAGGCCCCCTCCAGACCGGGCCACAGCGCCACACCCCGCAGGGCGTTCTCCCACCCCAGACGCTGCAGTGTTGGGGGGGCGGGGGTTGGGGCGTCACCACCCCTTTCCTGGGGCCCCAGATCTGCCCTCGGTGCTCTGCAGGCCACGCGCCTCTGGTGAGTCTCCTGCTCAGCTACTACGCGGGCCTGGACTTGGAGCGCCGGGACCAGCGGGGGCTGACGGCGCTGATGAAGGCCGCCGTCCGGGACCGGGCTGAGTGCGTGGCTGCCCTCCTCATGGCAGGTGCGCAGGCCTGCGGGGACCAGGGTGCATGGCCTCCGGCCCCTCCCCCAGTCACCCAGCAGACACCGAGTCAGCTGTCATAGTTGCCGAGAGGAGAGAGGTGGAGACGGAGGACCAACCTAGGCTGGCTTCCTGGGTGAGGGGAGGGGTTGGGCTTCTCACAATCCAAGTCCAGCTGTAGATAGCTCTGTTACATTGTGAATGGAAGTCCCAGGAAAGAAAAGGAGAGGACGGTTAGACCGACCGGAGAACTAAAACACAGCAGGCCGGTATCCGGAGGCAGGCCCTCACCTCCTCCTCCTGGCTCTGCCTCTAGCTGAGCGGCTTCCCTCTCTGGGCCTCCCCAGTAAAAGGAAGGTGCAGGCGGTCTCCGCCATGGAGCTCTGAGCAGCTAGGTTCCAGGGTCACAGTGACGTACGGAGACGTGTGGCTGCGTGGAGTTCTGGAGTGAAGGCCACACTGTTTGTGGAGCTGTAGGCTCTCCTTATCCCCTCAGGGGAGCTGTCCTCTGACGGTAACTCCGGGGACCCCAGCCTGCAGCTTTCCCCTCCCCCATCCGTCAGATTGAGTTTGGGGTGTGAAGGGGGGGAGTTCTGCACCCCCACCTTTGACTCAGAGTATTTGCTACTCCCCCAGGATTAAAGGGGTTTGGTGATGAAAAGAAGGACTAGCAGGACCCGCCCCCGCCCCCCACCACCACCTGCACACCACCCCTCTGGTCAGTCCCTTGGTTCAGGAGTCCCTATTCCGTTCTGGGTTTGGAGACCCCCAACATGTCCCTCTGAAGTCTTTCCCCCTTCTCTGTACGTCATTGTTCTTCACCATCTCAAACAGAGGCTGGGGTCTGGGACTGGTCCCGTCTCTGGGCTGTGGCCACTCCCAGATTCCAGCTGTAACAAGATGAGTGGGAATTTAACCCCAATCAGTCCTGCTGCTGAAGCATGTGCCCTCCTGCAAATCACCCATCCCCGCCCCAGCCCACATCACCCCGTGCCCCCTCCCAGGTGCTGACCTGACAGCAGTGGATCCTGTGCGGGGCAAGACGGCCCTGGAGTGGGCGGTGCTGACCGACAGCTTCGACACCGTGCAAAGGATCCGGCAGCTGCGGCGGCGGCCCCGAGTGGAGCAGCTCAGCCAGCATTACCAGCCAGAGTGGCCGGCCCTGCCCCGGCTCGTGGCCCAGGCCCAGGCCCAGGGTGCCCCATCTCTCCTAGAGAGATTACAGGCCACCTTGAGCCTCCCCTTTGCCCAGTCTCCTCAGGAGGGGGGTGTCCTGGACCACCTTGTGACCATCACGACCAGCCTAGCCAGTCCCTTCCTCACCACTGCCTGCCACACTCTGTGCCCTGACCGCCCACCTGCACTTGGGACCCGAAGCAAGTCTGTGCCAGAGCTGCTAGGCACTGCTCCTCCCCCGCCCCCACACCCCCAGCCTCCACAGGTCGTCCCTGGCCCCCGGGTCCTCATCCCTTACCAGAGTCCTCAAGGTGTGTTGGGTATGTGCCCTCAGTGGCTACAGCCCAGGGACAGTTCCAGCCCCAAGCCCCAAGTCCCCAAGATCCTCCTCTCCAAGGCACCCTCACGCCCCAGCCAGTGTGAGCCAGAGCCCAGGCCTGCAGGGCATCGCAGCCTGGCCCTTCCTGTCTGGCGATACCGGGAGCTCAGGATGCAGAGGAGGATGCAGGAGAAGGAGGCCGGGGGTGCACAGAGCCAGGGGAAGGCGGGCTAGGCCGAACTGGGAGCAGGGAATCAGCCCCTCGCATTGGCTCCCCTGCCCTCTAGAGCCCCTTCTGCCTGTCATCCGATGTACGAGGTTATTCACACGACACTGTTTGCAGCAGTAAGAGTGGGAACAGCCTATGTGTCTACAGGGGACTGGCTAAATGATTTGGGTGTCATTACTGTACCCCCATATGAGGTGTTCTATGCAGTGATAAAACAGGAGCAAGGCAGCTCTTTATGCTCCGATAGGAAACTATCTTCCAGAATCTGGAATCCAGATGTTTGAGTGAGAAATAGCCAAGGGGTAGAACAGTGCATATGGCATGCTACTATTTGTCAAGTCTGCACAGAGCTAAACTTGACTAGTACAAACAGAAAGTGAGTACCAAGATTTATTTAACTAGTTAATGAGTGAGCCAGCAGGATGGATCAAAGGCAGAAATGAAAACCATTATTGACAGTCAGTGGGGAAAAAATAATGCTGGAATAAGATCGCAAAGTTGATACAAAAAGTTAATTCCCACCTTGCAATAAAATCATAACTGTTTTTTTTTCCCCTCAACCAGATGAAAATGATTTGCTATTTTTCAATCTTCTACAGGTTAACCCTCTTCACTTTACAGAGTCTGGGCCCCCATCAATAGGAACTTATATGTCAAACCAAGTGACTTCCCCTAGATGACCCATAGGTGGGGTTATTAGCCAATGGTCTAAAATAGCTCTGAAGGGGCACTGGGTAATTCTGTGTGTGCCTTATTGACAAGTTTTTGAAATTTTTCTCTTTTTTCTTTCTTTTTTGGTTGTTAATTCTCACCCGAGGATATTTTTTCCAATGTATCAACTTTGCAATCTTATTCCAGCATTCTTTTATTCCACTGACTGTCAATAATGGTTTTCATTTCTGCCTTTGACCCATCCTGCTGGTTCACTCATTAGCTAGTTAAATAAATCTTGGTACTCACTTTATGTTTTTAGGAAGGGAGGGAGAAGGGAGAGAGGGAGAAAAAGAGAAACATCGTGTGAGAGACACATCGTTTGGTTGCCTCCCACACGAACCCTGGCCAGGGTACATGCAAACCAGCTACATGCCCTTGACCCAGAATCAAACCCGAGACCCTTTGGTGCATGAGCCAACGTTCTAATCACTGAGAAACACCAGCCAGGGCTGAATTTGTTTTGTTTTGTTTTGTTTTTTTTGTTAATCTTTGGCCCAGAATATTTTTTTCCATTGATTTTTAGGGAGAGTGGAAGAAAAAGGGAAAGACAGAGAGAAACATTGATGTGAGAGAAACACATCAATTGGTTGCCTCCTGCAAGAGCCCTGACCAAGGTCTGAGCTGGGGAGGAGCCTGCAACCAAGGTATGTGCCCTTGACCGGAATCGAACCCAGAACCCTTTGGTCCACAGGCCAACACTCTTGCCACTGAGCCAAACTGGCTAGGGCTCTTAACATATTTGTTGCATAAATATATTTGCATGTATGTTTGTAATAATAAAAGCAACCAATATAAGGTGCTTACTATGTACATTTAACACTCCCAATAATCCTTTGAGGAGTTTATCTTGGAGGACATGGAGTACAGAGAGGGTAAGGAATTACCGAGGGTCACACAGCTGGAAAACGGCAGACAGAGATCAAGGGTGAGAGCCAGTTAGGAGGCTGTCTCCTAACACTAACCCCCGCGGTCTCACTGGACCCTCCCTGGAAAGAACCATGGGATCTCCTTGGGAAAAAGATGAACAGCTGATCAGGGTGGAAGGGAGACTTTTCATTGACTATCTTTTTTAACCTTTTGATTCTTTAAAAAAACACACAACAACTTCATTTTTTTAGAACAGTTTTAATATATAGAAATGTTGTGAAGAGAGTTCCATATTCCCCACATCCAGTTTCCTCTATTATTAGTACGAGTACAGTACATTTGTTACAATTTGAGCCAATATTAATACATTATTATTAATGAAATCCATACTGTATTTATATTTCCTTCGTGTTTACTTAGTGTCCTTTTTCTGTCTGGAATTTCATCCAGGATACCACTGTACATTTAGTTGCCATGTCTCTGTAGGTTCCTGGAGACTGTGAGCAGTTCCCAGACTTTCCTTGTTTCTGATGACCTTGATACTGGTCAGAAATTTTGTAGAATAACCCTCAACTAGGATTTGTGTGATGTTTTTCTCATGATTAGAGTGGGGTTATGGATTTTTGGGAGAAAGATCACAAAGGTGATGGGCCATTCTCATCACATCATATCAAGGGTACATACTATGAGCATGACTTATCATGGTGGAGTTGACCTTGATCACGTGGCTGGGTAATGTTTGTCATGTTTCTCCACAGTAAAGTTACTCTTTCTTCCCTGCTTTCTTTCTTTTTTTAAAAAAATTTATTGTTGACACTATTGCAGATGCCCCCCAATTCCCCTCCCCTTTGCCCACCCACTTCCACTCAGCCCTTCCCCCCCCCCTCCCTTGGCCCTCACCGTACTACTGGTATTGTCTGTGTCCATGGGCTATGCATACATGTTCTTTAGCTAATCCCTTCACTTTCTTTTATCCAGTTCCCCCATCCCTCCTCTCTAACATTTATCAGTCTGTTCCAGGTATCCATGCCTCTGGTTCTATTTTGCTCATCCGCTTATTTTGTTCATTAGATTCCACATATTAGTGAGATCATATGGTATTTGTCTTTCTCTGACTGGCTTAGTTCACTTAGCATAATAATCTTCAGGTCCATCCATGCTGTCGCAAAGGGTAAGAGTTCCTTCTTTTTTATTTTTTTAAATATATTTTTATTGATTTCAGCGAGGAAGGAAGAGGGAAAGAGAGAGAGAAACATCGATGATGAGAGAGAATCATGGATCGGATGCCTCCTGCAAGTCCCCCCTGGGGATCGAGCCCGCAACCTGGGCACGTGCTCTTGACGGGAATTGAACCTGGGACCTTTCAGTTCCCAGGCCAATGCTCTATCCACTGAGCCAAACTGGCTAGGGCGAGTTCCTTCTTTTTTTAAAAAAATATATTTCTATTGATTTCAGAGAGGAAGGAAGAGGGAAAAAGAGGTAGAAACATCAATGATGAGAGACAATCATTGATTGGTTGCCTCCTGCGCGCCCCACACTGGGGACCAAGCCCACAACCCGGCCATGTGCCCTGACTGGGAATCAACCACTCAGCCATGCTGGCCAGGCAAGAGTTCCTTCTTTTTTACAACCACATATTCCATTGTGTAGATGGACCACAGCTTTTTTGTCCACTCATCTACTGATGGGCACTTGGGCTGTTTCCACATCTTGGCTACTATAAATAGTGCTGCTATGAACATAGGGGTGCATATATTCTTTCTGATTGGAGGAAATTCCATATTGTTTTCCACAGTGGTTGTATCAGTCTATATTCCTCCCAATAGTGTATAGGGTTCCTTTTTCTCCCCATCCTCACCAGCACTTGTTGTTTGTTGATTTATTGATAGTAGCCATTCTGACAGGTGTGAGGTGATACCTCACTGTAGTTTAAATTTGCATTTCTCTGATGATTAGTGACCTTGAGCCTTTTTTCATGTCTATTGGCCATCTGTATGTCTTCTTTGGAAAAGTGCCTATTCAGGTCCTTTGCCCATTTTTTAATTGGACTGTTTGTCTTCCTGGTGTTGAGTTGTATAAGTTCTTTATATATTTTTGAAATTAACCCCTTATCAGATGAATCATTGGTGAATATGTTCTCCCATAGGGTGGGTTCCCTTTTTGTTTCATTGATGGTTTCATTTGCTGTGCAGAAGCTTTTTAGTTTGATGTCGTCTCATTGTTTATTTTAGTTTGTTTGTTTCCCTTGCCCTCAGAGACACATTGGCAAAAATATTGCTCTGCGAGATGTCTGAGATTTTACTACCTATGTTTTCTTCTAGAATTTTTATGGTTTTGAGACTTACATTCAAGTCTATTATCCATTTTGCATTTATTGTTGTGTAGGGTGTAAGTTGGTGGTCTAGTTCCATGTTTCTGCATGCACCTGTCCAATTTGCCCACACCGTTTAGGGAAGAGACTGTTCTTCCCTGCTTCTTATACTGTGCTCTTCGGAAGGAAGTCACGGTATGAAGCCCACACTTAAGGAGTGGGGAGTTGTGCTCCATCTTCTTGGTGGTGGGCTATCTGCATACATGATGGATTTATTTGGAATTCTTCTGCACAGGACGTTTTGAATTTTAATCATGTGTTACCAAGATTTGAAAAATTAAGAAATAAACCTGCTCTTTGAATTGGAGAACACACACACACACACACACACACACACACACACACACACACACGCACACTGAGGTGAAAAACGATAGATAGTGTGTGGTTTCTCTCTAGAGGGTTCTGAACGCAGCCATGGGGGACTGGCATGGGTTCAAGGTTAACTTGGCCATGTCCCACCTGTGTGATCCCTAAGAAGGCACATAAATTTCTCTTGACCACTCCTTTGTTAAATGGGTGGGAACAGGGCTATTGAAACAATCCATTCGATAACACGGGCAATCAGGCTCTGTAACATGTAAAGCGGTACCAGGAGGTGAGGTGCTGTGGAAGGGCCCCGGGGTACTGGGTTTGATTGAACGGCTTCTGGGCCTCCAGGGTGGAGCTAGAGTTCTTCCCTCCCACCCACTGCTGAAGTCAGAGCACCTGGGGCCAACCCTGGCATAGGCATGGCAGACAGGGAAAGAAACTCCGCCTACGGGCTTGGACAGCTTGGTGGTTACACACCTCTGTCTAGAAGTTGGCATATGACCTTGGGCAAGTTATTTATCCTTTCTGAACCTCAAGGCTCCTATGTAGACTGGAAGCAATAATGTTACCAGGGCTGTTGTGAGAACTAAATGAAGTAACGAAGCACCCTGCGCTGCATCTGGCCTGATTAAGTCATCATTATTCTATTTAATCCTCACCACATTTGTTAGGTGAGGAAACTGAGGCTATGAAGGTTAAGGGACTTGCTTAAGGTCACCAACTGGTAAGTCGCACTTGGAGTTCAAGTCTGTGGGACTCTCAAGCCGATGTCCTTTCCTCTGCAGCACACGGCCTCTGCCCACAGCCCGTTCCCTGGTCCTCGGAGCCTCTCCTCCCACGTCCAACCGTCTCACAGGGGTGGCCACAGCCTCTTCAGGGCCAGAGAGCTAGCCTTCTGGGGCGCTCTCTCCTGGCGGGCGTGGCGTGGACTTTGGCTGGGAGGCTGACCTGGCAGTAAGGACTGGGCCTCAGGTGGACATTTTTCTCTCCACCTTGGAGAACACCCACCCCTCGGCCCCCGGCCATCTCCACGGCAGCTAGCATCCCAGGCCTGCAGTTCCGCACTTCCCCCTCTCGGCTAAGCCTTTCCTCTCTCATCCTCTCACAGCTCTTAACGGCCTTGCCGGCTCCTGGAGAGGAAAGGGCTGCTGGCTGCTCTGCCCGTGCCACCCGAAGTCAGCCTCCCTACTAAGCACCCAGCTTCTCCCCGCCCCCAGCCCAGCCCCTGAGGCTTCCCACCTGAGTTCTTGTCCGCAGAGACCAGGGAGCCGGGACAGGGCTCCCGCTGTGCAGAACACAGGCCACAGTGACGCTGCCCTGCTACAGCCCACAGACCTGGGTTTGAATCCTGGTCCTGCCTCTTATCATCCCTGCCACCAAGGACCTCTTCCCGCCTCGTGTGTAGCACCAAATGGTTATGATAAGTAATTCCCAGGGTTTTTGTGCGACCTACCACTGAGAGGCATGCGAAGCCCTGAGCGGGCCTGGCTGGGCGCCCAGCGAGCAGAGCTTTTGTTCCTGTGCTGAGAGGCAGGGCGAGGAAATGCCAAGGGGACAGCTCTCTGGAGGAGGCCAGCGGACGTGTCCTTGGAACCCCATGGCCTCCCCTGTGATTCTAGGATACTATTCGGGGGCGGGGGGGGGGGCGCCTGAAACAAAAACACATACTTGTCCCGGACAGCCTTCCAGGCCAGGTCCTGCGCCCCCAACCCCAGGCCCCTGCGGCCCACTCCCATCGCCGCAGCACTGAGGGCCGCCACCTTGTTCTCTGGGTGAGCCTGTGTCCACCCCCCACCTGGAGACAGGGGCTCCCGCAGGAGGGACCGCAGGGTGGGCTGTCCTGACACATACTGGGCTGTTAGCCAGGCGTGTGGGGACCCTGGGGAACCCTCCCCTCACTCCTGTGTGGGCAGAAACCCCGTCTGTCTCCTCACCCCTGGCTCAGTGCCCAGCCCGTGCGGGCTCCATCCATGTGTACAGAAAAGAACTGAATTCAGGCCCCACCAAGATCCAAGCCGCTCGGAGGGGCCTTTGTCGTCTCCTTCCCCCTCTCAGGGCTGCTCTGGTTCAAGGGGTGGCAGATCTCAGTTTTCCCCGGAAATCCCTGTTGGGTCAAGAGAAGGCAAGGGAGGACAGAGGACGGGTGGGGAATCATTGGCGTGTGTCCCCTTTTCCCCCAACGGGGGCATCTAGAGAGGATTCCCCCTTCTCCAGCAGTCCTACATTCCAAATGGTTGAACACATCCACGCGTCTTCCACCACCCCAACCACCAGGCCAGCCGCGCCCCTCCCCCCTCCCCCCACTCCCACCCCCACCAGCCAGGCCCTCCCTCACCCCATCTCTCAGGACCCTTCGCCTGTCAGATGCCAGCAATGCTGAGAAACCCACCTGGCCAGGGTTCATGCAGGTTTTCAGACCCGCTCTCTGCTCTCCCTTCCTCAGAGGGAATCACGCCTTTCCATGGTTAAGGAAGATACTAAATCTGAAGGGAGGACTGGAGGGTAAGGCTTGGGGTTGGGTGGACTGTGAAACTTGGACCACAGTCACACAGGCCGTGTCACATGTAGACACACGGCCAGCCAGTGTCCCCCAGGGGCCATCAGGCTCATGGCACAGAAGTACACACAGGCCCATTGGCCCGTGAACTCAGAGTCACATCCCGAGAGGCCACACACACAGCACACCTGAACCATCACACAGGTACACAAGCACAGAGACTCACTGACCAAGAAAAACATAAAGACTGGGTTCCCCCCACCACACACACACACACACACACACACACACACACACACACACACTGCCTGGGGCTCCTGGCCCAGCCCGTCCTTCTGTCCCTTCTGCTCCCCAACACTTTGCATTCCCCTGGCCATCCACTCCCCACCTCGCCTGTGTGACTCTGTCTGACCCTGTGCAGCAAGAGTTAGGGGGTTGAGGGAGGGCCAAGCCTGCCCTCAAGTCTCCCTTTAGGCCTAGGTACCTTCTTTAACTGTGAAAAGTCAGGTCCCTCTAAGGAAGCGGAGAAAGGTGAGCAGGTTGAAACCTAAACTGTTTTGTGGCTATTTACTCCAGACCAGCCTTGAATACTAACTCTGACCTCTCTCCTGCTTCCGGGCCAGTGATTTGCCTTCGGGGAATGAGGAACAGAGGCCTGTGGATGGGGCTCCTGGAGATAAGAGATTGCTGTAGGCCCTCAGTACCCGGCCCTCTGGTGCTGGGAAGGGCAGAGCCTGGGCACGGATGCTGGAGGGGTGGGAAGGGGGCAGGATTGTGGCATTTCCCCTCAAGCTGGAAACAAAGGCAGATTCCTGTGTCCAGCTCCAGCAATCTGGTCCCACCCCTCGAGTGCCTGGAGCTAGAGGAAATCCCGCTGGCCTCTGGCCTCGCCCAGCCAGCTGCCCCGCTGTCAAAGGATCTGCCTCCCAGCCAGGGCCAGTACCTGCCCTCAAGCCCTGGGAACCTCATCCTTGTCCAAATACCAAGCCCTCCCCATTGGGAATAGTTCCCGTAGCCCCTCAGACCCTATCCCCAAGCTGCAATGGATTTCCCAGCACCACCCCAGAACCTACCAGACCCCCACACCCTTACCGGCCAATTCGGGCACCCTCACCCCAGCAAACTCAGGCCCTGCTTCTCTTTAGTGGACGAAAGTCTGGGTGCCTCTAGGAACTCCTGTGCCATCCAAAATGCTCATCAGGCCCTGCAGGCATCCCACCATCCTGAGTGGGGATTGTGCGCCTCGGCTAATTGACACATGTTCCTTTTTTGCACAAAACTGCAGCTCTAGGGAAGGGGGGTCACGATGCTTACTTAGGGAAGGGTCAAGGGATACCATGTGACCCTAATAGAACAGGAACTAAAGGGGCATTATTACAAAATAACAACATAACGATAAATAATTAGGAGGAAGAGAAACTAAATGACCTAAATTATGAAGTTTTAAAGTCTATAAATAGCAGAAAGACAAATATTACATGGTATCCCTTATATATGGAGTGTAAAAAAAAAAGTCATATTCATAGAAACAGAGTTTAAAAAATGGCTGCCACCCTAGATGGTTTGGCTCAGTGGATTGAGCGTTGGCCCAAGGACTGAAGGGTCCCAGGTTCGATTCCGGTGGGCGGCATGTACCTCAGTTGCAGGTTTAATCCCCCGCCCTGGTGGGGGCGAGTGCAGAAGGCAACTAATGGATGTATCTCTCTCACATCGATGCTTCTCTCTCTCTTGTCTCTCCCCATCCCTTCCAACCCCTCTAAAAATCAATGGAAAAATATCCTCGGGTGAGGATTAACAAAACAAAACAACAACAACAACAAAAAAAAAATGGTTGCCAGGAGCTGGGGGTGGATGAATGGAGGAACTAGGGAATGTTAAAAGGGTACAAACTTTCAGCTATAAGATGAATAAGATCTCAGAATCTAATGTAAAACATGGTGACTCACTCTATTGTATAACTGAAATTAGCTTAGAGAGTAGTACTTAAATGTTCACACACACACACACACACACACACACACACACACACACACAGGCCCTGGCCGGTGTGGTTCAGTGGTCAGAGGAACAGCCCAAGGGTCTCAAGTTCAATTCCTGATAAAGAGCTCATACCTGGGTTGCAGGTTCACTCCCCAGCCCAGTTGTGTCTCTCTCCTATTGATGTTTCTCTCTCTCTCTCTCTCCCCCACCCTTCCTTCCTCCCTCCCTCCTTTCCTTCCTTTCAATCTCTCTGAAAAACAATGGGAAAAATCCTCAGGTGAGGATTAACAACAACAACATTGTATACGTATATCAAGTCATTGAGATGTATTCTTTAAATATCTTGCAATTTTATTTATCAACTAGAGGTCCAGTGCACGAAATTCGTGCATGGGGGGCGGTGTCTCTCAGCCCAGCCTGCACCTTCTCCAATCTGGGACCCTTCGAGGGATCTCCGACTGCCCGTTTAGGCCCGATCCAAGTAGTGGGCATGGCTTGTGGGTATAGCGGAGGTACAGTCAACTTGCATATGACTCTTTTATTAGATAGGATTATACTTCAACAAAGCTGAACAACATCTGGAGATGGCATCATAAACATTACTTAGGTTATCGAAGTAAATGACAGAGAAATGAATAGCTGAACCCTTGAGAAGGGGCTGGGCTCAGCAAGAGGGTCTGAGGGTGGGCACAGTTGCTTCTCATTATAAACTTGGCTGCAGCATTTCATGTACTTGTTTATTCTTACCCCGTGTTTATTAGGAATGTCTTGCATATTTTTTCAGAATGGCTGCTTCATACTTCACAGCCCACTTTGGCAGCTTTTAGTAGGGGAGGCACCATTCAGCACCCATTTCTGAGCAGGTAAGAAAATAGAGGCCCCGTCACACAGCCAAACCTCTGGTCCCCTGACTCTGGTTTCATGCTCTTTCTCCTGTCCCAGCTGAAACGCCTCCCTCCCTGAAAACAAACCGAACACCCGTGTGGGCGTTTCAGCCCGTAGAGGACCCTCCCGGATGTTTGGTTTTATTCTGAGAATCGGCAGAGGAGGCATCACCAGCCCCTTCTTACAGGTACAGGAGCTGATGTCCACACAGAGCGCCTCCAGCTCCAAGGCGGCCCTTCCCACTCCCTCTCCTCTCCCTCCTCTGGCCGGACCAGTGGGGTAGGGTTAGGGTCAGAGCCTCGAGGAGGCCTGTAGGGAGGGACATTCCAGAGGTCGCTGGACTTCAGGGAGGAGGCCGTCCTGGAGCAGCATTTCATCAGAGCCCAGGCTGCAAGCCAACCCACCCCGAGGCATTGTGTGGGTACCGCCTAATCTCAGACTCCTGCCCTGACATGCCAGCCCTTCCTCAAAAGGCTCCATCCTGAGATGAGTCATCCCAGGGCTTCGGGGTGGGCCAGGAGCCGATGCACCCCGTAGGACATCCTGGAGGAGCCGGACAGGAGCAGGAAGGTGACTAGGTGGCTCACACGATCGGGCCCCTGTCTGCCAGCCTCTTCCTAAGGGGCTGGGCTGTCCGCACCCGCCCCAAACCTTGGCGCCAGCCAAACTGAGCTGTGGTGACAGGGCCTGAAGACCGGGTGGTTTCCCCAATCTTAGAGTCAAAGAAGATCACATGAGGCTGGGAAGGATCTTTGCAACTCTCCAGTGCAAACACCTCGGTGTTCAGAGGAGGAATCTGAGGCCCAGAGAGGTTGGCCCAGGCCTGGAACCCAGGGCACCTCCTGCCCTGAGCTGCAGGAGACGGAGTGGGCCACATCCTCCTCCAGGCTAAACGGAGCTGCATCCGGCCCACAAAGCGGGGGCTCTCCCCGCTGTGCTGAAGAGATGGAACATGGACTTCACAGGTACCGGCCTCCCTTTCTCCCCTAGAGGAGACGCAGTTCCTCCTCCTCGGGGACCCTGTTCATGTCTCTCACATCTGAAACATCCCTAGGTTGTCTGATCTAAGTCTCCTACTCTGCAATTTAAGGGAGGCCAAGCCCAGCTCACCCTCTGCTCATTTCCTCCCTTGCCTTTTCTTCCTACTCATCCTCGTGCAGAACCGACTGCGTAATTCGTGGGGCCCAGCACAAAATGAAAGTGCCGAGCCCTTTGTTCAAACATTACTAAGAATTTCAAGATGGCAGCAGCAGAGCATTAAGTGGACTGTGGCGCCCTGCATCGACAGAGGGGGGAACCCGTGGAGTTGGCCCTGCCCTGGTGGCAAAAGCAATACGTAAACTCAACACTCATCGCTGGCCCTGAAAAACCAAGTTGCTCATTCCTCTGCCTTCATGCCAGCTCCAGGGCACCTGCCTTCCGTAGGTGAGAATCAGCTGGAGGTTTCACCCACACACCCTTCCCAGGAGCAGGCCTGTGCTCCACACTGCTGGGAAATCCTTCCGAATATCTAAATTTAAATCTCAGTCCTTGAGGCCTGTTTCCTCTTGTTCTGTCCTCGCTGATTATGGGGAACAGCTGGTCCTTCTGTGTAATTAATTCTTGTAGACTTGGACACAGTCTGCAATTCCTTTTCCCTTTCCTCACTGGGCTTGGTCCCCACTGCTTTCTCCAACGCGGTCCCTCCTCCCGTCCCTCCTCGGGCGCCTGCCCCAGCCTCTCTGCTGTGCTGTGAAGCATGAGTTTCACAAGAAGCTCCAGGGAGCAGAGTCAGCGTCCAGAGGACTCAGTGCCTGGGGGCAGGGGGGTGGGGTGTGTAGACTCCAGCACTGACGAACAGCCCATCCCCCACCCGGCCCTGTCTTCCTCCTCCAAAAGCGCTCTACTTTTATCTATTTCATGAACCGTTTCCAGATAAAGTCGCCCACCCCCACTGACTCACATTGGCGGCTCTCAGCTCTGGTCCACGGTGATGTTTCTGTTCTCAGGGTGTGTCTCAGAACGAACGCTCCCCTTGGGAAAGCCCGACTTCCTCGTCCCAGGACAGAGATCCGTGGGCTGGGGCTGGGGCTGGGAGAGGTTTGTCAGAAGCCACCGCAGGGCAGGGGAGAGAGTGGGCATGAAAGGCGGCCACGCGGCCACACTCTCATGTCTCCAGCTAATAGAGTGCCAAGTGGCCGCTATAATCTGAAAGAGCAGACACTGTAATCCTATAGTACTTCCTATTGGCTCCAGGACACTGGTCTGTCCTGACACTGAAATTTGGGTGTGCCTTGGTTCTGGAATTCACAGGCTCCTGTTGTGAAGCAGCTGGGCAGGGGGGGGGGGGGGGGGGGGTGGCGGCGGGTTGCAGCAAAGGAAGTGAGGTCAGTCAACAATGGATGCCTTTAGCTATTGTCTCCCCCAGCCTCTATTCCTGTCAAAGGGTGGGGGTCCCTTGCCCATCTTACAGAACCTCCATATTAAAGCAAGACACCTTAGAGGGCTGCTCTTGTTTTAAATCTTTATTTTTGAGAGTATTACAGATGTCCCCCCATTGCCCTCCTCCACTCAGTTCCCACCCCACCACAGGCCTTCACCACACTATTGTCTATGTCCATGGATTATGCATATCTATATATATAAAACCCTGATATGCAAATAGACCAAACAGTGGAACAACCGAACAACTGGTCGCTATGATGTGCGCTGACCACCAGGGGGCACCTTCAGAACATGGCGAGCGTTGGCCGTGGCAGGATGGTGGAGCAGGTGAGCAAAGTTGCCAGACCAAGGCAGGGTGCCGGTTGCTGTCATCAGGGTGAGCCTCTGGTGGTTACTGAAAATTCTTTGCTCCCACGAACCATGGTCCTGCCTGGCGCACGCACCCGTTGCCAGTGCCAGAGCTGCCGCTTACACCTGCTGCCGGTGCTCAGCACTGGCCCCAATCGCTCGGCACTGTCAGCGGGTACAAGTGGTGGCTGCCGGCCTCGATCGCCTCTCAGAGCTTCTCCACCTCCCCCTGCTTCTGAGGGGCGATCGGGGCCAGCAGCTGCCTCTCGCACCCACTGCCAGCAATGGCTCCGCTCGCACCCGCTGCTGACTGGTCATTCTGACATTAGGTCGATTTGCATATTATGCTTTTATTATATAGGACTAGGGCCCAGTGCACGAATTCGTGCACCTTGAAAGGAACTGTGGGCCACAAGGCTGGTCCTGATCACTCAGCACCATCAGTGGGTGCGAGTGGCGGCTGCCAGCCCTGATCGCCCCTGAAGGCGTCTCCACCTGCCCCTGCTCCTTAGGGGTGATTGGGGCAGCAGCTGTTGCTCACACCCGATGGCACCGGCCCTGCTTGTACCCACTGCTGGTGCTGGCCCCCATCGTTCCACACCATCAGTGGGTTCAAGCGGGGCCGGGGCCGTCAGCGCATGGGAGCAGTGGCAGCGGAAGCAGGGCTGCTGGCAGAGAGGGGACTGGGGGCCGTGGTGGGAGGGGCCAGGCAGGAGCATGGAGGATGGGCCGAGACCCGCCCCTGTGCCCACCGCAGCCTCGTGGCCCACAGTTCCTTTCAAGGTGCACGAATTCGTGCACTGGGCCCCTAGTCCTATATAATAAAAGTGTAATATGCAAATCGACCTAATGTCAGAATGACCAGTCAGTGGGAGGTGGGGCTGGCGAGCAGGTGGCACCAGGCCAGCGGGCAGAGGGACTGGATGGCGATTGAGGGGTGGTGGCGACCAGTGGCAGTGGAGGGGTGATTGGTGGGGGGGCTGGGGGGAACAGGGCTAGCCACTTGCCAGCTGGCGCCAGCCCCTGATCAGCCTGCCTGGTTGCCTCCCGCAGAGGGCTCATCAGTTGGACATCCCCTGAGGGCTCCATGACTGCAAGAGGGTGCAGTGAGGGACCCCCTCCCCCCCACCACCAGTGCACGAATTTTCATGTACCAGGCCTCTAGACTATATAATAAAAGCCCAGCGACCCTTAAGGCAGAAGACCAGAATGACCAGTCACTATGACACTCACTGACCACCAGGGGGCAGATGCTCAATGCAGGAGCTGCCCCCTGATGGTCAGTGCACTCCCACAGCTGGAGCGCGCTCAGCCAAAAGCCGGGCTCAATGCTGGCGAGCGCAGCAGTGGTGCCGGGAGCCTCTCCTGCCTTGGGGGCAGTGCTAAGGATCGAGGGGTCCCAGATTGTGAGAGGGATGTCCGACTGCCGGATATTCCCCAAGGGGTCCTGGATTGTGAGAGAGGGCAGGCCGGGCTGAGGGGAACCCACCCCCCTCACGAATTTCATGCATCGGGCCTCTAGTGTGCATATAAATTCTTTGGTTATTCTCTGCCCAACCTTCCACCCCCTTCCCTCTGAGATCCATTAATTTGTGCCATGCTTCCATGCCTCTGGACCTATTTTGTTTGGTGGTTTATTTTGTTCATTAGATTCCACATATAAGTGAGATCATGTGATACTTGTCTTTCTCTGACTGGCTTACTTCACTTAGCATGATACTCTCTGGTCCCTCCATGTTGTCTCAAAGGGTAAAAGATCCTTTCTTTTTTAAAAAAAATATATATATATTATTGATTTTTTACAGAGAGGAAGGGAGAAGGATAGAGAGTTAGAAACATCGATGAGAGAGAAACATCGATCAGCTGCCTCCTGCACACCCCCCACCGGGGATGTGCCCGCAACCAAGGTACATGCCCTTGATCGGAATCGAACCTAGGACCCTTGAGTCTGCAGGCTGATGCTCTATACACTGAGCCAAACCGGTTAGGGCAAGATCCTTCTTTTTTACAGCTGCATAGTATTCCATTGTGTAAATGTACCACAGCTGTTTTAATCCACTTATCTACTGGGCACTTGGGCTGTTTCCAGATCTTAGCTATTGTAAATTGTGCTGCTTTGAACACAGGGGTATATATATTCTTTCTGATTGGTGTTTCCGTATGCTTAGGATGTATCCTCCACTGGGTCAGTTTGATTTTTAATTTTTTGAGGAAATTCCATACTGTTTTCCGTAGTGGCTGCACCAGTCTGCATTCCCACCAGCACAGAGGTCTCCTCTTGCTTCTGATGTCCCATGTCTTTCTCCTTGGCTGAGACCAGCCTCCTCGGCCTTTCCATTTATTAATGTAGCTAAACACTTCCATTGAAGGCCTGCCCTGGGTCAGACTCAGCCAGTCCTATGAGGCTGTTTATGGTGTCCACCGAACAGGTGGGGGCTGAGGCACGGGAGGTGTCTGTTGTCTGAGCTTCTGTAACTCGTTGGATTCCCGGACTTCAGAGTCTTGGTGGGGAACCGGGAGGCTAGGAACACACCAGCTTTCGGGGTGTTTGTTTCTCCCCGGGGAGAAGCCATTCCGCTCCCTGCAAAGCCTGGCCCCCCTCGTCCAGCAGTGTGCAGCGGAGGCTCTGGTCCCCGGGGCTAACGCTCCCTTTGGTGGGTGAGGGGCTGCCCCACAGGGAGCCGCACAGTTTCCAGCCTCTCCCTCCATCCGGAGACCCGGAGGCCCGGAGGCCCGCGGAGGCCAGAGGCGCCTTGGCCACGGGCTGCGCGCCGCCAGCTGGAGGGGTTCAGGCTGTCCTCGCCGCCCGCCGTCTGGGCCGCTCTCCCCGCGCTGAGCAGAGGCTGCGGAAGACGGGAGGGGACGGCAGGGGCGAAGGGGACAGAGGGAGGAGGCAGAGGGATTTGGACGGGTGGGGACTCCCCGAGGGCGGAGGGGAGGGGGCCCAATCTTCGTACCGTTAGCCCGCGCTTTGCCCTTGGACGGGGCTGAAGGTGGGGAAGGACAGGTAACTTCTCGCCGTCCTTCGCCCGGTGACCCCTTCCATCCCGAGATGCCAGGTCACCCCTCGCGGCTCCGAGCGGCCGGGGGCGCCCCCCCCCACCCCTACCCCCCACTGCCCCCGCGTCAGACGGTGCCTCCCCTGGAGCTCCAGCCCCTTTGGCTCCGGGCCGGACCCCGGGCGACCCCTGCAGCCGAGTCCAAGGCCCGCCCCCTCGGGGAGGCGGATGTGGGAGGCTCGGGGCGGGGGCGCGGCCGAGATCCTGGGACTGGGGGGGTGGGGGGCCGGGGGCGGCTGGGGGGCTGCCCCCGGGTCTGGGAGCCGCGCGGGGGCGGGCCGGGCCTGCGGCCCCGGGAGCGAGCTGGGCAATAGGAAACGGTTTATGAGGAGGGAGTGGTGGGGCCGCGGCCAAGCAGGAAGACGCTGGAATAAGAACCATTTCTGCTCCGGCCCCTTTCCCAGTCCCGGGAGGCCGCCGCGCCGGCCGCGCCGAGCGAGCCCCTCCCGGCCCACGGCCCAGCCTCGTCGGGGCGGCGCCCAGACCCCGGCCCGCCGTCCAGGGCTCGCGGGGCCGCCGCCCCCGCCCCCGCCCCGCCAGCGCCCCGCCGCCCGGGCGGGCCCCCAGGTGAGCAGAGGTCCGCGGGCGGGGCCGGGTGGGGGACGGCCTGAGCCTCCCGAGGGCCCTTCCTGAGGGCAGAGCCCCTGGGGGAGGTCGCCGCAGGGTCCGCCCGGCTCATCTGGGGCACAGCACCCCTCCGCTCCCGCGGGGCCCACACCCCACCTGAGCCCGGGCGGGGCTGCACTGGACCCCGACGGGGACTCCGACCCGGCTCCCTGCCAGGCCCGGGCGTCTCTGCCCTCCTCCTGTAGCCCACGTTCGAGGGCCGGCGGACTCCCGCCCCGCTTCACCACGGAGAACGGGTCACGTGTCCCTGCTGGCAGCGGGCTGGCCGGGGAGAGAGGGTCCACGTCAGACGCCTTGAGCAGCCCAGCCCTGGCAGCTCCTGCTCGGGGATCTGACGCTGTCACTGCAGCCCCCAGCCTCACCTCTAACCCCGGTGGTCAGGCCACCCCCTGCCCTGGCCCTCCTCCAGGCGCAGGCCGGAGGGAGGCAGGCTCCCTGCAGGAGGCAGCCCCAGGTTCCCAGTCCGCCCTGGAGGCCCCTGCTGTTGGAACCGCCCCCGCCTTTTCTTCTTCGAGGTCAGGGCCAAGGTGGACAGGAGCTCTCACCCCCTCTGTGTTTATGGGCAGCTTCTGGCTGCATCAGGTCTGTCCTCTCTAACCCCTCCCTGCCCTTCCATCTCATTGGGTGGTTAAAGGTAACTGCTGTCTATTGAGTACTTACTGTGCAGACAGGTATTTCTCATGTAATCCTCGCCACAACACAGCAGAGGGGTTACCATACCCATCCTACAGAGGAAGCGCACATTCAGACTGCAGTGGCTTGTCCGAAGCTCCAGGGATGGTGTAAGTGGATGGCTGGGCTTTGCTAACATGTGTTAAGTGCCTGCTATGTACCACTTAGTACTCTGCTAACTGATTTTACTACATGATACCTATGAAACGAGCACTATTCTTCTTCTCATTTCACGCAGGGAAGCCTAAACCTCAGAAAGTTTAAGTACCGATATATACATATATACATATTATATATATGGTATATATACCAGAAAAGCAGAGTTACCATATTTTCCGGCGTATAAGATGACTTTTTAACCCAGGAAAATCTTACACGCCCAGTTGTCTTATACGCCAGAAAATACGGTAACTTGTTCCAAATCTCATAGCTCTACGTGGCCAAGACAGGATTTGAATTCAAGTTTACATGAGCCAGAGCCAGATCCTGACCTCTGTGCTCCTCGGCACAGGCGTGGTGCTGTATCGCACGGCTGTTGGGGGTTCATGAAGTGATGCAGAGAAAGTGCTTTGTGTCTGGTAAGGGGCAGCCCGGTCGGGGCAGCCTGGTGGGGGCAGCTCAGTCCGGCCTCCCCTGTTTGGGTCAGACCTGCGGATGGGCAGAGTGAGGCGCTTCTTTGCTGTGCTGAGCCACTGCTGCTGGCCGGAGCAGGTTTCATCAACCCCTCAGGTGTGATGGGGAGCAGAGCTTGACAGCCACCTTCCCAGCACCCCCTACTCTGGTTCTCCCACCTGTGACTAAGCCTACAGCTAACATGGTTTCTGTCTCCACATCTAAACAAACCCACACCGGGCACCTGCTGATGACAGCAGTGGACAATCTGTTCATGTTGGTGAGACCCACTCACTCTTTTTCCTCCTTGGTGGGGCTCACCCAACACCAAACAATTGGAGGAATAAAGTGACCAAGGAAGGATTTATGATCAGTAATTTATGTCAATCAAGGCAACAAATTTAACATCCCCGAGCCTCAGTTTCCCCATTGGGTTGTTGTGTGGATTAAATGAGGTCAACCGTTAAAGTTCAGTACATAGCACATAAGTCATACTCAGAGAAGGTTAACTCTTATTACTAAGGACTTCACAGTGGTAAGTTAATGTTTGATATTAGTTTAGCATTTGTGATTTCTGGCCAATAACAGTGATGATTGTGCAGCAGGAGATCTTTCATGCAGTTTTGCTTAGAAATGAAAGGATACCGCCAGTGCCCAGGAGTCCATTTGTGCTAGAGTCAGGTTGCAGGAAGAATCACATGGAGTCAGCTCTGAGTTTGGACTGGTCTGCACCCTCCTGTACTTAACCTTACACCGGGCACAGTTAGAAACTGGACAGTCACAATGTTACTCCCCCACGTTCCCGGATGAGACCAGCGTTGGGTCTCCCTGTACCGTTCCTGGGCCTGGGAGGCTTGAGGTGGATTGGATGTCAGGAGCAAAGCCTGGACCCGCCCTCCCTCCACAGTGTTTCCAAAACCTTGACTTCCATGTTTAGCCTTGTGTTTCCTTCTTCTCCCATAAAGGGGGAGGTCCCTGGATGGGAGTGAGAGTCCTGTCCTCTGCACCCCACACCCACTCACCAGCAGGTCCTATGAAATGAAAGCATGGAGACTGAGTCTCATGTGGTGTAGGGCATTATGGTACCCACTGATTCGAATTACCCGGGGAACTTTTTTTTTTAAAATATATTTTATTGATTTTTTACAGAGAGAAGGGAGAGGGATAGAGAGTTAGAAACATCGATGCAAGAGAAACATCGATCAGCTGCCTCCTGCACACCCCCTACTGGGGATGTGCCCGCAACCAAGGTACATGCCCTTGACCGGAATCGAACCTGGGACCCTTCAGTCTGCAGGCCGACGCTCTATCCACTGAGCCAGTTCGGTTAGGGCCCGGGGAACTTTTTTTAAGATGCATGTTTCTTGCCCTGATGGGGTGGCTCAGTTGGTTGGAGCATCATCCCGTACACCAAAAAGGTTGTGAGTTTGATTTCCGGTCAGGGCACATACCTAGGTTGCATACGTGGTTGGGGTGCATATGGTAGGCAGCCGATCAATGCTTCTCTCCCCCCCCCCCCCCTCCCTAATAAATAAAAACATATCCTCGGGTGAGGATTAAAAAAAAAAAAAAAGCATGTTTCTTGCTGATCCCAGATTCTGACCAAATCAGATTCTGGAGTGGGGGTGAGACCAAAGAATGTACATTGCTAACCAAGCCCTTCAGGTGATTCTGATAAGTCTACTAAAGTAGGTGAGAGGGTGCACTGGGGCATGGTCAGAAAAGTGGAGTATGGGTAAAGGCTCCTAGGAGGATGCCAGATTTATCCTCATTGTTTTCCACTTTTTCCTTCCTGCCCCGTACCCTTTCCTTAGCTGCTTTCTGGGCAAGCAAAGGCTACTGCCGAGGATGGCTTCCTGCCTGGACCCCAGCGGACAAATTCAGCTTGTCTGGGGCTCCCGCTCAGCCTCCAGTCCCACCGCAGAGTGCCTGCTGGAGTCCTCACTGCCTGCCAGGAGGGGCCAGAGGCAGGAGGTCAGGCAGAGGCTGGGGACACAGCTGCGGCAGCCCAGGGCTCCATTTCCTTCCCCAGCTCTGGGCCTCTGGGGCAGAGGAAGCCCAGGCAGGAAGGCAGAGCTGCCACCAGCAGAGAGGCATACAAAGCTCCCCCCACCCCAGCCATCCTGCCCCAGAGCCTTAGCATCTTGTATCTTCATCTGGCACCATTCTTAGGCCATGGCCTTCTGAGCCCCTGTGGCCACAGTCAGCCTCACCCGGTCAGAAGACACTCCTGCCCCTCGTGTTAGTTGCCCCTATCTGGGGACCCAGTCCACAGGCAAACCCCTGCTTATTTGCCACCGTTCAGAAAGTGCTTCTTACTGTCTGACCCCAGTCCTTCTTGCTGCAGCCCCGGCCCTTATCTGCGTGTTCTAAACCTGTGAGAAATGAAGAAGAGGGTAGCTGTGAAGCACTAGTTGGTGTGGGACCAGGTTTGGGGAGTGTCATAGACCAGAATTACTCCCCTTGACACTCTCCATCCAACTTCTGGAAAAGGTCAACCTTAGCCACGGAAGGTCAAACATTCAGTGTCTAAGTGTGTTTCACTTCCCTCCCCACATCACTGGCCCTGCCCCCACCCTTTCCCAGGACAGCAAGGAAAGAGAAGGGGGCCAGGGATGGCGCAGAGAGGGCCTCTGATACTCTGGCTGCAGGAGGTTCCTTTCGCCTAGTGAGCTGGCACTGTGGGAGCTGTGTGTGGTTGCTACAGCCCTGAGGGCTCGGACACGGGCTGCCGCCCAGATTGGGAGACAGAGAGGAAAGAGCACTGGACTGGGAGTCTGCACACCTGGGGTGTGCTCCTGGTACCACCACTGAATCCTCTCTGGACCTGGACAAGTCTCTCCCCCTGTCTGAGCCTTAATCCTGTCATCTCTAACCTAGAGCTGGGCTCTGTGAGTCACTAGGTGTCCCCTGGGATTCGGTCACAGGGGTGTTCCAGCGGCTTCTCCAGGCCCTGTGCTGCTCCAGCCTGCCCCGGGAGTGTGTCCTGACCTCCATGCTGTGCGTGACTCCTGCCTGTTCTATCCAGACCCCAATCTAAACAATCTTGATTCCTGTTCCCAGCTTGGCGGGACCCTGAATGGCAGGAAGTGAAGACAGGAGCCTGTTTATGTTTGAGGCAGCCAGGGCTGGGAGGGGGGGGGCACGCTGGGAAATGGGTGGGCGGGGGGGAGGCTAGAAGGGGATGGGCAAGAGGCAGAGGATAGAAGGGGGTGCTGCTGAAGAGATGGTCCTTCCCCCCCGCCCCGAGCCCTCTGTGCCCTCCAGTTGTGGCTCAGCAGCAGGGTTGCGGGGCTGGGAATCTCCCCCAAGCTCTCTGTCACTTAAACATGGCTCCCCACCCTTTACCCCTAACAGGATGGTTTCCATGGGGAAGTGAACCAGGACTTCCCCTGCAGGCCCCACCCCAAAGCCAGGCGCAGTGGAGTCAGGAGGAGGCCTGCCTGCCCCCCCAAAACACTCCCAGTGATTTCCTCTGGGTGGGAGGGACCCACGGTCAGTGGCTGAAAACACCGAGGGGATCACATTTCACAGATCTTACTGCACCCCCTCTCCTGCTCCTCTCTCCAGGACCATGAGCTTGGACCCCCCCAGGAGATGCCTTCTGATGCTACTGATGGCTTTGAACCTGACCCAGGGTGAGTCCTGTAGGGAACAGGGGCCTGAATGGAGAAAGGGGCTCAGCTCTTGCTGGGGGTGTTTGAGGAGCTAGGGAGAAGGGACTTTGGAGCTTGGCTGGAGGGCAGGAGACAGGCTACCCCAACCCCCTTTTGCTCTATCTAGGGGGTACAGAGAGTGGGGATGTGGGCAGAGGGGGCCTGAAAGAGTCCTCAGGGTGGGGCTGGGGGCCAGGGCTGGGCCTGGAACTGGGGAGGAGGCCTTGGGGCCAGGGAAGGGCTGGAGGCCTGCTTCTCACAGTCTCAGCTGCCCCCTGGGGGGAAGGATAATCTGAGGGTGGAACTAAGGGACCACGGCCTCAAGGGGTTTGTCTGAAAGGTCAGAGGGGAGAGAGCAGTGGGTGTTGGGCTCAGCCTGGGGAACTGGGCTCAGGGTGACTGAGCTTCTGCTGTGTCTCCCAGGCGACCCCGTGAAGCCCTCTCGGGGGCCGCTGCTGACCTGCACGTGTAAGGGCCCACGATGCACGGCATCTACCTGCCAGGGGACCTGGTGCACTGTAGTGCTGGTGCGGGAGGAGGGCAGGCACCCCCAGGAACATCGGGGCTGTGCGAACACGCACCCAGAACTCTGCTGGGCACGCCCCACTGACGTCGTCAACCACTACTGCTGCTACAGCTCCCTCTGCAACCACAACGTGTCCCTGGAGCTGGAGGGTATGTCTGCTTCCTCCGCACCACCTACCGGGCCTCTCAGACCCTGCCCTCTCGCCCTGCTTTCCTCTCAGGCCTGCCAGGAGGGTGGGGAGGCAGGACCCTGGGACCTAACGGCAGCGGCAAGGTGTGGTAGGGGAAATGTCCCGATGGCAGCCGGGCCTCAGTATCCTCTCTCTGGCAGCCAACCCAACCCCGGAGCAGCCGCAGGTAGATAGCCAGCTGCCTCTGATCCTGGGCCCTGTGCTGGCCTTGCTGGTCCTGGGGGTCCTGTGTGCCCTGGGCCTGTGGCATGTCCGGCGGAGGCAGGAGAAACATCAGCACCTGCACAGCGAGCTGGGCGAATCCAGACTCATCCTGAAGGCTTCCGAGCAGGGGGACAGCATGTTGGCGGTATGAGCATGGGGAACATGGGACACAGGGTCGGGGGGAGGAATAAGCAGAAGCCACAGAATCAGAGGGGTGCAGAGTGACAGGTAGCCAGGAAAGGCACAGTCACAGACACTCAGATGCCAGTGGGTGGGGAGCTGGGGGAGCGAGGAGCATGCAGCCACAGCAGCAGGAGCCAGGTGGGGAGAGGGGAGGGGGCTGGGTGCGGGACAGCTCTCAGTGGCCTCTTTGTACCTTCAGGACTTCCTGGACAGTGACTGCACAACAGGCAGTGGCTCGGGGCTCCCCTTCCTGGTGCAGAGGACGGTGGCCCGGCAGGTCGCCCTGGTGGAGTGTGTGGGTGAGCAGTGGGGGAGCCTGGGGGGTGGGGACCAAGGGCTCCCATGAGCTTGGAGGGAGGGGTAAGAGTGCTCTTGGCCTCCGGAGTCACAGACGGGGCCAGGTCTGGCTCAGAATGGGAATTCTGCTGGGCATGGAGTGGGTGGAGACCGGGCAGGGCTAGATCCTTCTGCAGAAGCCAGTAGGGAACAAGAGGCAGGTGGGGGTGGCCTGCGAGCGGGGTGTGGGTCTGCATAAGTGTCAGGGGCTTGTGTGACCTTCTCTCCCCTCCGCCCCCCTGCCATTGGATCAGGAAAGGGCCGCTATGGCGAGGTGTGGCGAGGCCTGTGGCACGGTGAGAGTGTGGCGGTCAAGATATTCTCCTCGAGGGATGAACAGTCCTGGTTCCGGGAGACTGAGATCTACAACACAGTGTTGCTCCGACATGACAACATCCTAGGCAAGCTGGGTGAGGGTGGGGTGGGGGTGGGGTGGGGTGGGGATGGGGGAACGAGGCCAGGCCCCGGCTTTCATCCCCTGCACTCAAGGCTGGAGTCCCCAGCCTATGGCCACCTAACCCTGAAGGACTCCCAGCCCGGCCTCAGCCCCCACCACCCTCTGACTCCGGCTTCCTCTCCGCCCTAAGCCAGAGCAGCCTCCGCCCCAGCCCCTGCTTGCCCTGACTCAGTCCGTCCTGTGCCTTAGTCCAGCCCTGACCCTGGCCAGTCCAGACCCCCTCCTCTCTAAACCCTTGGCTGAGCCACCTGACCCTCTGCCCATAGGCTTTATAGCCTCAGACATGACTTCCCGCAACTCGAGCACGCAGCTGTGGCTCATCACGCACTACCACGAGCACGGTTCGCTCTACGACTTCCTGCAGAGGCAGACGCTGGAGCCCCGCCTGGCCCTGAGGCTGGCCGTGTCCGCGGCCTGCGGCCTGGCGCACCTGCACGTGGAGATCTTCGGCACTCAGGGCAAACCGGCCATCGCCCACCGCGACCTCAAGAGCCGCAACGTGCTGGTCAAGAGCAACCTGCAGTGTTGCATCGCAGACCTGGGTGAGCGGCGGGGCGGAGTAAGGTGGGCCTTTCCAAGGGGCGGGGCGGGGCAGGGGAGGGGCGGCCCCTTTGCGGGCGGGCGCGGTCCCATGTCCACTGGGCTCCACCTTTGCCTAGGACCTAGGTGTCTGTGTGCGTGCCCTGGCGATTCTGATTGGCGCTTTAAAACTTAAAGAGATGTTTGCTGTCTCATTTCCCCTCCGCAAGAGCCCCACCGTTTGCCTAACGCTCTTTTTAAGCTTAAACTCCTTCCACTACCCCACCCCGGGCTCCAGGAGTGGGGAGAGAGGAGCATGAAGCCAGGAACTTGGGTTATCCTCTGGGCTTCCCTGACTACATCGCTCCTGCTCATGGGGCCTTGGGGTCCTGCTCTGTGAAATGGGCGTCACAATGCACGCCTTGCCCACTCCCATCCCGCTGGGTCCTTGGGCACCCAGAGAGCGCTACACAGTCAACAGAAGGGAGCCAGTGTTCTCCCGGCCCGCCTCAGAGCCGGTCTGCATCTGCCTGCAACCCCACCTTGCCCCCTGCACCGCAGCCTCTGGGGCCACCCTGTCTGTGGGCTGGGGTGAGCCGCAGAAGTGACAGCCCTGCTACCCGCAGGCCTGGCTGTGATGCACTCGCAGGGCAGCGATTACCTGGACATCGGCAACAACCCGCGAGTGGGCACCAAGCGGTACATGGCCCCCGAGGTGCTGGATGAGCAGATCCGCACCGACTGCTTCGAGTCCTACAAGTGGACGGACATCTGGGCCTTTGGCCTGGTGCTGTGGGAGATCACCCGCCGGACCATCGTCAATGGTGAGGGCCCACCCTGCACAGGGGGAGGAGGGGGCAGGGGCACGTGGGTAGACAGGCAGGAGATGGGGGCTTGTGGCCGCACTGCCTGTATTCCGTTCATTGCTACTCGCCAGCTGGTTCAGCTGAGCAACCTTTTAAGGTTCATCTGAGTCTGCGAGTCTGTGATTCTGGCTGTGAAATCTTGGGTAAGTGATAATAACAGGAATATTAATAGCAGCTAACATTTATTGAGCTTAAATATGTGCCAGATGCCATGTGATATACATGTATTGTCTTATTTAATCATCCTCTGTTGGCAGGAAGCTGGTATCGCTTCAGTAGTTAAGAGCGTGGGTTGGGAATCAGGCTGCCTAGGTTCAATTCCTGATTTTGCCACGGACCACGGGCATGTTACTTCACCTCTCGGTGCTCAGTTTCCTCATTTGTAAAGTGAGAATAAAAATAGTTTCTAATGGTTGAGATAATCCAAATAAAATATTTAGGACAGATCCGGAGCTCAGTAAATACTAGTAGCAATTATTGTTGTCATAATGAATCCCTGACACAGTATCACCCCCATTTTACAGATGAGGGGACTGAGACCCAGAATTACAGCTGGTTAGATGCAGCACCAGGATCTGAAACCCGGCTCTCTGACTCCAGGGCGAGTGTTGTTTATCACTGTGCTGCTTAAACCTCCCTGGTCCTTGGTTTCCTTGACCACAAAACATGCGAGATGCAATAGTGCCTGCACTGCCTGCTGATTGCTTCCTCATGTTCCTGTGGGTGCCACAGGGGAGCAGGCAGAGGGACCTCAGCCCTGTGGCCAGTGCCTTCCCAGTCCTGGGGTGCAGGGATGAGGGCTGGTGTCTGGACTGGGCCGAGAGGCTTGTCAGGCTCTGCGGAGGCTGCCCACAGAGTGGGGCTGCCAGGAGTCCTGACAGTTTGGAGACAGACAACCTCAGGATATGACTGGAGCTCTGTTCCTTGGGGAGAGGGACATTCTCATTTCCCGAGCATCTGTGAGGGGCCAGCTCCATGCCGGGCTTCGTTTGCTCTCAGCAGTCATCGGATGGGTGGAGGCTGAGGTCTAACCAGTCCCTCTGGGAGGCTCAGGGGCTCAGGTTCCTGCCCCTTCAGGCCTGAGCTTTTAGAGTCAGCTCTAGGGGCCGGTGTCAGGGAAGGGGGCACCTTGACGGAGCCGCGGCCCCTTGGACCAGGCTGCGGCGGGAAAGGAAGGCTGGACCAGCCAGGGCCGAGGGCAGGCTGACTGCAGGCTCCTGGGCGGAGGGAAGCCCTGTCAGCCCCACACAGATTCGTGGCGCATTATAAACACTGTAATCTGGTGTCAGCCCCGGCACTGATTAAAGGCCCATTAGACACGCTCAGGCCTCTGTGCAGCACTGATTAGGGCGCGAGCGGCTCGGGGGCCGGCCTGGACGCCCGCCACGGGGAGAACAGCTGGCGCAGGCTCTCCGGGCCGGGGCTGTGGCTGTGTGGCCCCGTCCATGGCCGGCCTGGGAAGCAGGGTGGGGCACGGGGCACTTTTTCCGGGCCTGGCCTCTCCTGCCTGGGCCGTCTGCAGCTCCACAGGCATCGTGTTCAGAAAGCCCCTGCTAAGGACTGTGCACTTGGTATAAGGAGGTGCTGCTGGCTGAGGGGGTGCCGTCCCTGAGAGGGGTGGGTGTTCTTTGGACTTGGGTAGAAATTCCTTTCTTTTAAGAGAGACGTTTTCTCCCCCTTCTCCTGCATCCACATCCTCACCCAACAGTCAACCAGCTACCCTCCCTTTAGGGTAGCATGGAGGTCAAGAGCATGGCCTTTGGTTGGATTTTCTGGGCTTAAATCCTAACTCTCACTTATTACCTATGCATTTAGATAAGCTCCTTAATTTCCTTAATTAAGACCACTCTGGCCTTAATTTCATTGCGTATAGAGGGGGGCTCACATAACATTGCTTCCTTCCTAGTGTTATTGTGAGGATTTAATGCAATGCAGTTAGGACAGTAAACATTGGAATTATGGGCATCTGTGATCATTGGGACCTGGGAGCGGAGCCCGGGCCTGGGTAGGAAGCAGCTATGGAAAGGCTGGAACAAGATCTGGCCTAGGGATCCAATGAGATGAGTTGAAGGCTTGGCTCTGCCATTACTAGCTGTGTAACCTTGGCCTCAACTTCTCTGAGCATTAGTTTCTTCATCTGTAAGACACAGGTAATAATAGTACCCACCGCATAAGATCATTGTAAAGACAGGATAATGCATATAAAGTATTTATAGCACAATGCCTGGCACATGGTAAGTGCAAAATAAATGGTAGTAGTAATTATTATTTATAAATATATTTATAACTAGAGGCCCAGTGCATGAAAATTCATGCACTGGAGGGGGCGCGGTCCCTCAGCCCGGCCTGCCCCCTCTCACAGTCCGGGAGCCCTCAGGGGCAGGAGGTGACCCAGCGATCAGGGGAAGGCGACGCCCCATCACACCTCTGCTGCTGCCACTGCTGGCAGCTCAAGCCTTGGCCGGCCCTGGTTACCTGAGCCTGGTTACCTGGGCAGCCACCATCCGAGGCTTGCCTGCGCCTCGGGCCAGCCCTGGGCTGCTGGGGGGCTAAGGGGACTGGGCGCCGCCATCTTGTGGCTGTGGGCGCTGCCATCTTTGAGGGTGGGGCCGTCAATTAGCATGTTCCCCCCTTATTGGCTGTGGGCGCTGCCATCTTTGAGGGCGGGGCCGTCAATTAGCATGTTCCCTCCTTATTGGCTGTGGGTGCTGCCATCTTTGAGGGCGGGGCCGTCAATTAGCATGTTCCCCCCTTATTGGCTGTGGGCGCTGCCATCTTTGAGGGCGGGGCAGTCAATTAGATATTCCCTCCTTATTAGATAGGATATTATAGTGTCCCTCTAAAGGGTACCATGGTCAGACAACTGGTATCTTGGCCCCTGGACAGAGGTGGGCAAGGCTCTCCTCTAGGTAGTATTGGCCTTCTTGGGGTCCCGAGTGACTGCCCTGTCTCCCCTCTCCCCCGATTCCCAGGCATTGTGGAGGACTATAAGCCACCCTTCTATGACGTGGTGCCCAATGATCCCAGCTTTGAGGACATGAAGAAGGTGGTGTGTGTTGACCAGCAGACCCCCACCATCCACAACAGGCTGGCTGCAGACCCGGTGAGGCCCCTGTGGAGCTGGGATGGCACGGGGTGGTGGCTTACAGCTGGAATTTCTGAGCCCAGGAACTTGTGTCTGAGGCCTTGGCTTCCCCCAGATAGATTCTAGGGGGCAGATTCCAGGGTCCTCCCTGGCCACACCCTCCCATATCTCTGTCCTGTGGACCCCACAGGGACTCTAGTTATTCTGGGATTTTCAGAACCCTTCACCTTGCTGGGAAAATCAGAGGTTCTCTGCTGCATTTCTTACTATACAGTTTTTGTTGTTTGTTTGTTTTTACCTTTGCTCAAAATACTTCACATACTTTTGTAATACACATACTCACACGTATATAAACATATATAGGCACGCACATGCTTCTACTTAAATATACACTCACAGATACATACACATGCAAGTATGTGCCAGAATGCTGACCCTGTGAAGACAAAGAGCATGTCTCCTTTGTAACCCTTATGTCCCCATTACCTATGACAGTGCCTGGCCCACAGTTGGTGCTCAATTAATGTTTATTAAAAGAATGAATAAACGTATACACATACATACATGTATGTATACATAGACACATGTACATTTTTACACATCATACATATCCACAAAAAGCCACACATGCATTCAGATGTACACACACATACAATCCCTCTTAAGAACCAGCTTGAGGTGGTTAACCCTTTGCACTCGCTTGCTTTTTTCTCGATTCCTTTATTCTACTCGGGATTTAATTTTTTAAATACCCCAGATTTTACAAAGCGCGGCAGTAGAATAAAAAACTGGAATTTCTTTTCATACAAACTTATTTATTTGGATTCTTTTATATTTCAAATTATTGATACATTCAAAGAGTAATTTTAATCTCGACATCCGAGTGCAAAAGGTTAAATCTGAGCTTCCTGGGATGGGTTCCTCCCTGGACATGTGCATGTTGGGGGCAGTGCTCACCACCCATTCTTCCAGTGTTCACCAGCCAGGGTTGGTGGGGGCTGGGAGACACAGCCCTCAGCATTGGGGTCTGATTGGGGGTGCGGGAGCCCGAGACTTACATATCTCCCCCTTCTTGGGGGGTGGGGGAAGGTGCTCCACAGACCCTACTCCCCAAGGGGGACTGAGCGCTCCTGAAGATCTGAGTTACATCTCTGTCCTGCCTGCCTCTCTCCATCCTCATCCCATTCTTCCTCTTTGATTTTTCATTTTACCCTTTTTGTCTCTGCCTGGATCCCTCCATCCTCCCCCCACCCCCTAACCTTACTGCTCCTGTCTTTCCTCCCGCCTCCTTCTCAATACTCTCATCTCCCCTCTTCTCGTCCTTTGTCTCCTGCTAGTGTCTCCCCATGACTGGGCCCTTCTCCTCGCCTCCTCCTTCCCATCTTCCCTGACCCATGTCTCTGCTTCTCTCCCTCCCCCAGGTCCTCTCCGGTGTGGTTCAGATGATTCGGGAGTGCTGGTATCCCAACCCCTCCGCCCGCCTCACTGCGCTGCGGATCAAGAAGACACTACAGAAACTCAGCAACAGCTTCGAGAAGCCCAAAGTGATTGACTAGCCACAGGCTGACACCTACTCCCCTCAGCCTGCAGTGTGTGTGTGGGGGGGGGGGGGGGGGGCAGTGAATGGTGGTCTATCTGGGTGGAGGTAGTGTGTGTGTGCTGGAGAGGGGGTGCCCCTCTAGGGGCAGCTGTGCCTGCCCAGCTCTGCCCCCAGCCCATCCAGCCCAAAATACAGCTGGGCTGAAACCCGATCTCCCCACTGTCTGGCCTGCTCAGAGCAGCAGGCTCCCTGACGCCTGGCTCTGTCCCCACCACCATGCCCTGGGCGCACTCCCTACCACCCAGGACAGAGTGCAAAGGAGGCCCCAGTGCCAGGATGGCCAAGCCAGGGAATCCCAGTCTCTTGGGCTGAGAGCCTGGGCCTGCACTTTACCCCCTGCCCTCGGTCAACCCCACTGCCTACCAGAGCTGCCACGTGGCACAGGGCCCCGTCCAGCCTTCAGTAGACACCCTGCCCTGCCAGGCCCTCGCCTCTGGCCAAGCCCCAGACACCCAGGACCCATGAGTTTGTATCTCAGCTCCATGATGCCTCGGGCCTCTGTCTCCTGGACAAGACCCCTGCTAGCTGCCGACCAGCTGCCTGAGAGAGCTGGGGCCTATCCTGGGCCCCTCCTCTCCCCCCAGCCTAGCTGACTTATTGGGGCATTAAAACCAAGGAGCCCTGCTGTGGGTGTGGCAGGGTCAGAGGCCATGGGAGAAGTGGCAGGTCAGATGGGTGAGGCCCAGGACTTTCAGAATAACTGAGAGGACACTGAGGCCAAGCATGGCTGGGAAGGGCTCCGCTGGGAGTCGGAGACCCAGGCTCTGGTCCTGGATGCTTGCTGAGTGACAGGAATGAGCCTTCACTGCCCCAGCACCTGTTTCTTCATGTGCATATTGAAAGAGTTGGTCCTGATGGCCTCTGAGGTTGTTCAGCTCTAATTTTCTTCTCAATGCCATCCTGTTCAAACTCAGTTCCTAGTGCCTTCTACTTATGCCCCAGCCCGTGGCTATTTGCCCCAAGATGGGGCTTTGAACATAAGCTTATCTGAGGCCAGGAGTGTCTAAGATGCCTCCTAGTCTAATTCTCCAGGCTCCAGTTCCTGCCAATGGCCATCCTTGGGCTCAGATAGTCCCTGGCCTTTTGGCAGACAAGCCAGCCTTCGCCCCCTCTGTGGCTTTGCCTTCTCTACCCAGAGCTGAGAGGGGTGAGGCTGGCTTCGGGCAGGGCCTCCAAGGCTCAGGAGAAACCTGACTCCAGCCAGTCAGCCTCTAGCACCCAGGTTCCTGCTCCCCACTGCCCCTTGGCCCAGGCCCACACCCCGGGCCACGCCCCAGAAAGTGTGTGCCTAGAAAGAACCTGATGGTTGTAGAGAAACACAGGGAAACTTTGGTGTTTGGAGGTCAAAGGTGTGTGTCTATGCGCTGAGGAGGTTACCCTAGGCAGGTGGATGGTCTGGGGGGCTGTGGGGGTGGGGGTGGGGCTCATGCTAGGGACAAGGACAGCCCCAAACGTGGGAAGACCTGAGCTCACAGCCCCCAGCCCTTGGGGCAGGGGGAGAGAAACCCTCCGTTCCTACCGGAGGGGAAGAAAACAGCCCTGCCGTAAATGACCCAGCGCAACCCCCCAGGCCAGCGCCTCCCACCATCACCCAGGGCACTTTCCCAGGCCTGCTCCCAGCATTGTGCAAGGTCCTGGAGGAGAACCAGGAAGTGAAACTGAGAGAAAACAGAAAGCTAGATGGACCTGCGGGGTTCCCGGATCATCACGGGGCAGCTTGCTTCACGTCTCCTCATCACTGGAGCCCACCCCGCCCAGGAATCAGTCCTCCCCTGAAGGATTTCTCTCCAATGAATTTAGGGGCCAACGGGCTCCTCTGAGACTCCACAGCCAGAAGCTGAAGGCAGCAGCTCCTCAAAGCCTAGGAAATCCCTAAGAGGAGAAGGCCTGAGGCCGGAGGGGGAGTGACGGGGGGAGTTGAGAAAAGGGGGCCAGAGCAGGGAGAACAGCCAGGGGCCAGGCAGGGCCTTAAGGGGGCGCTGGTGAGCTGCCGGCATCATGCTTCTGCCTGAGGGCAGGGAGGTGGGCCAGGTCAAAATTAATCTCCGACCTGGAGATACTGTTTGTGAGAGCACTTAGCTGGTGCTTAGCACAGAGTAGGTCCTCAATAAAACCGTGGTTGAATCCTGAGCTCCAGCTGAGTCTTCCTAGGCCAGTGCTTCTGCAGTGGCCGGCCTCAGAGGGAACCTGAGGGGATGGGGAAGGAGAAGGCCCCAGGGTGTCCTGCCGGGACTTAGCCCTTCATTGACAGCTCATAATTCGCTCAGGCACCCCACCTCCCTCCACCCCCCACCCCCCAGAGCCCCCCACTCCCTCTGTGCAGGGCCCCAAATTTCTGTTCAGACCCTGGGCTGGGTTCCGGCTGCTGGCGGCGCCGGCCACATCGCCCTCTGCTGGCCTAAGGGCTGCCCAGCGGCCGCCGCCCTCCCGCCCCTGCGCCGGACCGACGGGCTTTTCCCGGGGATCTCCTCGCCCCGCCCCGGCGCCGGCGCGGTGAGCTCCCCGGCGCTCCTGCTTTGCAGGTACTGTCCCCTGAAAACCACACCTCGCAGGAGCTTCCCGCGTCCTCACTCAGAGGCGGCTTGGACCTGCCTGCCCGAATTCTCTGTTTTCAATTCCCTCTTCCAATGGGGTCTCCACCTTGCCTGGAATATACAGAAAGGGTACCCCAATTCCTTCTACCACGGAGGTCCTCCCCTACTCCCTGCAGCCCCCCCACCCCACTCCCATCCCCAGAGGGCCTCGTGCCTGGAGCATGTGTCTGTGGAGTCCAAACAACCTACAGTGCGTACCCTCCTTCCCAGGGCACCTCTCAGACGGCTCTGGGGAAGTGAGGGGCACCCCGTGCCTGCCACCCCCTGATCCCTACCCCCCACCTGATGCCCACGCTGGATGGAGAGCGGGAAGAAAGGCATGAGGAAGAGGGCAGAAAGGGAGCTACGAGAAGCCCGCTGGGGTCTGGGGAAGGAGCGTCGCTCATGGCCTCCAGGGGCAGAAGAGTTCTTGGGAGGCCACCTGTCTGAGCCCGTCGCTGAGGGGAGCCTCGGGAACCTGTCTGCCTTGGACAGAAAGAAAACCGCTCATTTCTTTGCCGTTTGCCCTGTTTTCCTGGGAGTCCCAGGTTCCGATTTCCTCACCTCTACAAAGAGGGAGAGGGCACCTGTGTGGGCCCTCCCTAAGGGATGATGAGTGTCCATAATGTGCCCAAGGGGGGGGGGGTGAAGGTGGTCCCTGGAGCATGAGCTTTGACATTGAGGTACACCCCTGCCCCTCGCAGTACCCAGGCCCTCAAGGTCAGTTCTTTGTACCCTCCTCGTCACTTTCTTCCTCAGTCCTGCCTCACATCAGCCTTCACGAAGAATGTTCTGCTTCCCCCATATCCTTACTCGCATCAAGATGATCAGACCGAGAGCCCTAACTGGTTTGGCTCAGGGGATAGAGCGTCGGCCTGCGGGCTGAAAGGTCCCAGGTTCCGGTCAAGGGCATATACCTTGGTTGCGGGCACATCCCCAGTGGGGGGTGTGCAGGAGGCAGCTGAATCGGTGTCTCTCTGATCGATGTTTCTAACTCTCTGTCCCTCTCCCTTCCTCTCTGTAAAAAATCAATAAAATATATTTTTAAAAAAAGAAGATTATCAGACCAAGAGATGGCAAAGGCCTCATGCCTAAAAGACCCAGCCCTGGGAGTGGCGTGGAGGGGTGCATGTCCCGCGTCCAGTCTCCCAGCATGGAGACTGATGCTAGCTGCACAGTCGTCACGCTGGGTGGGCGACTCTTGGAACGAGCTGCTTGCATCAGGGCCACATTCAGTTTGCTAGAAATAGAGACAGAGGGCTTCTTGACTTTGCATATGATTTGCATAATGCCGGAGACACAGTCTATTTTCAGGCAGTTTTCAGGTTAAAGTGTTGTCGCTGCTGCCCTGCAGGGTGTCACGTCTGGATGAATCTCTTCTCTGTTCTTTCTCACCCACCCACTCTTACTGACCTAGATCCCCCGCTGCAGGAGCAAGTGGTAGGGCGGGGGGGGGGGGGGGGGGAGAGTGGGGTTGTCCAGGAGACACGGGGACAGGGCAAGAGGCACACTGGAATTTCCTTTATTACCGCCACCACCAAAGGCAGAATGTGGCTGCTCAGGGCAACGGATAGGCAGAGGGCGGCGAGGCACCAGCCACAAGGTGGCCCATCCTCTGTTCTACACAAACCTTTCTCACCTCTCCTGCTAGGTCCTAAACAGCCAGTTCCCATACAGAGCCGTCTAGATAAACCTGTTCCTCAAGGCCACCCATAAGGCTTTGCTTGGCCCAGACATCCCTCGTGGGCATTTATTTTCAGCACTAAGATTTGATTTTAGTCTCATGGGAAATCTGACCCCTAGTCCCTCCCTCTCCTGGGAACCCCATCTGGGAGACCAGTATCCTAATCCGATGATCAATGTTTGCAAAGCACCTGGCACACAGTAGGAGGTCAGCCAATGCTAGAGGCCCCTGCTCTCCTTCATTCAGAAGTCTGTGCCAAGCACCGGTTGTCCCAGGCCTGGATGCCCAGTCAGGCACCGTCCTCTGAGGGCTGAGGCAAACACACCAGAAGGGCCAGTGGGTGACCATCACTAAGTCGGCTGTGAACTGGTCACAGCACTTGGCCTCTCAGCTAGAAAAGGGGGTTTGGTGGATTTCCGGGGCAAGGGCAATTCTCATTTCATAGCTTGAGCTGTTTGATGACCTGTCCTTGGCCAAAGAGGGCTAGGCCTGGAGCCCCACCCAGGGCTCCCTCCAGACCCTTCAGCCTCGGGGCCAGTCTGGTGTGCTGTCTTCCTAATGATTCACCAGGTGCCTCGGCAAAAAGCCTGGGAGCCATACTGGGTCCTGGGAAGCAGAAGGCCACTTGGTCAGGCTGGACACCAGCAATGCATTACCCAGAATTCCCGGTCCCTGGCGTCCAAGTCCCCCTGGACCTGCCCTCATCCCCTTAGGCAGGCGTTTCCTGTTGATAAGAAGCTCAGTCACAAACACTGATAAAGAGATGAAGAAAGGAAATTGACGGGCTTGGGTATAATGGGCATTTTGTCTGCCTTTTCTACCCTCTTCCTTCGCCCAGCTCCCCTCCCCCACTGCTTCCCAGAACCCAGGAGAAAACATGTCCCCCACCTCCTCTTGGGCCCTGCTTTGTAGTTTCCAGGAATTTAGCCTCACACAGTCCTCAGAAGTAGGGCCCAGGTGGGGGGGAGGGGAGGCTAGGAGCTCAGAGGCAGGAAGCACTGGGTGCTACGAGGCCACCAAGCCCAGGGGAAAGGGCTGCGGCAAGAGGAAGGAAGGATGGTCAGGCACAGGTCTCATCTGCGACTTTCCCTCTCCCCTCTCTCTCTCTCCCCCCGCACCCCCCCAGACCTGGATCCAAGTTGTGGTTAGGTGGTTGCAGTCTATAATTAGCGAATTTTCCATAATTTTAGTCTCAGGCTCATTACTGGAAAATCTCATTAATTTTGACTCTACTAATTTGGATCTATGATCCTTCAGGACAAGAACTAAACTGATGTTTAGAAAAATAAACAAAACAAACAAGTTTGCAAAGCACGTCCGGCTTTCCTTCTTGGGTTTGGGCTGGTAAGCTCAGCTCCACAGACAGTTCTCAAGCGCTCAGCCTGCAGTTACCATAACCTGCCACCGGGTGTGTGATGAGGCTTCGCCTGACACTTGTGCTTCAGGTATAGCAGTCATTGCTCACGGAGAGGTTCTTTAAAGGCTTATACTCCTTTTTTCCTCTTCCCCCAAATTAGTTCCTCAATAAAACAGTTATGCACACAGAAAGAAGTGGAATAGATGGTTCTAAATGGCCATTGTTTAAAAGCAAACCAGTAGCCCTATACAAGTTGGAGACATTCTCCTGAATTCTATTTTTATATATATACTAGAGGCCGGGTGCCCGGATTCGTGCACCGGTGGGGTTCCTCGGCCTGGCCTGCGGACATCCCCCAAGGGGTCCCAGATTGCGAGAGGGTGCAGGCCAGACCGAGGGACCCCACTGGTGTATGATTGGGCTGGGGAGGGACCGCAGGAGGGTTCCAGGGTGTGTCCTGCCCATCTTGCCCAGTCCCCATTGGCCGGACCCCAGCAGCAAGCTAACCTACTTGTTGGAGCGTTTGCCCACCCCCCCGGTGGTCAGTGCGCATCATAGCAACTGGCCAAACAGTTGAACGAACAGTCGGACACTTAGCATATTAGGCTTTTATTATATAGGATTTTTATTGATTTTTTTTTTTTTACAGAGAGGAAGGGAGAAGGATAGAGAGTTAGAAACATCAATGAGGGAGAAACACCAATCAGCTGCCTCATGCACGCCCCTTACTGGGGATCGAGCCCGCAAGCAAGGTGGATGCCCTTGACTGGAATTGAACCCGGGACCCTTCAGTCCATGGGCCGATGCTCTATCCACTGAGCCAAACCGGTCAGGGCATGAACTCTTAACTGTTCTCAGTCCTGGTTACCACCTGCCTGGGCTTTCTCCGGCTTCAGGCCCTCCCCTCTGCCATTGCACTGCTGAACCCTGATGGAAGGAGCAGAGTAGTGAAGAGCAAAAGGTTTCGTCCTGGTCAAGGTTCCAGTCGAGGTTTTTGGTGGGTTTTTTAGTAATTCAATAAATTTATTCCAAATTTTATATAGAGGAATATAAGTTCATGAGGAGCTATGCCATTTTTTCCTTATTTTAGGTTACTTTTTGAATAAGGTATACACTCACATGATTCAAAAATAAATGACTCGCCCTAGCCGGTTTGGCTCAGTGGATGGAGCCTGCGAACGGAAGGGTCCCAGGTTCGATTCTGGTCAAGGGCATGTACCTTGGTTGTGGGCACATCCCCAGTAGGGGGCGTGCAGGAGGCAGCTGATCAATGCTTCTCTCTCATCAATGTTTCTAACTCTCTACCTCTCTCCCTTCCTCTCTGTAAAAAATCAATAATATATATATATATTTTAAAAAGAATTGGTTTAAAAATAAAATAAAATAAAATAAATGACTCAAAGGCAGACAGTGAAACGCCTTCCTCCCATCCTTGTCTCCCATCTGCCCAGGTTCCCTAGCCCCCCCCCCCCAACCATTAGTCTTAGTTCCTTATGCTTCTGCCCCCTCACACTGTCCTTATGTGTATATAAGTGAATTTGAATATGGATCCTTGTTTCTCCCACCTTTTATATAAAAGTAGCCTATTCTATACACTATTCTACACCTTACATTTTTTCACTTAATAATGTATCTTGGAGATCTTTCCATATCAGCAGATATAAAGTTCTTTCTTTTAAACAACAACATAGTATTCTACTACTTGAATGTACCATAATTAAACCAGTCCCCTATTTTTTGGAAGTTTTCAATTTTTGGCTATTAGAAATAATGCTGCAATGACTAAACTTGTATGCACATAATGTTGCTTAGTTCAAGTGTATCTGTAGGATAACTTTTAAAAAGTGGAATTCTGGGGTCAAAGGACATGTGAATTTGGCCAAGTTCATTTTGAAGAAGCAAAAGTGAAGCCTTGCCCTAGCAGATAATAAGACATAAGACAAGCGATAGTAATAGAAGTAGAATAATACCAGACAAATGGACAAAAACAAATGGATACGTGGAACATAATAAAGAACTTAGGTCTGTGTTCACCTGAAAACTGGAATGGGATAAAGGTGGCATCAAAAATTAGTGAAGATAATGGTTAAAGGGCACAGTGGTTTTTTGGGGGGAGGGGACTGAGGGAAATGTTCTAAATTAATTGTGATAATGGTTGTACAACTCTGAATATACTGAAGCCACTTTAAACAGGTGAGTTATATAGCATATTAATTATATCTCAATAAAGCAGTTCAAATATTGGTGGGGTTTTTTTTTTTTTTTAAGGCCAGGTTGTTTAGATAGTATTGAGAACACTGGATCACTGTTTTGAGGATAAATGAACTTGGGTCTCTACTTTACATCATATACAAGGATGGACTCCAAATGCGTTAAGAACCAAAATGTAAAAGGCCGAATAGCTCCTGGCCGGTGTGCTCAGTGGGTAGAGCATTAGCCTGCATAGCAAAGGGTTTCAGGTCCAATTCCTAGTCAAGGGCATGGGTTATAGGTTTGATCCCTGGCCCCAGTCAGGGCACGTGCAGGAGGCAACCAGTTGATGTGCATCTGTCACATTGATGTTTCTCTCTCTCTCTCTCTCTCTCTCTCTCTCTCTCTCTCTCTCCCTCTCTCTCTCTCTCTCCCTCCCTTCCCTCCACTCTCTCTAAAAATCAATGGGAAAAAAAAATCCTCGGGTGAGGATTAACAACAACAAAAAAGAAAGGCAAAACTGTAAGGCTAATAAAAGAAAATATAAGAGAACATCCTGTGACCTAGGGGTGGGAAAAGACTTCACCAAGACCCTTAAAACAAACTGCGAAACAAAGAAATAGATGGATATAATGATATCACATCACTCTTCTACTATACACCATACATACATTTAACATTAATGAGTTAATAAATTTAATAAATAGATGGTGGACCAAAAGGAGATATTGGCAATCCCTAAAACTGTTAAGGCATTAATGTCTACAATATATGAGAAACTCATACAAATCAATGAAACCCCCCCCCCCAATTTAAATAATGGCCAAAAGACATGAGTCAATTCACACAAAAGGGAAGCCCAAATGACTAACAAGTATAGAAAGGAATGCTCAAGCTCACTAGCAATCAGAGAAATGCACATTTAAATGCCATAACAACTAGCATCCATCAAAATGGCAAAATTAGAAAAGTGAACAATGCCAAGTATTGGCAAAGGTGTGGGGCGATTGGGACTCTTGTGCAGTCCTTGTAGAAGTGTAAACTGATATAGCCTTTTTATTTTTTAATATATTTTTATTGATTTCAGAGAGAAAGGGGGAGGGAGGGGGAGAGAGAGAGAAAGAGAGAGAGAGATAGCAACATCAGTGATAAGACAGAATCATTCATCAGCTGCCTCCTGCACGCCCCACACTGGGGATCAAGCCGGCAACCCAGGCATATGCCTTGATTGGGAGTCGAACTGTGACCTCCTGGTTATACGTTGACGCTCAACCACCGAGTCACACTAGCTGGGCAAAACGGATATAGGCTTTTTAGCATGACTTAGTGAAAGCGGGTAAGCCTATGTGATTTGACCTCGTGAAACCAAATCTGAGTTCATATCTCAGAGAAATTCTCATCAAGTCCACAAGGGGACAAGCATGAGGAAGTTCAGCACAGGGCTGCGTGTGAGAGCAGGGAGCTGGACACAGCCTTGGAGCCCATCCCCGGAGGAATGGATAAGTAAAATGTGTGGACAAATCTTTCAGAATGCTGTATCATCCAGAAGCAATGAACCATACAGCAACATGGATATCCATACAGCAACATGGAGAGAGCTTCAAAACATAGAATTGATTGGCAAAAAGGGAATGAGGCTTATGGCACAATCCCTTTTATATAAATTTAGAATGCATAATAGAACTTCTATATGATCCAGCAATCCCACTGCTGGGTATATAGCCAAAGGAATTGAAATCAGGATCCCAAAGAAATATCCGCACTCTGATGTTCATTGCACCAGGAGTCACAGTAGCCAGGATATGGAAGCAAACTAAATGTCCATCAGCAGACAAAGGATAAAGAAAATGTGGTATAGACATACAGTGGTATAGTATTCAGCCTTTCATTAATTTTAATATTTAAAACAAAAGAAATTTGTGACAACATAGATGAACCTGGGGGACATCAAGCTAAGTGAAATAAGTCAAATACAGAAGGACAAATTCTGCATGAAAACTAGGCTGAGGGCAGGCCTATGTCCTGTATTTTTACCACACACACACACACACACACACACACACACACACACACACTGATAATAGAATGCATACACATCCCAAACAACACCACACTCTTCATCAGGAGTGGCATGTGTTAAAGGACACAAGCAAGCACACTAGAGTGACTGTGGGGTGAGGGGGGCAAGGCGCATAGAGATTGGAAAGGGGTTTGGAGAAAGAGGTAAAAAATAATCTGAGAAGGGCCTTGCCGGCTTGCACAGGCCAGTGGTGATAACATGCTACCACGTGATTAACCTGAGGCCCACACAGGGGGGAGAGAAAACAGGACCAAGGACTGCAGTTTGAGCCCTGACTCAGCAGCGCCCCCGCTCACGATCCTGGGCATGAAACAGCACAGACTCCTCAGCTTCCTCATCCCGAAGTGGGGATACGACCTAGGTGGTCGTGAGGAATCCATGGCGTGTTGGGCCAGAATTGCTGTTCAATAAATAATAACACAAATACTGCCCAATTAGCGTGACTCAGTGGTTAAGCGTCGACCTATGAACCAGGAGGTCACAGTTTGATTCCCAGTCAGGGCCCATGCCCGGGTTGCAGGCTCCATCCCTGCTGTGGGGTGTGCAGGAGGCAGCCGATCAATGATTCTCATCATTGATGTTTCTCTCTCTCTCCCTCTCCCTTTGTTTCTGAAATCAATAAAAATATTTTTAAAAAGTAATACTAATACTAATAATAGTATGCTGTCCTCATTGATAGCATTCACAGCGTCCCTTGTGCAGAGCTACAGGCCAGCTTGGTGTCAATACTGCCACTTTGTTCCTCCGCCTAGTGAGAGGAGAGAAAGGCAGTACCTCTCCCCAGCTCCTGGCTGTCTAATCTCCCTGGTCTTCTCATCTGGGCAGCAGCTAAAAAGGAGAGATTTGCAGAGCAAGGTGAAAGCCGATGATTGCATCCGAATATGTGTATTACACGAGCGTATTTTCAATGAGAAGAAGGCTCCTCGTCCTGCACTCACTGGCTGCTCCCTTTGGATCAATACTTTACTTAGGTCTTTTGTGAAATGAAATTTATATTCACGCCCCACTGTTCCCTTAGTAACAATCTCCAGCAATCAGATCTGCTCTCTGGTGGAAATGGCCTTTGGAAAGTGCCTGTGCAGTACACAGTTGCACAATCTTACCTTTGCCAGAAACTGTTTTCTGATGTAGCCGGTATCTTTTTCAGAAAAAAAAAAAATGTTTTTAACTACATTTAAGCAGACTTAACAAGGCCTGAGAATAACTATAATGTGGTTTTCACCCCACAAGGGGATTCTTAAAATACTGAAGTACTGTTTTTAAGCACAGTCAAGTACTTCTGAAAAACTAATTTACATTCCAAACAATTTTTATGCTAATTACAAATGATTCTTTCTCAACCACTAGGTAATATTTTATGTTACTGTATGTACCTGAAATTAATAAAATTACTTTTTTTTTCTTAAACCAATATTCACTAATTCAAACTGGTCTTTCCACAATTCTTCCAGATTTACACTAGTATTTCAGAATTTGAGAATTTGATTGCATAATATTGAGGTAAAAACAGGTTTATCACAGTTTTCTACAGGAGAGGGTTGTGACTCTCAGACCCCCACTGATTTTGCCTTTCGCTTCATCGAGAAAATGGAAGCCCCAGGATGCTCTCAGATGCTGACGTCAAACCATACCTATAAACTCACCCGCACCCACATCTCTCCCCCTCAGGTCCCCCCTCCTCCTTCCTCAAATCAATATTCCACAATGCTCTCCACTCAATGCCCCTGCCCTCAGCTGAAATTCCAGACTCCTTATCAATAGGCCCTTATTGCCTGACCTGACCAGGCCCATAACTCTGCTCACATCTCTTTCCACAGCCCTCCTTCCAGGTTCTTGGGTCTTAATGACCCTTCGCTCTTCTGAATGAACCTCAGCTCGCCCTTCTCTATCATGTCCTTCCCACCAGGGCATGAACTTGCTGCAAACAAAAGCTCCACTCCCCTTCCAACCACCTTAATCTCTCTCCTTCCCCCTCATGGTCACATTTATTGAGAAAGTCTCTGTTTCCTTACCTCCCACTCACTCCCTAGCCCACTGTTTCTGGCACTGCCATGGAAACGGATCTCTTGGAGGTTACCACTGGCCTTCTTGTTGAGGATCCCAGTCCTTATGTGACCTTTGGGTGACATTTGACTGCTGGTCACTCCCACCATGGCTTTCCTGACATTCACTGCGGTCTCCGGTCTCCGTCCTGCCTCTCCCAGACCTCCTTCTCAGACTTCCTTGTAGGCTTCTCCTGTAAATGCTGATGTTCCCAGTTCTGTCCCAGGCCCCCTTCTCCACCTGCATATGCCTCCTGGGTGAGCTCTTCACACCTTGGCTCTAATGCTCACTGATGACCTTCACATCCGTGTCTCCAGCCCACACCTCCCTCTTGAGCTCAACCTCAAGACCCAGCTGCTTCTGGAAGGCTCCTTAGGTGTCTCCCAGGCACCCCACATTCATCACGCCCAAAACAGAACGTGTTACCTGTCACCTCAAACCTGCTGCATCTCTGATGTTCAGAAAATATTACTATTCAAGCAATCATGTGATATTTGTTCATGATTTATCTCCCTACCACCCCCCACATCAATCAATCAGTCAAACGCAAAGTCTTGTCTATTTTATCTCCAAACTGTCTCTCTAACTTGATCACCTCTCTCCATCCCTACCCAGCTACCAGCGTCTCTCACGTAGGTTAGTGGGACCTCCTCCTAGTCTCCTGCATCCATCTAGCCTCTCCAGGTCATCCTTCACCCTGAAGCTGGAGAAGTTCCTCTAAGATACAAATCAATATTCCACAATGCTCTCCACTGAATGCCCCTGCCCTCAGCTGAAATTCCAAACTCCTTATCAATAGGCCCTTATTGCCTGACCTCACCAGGCCCATAACTCTGCTCACATCTCTTTCCACAGCCCTCCTTCCTCTTTGTGCTCCAACCACACTAGACATCTTCCTTCCAGCTCCTCAGACCCACAATCCACGTTTGTCTCCAGGCCTTTGTGCACACTGTCCCTCGGTCTAGAACACTCTTCGTCTGACTGACTGGATTCTGAGTAAATGTGTGCGGTGGTGTGACAGAGTGGACTTCCCAGAGAAGCAGGCCGGGCTTGAATTCCAGTTCTGTTGTTTTCGAGCTGAAGGTCTGACCTTAAGCCTGTTGACTAACCTCTCTGAGCCTCAGCGTCCTCCCTCAGCCGGAGAAAGAGAAATAATAACACCTGCTACGTCTGGCATATATTGCTTTTCCCTTTCAACTACCTCACCCGCCTCTACCTATCCACTCTCATGTCCTTTTCCTGGGAATTGTCCTTTCTTCCCTCTTTGTGAACAGTGGTGGTTCCTGGCAGCCATGTTTTTACAAATATGACCCACTCCTGACAGGTCATTGGGTCAGAAGTGAACACCTGATCCCCGCTGGACCCTCAGTCCTACCTCCTGAATGAGGAGTTGGGATCCAGAGAGAGTCACACGGGGGTCTTTCCTGTGCTGGACGGAGCAGAGACCCCACGCTACCAGGAGCCGTGTATTCCTGTGAGGATGAGAATCAGAGAAAGCTGGTCGGCATCAAAGGAGATGAAAGCAGATGCACAATGAAGCGAAGGCCCGGAGACGAGAGACACAGAGCGCGAGTCTTGTTTGTTGGCCATCCGGCTCCCAGTGACTGACAGACCAGCTGCCCTGAGCCTGGCAGAAACCCCTGGATCCTTAAAGTCAAAATGATAAAAAAAATATTTTCTTAAATAGCTAGACTGGATTACTTGGAAGGAACAAAGTCCTAAGCACTTTACTTATTACAGAGTTAGTGTGCAAGTTAGAAATGAGGTATGTACACACATGGTAGGTATTCAATAAATAATAACAATACTATGTTTATTAACACATTCAATGGATGAATGAGGTAAGGATTGATTAAGGGATGTCAGAACTCTGCACTAATTTCTCTAGAATAGTTTCCAAAATAGGCCCCAAGGCTTAGCATTGTAATCATCCCATGAGTATTTTTATTTAATTGAAAAGGCCAACATATTTCAGTAATTTTGAAAGAAATTAAACATAATCTTGCCCTACCAAACTGAAGCAAACATTTTCTTTTGCATACATACTTCACATACTTAAAATCATGGTGCACATTCCATTTTGTTTCTGGTATTTTTCACTTAACGTGTCATAAGCATTTTAATATTTCTACACAAAACATCATAATCATTGTAATGATTGCATAATATTCAATACACTATATTACATAATTTATTAGGCATATATATTCTGGGGTTTTTTTGTACAGTAAATCTTGCTGCAATGTATATCTTTGTGGGTAAGATTCTTTTAAATTAGTTTATATTGATTTAATTATAATAGTAGCATATAGTCATTTTTGAAAATGTTGATGATGTAAATAATCAAGAGGCCCTGGCTGGTGTAGCTCAGTTGGTTGGGCACTGCCCTGTGCACCGAGAGGTCGCCAGTTTGATTCCCAGTAAGGACATGTGCCCAGGTTGCAGGCTCCATCCCCAGGAGGGAGCGTGCAGGAGGCAGCCAATCTATGTTTCACTCTCACATCCATGTTTCTCTCTCTCTCTCTCTCTCTTCCTTTCTCTCTAAAAATGAATTTAAAAAATTAAAAAAAAATTAAAAGGGGAAAATATTCGTAATTTTACCACCCAGAAGTAACTCTTGCAAACATTTTGCTAAATATTCTTCCAGCTCTTGTTTTGCATAATTTAATAATAAATATTAGATTATACTATACATATTTTATAACCTGCTTTCCCCCCACTTTAACTATATCATCGACATAGTTTTGTCACTAAAAACTTTTCTACAATCCTTTATATAGATGTACTTTGCATGAATACTTTTCTATTTTTGAAAATTCATTTGTTGCCAATATTTTGCTATTTCAGCCGAAACTGTGATGACATTCCTGAGTTGAATCTTGATGCATATGTTTGATTACAGTATTTCTTTAGGATGAATTCCTACAATAGGATTGTAGGGTCAGGAAGTATATGGATATGCTTGGGATAATTTCTAGGAGTGAAATTATGAGGTCCAAGTTTAGAAAGGCTTTAAGGCTCTTGATATATTGCGGTTTTGCTCTTTTTTTAAAAAAAGGCTGCCTCCATTTTCAAGAGTGGAACCTCAGTGGTGGAGGAGAGAAGAGTGGTTTTTTTGTCTTCTCAGAATCACCTCCCAGAGGAGAGAGAAATGGTGTGCACTGGGTTATGGGGACCAGCTCTGGGCCCTCTCCCCTCCCTCCCTGCACCCTCCAAGGCACGCTCCCCTTGCATTTCGGTGTAATGACAAAGACCACAAGACTCGGGTTCTAGGTGCCGGTTCCACATTTTACTGACTGAAGTCTTCAGCAAGTCACTTAGGTGTGCTGAGGCCTCAGTTTCCCCATCTAAGTGAGGCTAATTATGCTGCTATGGCGCAGCGGACTTTGTCTCAAAGGGAAAGAGGAGTAAAAAAAAATCAATTCCAAATCTCTATTCTAAGCCGTGCATTTGGTTCAGCCCCACAAGGAAGCAATGGCGTTCAGTACCAAGCTCCGTTTCTGCAAAGATGGTGGCGCCCTGGTGGTGGAGAGCGTTGCATCATGGGATTTCACCCACCTGGCCGGCTGCAGCAGGGTGGGGAGTGACCCCCATAAATTCCTCCCTGTGGCCACCTCTGTCTGCCTCTGTTCTGAGGGTTGGCGTGGTGGCGGGCCCACCGTTGGGATTCCTTGGTTTTATTTAATACACAACCCCTTTCTCCGCCAAATCCAGGCGGCCCCTGGAGGTTCCCATGGCAACAGCACGCCTGGGAAGGACCAGCTTGGGGGGAAAACCAGATTTTTTTTTTTTATTGTAAAAAAACAAAACTGGCCAGAAGCCACAGGCAGGGCAAGCTGGGACAGGCTGTCCGTAGGGGGGCTGGTCCTGAGACCAAAGACAGCGGAGGGGTGAGCGCAGGCGCCGGGCTAGGCTACCTGGAGCGCAGCACCTGGCGCGCTTTGGGTACTTGCTATGACCAGACACCATTCCATGTGTTGTGTTTGCATTGACTTGTTTGATCCTCACGACGAACCTGTGAGGTAGGACCATTATTATCCCTGCCTTACGAGTTAGGGGACCGGTATGGCGAGGTTCAAGTCTGGCAGCCTGCATTCCGGGCCTCTAGGAAGTCATGACTCTCCGGTCCACAGCCTCTGACAATTGATAAAGGATGGTTTCGTTCTACCGTCCCCCAGATTTTGCAAGATGAACATTCTTTCCCTCAGATTGCAGACGAGGAACTCAAAGGTCAGAGTGGCTAAGGGATGGGCCCCGAGTCACACAGCTGGTAGGTGACAGAGCCGGGGCTGGAGCCCAGGGTCCTTTTTCTACTCAGCAGGTCTGGGCCGGCCGCTCCCAGGGGCAGGCGGGCAGGACCGCTTAGTAGAGCTTCAGGGGTTTGCGGGGGGAGGGGCGTGTGTCTGTGCTTTTGGCACGGTGCCAACCCTTCCTCTCCGCGCCCACAGGCCCCGGCCACGGAGGCGGGCCCCTCCCCGCAGGGACGGCCCCTCCTCACCGCGGGCTGCCCAGGCAGGTGGCCTGCCCACACCTGCGTGCTCCCTGGGACAGGCGGCTGGAAGGCACATCTCCCCGCCCCACGCATTCTGTGCGACCAGGCCCCGCTTCCCAACGAGGGAGAAACTCCCAGAGGTCTGTGAGGCCACTGGGACTTCTGGGATTTTTTTTTTCCTAAAAAGAGCGAGGAGCCTCCATTTCCGAGCTTGGAGCCTAGGCTGCGTGAGGTAGGGAGGTCTCTGCCATCCCTAAAGGACACCGGCCTGGTGTTCTCCCCGTGCCCATGTTTTATTTCACATATTGGGTGACCTGTCCCCTGATCTGGTTATTTTCTGGATGGTGGCCTTCGATGTTTAAAAGTCCTACGATGCCTGCGGTAAGTGCAGTGGCCTTCTAACGATCTGTCTTTCTGCCTCATCACCAAGACTATTCTCTATTTCCAACGGAGAGTTACCTCTACGGTCTTGAAGGAAAATCACATTTGCTTAAGATCTGTCATGGCACAGATACTGGTCGTATGCCTTCCCCTTCAGAGCCAGGGTCTCCATGGGAAAGTGAGGACGCCTTTAGACCCACCCCTTCCCACCTCTGCAGAGACAAGGGAGGCAACAGCAGCCTCCGGTCCGGCCAAGTTCCCTCTCAGGCGGTGGGCTAGAGAAGGGGCGGAGACCGGACGGGGCAGAGTTAAGGTCCTCTCCCCAGCTCCATCGGCCTGACTCTCTGCCTCCCTCCAGTTCCCTCTGAAAGGCCCACAGTCCATCCTTAGGACTTGAAGCGGTCCTAAGAGGCTTGGACACCCCAGCTTTCCCCAGCAGCCGCAGACCCCGCCATGCCTCAGCATGAACCCCATGTCTGTCCAATGTCCAGCTGCAAAGGATCAGAGAAGCGTTAGCACACTGCCACCAGCTCCCAGTTTCCTCACTGGGGTGGAAGCCAGCCAGAAGCTTCTCTTCAGAGGACCGGACATCCATGCGCAGGACAGCCTGGCCCCCAAAGGGGAGTGGGCAAGGGGGAGAGGCTGCAGACACAGGGAGAAGGAGAGCCAGAAAGTGAGGAGTGGGGGCTGGTGGGAGAGTGAGCAGAGGGGGGACCGGTGGTAAAAGTATGCCAATACCATGTTGTGATTCCTCGGGGGGGGGGGGAGGGGGATGAGGGAGGGCATCCTGCTGTCTTGAGTACTGAGCACCTGTGCACTCCCCCCGCCCCCCCCCCCCCCCCAGCCTGGCTCAGGCATGCAGTGGGCATTTAGTAAGTGCACACCAGAGCCGGCGGTTCTGTTGATAAGATGACAGCGCAGCACTCAGTCTGCAAAGTCCAGACTTCTGTCTCTCCCACCCCCTGGGAATGTCATAAATAAATCCCTGGGCCTGTTCCAAGAAGAATTTCAAGGCTTCTCTGCGTGTGTGTGCGTGCGTGTGTGTGTGTGTGTGTGTTTTCAGAAACACAACAATTTTACATGCTGCTTGGTATGCAAACTCCTAAGCAACCCACGGGGGAAATGAGGGCTGGGCCCCACCAAGAGAAGGTAGAGGCAGGATCGGGCCAGACTGGGTCAGGCAGGCAGCGGTTAACAGCGTTAGGTCCCAGCCAGCTCTGTAGCTGGCTCCGATAACCTGGCTCCCAGACACCCAGTCGGCCCCAGGCTCAGGTTGCTCAGCCCCCACCCCCTCGGGTTTGGCAGTATTCTCCACCAGGTTTTTGCAAAGTGCTGGGGTCTTAAAATAGCATAAAGGCACACACACTCAGACGCTAGTGTCAATTCCTGTACCACAGAAGGATCACAAAGGAGGGAGAGTGGAGAGGGGGGAGAGAACTGCTGGGCATCTCCCTGAGCAGAGAGCAGTGTGAGTGTGAGGACGGGGTGGGCACTTGGTGTGCGGCAGGGGGTGGAGGAACAGGCAGGAGAAAACTCCCAGAGGGCAAGAACGAAGGACTTCATTTGAACCATTCCCAGGGCCTAGCCCAGTGCCTGGCACATAGACATCCAATACATGTTCCAGGGTAAAGAAATGATGGATGGACCCGTGGATTTGCTAGAACATAAAATGATAGCAATATAGTCCAACTTCAAATAGCAAAATTAGAAATGGGTGCCCCAAAGTTAGAAGATTCTATCCATCAGTAAGTATTTACTGAATGTCGTGAGGGAAATGGAAGTGGTGGGGATTGTGATCTGTCTGGGGAAGGAGAGATGAACACACCCAATAGATGGAGGGTTGGTGGGGGGGTGGCTTCCTGGAGGAATCAGACCCGAGCTCCTTCTGAAGGCAGGGAAGAGTTCCGTGAGCTGGTGTTCTAGCCACGGCTCCTAATCTACGAACAAGACAAACACACTCAAACCCGTGGAAGTGAAAAGAGGATTTCCTGGAAAGACGCATGGAAATCTCAAGGAAATGCACTGTGGGAAATACACCAAATCTCATGGGATCGGGAAAGGCAGGGGGCTGGGTATGTGCTGAGGACAATTTGACTGCTACAGTGGGCGAGCTGGAGGGCATGTGTGCACGTATGCCTACCAGCAGGCATACCTGGGTAATCTCTCTCCCGCCCCTCCCCCCTTCTCCCTGCCGCTGCCCCCTCTCTTCTCCTGGCTCGCCCTGCTACCACATGGCCCAACATGGCTTCCAGGCACTCCTCTGTGGCACCCACCACCATCTAAGTAACTGGGTTTCTACGCCTCGTTAGTTCAAATGCTCATGAAAGAGCAGCTGATTAGCTCGGCCAGTTTATTTTATTGCTTTACTTGGTTCAGATGCCCAACCCTGGTGCAATCATCTGTGGCCAGAGGGCAGACTGTGCACGCACCTAGGAGAAGGGGTGTAGGCAGGTGAGAGCCATACACTCTTGTCATCCAGATATGAAAGAGGGAGCAAGGACTCTCCAGGCACGGGAAGACTATGAACGAGGGTGTGTGTGTGTGTGTGTGTGAGAGAGAGAGAGAGAGAGAGAGAGAGAGAGAGAGAGAGAGAGAGAGAGAGAGAAAGAGAAAGCCAGGATAATAGGGGAGCTGTCAGGGCTAGAATTAGCTGGTGACCTTGGCCAAGTTTTCTAAAATCTCTCTATGTCTCAGTTCCTCATCTCCACAATGGGTAAATAGTAGTACCTCTCTTATGGGCTTGTTGTGAAGAGTAAATAAATAACCTACACAAAGCTCTTAGGAGAGTAAATGGTCAGTCTCTGCACACTATTTTTATGTGTAGGAGGAGATAATTCTGGATGGATATCATGTACAGGACTTTTTTTGGGAGGGGGAGGTGTACAGTGAACTTTATTGGTAGTGGTGCATGACAATGTAGGGCTTCCTAAACCCCTCTCCTTCTTCAGGGGTTTGGGAAGGAACCTGTGGGGATCAGGAGATTCTCAGTGTGGTGGGGGCTTGATTGTGGGCAGGGACTCCCCAGCAGCTGAGGGCCTCTTTTCCTCTCGCTGGGGCTGGTGGTCAGGGGGCTCTTACTCCTGGGAGGCCACGTGGACCATAAGGTTCACTACCCTGTTGCTGTAAACAAATTCATTGTCACACCAGGAAATGAGCTTGACAAAGTGGTCATTGAGGGCAATGCCAGACCCAGCATTGAAGGTGGAGGAGTGGGTGTCACTGTTAAAGTTGCAGGAGACAACCTGGTCCTAAGGATGACCCAGGATGTCCTTGAGGGGGCCCTCTGACACCTCTTTCATTACCTTTTTGATGTCATTGGGTTGGTCAGCTTTCTCCAGGCGGCAGGTCAGATCCAAACCCGACACGTGGAGGGTGGGGACATGGAAGCCCATGCCAGCGAGCTTCCCATTCAGCTCAGGGATGACCTTGCCCACAGCCGTGGCAGCACCGGTAGAAGCAGGGATGATGTTCTGGGCAGCCCCTTGGCCATCTTGTCCCAGCTTCCCAGAGGGGCCACCCACGGTCTTCTGGGTGGCGGTGATGCATGGACTGTGGCATGAGTCCCTTCATGATGCCAAAGTTGTGGATGACCTTGGCCAGGGACGCCAAGCAGTTGGTGACAATCTTGAGGGGGGTGTCACACTTGTCATGGCTCACACCCATCACAAACATGGGGGCATCTGCAGAAGCGCAGAGATGATGATCCTCTTGGATCCACCCTCCAAGGGAGCCCCAGCCTTCTTCAAGGCAGTGAAGGCACCAGTGGACTCCAAGACATACTCAGCACCAGCATCACCCCCTTTGACGTTGGCGGGATCTCGCTCCTGGAAGATGGAGACGGACTTTCCATGGATCACAGGCTTCCCGGTCTCAGCCTTGACGGTGCCTTTAAACTTGCCCCGAGTAGAATCCTACTGGAACGTGTAGACCATGTAGTTACGGTCAATGAAAGGGTCATTGATAGCAACAAAATCCACTTTGCCAGAGTTAAAAGCAGCCCTTGTGACCAGGCGCCCAATAAGGCCGAATCCGTTCACCCTGACCTTCACCGTCGTGTCTCAGGGTTGTGGCTGGCACTGTGCAGGAAGACGCGGCTGTCTGTCCAACAGGAGGAGTGGAGAGCTCCATGTAGAGGTCTTGATTGCCAGTTTTGGATCTTCCTATACAAGTCACTATCTTCTCTGAACTTCAGTCTCTCTGTCTGTAAAACAATGGGATCAAACAAAATACTTTCGAAAATCTGCTCCAGATTTAGGATGCATTCATTTGGCCGGGTGTTATGGGTCAATAGGGAGCCTGTGTGTTTTCAAGGAGTCAGATGACAAAACGAAAGGGACCTTCTCGGAACACAGTTCTGCGAGGTGTGCCTGGTAACGACGGGGAGGCCCGGCCAGGAGGGAGGGCAGGGGTAGCAGTAGCAGCACCAGAAATGTGTGGGATGAGACTCTGGGCTGTGGCTTCACTGAGGGCGTGGAGGAGAGGGGGGCCAGATAGGCAAAAGCTCAGAGGTCCACAACAAGAGGAGGATAACCAGGAGAGCCGTCCTGCTTGGCCACTGGGCATGCCGGAGAGCAACTGAAGTATGAGTCACCAAGGCTGAGGGCACAGACCTGTTTACCAAGGAGGCACTGGGGTAGAACAAGGTCAGTGTGAGGGTTAAAGAAAAGAAAGAAGGCTGGTCTCTAAAGTCATGCAATGGCCTCTGGAGCAGAAAGTGAACGAGAAAAGCCTAGGTTTTCTTCAAGATGGAACAGCTCGTCACCATCCCAAGAGACCACTGAGCACAGACTGCATGCTGCTGACCACATCAGTCCCTGAGGCTGACTAGGGCCTTTGGGCTTCTCGGGCCGGTAGCCGTCCCTCTAACCAGCGTCCCATCCTCAGCCACCAGGCACATCAAGTTCAAGTTCCTTCCATTGCCTAAGCGGCCCTCCCTCTGCTTCCTTCAACTCCCTGGCCCATCTGCTCTCCCCCCAGCCCCTACACCTCACCTCCTACCCCGTCAGCCTCCAAATACCTCCTTTTCCGGTCCCACCCTGGGTTGCTGACCGTTTCCAGAGGAAATTGTACCATCAAAGAAAGAGGCATGTTATGACCTTTACTCTCTGTTCTGCAACCCTAGCCTAATGCCATCTTGGCAATCACTTTCTGCTTTTCTAAGTCTCTGGACACCACTCCATGCTCCACAGTGGCTTTTACAAATTCTCACCACTCTCTTAGAGCACACCCCCCATACATACCATCCTGCCTCCTGACCATATTGTCACAGAACAGGTGGCCATGACTGAAAACAGCCAAGTGACCCTCTCATGCCTAAAAACTTCTTTGTTCAAACCTCTTTCCTCTAGCCTCCAAGAGGGTAACATTCTCCTCCAGGCCAAAGCTACTCCCTGTACCTCTGGGTCTTGATCCTGTGCCCTCATCAACCCTGGGTTCTGGAGTCATCACTCACTCCTTCTTCCTGTATCTTTGAGCAACACTTGGCTCCTTTATAATGATCTGCGTTGCAGTCTCTCCTTCTTACGAAAGCAACAAAACAAAGGAAACACTTCTGTGATCTTGTGTCCTGGAAATCCCCTTTTCTCTCTCTTGTCTAGTTTGGAAATCGATATTTTTAAATTGGATTATTTAGTCTATTTATATTTATTATCATCATGGATATATTTGAACTTATTTTCACTAAGTATCTTATTTTGTGTTTTCTATTTATTCCACCTCAATATTATCCTTTTCCTTTCCTTTCTTGCCTCCTTTTGGATTACTTTTATCTCATTCTATTTCCTTCCTTCTCTCACCCTGGGAGTTTTCCTTCTATTAGTCAATATCTGACAATTGACAAAGTACACATGAGTTCATACACAACTTACACCTTTCAATTAAGCTCTAACTTTTAAAAGGTATCTTCTATGGGCATGAAATTCTAAATTGGCAGTTATTTATTTGTTTTTTTTGGATTTAGCAATGCAGGTTCTATTTCTTAGAATTTTGCCTGTGAGGATTCCTCGTAGTCTGAGTTGAAGATGGGTTCCTCTGAAGACGATTTGCTCTTCTTCCTTCCAGGTCCAGGAGTGCCACCAGCCTGGGGTCACTTGAATCTGAATAGTGTGTAGTTTTTCAAACCACCCAGGTAGGGTGACTGTGGAATAAAATTAAATCATGAAGGCCAACTTGGGGTTATGAATCCTCAATGACGATTCCCCCCCCCCCCCCCATTCTCACTCAGAGGCAAGATCCAGGTCAGGCAATTTCCCTTCCAGTCTTCTGGAAGAGTGTTCCTAGTTCATTGGTCAAATGAGGGTATTATCACCCTTTGTGGTCACAGCTTTATGCAGATGGTCACTTATTAGACTGCCCACTTTGGGCAGACCTAGGTTTTGTGTCCTGTCCCCTATATCCAGCTCGCCTTAGAAAACCAAGGTTCAGCCCTGGCTGGTTTGGTTCACCGGATAGAGTGTCGGCCTGCAGACTGAAGGGTCCTGGGTTCGATTCTGGTCAAGGGCACATGCCCAGGATGGGAGCTCGATCCCCAGTGTGGGGCGTGCAGGAGGCAGCTGATCCATGATTTTCTCTCATCATTGATGTTTCTAGCTCTCTCTCCCTCTCCGTTCCTCTCGGAAATCAATAAAAGTATATTAAAAAAAGAAAAGGGAAAAAAACGCGCACAAACAAACGAAAATCAAAGTGCAAGTTCACCTGGTATACAAATGTTCTCAAGGGGAAAGCCAGCTTTGGTGTTCTGCTCTCCTATCTTTGTTCCTTAGTTTGGACTTGAGTGTTCTTCACTTTCTAGATTGTTTATCAAGCATTTTGAGTTGTTTCTTCAGCAGGAAGAATGTGGTCTATCATTCTGAAGAAAACCCAAATTTCCCCTTCCCGTCACAGCCAAGTTCTTTTAAAGCATAGATGGCCTTCAGTCTTTTTAAGCCTTCACCTCCCATTCCCTTGTAGCCTCCTGAAGATGGGCCTCCACACCGTCTTCCAGTGAACCTGCTCAGGTAAACATGACCAACGGGCTTCAAGTTATCAAACCCTAGACACGCTTTGCTCCTCATCTCACCTGAACCCTTCTTAACATTAGATACTGCTGACCTCTTGAACCCCGCTCCTGCCTTGGTTTCTATTCTTTCCAGGTTCTCTTCTATTTCTCTGATCGTTCCTTCTCTGTCTACTTTTTTCCTATAGTATTGATGTACTTCCGGAATTCTCTCACCGCCTCCCCCTGCCCCCACCCCGAGTTGTTTGAATAGGTATTATATGCTACTGACTTCCAAATCCATATCTCCATGGCTCCAGGTACCTCCAGGAGGCCTCAATGCCCAGTGGGGGAACTCAACATCTTCCTCCCAACCTGCTCTTGCTAATCTGCTAAAAGGAGCCACCAAGCAGCCGGGCAAGTCAGATTGCCCTGGAGTGGTTTGGGGCCATCCTCATTTCCTCCTCACTTCCTTTATCCAATCACGCCTGCAGCTTCTACCTCTTTCAAACCTCTTGAATCTATTTCTCTTTCCCATTTCAGTTGCTGCTGCCTCGGGTCAGGTCCTCCTCCTACCTTGTCTGGGCCACTGAAATTGCCTCTGGTTTCCTTTCTCCAATCATCTGCACAAAGTTCAGGTTCATTTGGATCAGCAAAGTCGTTTTTCTAAAACACAAATGCGATCACTTTCCCTCCTTGCTTAGAACCCTTCTAGTGTCCTGGAGAATACGATACTTCCAAGTGTATGTCCATGTCTGTCTGTCTTTCCAACACGACCTTTCAGCTCCCCCACCATCCTTCTTCACTCTGCACTCCCTGGGGGCCTGCCATGCTGTGCACAGTTCCCTAAATGCCAGGCAATTTCATTGCAGTATCTCGCTCATACTGCTCCCTGTGCCAGGAACAATCTCCTGCCTTCCCTTGCCCCATACAAGCCTGTCTATCTAGGAAACATTCTTTTGTCTTCCCAGAGTCAGCTGTAGCATGGCCTGTCCCTGAAACCCTTCCCGCCTCCTCAGCTTGTCCCCACAGAGTTGAATCATCATGCCCTCCTAACTGCCCTCTCCGACCCTTCACAGGTGTATGCTATACCACCTCACCCGAGGATATGTTTCTTGGTTTTTAGAGAGAGGAAGAGAAAGAGAAAGAGAGAGAGAGAGAGAAAGAGAGAGGAGAAACATCAAACATCGATGTGGGAGAAAAACATTGATTGGTTACCTCTTGTACATGCCCCAACCGGGGACGAACCTGCAACCCAGGTATGTGCTCTGGCTGGGAATCGGACCCCCAAACCCCCGGTGTACGGGATGACGTTCCAACCAACTGAGCCACTACAGCCAGGGCAACACCTTGTTGCTTTTTTTAAATACATGTTTTATTAGATTGTAAGTTCCATGAGGGCAAGAACGTATCTATGTTTATACGTTGTGCCTTGGATATGATGTGTTTAATAAGTGTTTGCAGAATGGATGACTGAAGAGGGGCTATTGCCTTCCTGGGATTAATAACACCGCTATTTGCGCACCAAGGCAAACTGTGCTGAGTTCCCCAAGAGGTGGGCTGTCTTGACTTGCTGCAAGCAAGAAGGCAGCTGTAGCACCAGGTGGTCTCGTCAGTGGAGCCCGGGGAGGAGGACTTTTTCCTGGAAAAGGGAATCCTGGCAGCTCTGGGGAATCTCTGACAAAGGGACAGAGCAGGGCTGACAAGGAGTTCATAGACTGTGATGTGGGTCCCGCCCTAAAGTTAAAGAGGCTTACAGAAATGGACACTTTGCTGAGGCCTTCATGGGTGGTAAGAGAGCCAGGCTGCAGCAGGGAGCCGTCTGTCCCCATGCAGCTCGGGACCTAAAAGGCAGGGTCGATGCATCACCTAGGACAGTGGTCGGCAAACTGCGGCTCGCGAGCCACATGCGGCTCTTTGGCCCCTTGAGTGTCACTCTTCCACAAAATACCACGTGCGGGCGCACACGTACAGTGCGATTGAAACTTCGTGGCCCATGGGCAGAAGTCGGTTTTCAGCCTGGGCGAGTCTATTTTGAAGAAGTGGCGTTAGAAGAAGTTTAAGTTTAAAAAATTTGGCTCTCAAAAGAAATTTCAATCGTTGTACTGTTGATATTTGGCTCTGTTGACTAATGAGTTTGCTGACCACTGGCCTAGGAAATCTCTGACCTGAGCAGCTGCCTCAAACTCTCAGGAATAGGGTGTGAAGGACATTACTAACCTCCCTCCCCTACCCCATCGAGCCTAATCTCCCACCTTCAGCTGGCTCTGGAAGATCAGCCCCTGAAAAAAGCATGAGATGCTTCCATGTTGAAGAAGGACAGGACCAGCAGGCTGTGGCGTTGACACTTAATTATACGTGAGCCTGGGCAAATCACTCACCTTGCTTAGGTCTCAGTTGCCTCGCCCATAAACTGAACACACCCTGACATGCCTCAGCCACTTCACGGGATTATAGTAAAGGTCAAAGCATCATTGTAAGAATAGCCATTCTCTTTATATCACTTCCTATGCGTCAGAGACTATGCTAGGTGCCATGCAATGTCTTCAGCCGTCCTCACAACTCCTCTATGAGGTAGAACTATTATCAGCTCCATTTTACAGATAAGTGAATCGAGGTTTAGGGAGGTAAAACGTCTTGCTAATGTCCAATGCTAGCAAGTGGGCTGAGTGAGGTGGCGTTCGATCTGGGGACCCAGTGGTCCGGGTGCCTGGGCCGTATATTCAGGTATGTGGCTGACCTTGCAGTTTAGGAGCAGAGCTACCACCGGGCCCCTCCGGGACTCTCGGTCTTGCGGCCACAGTGGCAGCACTGAGTGAGATGTAGGGAAGAACAGTCCCTTCCCCGGGGCCTCAGAGACGTGCCCCAGAGGGCTCAGCCTTCCCTTCCCAACCACAGGGGTTGGTCAACATACTGCATTGAATAGTGGCCCCTAAAATTCATACCCAGCCAGAACCTGTGAATATGAACTTACTGGGACGTAGGATATTTGCATATGTAATCAAGTTAAATTACTTCAGCTCCTACTGGGTTAGGCTGGACCCTAATTCAGTGACTGGTGTCTTTATAAGGAGAGAGGAATTTGGACAGAGATACCCACACAGAGGGAAGACGACCATATGAAGACGAAGGCAGAGATTGATCAGCAAGGCTTCCACAGCCAGGGACTGGGGAAGAACACCAAGGATTCTGGGAACCACCAGAAACCAGAAGGGACGGGGCCTGGTTCTTCCCCAGAGCCTTCAGGGAGAACATGGGCCTGCTGACACCCTGGTTTCAGGTTTCCAGCCTCCAGAACTGGGAGAGACTACATTTCTGTTATTTTAAGCTATCCAGTTTGTGGTGTTAAAGCAGCCCCAGGAAACTAGCACGGTCACCGAGTGCTGTGCCCACCACAACTGGGAGCCCCAGGGTGTGGGTGCAGCAGAGTTTGGGAGACCAGTTTAATGGACTAGAGAAGGGAGGTGCCTATTGGGGGGGGGAGGGGGGTAGGGAAGTAGGGAGGGGGAGGGAGAGCAGTATAAAAATAAGGTGTTTACTCATCTAGCTACACTGACCCATTTGTAGACAGTGCCTCTGCATGACTTTGCACGTGTGCGTGTTGGGGCAATGTGTCTACAGTCTTGTTTTTTTTCTGGTGAGGATGGGGCTTCTTCAGGTTGGTGATGACTTACAAAGTGAGGACTTCATTTGAGAAACTCCTCCTTTCACCCTTTGCTCACCGTTTCCAACCCTAGATCCTAGACGATAAAACTGGACTTTGGTTAAAATACTTGCCCAAGTTGTCGGTCGGTAAGAAAAGGAGAATTCAGATCCATAATTCTGGCTTTTTTTTTTTTTTTTACAATCTCAAGCTCTTTCTCAAGCCAAAGAAAGTAAACTCTTTTCAGGAAGATAGAAGTGATTTTATCTTCTATAAGTATTTTCCCTGAATTTGAAAGTAACACTTTGTTTATTTGTAAAAGGTTTAGAAAACACTGAAATGTTTAAAGAAAAAGTAAAAAATTATTCTGGCAGTGACTACTGATAATATCCTCCTGGTCCTTTTCTACGCAGATATATGGTATATTATAATAAAATTAGAATAATACTGTAAACAGTTTTGTGTGTTTTTTAAATCCTCACCCCAGAATATATAAGGGGTCCCCAAAAATATATACATACTTTTATAACTGATAATCAATTTTGAAAATGAACTGTATGTTAATAAACACTGACTTTATAATCACTTAAAGCATGTATCATTTTGGGGGACATCCTGTATTTCCATTGATTTGAGAGAAGGGGGAGAGACAGAAATGGGTTGCCTTCTTAGGGGTCCTGACCCTGACCAGGGATGGAACCCGAAACCTAGGTATGTGCTCCGATTGGAATTGAACCCTCAACCCTTTTGGTGTATGGGACCACGCTCCAACCAACCGAGCCACACCACAGGGCACATCTTCGTATTTTGCTTTTTAATTTAATATTATCTCATTTATCATTATCATTCACTGAACCTTTTCTCACTTCATGGCTTTTTATAACCATACCTTTTAATTACTAAATAATGCTCCATCGTATGGATGGGCCATAATTTTTTTTGTCTTTTATAATTGCCTAGTTACTAGCCATTTACAACGATAAACATGCCACAGTTAAAACTTTTCATAAGCATTTATTCTGTATTATTTCCGGAAGACAGACAGGGGATAATACCGGGCCAAGGGGTCTGTGAGTATTTTAAGGCATTATATACATAATGCCAAATTGTTTACCCAAAAGGTTCTACCTGGGAGCAGCATGTGAGCCTCTCAAGCACGCTCACCAAAGAGCCTTAGAATGTTCTGAAAGGGGGCATCCCGTCACTGATCATACAGGTTGCTGGGCGCCCAGAGGATTGCAGACGGTTGCGAAGACCCTGCTGGGACCGGAGGCTAGGCAGTGGGGTGAAGGGAACCAGAAAACGCAGGGGGCTCGCGGGACATTCGATGCGGGGGAGGAGGCTGGTGCTGATAAGATAACCGCACTGGGTGGGGTGCCGGGGAGGGCGGAAGCTGCGCGTTCCCCTCGGCTTCCTCCGAGCCGCACTGGAACGCGCCGGTGAGGGGGACCGAGGGGCACACCCCTCCCACCCCTTTAACAGGGACACTCCCCTTTAAGGCGGGCGCCCGCGCGCACCCGGCCCCGCCCTTCGGGTGCGCGCGCGGCGGCCGCGGGGCCGGCTCCGCCGGGAGCGCACGTGCCGGCGCCGGGCGGCGGAGCGGGAGGCGGGAGCGGGGCCGCGGGAGGAGGGGAGGCGCCGGGGGCGCGCGCGCGCGCTGGGCGCTGCTGGGCTGCGGCGGCGGCGGCGGCGGCGGCGGCGGTTACTATGGCGGAGTCGGCCGGAGCCTCCCCATTCTTCCCCCTCGTCGTCCTCCTGCTCGCCGGCAGCAGCGGGTCCGGGCCCCGGGGAATCCAGGGTGAGTCCGGGGGCGGGGGGCGGGGGCCGGGATGGAGAGGGCCGGGCGAGGGCGAGGCCTCGCGCCGCGGCGCCTGGGCTACAGCGCGCCCCTTCCCCACGCGCACAATATGGCCGGGCGGGGGGCGCGGAGGAGTCGGGGTGACCCCAGTGTCTTCTCCTGACCCCCTAGGCTCCGCCGTCCAGCCTCGACCGAGCTCACGCCGGGCCCCTGAGGACTCGAGCCCTCTTCCAGGCGGAGCTGGATTCGGGGAGCTCTCGGGGGTTGTGCTCCAAGCACCCCTATATTTCATAAAGGGAGTGCGGGCTTCTTTCCAAAAATGTGCAGATCATGTTTTCGCCCCTCCGCTTGTCCAGCGGCGGGGGTCTTCATTTCCTCTCTCCAGATGCTCCTGGGGGGATGCCTTTTCTCCCGCCAAGATTGTGGGGCTGCGGCGGTAGGGGCTTTGCTTTCCAAGGTATCCAGGTGCGGAGAGCCCTTGCGCACCTCCGATGGTAGGGGAAGGGGTCTCTAACCTCTCCTTCCGACCCTGCACTGGGGGCATCTCTTCGCCTCCCGCTCCTCCCTCCCTCCCTCAGGTTCCGGGCAAGGGGGTCACATTTCCCCTTCACGCAGCCCCTGGAGTTCAGTGGGGCACTCCCCCCACCTCCAATACACGTGCCCTGTGGGAGCTCTTTGGGGGGAGTGGGACGAACAGGCCCCTCCACCGGTTAGGAGTTTGCCTTTGGAGTCCCCCTGACCCTAGGAAACCAGGTTCCAGAATGGTTAATCTTCATCTAGGTGTGTTTGCTTTCCATCTCGCCTCCCCCACCCCACCCCAGGGGGCCCATTCAGTTGCTCACTTCATGGATGCCTTTCAGGTGAAATCCTAGAACCCGCCTCCAACCCTCAAGATTATTTAAAGATCCCACCACTGGACCCGCTCCCTGGCCCTTGGTCAGTACTTATTTACCTTCCCCTACGACCCCTCTTAACTCCCCCTCCCCCCCTCACATTCCCCCACCCTCACACACCCGTCACCTTCCAGCCCCCACCCTTCCAGCTGTAGAGGTAGGTGCCTTTCTGTGGCACCCTTAACTGGGCGTGTTATTTAGGAGGCTTTGTGGGGCTGAGAAGAGCAGATGAAACCCTAAGATATTTCATTTAAGAGAGTTGTCTCCGATGTGTTTTGGCATTGGGGTAGCAGATGAAGGTTATATTTGGCAGTTATATTGAAGTGATTATTGACCCACACATGGATCTGGGAGAGACGGTCGGGATTGTATGTGCTCTCATGTACGAAGCCTGCTGCTTTGACTTCTCAGCAGCCCCTAGCCTGTCAGCAGTGGGAGATCAAGTGTGTGTTCTGTGGCTCTCCTCTCCACTACACATAATGATTCTCAGGTGGGTTCAGGCTCCTTTAATGCACCAGACAATCAAGAAAGGGCCTCATCCCACTTTGGAGTGTCAAAGACAAGTTCATTCTCTCCAGCTCTCATACTTGTTCCCAGTGGGGTAGCCTGTGCGGTGGGGTCTTTGTTCAGTGGCTGATACTCCTGTTAAGCACCTCGTGTGTTCCTGGGTCTCCATGTGCCGTGCTCGGTGATACGCCGTAGTTTCTGATCAACACAGGGAAGGTGTATGAACACAGCCTGACATTTAAGATCATGGTTTTCGTGAAGAATGTTTTCTGGGCCTTATTGTGGGCCATGCTTTTGGAAAGTGTAACATCGTGTTATTTCTCTACTGGGGTAGTAAATAAGGAGACTTGGCCTTCATGTTTGTCATCTGATATGTGTATGAATAAATCTTTAAATTCCTTCCGTAGGAATTTTTATCCAGTCCCTGCTGTATGCAAGATTTTTAACAGCCGTTTCCCTGTTAACTTGTAGTGTCTGTGGGCTTGTTGTGAGCTTAGTTAAGAATGTTTAATTGATAATCCAACTGGTTCTGAATGGGGCAGAGTTCATTTTATTTTTTTTTGTAACCTTCCTAAAATGGATGTTTGTTGGGGTGAGATGGGTGGTCAAAATAGGGAATTAGTTTCTTTTTTTGGTAAATTGGAAATTGGGTTGTGTGTCCAGCAAACATTCTCGAAGGCCTTTAAACTTCTTGGCCAGACACTACAGTTTTTTCCGGGACACAGCTAGTTGCCAATAGTGCATGCTACAGAGACCACTGTTGCAAAAGGCCTAAAGTAAAACGTCAGTTCTGGGAAAAGAGAGGCTGATGATAACAAGAAGTTGATTGCTTTCCTCCCCTGCACTTCCTCTGTGCGCTGGGCTTCCCTAGGTGGGCTGGAGGAGCCGGAGCCCAGCCCTGCCGCCTGCTGCTGGGGCATGCCATGAGGACAGCCAGGGATAGGTGTTTCTGTTAATTACTGAATTAACTTCGACTTGGTAAAAGGCCAGTGATAAGGCGAATGGCTTCCAGGTTATAAACAGCATCCATTTGATAGGTGTAGCATGTTTTAAGGCCTCTCTTTGGAATATTCACATTAGTATTTAAAAATGAAAAATGGCATTAGTTAGTAACAGAACACACTCCTTTCTTAAGACAAAAGCAATAATGGCAACATTTGAGCTTCTGATAGGTACATTTTGAATTTCTTTGAACAGACTGAAAATCTCATTTCAGGCCAAGTCTTGTAACTATTCAGTGGACGTGGTTTTGAAGTACAGTTGAAAGTGAACTCTTGTGGAGAGGAAGGGAATCTCTGATTAGTTTTGTTAAAAGCTCCTGGAACAGATGTGATTGAAACATAGTAAAATGGCTACTCTGGCTAAAGGTTAGAGCCGGAGGGAGGGAGGAAGCTGGTTTCCAGCCCCACAACTTCGTTCCCTTTCAGGTTGTCCTTGAGTAAGTCACTTAACCTGACTGTGCTGCCTCAGTTCTCCCTCTGTAAAGTGAGGAAACAATCTGTGTCACTCTGATTGGGACATTAGTGGGACTGACTGATAGCCAGTTGGCTGGGAGGTATTTTTAGACACAGTTTCTGACTTCACTGAACAAGCAAAGTTGCGTTACTTTCTATCTTATGGAGCAGAATAACATACTGTCGGGATTGATAGAAGGGCCACCGCGTCACAGTGTGGTTAATTTCTGATTATTTGTGCATTTTTGTAGATGAGTCAGATTTCCTCAGTTAATTTCTGTCTTTTGACAGGCTCTTCCATCGTAGACCCGGCAGCATACCTGTGCTAATCAAAAACAGTCTGGAGGGAGTGACCTGCTTTAGGCTTTATTGGTTTGGCAACGTTTTAATTCTTACGCAACTCTGGGTATGTTTATGGCACTATGTAAATGTTACATAAGAACATGGAGGCTGCGAGGTGGCCGGAACGGTGCCTGTGAGCACAGGAAGGTTAGGCTTCATCCTAAAGGACCTTGGGAACCTGCAATCAGTGCACGGAGAAGCGGCACTTCATTTCCCTCTGGAAGCCTTTTTGGTTGATTGTGTCTTTCAGGTGGACTGCTGTGTTATAAATAGGTTTACTCTCCACTGGTGAGCTAATTGTAACCTTGCTACCAAAATATGAATCAGAAGGCGAGGCGAGGAGACGCGCTGCTGCTTTCAGCAGGTCCTGTGGAAGCCGCTTGTTGCATTCTGGAACATGAGTTGAATTGCGTTGCAGTCTGTTCTCATAATAACTCAGGAGTACAGGGTGTTGGGGTGGAATGGAATTGTCAGTTCATGGTGCTGTAGGGCTTTCTTTTTGAAGGTTAAATTAGAATACTGAAGTGGCTCTTTTGTTTTAATTTTGAAATCCTTATTGTTTACTGTTCAGTTTTTGCTCAGAGCAGCAGTGAACATTAATTCTGGAATCCCGCCCCTTTGTCTTGAACTCTCGTGTTGTTTGTCTGGTATAGTAGGGGTTGATGTAAGGGGGTCTTATCTCATTTTCCTCTCTGTATTTACACAATGAAAATCCTCGAGTCCTCTTTCTCACCAGCCCTGCCGCTGCTGGAAGTGCTGCCGCACCCGGCGCCCACCAGGGCCGCCTCGACGGGCTGCCGAAGCCGCTTAAGGGCTCGGCTGCTCAGCCCTGACGGCCCCCAGTCTAACTTGCACGCTCTCGCTCTGCAGGCACTGCTTCCTGGCCGGGTTCCAATCTCTGCTCGTGGTTTTGCTCGCCTCAGTTTCTCTCTCACACGCTTTCACCTGAGCTTGGGCTCCAGAGGCACCGTCTCGGCCCTGGTGTGTCCCCCTGCCCCTGGCTTCTCTGCCATGGATAAAGGTAGCAGCGGGGGAAGCTGCTATTGCAGAGTGTCCTCGCATCTCTCTGTCCCTCACTCTGTAGAGCTGCCAGAATTTAGTGGTGAAGTTTCCATCCCAGGTAATCTCACCTGCTGTCTGCGTTTCAGACGGTGCTACTTCTGGCAGCTTGGGGGTTCTCTCTCTCTCTCTCTCTCTCTCTCTCTCTCTCTCTCTCTCCATGTAGTCTTTTTTTTCTCTCTCTCTTCACTTAGTCTTAAGCCTGCATTTGTCTTGCTAAATATATTAAATTTAACATAATAAAAGTAACTACTTCTCCCTTTACAGTATCAATCAACCCTAATATTTACACAATTACATACAGGAGAATTCTTTATTTATTCAGATGGGTATGTGCCTGGAATGGTTCTTGGCGTGAGGAAATAACAGAGAACAAGATGGACAGAGATCCATAAATCCCTGATTGTCATGGAATTTACAACTGCAGTGGCTTAGGCTGAAAATAAAGAAGTAAACACAGTGATCCGTTGTGAGTGCTGTGAAGACAAAAAACCAGGATGCTGGGTTCGCGGGTGCTGGGAGCTGCCCTTTCACATCCACCTCAACTCTGTAAAACGGGGTGTTGCACTCATCTCGTCACTTGTGGTCGTTACGCTCTATAAAGTCAGCTGGAACACTGAATTACCAAATACAGAGCCAGTGTTCCCGGGGAAACAGAGGGTCAGGCTCCTGTGAGCCGCTGGTCACACATTACACCAGTCAGTGCATCCCCTGGTCTTCGTATTTCTAGTTAAGACACCTTGTTTAACATATTTATTAAACATTGAACTCAAGGCCAATAGCACTATAACACATGCCTGAACAAAGCTTTTCTAACGTATGTATTTTCTCTGTAAGGCACATCATCTTCTTAGCATTTCAGCACTACTCTTGAAGGCCATTTTAAACTGAAATCACCAACAAAACCACAGAAAGGCAAAAAGCACTGCGCTAAATAGACCATGAAGAGGACGCATACTTGCAGTGTAAGAGCTGAAACAGGCAGAGCGCTGCCTGTCCACCTCAGCTGGGGCATGAGCCTTGGGTGTTCAGACTTCCGGGCACATGTTCAGATTTTTCACCCCTCAGTGCATGTCCACAAATGACCATGAGAGCATCGAGAGTACCGATTTGGGGGTTACAAGTAAGGTTTAGCAATTAGGCTGATTCACAACTACAGAATCTATGATTGATAAGGATCAACTGTATTTTGTTAAAGCTGCTCAAATAATTGTGGGTGAGAGAAAATTATACGGACATTCAAGGACTCCTACTAAATGGTTTCATTGAACCAGGATTTTAATATATATAGTTAGAAGTCCCATTTTCAGCCTGTAAATAAATTACACACACACATATATATACACACACATAGGGAGAGGGAGAGAGAGAGAGAACTGTGGTGTCTAAAGATTCTTTTAACACATGTTTATTGAGCACCTACCATATTCCAAACACTTGTTTACAGTAAACAAAAGGAGACAGAAATGCCTTTCTTCATGAAGCTTACCTTCCTGGCAGGTGAGATAGTCAGTAAAGAAATAAAATGTTTCTACAGCCCACCCTTTACCTCCCACCCCCAAGACCCCCAGCCTTTGGTATACACACACCTCTTCCAGTTATTCAGTCAAACATGAATGTAGGTACTACTGTGAAGGGAGTTTGTACATGTAATTAAGGTCCCAAATAAGTTGATCTTCGTATAGGGAGACTGTTATGGTAGACAGAACCTAATCAAGCTAGCTAGCCCTTTGAAAGCAGAGAATTTTCTCAGCTGACTGCCAGAGAGGAAGGCAGAGATACTCCAGCTGGCTTGAAAGAAAATAAACATCTGTATATGAACCGCCCACGGGGCCACGGGGGCCAGGAACTGCAGGCCGACTAGGAGCTGAGTGAGAGTGGTCCCTGGCTGTCAGCGTCGGGGGAAATGGGGATCTCAGCCCTTGTGCACAAGGCAATGGGGTTTGCCAACAAACAATGAACTTGAAAGATACTTGAGACCTGGTACTTGGCCATCCCATCGCTCGACCTTGCATGTGAAAAGTGCTTTGACCACGTGGCTTTCATCTACTGCCTGTTGCCTTGTCCTAGCTATTTGTGAGTGTTTGGAGGAGAGAGGAAATTGTGGGTGCTTTGGCTATAGTGTTTTCTAGGTGATTGTGATGTGTATACACACATACACACACACACACACACACACACACACAGGGTGGGGCAAAAGTAGGTTTACAGTTGTGAGTACGTGGAACACAGTTTATTCTTGTATTATCACTTATTAATTATTGTATTTATTTTTAAGTAAGTATTTGTGGTGAACCCACCTTGCCCCAAATCTTCATTTATTATCTTGGTATATGTTTGTGTATTACATTTTACAATTGTATTAGGTAAGATTGAATCAGATTCGATCAGTGTTCGTTTCTAATATCCAGACCAAGCTAAATGAGAGGGATACTGAGGAGCCTGTCTTTGCCCTTTAGAAGTTTATACACAGATTGACTTTTTGTCTGCTTATTGGAACAACCACAGAATTACGAAGAGTTCATACCCTTATTGACTGGATGACAGTAGTAATAAAAGCTTCTGATTGACTGAATGTTTACTGCATACTCAAGCGTTGAGCGGAGGCACTCTTGTCCCCATTTTACCTAGGAAACAACTGGGGCTTACAGAGGTTAGGCCATGGGCCGAGCGAGGTCCGTCTGACTCCAAAGCATGTGCCCTAAATACTGTACTTTATAGTATGATGCCTACTCAAGTAATTTTCTAACCAGGCTCTGCCTCCAGTCTCCGAGTTTTCCTCCATCCCAGTGCTGAATTTAACTTGGGAAAATACACCTTCTGCATCTGATGGCTCTACCGTTTTTATGTGGCCTCCAGGATCAATGCCAGACCCCTTAGCCTGGCATCGCAATCCGTCCAACCTGGCCTAGTCTCTCTTACTGCCCCATCTGTGGCTGGCACCTTGATATTGTTGCATCTGCCATTCACTGTGGACCTAACATGCCTTGTGCTTTTCTTGGCCTTGCCCTTCTTTTAGCCAAATCCAACATCCTGCAATGTGGACCTTCTTTGTCCTCCTGTCTTTCCCCGGTCAGTGATCCTCTCCTCTCTGCTTTTCTCTTTGGTCCTTATTGGTAGTATGGAGGTTTTTCGTTGTCTGCTCCTCCCATTCTCCCACCCTCTAGCCCCCAAAATTGTTGCTAGAAACTGGCTTATTCTTCTTTACATGGCTTTGTCCTGTCACAGAGCCTTGCATACTTTAAGTACATGATAAATTACCTTATTTCTGACCTCTCAGCAAAATCCTAGGTAAATAATTCCAATTCTGACCTATAATTTTATCATCTTCTGTATATGCAGTTTTTATCGCAGTTACTCAAAAATAGTACATGTTGTGAGTTACTTGGAATGTCATATCTCTCTTCCTACCTCACCTCTTTCATCTCCATTTATTCTACCACCTATTTTATTCCAGCCAAATTAACGTGATTTCAACCTCATCAGTTTTATTCTCAGCCCTGGCTGAATTTTTTTTCTTCTCTTTCAAACAACCATTCCTATCCTTTTTCTACTCATGTACACCATCTCCTTTCCACTCATCCATAGTATCGTAAATAGATCAGGAAACAAATACAAAATATCACCATAAATATCCTCCCTGCCCTAATGAGCCACAAATATGTCTACTTATATACAACAAAGAAAGAAAACAATGTTTTGCATGTTCATTGTAAACTGCTAGTAAAGGAGAATTACCAAGTTACTAGTAGATAGTTTAAATATAGCGGCTGAGTCTGGAACATTGGACATGCTCCATCATAATGATGCCACTCACTCTGGTTTTACCTTGACATTCTCCCAAACAGCAGGTGGGCCCTTGCTGGATGTTCAGGTATTTACAGTCAGCCATAAATTAAGTTGCATTGACAGGTCTCTTTAGCATAAACATCAAACATCTCTTTTGAGCGAGAACAAAGCTTTCATTCTCCAGACCTGAGGCTTAGGGGTGAACTTGTTTAAACAGCTCTCCAAGTAGAATGTCAGAAAGGCAGTTTGTAGAATAGATATAGTGTGAAGCTGGCTTTTCAAACACCTTTCTCTCATGCAAACTCCATTCCGAGACCTTTTCCCAGATTGGAATTAAATACCAAGTTTATCAAGTGTTTTATTGTTAAATCTGTGTGTGTGGTTTTCTCCCCTCCTCATACAAATAGCTTCCTTTATGAAGTCAGTTACATTTTTTTCATAAGTGCTTTTACCAGTACATTGTGTGTGTGTGTGTGTGTGTGTGTGTGTGTGTGTGTGTGTGTGTGTTTAGGTACCACCACTACACATATGAAATTTGACTTTATTATGGCTCTTGGGAACTTGAGAGGTTTTGTTTTACAATCACCTTGTGAAAGGTGAAGGTGTAACTTGGGTCTTTTTTACCAATAACATCTGATCACTTTACTGCAAGATTTTTTCACTTTGGTTAGTTAGAGCTTTGGCTGCTGGTACAATGGCAGTGCCCCATTATTCCCCCTACACTTCCCCTTTTCAGGAAAACCTACCTCTGTTTTGTGACAGTTTACTGCCAAACACCACCTTCTTTAATGTTATTTAAAAAATAACATTAAAATTTTTTTTTTATTGATTTTACAGAGAGGAAGGGAAGGGGGATGGGGAGAGAGAGAGAGAGAAACATCAATGGGTTGCCTCCCGCATGCTACCCCACACACCCAGACCAGGGATTGAATCTGCAACATGGGTATGTGTCCTGACTGGGAATCAAACCTGCCACCTTTGGTGTATGGAATGATGCTCCATTCAACTGAGCCACACCAGCCAGGTGATACCTCCATTTTATACACACACACACACACACATACATATATACACACACACACACATACATACATACATATACGTGTGTGTGTGTGTGTGTGTGTATTATTGATTTCGGAGAAGAAGGGAGAGGGAGAGAGAGATAGAAACATCAATGATGAGAGAGAATCACTGATCAGCTGCCTCCTGCATGCTCCCTACTGGGGATCAAGGCCGAAACCTCGACATGTGCCCTGACCAGGAATTGAACTGTGACCTCCTGGTTCATAGGTCAACACTTAACCATTGAGCCACGCTGGCCAGGCAACACCTCCATTTTTAAATTAAGGATTTTCATAAGCACATTGGCTGTTGTCTAGATCAATAATTACTGTAGCCCTAGCCAGTTTGGCTCAGTAGATAGAGCGTCGGCCTGTGGACTGAAGGGTCCCGGGTTGTCAAAGGGGTGGGGTGGGGGGAATTAATTTGCTTTCTGGATATTTAATATAAATGGAATCATACAATGTGCTACTTCTTTCACTTAACATAATGGTTTTTAAAAGTTTATCCATATTGTAGTATATGTCAATAACTTACTTTTGTAGCTGAATAATACTCCATTGTATGAATATACCATATTTTGTTCACCCATTCATTATTTGATGGGTATTTGGGTTGTTTCTACCTTTTGATTATTGTGAATAGTGCTGTTACGAACATTTGTGTACAAATTTTTGTGTGAACACTTGTTTTTAATCTTTTGAATATACTATACCTAGGAGTAGAATTACTGGGTTATATGGTAATTCAATGTTTAACTTATCGAGGAACCATCGAACTATTTTCCACAGCAATGTTTGAGGTTTCAGTTTCTCTCACCAACTCTTGCTGTTTTCATTTCCTTTTGGCCTTCCTAGTAAGTATGAAGTGATACCTAATTGTGGTTTTTATTTGCATTTGAATTTGAAATTCACTTGCATTTGAGATCTTGTTGAACATCTTTTCGTGAGCTTGTTGACCATTTGTATATTTTCTTTGAAGAAATGTCTGTTCAGGTCCTTTGCCCATTTCTTTAAAAATTGTCTTTTTGTTATTGAGTTGTAAGAGTTCTTTATATATTCTATATACTAGATCATTATTAGTTATGTGATTTGTTTTCACCCTCTTAATATTTGTTCTCCTTTGGTGCACAGTTTTTAATTTTTATGAAGGCCAATTATCTACTTTTGTTTTGTTGCTTGTGCTTTTGGTGTGCTATCTAAGAGATCATTACCAAATACAAAATCAAGAAGATTTGCCCCTGTTTTCTTTTTTAAGTTGTAGAATATAAGTTTCACTCTTATATGTAGATTTTTTATTCATTTTGAGTTAGTTTTTGTCTATGGTGGAAGGTAAGGGTTCTATTTTTCTTTTCTTTTTTGCATGTGGCTATCCAGTTGTCCAGCACCATTTGTTGAAGACTAGTCTTCCACCCTGAAGGTTCTAGACATTCCTCTCAAAAATCCGCTGATCTTAGTTAGATATATAGGTTTGTTTCTCACAAGTCTATTTCATTGATTTATATGCCCATACTTATGCCTGGAGTAAGTTTTGAAATCAGGAAGTGTGAGTCCTCCTTTATTTTTTAATTTTTCAAGATCACTTTGGCTATTCAGTATCACAGAGTTGTGTAGAGTTGTGGTCTTTGTTCGATCCTAAGGAAGATGTAGGGGGGTTGGATAAGGTCCTTGTAAGAATAATTAAAATGATCCTGGGTTGTGATAGGGTATTCTGATAGTTTGGCCTGTCTGATGGAAGAATGAAGGCTGAGAGGGGCTTTCTGATCAACTTGTAAAACAATGAAGAGTAAGGGCAGCACAGGCTGATTTGGGCACCAAATATTGGATACGCTAGAAGTAGGAGGTTGCCTGGTGAAGTTTGAAGTGGCAAGTTTAGTGTGCTTATTAAACAGGACAGTACTCCACACAAGAACTAATTTGATGAAACTTATCTCCAAGAAGCACTTAACATAAGGTACAAATCATAAACACCATAGACACCATAGCTGTAAAACATTTTAGAGCATTCACAAACCTCCATCTCCCGGGACAGACGTGCCTGTTTTCCGGTATGCCTCTTACCTTTGAGGTTTGTGCCACCACCTACACTCTCCTATACTTTGTCCCCTGGTGATATGGTCTCAGGCCTGGTACTGGGTGCGTGGTTCTTAGGAACTCCCAGTGAACCACAGCCTCACCGAGGGTCTTCCCGGTGTCTGCCAGTGGGTAATCGAGGGGACCGAACCGGTGTCCTCCTGTGGTGAGTTTGTCTCGCTGGGACCTGGCTGTATTCGTGCCTCCACAGCATGCAGCTAGACCGAATCTGCCAGGCTGGGACCTGTCAGCCTTCCTCAAAGCACAGCCTCTCTCAGAATCAAATTTGCATTTATTTCTTACCACAAACCACCTTCTAATCACACTTTGGAACCATGTTCAAATCCTGCCAAAGTGGTTTTGCCTTTTTAGTTCAGGTTTGACTAGCTTGTTAATAACAAAATTCTGTGCTAATGGGAATTTTGTTCCGACCCCTTTTTAACTTGTGTGTAGAATGATTTTGTTACTCCTCTGTGATTGGTTTTCCTAATTGTGTTATTTCAACTACATAACTATTAGATATGTGTTGTTTATATTCACGTGTGTAGACTGATTTAACTTGATGAGTCAATATGAAACATTATAAAGGCTGTTATCATTAATCCAGATTTAGCTTTTCAAAGACATTGAAATTAGGTTTGTGATTTATAGCAAATTTATAGTAAATTCAGATGTTTGTGTAATTTTATTATCACTTACTTTGTTTTAGTGAAAAATGAATATTTACAGAAGACTAGCCATAATGTCTGTCTTTAAAGTTCAGGATAAGGTATATAAAATTTAAGGCAGAACTTCCCATTGTTGGATCAGTGAGGCAAACAATGTGGAATTTAGAAATAAACTGGGTTCGCATTTCAGCTGGAGGGTTTTAGAGGTCATCTAGTTCAGTCTCTTCTTTCTGGTTAATCATGAGGAAAATGAGGTTCGGAGAGGTTAAATGACTTGCCCAATGCCACGCGACTCAGTTACTGGCAGAGCTGAGGCTCCGACAGCCCTTCGTGCTGTGGTCTTGCTTTAACTTGCCTCTCCCTAATTAATGGATAAAGAGACAAATGTTAAGTGTGTTTGAGTTTTACATTGAGAGTTAGGATTAAAATTTATTGAGCATCTATTTGTTAAGCACTTTTTAATTTCATTTAATTCTTACCTAGTCCTGTGACATAATTATTAACAGTTCCACTTTACAGATTAGGAAACCAGGGTGCGTGAAGGCTCCTAACTTGCTCAAGGCCATGTGATTAATGTTAGAGCGGGTATTTGAGCCAGGTCTTTCTGACCCGTCTCCTGCTGTGGTACCCGGCCGTGGCTCCAGTCATAGTGACGGAGACCTTTTCAGGGGTGCGGGCATAGTGATGGTTACGTTAAAAATAGATCTTTTCAGACTTGTCACTCATTGTAAAACACATAGACGTACACAGATCGGTGCAGAGAGGATCTTTCTCAGAGTACCCACAGCACTTAATGCGTGTTTGGCTAATCTTTATACCATTTCTGTAAGATAATGGTATTTTTTGGTTGGGCAGCCAAGGCCCAGATAGATTCAGGGACTTGCTCAATTCCTTATCGCAAACCCACAAGGCCCTGCTCCCAGTTCCGGTCTTCGTCCAGTCTAGCATGGATTTCACCACTTTTGTTCTTTCCTGTCTTACACCAAGATTGTTTAAGTACTTCCCAAAAATAATGAGCCACGTGTGGGTGTGTTCCTTCTCCAGGATGAGTCACTGCGAAAGGGGCCGGGAACCAATGAAAGGAGGATAAGTATCTGGAATCAGAGTCTCCTGGCTCCCAATTGACGACTCTGAAATGAGCTTTTTTCAAAAGGCGGCTGCGGGTCTGGCCTGTGTGTCCCACGGTGCTCAGAATAGCCCTCTTGGAGTTGTTCGCTTTGCCTTCTCGCTTCCCAAAATAGACCCAATGCTGTTCTCTTTGCTGGATGGCCTGGCGCATGTATTGAGAGGTGTTCACTCCATGGGGAACCCCTTTTGTGCTTGAATGTCCCCACTGACACAAAGGAGTGGCTCTTGGCTTCCCTGACGTAACAGGACTGCAGCTTGAGTAAAAGAGATTTGAATTGAGTATTCGGGAGGTCACAGAAGTAAATTTGTTAACAAGAGGAATAAAAGGGAGCAAATAAAGGTATTTGGGAGGGAAAATGGAGAAGGTTCTTTTAGTCTTTCTTGTGTCTAAAAGGGTTGGAATTGAAGTTTAGGAGGCACTTACTTTTAAAATTCCTTCTAGATTTGGAATGTAGCCTAAAGAGTACCTGCTTTAAACTTCCTGCCTTTAAAAATGTAACACTGCCCAAACCCTTCAGCAGGTAGCTACATGTTCTGGAATTCCTCCCAGAAGAAAGGATCTGATCAAATGCTGTGAAGAAAATAACCACAGGCCATGCTGCTGTTTACCTGTCAGTGCTCGCTCTCCCTTGTTTCCTTGGCTGGGGATGGCAAGGGATGTGTCCTCTATAGAAGCTGAGAAAGGAGGGGTGTGACACTGAGATATTTAGAATCTGCCTTTGGATTTGAAAGCCAAGAGGTGCCTCCCATTGTATTGGAGAAAGAGACAAAGATAAACTGTTTACAGCCTAAAGGGGTGAGTGACAGCAGACTAGGTTTTCATGGGACTGGTCCGATGTGTCTCTTCTCCAGGGGCCCCAGTTTGAACACCTTCCCACTCGGTGTCCAGATTGTATCCACTTAGTGTCTAGTCTGGGACCTGGGTGGCCTACCACCTCCACCCCCTGATGGGCGAGTGCTTCGTCCAGCACTGGGAGTCCCAGCCTAAGCATTGTAGTGGCTAAAGCACACTCCTGCCCCTCCCAAGAGGTCAGGGCTCGGTTAGGCTCCTGGGAGACAGTGCTGGGCAGCACCAACTGCTGCTGTCTGTGCTATTCCTGTTAGACAGATAAATTAAGGAGTTCAGACTGCAGGGCTGCTGAACTAGCTTTCAGAGGCACAAATTCACTTACAGTAATTTCCTGTCAATAGTCTACACTTATGTATACTACACACCCAGCTCAACTCACTGGCCCAGAGATGATTGCATACACTACCTATTTGGGGGAGGAGGGAATATATATATATATATATCTTTAAAGTGATATCCAGGGACCTTTCCGAATAGGCTAAACACATTGAGTACTTTTTATGAATTAGCTCATTTAACCCTCACTATAGCTTTATGAGGTAGCCACTGATATTATCTTCTTTGGGCATTGTTTTTGCCCCTCATGAGAGAGGTACTTGACTTGGACTAAAGGAAGAGGATGTTGAACAGTCAGGGGAAGCTTTTCTTTTTTTTTAAATCCTCACCTGAGGATATGTTTATTGATTTGAGAGAGAGAGAGAGAGAGAGAGAGATCAATGTGAGAAACATCTATCAGTTGCCTCCCGCAGCACCCTGACCGGGATCGAACCCGCAGCCTTTTGGTGCCAGGACGATGCTCCAACCAGCTGAGCCACCCAGCCAGGATGGCAGGGGAAGCTTTTCAAGGGAAGTGATGTTTAAGCTGAATTTTAAAGGATTTGTAAGAATTAGCCAGGAAAAAGAGCATTGCAGCAAAAGACTATATGAGAGCATGCATACTGACTGCATTCAGGAGACTAGGCATCTAAATTTAAAGAGAAACATCTTTCCCAGTCACAAAATTATTTGTATTAAGTCTAAGGCAAAGTTCAAAAGGCAGTTTCTCTGTGTCTCAGGGGCATAAAATAGAGCACTTAGAGGAAGGTGGTGGGCCCAGAAGGTGTTGTTTGTGAGCTGAGTAAACAGGTGAAAAGGTTGTGTCTCCGTTGACGATAGCATCTTTCTGACCCGATCTCTATAAAAGCTGCTTATTTTGGAACATCAAGGATGCTAAGGAATGATATTCTAAGTTTGTGAAAGGACCTCGGATAAGATCTAATCTTTGATGTCAATGTCTACTCCCAAATTTCCTGCAGCTCTGCTGTGTACATGCACCAGCTGCCTACAGGCCAACTACACGTGTGAAACAGATGGAGCCTGCATGGTTTCCATCTTCAACCTGGATGGGATGGAGCACCATGTGCGCACCTGCATCCCCAAAGTGGAGCTGGTCCCCGCTGGGAAGCCCTTCTACTGCCTGAGCTCCGAGGACCTGCGCAACACCCACTGCTGCTACACCGACTTCTGCAACAGGATCGACCTGAGGGTGCCCAGTGGTGAGTGACACCCTTGTTGGACTATTGGCTCATCTTGGAGGTAGGGCACCCCTGTCACTTCATCCTTCCCTATGCGTCCCAACCCCTTGGTTTGATGATAGGTAAACTTGTTGAAGTTCCCTAAGGTGACAGGGGATGGGATTGCTCCCACATCAGGTTTGTGGATTAGAGGATGAGGGAGACAGATTGTTGTCAGATTGGTCCCAGAGGTGAAAGCTGCATTTTGGATGGTGGCCAAGTGGCACAGGCAACTGTTGAGGAGTGGGAGAACCAGGCAAGGATGGGGGAGGGGAGAAGGGTATGGGACTGATTCTGAAGGAGGCAACCCCAGAGCCTCATGAAGGGAGCTTTTGGGGTGGGGTGAAGGCAATAATGGAAAGAGGGGCTACAGTTAGGCAAAGCGGGCAGTGATCAAGGCTGGGAAGAGTTAGATCTCACCCCTCTGCAGGTCTGCCATTTAGAAGGTATCACTGAGGAGACAGAGGAGCAGGAGAGAGACAGGAGCAGAGCTTAAAAGAGTTATAAGTTGAAGAGTAGATCCTGGCATCTGTCTGGGCCACTGAGATGGGACAAGTACCATAAATGACAGAGTGGGTTATGGATTTGACTGCTGCAAAGGGCACTAGAGAGGTCTGCATTTGAGAGCAGACAAACTCGCCCAGTAAGACTGGAGAGGTCAAGCACACCTTGAGCGTGTGGGGCGGGAAAGGGCATCTCACTTAGAGGGGGGTGTTGGGATAAATGAGGCCAATGCCCTCCCTTGTTTTTACTCTTTGTTCTTTCCCTCTCCTGTCGCACCTGACCCAGGTCACCTCAAGGAGCCTGAGCACCCTTCCATGTGGGGCCCCGTGGAGCTGGTCGGCATCATTGCCGGCCCCGTGTTCCTCCTGTTTCTCATCATCATCATTGTTTTCCTGGTCATTAACTACCATCAGCGTGTCTATCACAACCGCCAGCGGCTGGACATGGAAGATCCCTCGTGTGAGATGTGCCTCTCCAAAGACAAGACGCTCCAAGATCTTGTCTACGATCTCTCCACGTCGGGGTCTGGCTCAGGTACTGAGTTCCTCTGGCCTTGTGTGTGTGGTTGGCCTTCAGCACTGCTTCCCGGCAGGATAGAGCATGTATGAGAAGAGCTGGGCCTTATGCTTGTTTCTAGCAGCATCGAGTCTTTTTGTTTCATACTTCCCCTTCTTGTGGAGTCTGACATGTAATAAGATAAGGGGGTCACAGAAAATCTTTCATTCCCTGCGATTCCAAAGGTCAAGTGCAAAACTCTCTCTGCCAGAAACTGCCTCTCTCCAAGTTCTGTAACCATACATCTATTAAAATTCATCTGGTTCCACCTGAGCGGCGGAGTGCTCAATTTAAGGGCCCCTTTTGAGAAACAGGAGTGTGCCGCGTTCCTGTGAGGTGGTGACAGCTAATCATTGATCTCTGAGCAACCACAAGGGGAGTTTAAGGACATTGAGTGAAGCTGAAAGCTGGGTTTGGTGAATCATTGACTTGTTCCAGTTGCCCAGGGGTTTTTCATGTGGTTAAATAAAGGCAGCTTGGGCTTCCAGCAGGCATCAGCTCCATTTCTTGTCCTGCCTGTTGGTAACCGAGTCTTCCTTAGATGCGGGAATTGAACCAAACACTGGGCCTTGTCGTGAGACCAGGATTGGCAAAAGGGAATTGGAAAGGTCGGGTCTCAGGGTATATAGCTCAGCTAGCTATGACGGCAAAATATTCTTTTTATGAAGATAAACAATTATTTTAGTGATGGTGGTATTCTGTTCTTGTAAAAAAATCACAAAAATCATTATTGTTGCCATTGTAGCTAAAACATACAGAATCATATTTGTGAGAATTTTGTGTTTATGTTTTTTGGGTTTTTTTGCCATGTGACAAGACTGTTCTGTAGGGAAATTATACCATCAGTCACAGCCAGACATTTCTCCTTGAACACAAGGAATACTTTGACATCTCTTGAATTTTAGTGGTTTTACCTTTATTAAGCTCTGCAGTAGAGTGTGCCAAAATGATGGATGTATTAAAAGCTGTATACATTTAGGAAGAGAGAACAATAGATGGCCTGTTCTTTGATGAAGGAGGAAGGGCAGTGGTTAGAACTTCCTGGCTGCCTGTGACTTGATTTACTGTCCGAGGAGGGTAGCTCGGTTTTCAGAGTCTAGCTGAGGCTCTGGAAGGTGCGTGGTGGTTCGTCAGCTGGAGCGGAGTGATGAACAACCATTTCTCTCTGGATGGTTCAGTCCTTTCTTAATTCGGAACATGCAGAGCTTCCGAGGTGTTGGAGTTTTAATTCTGTGGATTTAAAGTGAATCAGCCCTTTGCTGCTTACATGACTTTCAGTTCACATGAACAAATACATATGGAACACCCTCTGCATGATACAGGATGAACCAAGATAAGAAGGAAGCTGAGCCAAAGTTGGATAAGAGATGGAGATGGTTGGGAAAGGTCCTACAGAGGGGGGTGTTCTCAAAGGGGTCTTGAACACTGAATTTGAAGTTTTAAGAGAAATTAGAGGACAGGGAATATGCCAGGCCAAAGAAAATCTCTTGAGCAAAAGGACAAAAAGGCATGAAAGTTCACCGGGTGTTTAGAGAACGATAGAGAGTCCGGCATGGCGTGGCCACGCTGGGGGTGGGAAGGGGCAGGCTGACCAGGAGGAAAGGACCTTGGGTGCTGTGCTTTTTCTGGCAAGATCAGAGGCATCTACTGAAACGTTCCCTGTGGAAGGAGTTCTGGCAGTGTTGTGGAGGATCAATTCATTCATTTGCCAACCTCTTGTTAGAGAGGGCAGGGTGAGATGAGGCTATGTGTGGGTTGCAGGGCAGGGGCAGGGCGAGATGGGAGGCAGAAAGATGAGTTGGAAGTGTTTTAAAGAAGGGCCTGAACTAGGACTGGCACAGAGAAGATGGGGAGTAGGGGTCTAATTTGAGAAACATTTTGCTGGCTCTATACTGCATATAGTTAAAAGCATGAACTTTGGAGTCAGACAGTCCTAGATTTTAATTCCTGTATTGCCACTTATTGTTTGTATGCATTTGAATGAGTTACTTAACCTTCTCCCTTTGGGCCTCAGTTTTCTCATCTGTAAAATGGGGATAATAAAAATACCCACCGTATAGATGTTTGTGAGGAAATGAGATAATTTATGTTAAGCCCTTAGCATAGTGCCTAAAGCATACAGTAAATGATCATTTTACATCCGCAAGAGTTAGGGATTAATAACATTTTTTTATTTGGTCAGGGAGAGGAAGTGAGAGAGTTAAGCGTTAGTCATGATGGTAGGGGTGGATTGGTTAGATAGGGAGACATTGAATGAGTCAAATGAGGCAATAAATGAGTTCTGGAAAGACAATAAAATTAATCTTAGAATAAGCATGGGTAGTCTCCCATTCTGCATCTGGAGCTCCACCTGTGAGCAGAACTTTGATCTCTAGATCCTTATATGCCCTGACCACAATTTGGGTTTCATGGGCCACACAGCACTGCCCTCTAGTGGCAAATGAGCAGAGCAGCCAGAAGGTGCTCCCAGTGCTCAAGGCCTCACTTGCATCTTTTCTGCCCTCTTCCTGTTCATCTGCATAAGGTAGATGTGGATGGAGTGGCCCACAGGTGGCTGGTTACAGAGTTGATAAATCTGGTCAGATGTTTATATTAAAATCTGTCATCCACGCTAACAGAGGATAAATTGCTTAGATCAGGAACAGCTGATCCTTTGCATTTCCCTTTCTGTATTCACTCTCAGGCGCGGCCTGGCTTAGTCTCTGGTGGATTACCTGGCCATGGCACAGGGGCAGCCACAGCTCTCCGTGGCCAGGGCATCGGTGTAGCATGGGGCACAGTGATAAGGACTTTTCCAGTGTGGCAATGAGAGTGGGAGTTACAACGTTTAGCAAAATTACAGTGTCAGCTTTCTTTCCATCCTTTGGTCCATAGGGTTACCACTTTTTGTCCAGCGCACAGTGGCCAGGACCATCGTTTTACAAGAGATTATTGGCAAGGGCCGGTTTGGAGAAGTGTGGCGCGGCCGCTGGAGGGGTGGTGACGTGGCTGTGAAAATTTTCTCTTCTCGTGAAGAACGGTCTTGGTTCCGGGAAGCAGAGATATACCAGACAGTCATGCTGCGCCACGAGAACATCCTCGGATTTATTGCTGCTGACAATAAAGGTAAAGAAAGGGCTGGGTGTGGAGACAGTGTGTCCTAAAACCAACCATGGTTCCAGACAGAGGCGTGACTGGGCCAACACAGCTCTGTTTGCCTTCATAGTTATTACCCATAGAGAGAGAATCTAAATCTATACTACTAATAGAGGACTATGCAAATTGTCCAGGACACCGTCACAGTAACGACCGAACAACAGGCTGCGTGGGGCGACCAGGCCGGCAGGGGGGGCGGTTGGGGGCAACTAGGCCGGTGCGGGGGGCAGTTGGGGGCAACCAGGCCAGCAAGGGGGGGGGGCAGTTAGGGGCGATCAGGCTGGTAGGCAGAGGTGGTTAGGGGTGATCAGGCTGGGAGGGGGAGCAGTTAGGGGTAATCAGGCAGGCAGGCAGGTGAGTAGTTAGGAGCCAGTGGTCCCGGATTGTGAGAGGGATGTCCGACTGCCGGTTTAGTCCTGATCCCCGGGATTGGGCCTAAACCAGCAGTCGGACATCCCCTGAGGGGTCCCGGATTGGAGAGGGTGCAGGCTGGGCTGAGGGCCCGCCCCCCTCCCCCGCATGAATTTCATGCACCAGGCCTCTAGTAGGGTAACAATTTTCAAACTTTTCTCCTACAAAAAGCTTATGTGGAAACCCAGGTTACTTAGCAAGTAAATAAGCAGTTATTAAGCAGGTAAACAGGATAAAGCTCTTGCCCCTCCTGCTCACTGCCCTTCCAAGACACTATCAAACCTCCCCCCACCCCCCCAGGGTAGTCCCTGAGGGGCCCCAGGCAGTTTACCTTGAATAAAACTGGAGGGAAGAGCCCTGACCGGTTTGGCTCAGTGGATAGAGCGTTGGCCTTCGGACTCAAGGGTCCCAGGTTCAATTCTGGTCAAGGGCATGTACCTTAGTTGTGGGCACATCCCCAGTAGGGTGTGTGCAGGAGGCAGCTGACCAATGTTTCTCTCTCATCGATGTTAAAAAACAAAACAAAAAACAACTGGAGGGAAGAACTGTGGCCTCAGCTCCTGCCAGGGAAGGACGGCCCAGAAAAGCACGTCGCCCACATTCTGTGGCACCCCAGCAGCAGGCACCGTTTTGCAGTGGAGCAGGTGCAGCACATAGTGACCTGTCTGCCCCCAAAGGCTACCTCGTGGCTTTCAGACTCAGCTTTGGGTCCACTTACTTCCGAGGTCCCTTACTTCCTCCTCCTCCTCGCTCCTGTTTTTGCTTTTGTTCTTGAGTCTCTCTTGTGTGACCAGGCACATTGTCATTTTTGAGGACCTCATTCCCAGAGGGATAAAGTCATGGTTAATTACAGGATGTGATCAAGTAACATGCTGTTCTAGTGAGCACAGTCGGGTGAGAAGCGGGTCCGGGCGGGCACACCTGAGCTTGACTGAGGCGAAGGTGGCAGGAGCTGGTCAGAAAGCAAAACTAATGGAAGGTTCACTCCAGACAGGTGAGCAGAGGAGAAGTGTGTTTGGGAACCTGCAGGTAACTTGGGATGGCTGTGTGACAGCAGAAGACGTGGTGAAGTCACAGAGGCCAGACTGGGAGGGCCTTTTTGAGAGGAGTGTATTTTTCTATGAGATGGTGGGTGGTAACTGAAGTTTTATTCATTAATTCAGTAACATTATTGACAACTATGGGCAGGACCTCTGCCCGCTGCTTGGATCATCGCACCCAAGAACAAGACACAGTCTCCGCCCTCACAGCCCCAGGGAGGGGACGGCAGGCACATGGGGAGGTCGTCCGTCCACGTGGAGTCAAAGGCCATGAGGCGATGGGCTTTACCGCTTTGGAACCTCCTGGCAGTTGTGACAGTTAGCTCCCAGAGCACAGCGGTTTTTAGAAGTTAGTGTCTACAAAGCCTACGGAAGATGCTAAGTATTTATGTTTCCTTCCTAAAACAGCAGCAGGCTGTCATTCCTCACATTGCTGTGGGGGTTGGTAGTGATCCCAGCCGAAGAGTCTTGGACTCATACACAAGGGAAGAAGCAGAAGAGAATTTTTTACTCCTTCTGAATAAAACAACATCACCTTGGAATAAAATTTAAAATCTTACATATATTTTAAAGGATCAAAAGATGTCTTCCCTTTTGATTTATTGGCAGGGTCCTCAAGACTTGGGGGCTGGTAAGGGTGTGTTGAGTGGACCCCTGTTCAGAGATGCCAAGACTAGTGCTTTTCAGAAGCCACTCCCCTGATGCATCTGGCAGCTGTGTGAGTCGGGCCGGGCCGGGCCTGGCCTGGCTGTCGAAGCCACATTGGACCAGGGGAGGGGAAAATGGGACTCCTCTGACTTGCCTTTTAACACGATACGTAGTACAGTGTAGGGTCCTGGAACCAGCACCGGCCTGGAATTTAGAAGACCTCAATCCAATTTCCACTTTTCGTATCGCCTGCAGCATAACCCAATTAGATTGACAGCTTTGGGGTTTACCTTTTCTCCCCCTCCTCCCCATGCCCACCCCCACCCCCACCCCCACAACGTACAAGAGTGTGTGCTGTGCACCTTCCATTGCTCTTCTGAGGGTGAGATGACCTCTCTGGAATGCTGGGACCTGTGCTCATCATGCCCTGGAAAGTGTTTTTGGCCCGAGATACAATAATGCACAAAGGAGCCCTTTCCTACTCAGAGCTCATAACCTGGAAAGAGCAATGGCTTTAGGAAAGAAATGCTACAAATGAGACAGGTGCTGGGCTGGGCTCAAAGGGTCTTGGAGACTGGGGGTGGGGGAAGGTAGAAGAGGGTATAGGGGGGATAAATGGTGATTTAAGGAGACTTGAACACACAATACAATATTCCAGATGATGTATTACAGAATTGCACACCTGAAACCTATATAATTTTATTAACCCATGTTACCACAATAAATTCCATTTTTGAAAAAGGGTCTTGCCGCAGAGAGGACCTGCGAAGCCTCCCTCTGGCGGTGGTGGACGCAGCCCGTCGTGGTTGCTAACGTAGATGAGCGGTCTCCTCAGGATGGAAAGCCGCGTTACTCTCTCTAAGCGTACGCTTCCTCTTCTGGAGGCCTCTCGCTTCAAATTTGGGGTTACAGTGGGATGCTGTCCAGAACCCTACAGCCTCCTACGAGAAATAAGGGAGCAGGTCTAAGAAAGAAATGCTGTTCTCCTGTCCTCCCTGGAGCCCGAAACTGGTAGACACCTGCAGATGAAACGGACGCAGAGGGGCCTCGGAGGTGTGGAGGCGAGAGGTGGGAGTTCAGGAGCAACGGGAGTCCATAGGGTACACATCTTCCTTTCCTGCTTTAACCTCTGTGGTTGTGCTCCTTTATCTTACCTTACCTGGTTGTGGAACTCTTCTGTGGTTCTCTGCAGATAATGGCACCTGGACACAGCTGTGGCTCGTCTCGGACTACCATGAGCATGGCTCCCTGTTCGATTACCTTAACCGGTACACGGTGACGATCGAGGGGATGATCAAGCTGGCCTTGTCTGCTGCCAGTGGGCTGGCACACCTGCACATGGAGATCGTGGGCACCCAAGGTGAGTGGACCCAGCCGAGGGGCAGTGATGCTGAGTTGACTTTAAAAGCTTGTACCATCCTGATTTGGTCCCCCGACACCTTCTTACTGAGAAAGTTGGAGCTGGACCTCAGGAACTGTCGTCTGATCTAAAGGAGAGAGGTTTGGGCTTGACTTGAGTGAGAACAGAGGATCTCCAGGCTTCTTCCCACCTGCCTCCAGCACTCCCACGGAGGCTCTCGTGGCAAAGTGCGGGTATTGGCCATTCCTTGGCCTGGCATAGTTGTTGGTTGGTGAGCTAGTGTTCACAGTAATCATCTCAGAAGTCCACAGTGCACAGGAACTAAGAGGATTCAACAGACTCTTGTGACGGGAGCATCAGTTTAGTAATTTCACACATTCATTGTTGGGGGCAGCTGGCTGAAAGACTGCTTGGTGGATTAGACCCTGGGCTTCCCTAGACTAGGAAGGTTTTTCTGGAGGCAGAAGACCTTGACCATCCCTGCTTGTTGACTGTAATGCCAGCTCTTTAGGAAATCCTGGATCGTGTCACGGTGGCAGGGTGTGTTCCCTGATGCCTCATTGACCAGGGCAACAGCACTTGCTGGCCATGACAGAAAACCAGCCTTTAAAAGTTTGGTCCTGTTCTTAGCCTCTGTCGGGTATCAGCAGTCCTTACTAATTGGTTGGTGATTTTGTTTGATTCTAAGACCTAGCCAACACAGCCGTTTTTCTTTGCATTCCTCAGCACTTCAATACTGGAGCGTGTTAGTTGAGGGGAGGCGAGCAGTAGCAGTAGTCATAGTAATAGCTTCTAATACACATGCCCTTCTGAGCTCATCACTTACCTACATTAATGCATTTCTCCTCACAACGTTTCCGTGAAGTCAGTCCTGCGGTTAGTCTTTACAGTTGGGTTAAGTCGCTTTTCCAGGGTTACTGGGTTAGTGGGAGGCAAAGCCAGGACTCGAACTCATGCGACCTTCCTAACATTCAGTCTGGCTGGAGACTCTTGCTTGTAACATTTTTACTACTTTTCTTTAAAGGTCCTTGTTTTTTTCCTCTGCCAGGGAAACCTGGGATTGCTCATCGAGACTTAAAGTCGAAGAACATCCTAGTGAAGAAAAACGGCATGTGCGCCATTGCAGACCTGGGCCTGGCCGTCCGTCATGATGCAGTCACTGACACCATTGACATTGCCCCGAATCAGAGGGTGGGAACCAAACGGTAGGAAGGCCCTGGGCCTCTGCCTTTGCCCTCTGCCCGTCCTGAGTGGTCCATGCGTGCCTTCCTCGTTGTGCAGGAGGAAGTCAGAGAGGGTCTGCTTATCGGTTGAATCTCAGGGAACTTCACTAAGTTGTTTTGCTGCTTTTCCCTCCCCTTTGACCTGAATGAATGAATGACCCAGGATCCAAATTGTGAGGCCTGAGGTGACCCCCCTAATTTGCCTCTGTGTGTATGTGTGTGTGTGTGTGTGTGTGTGTGTGTGAGAGAGAGAGAGAGAGAGAGAGAGAGAGAGAGAGAGAGAGAGGGGGGGGGGGTAGTATTAATTATCTGAGAGGGACTTTGATGACTATCTAGAATAATTTTCACATTATCTGCAACCAGGTAAGGTAAGATAAAGAAGTACAGCATGAAATTTAAGCTCAATCCATCACTGTGGCTACATTTAATAAAGTCCAAGACCCCAGTAGCAACTAGATATTATATATTGTTAGTGCCCTGTGACCCACAGTACAAATACCTCTGCCAAGAAATCAAAACATGCTAAAAATAAATCTTGATGTTAAAAAGCAGAGGTACAAGTAAGAGTAGCCTATGCTACTTCCCAAAGCTATGCTGAAGAATTTAGATTCGAATCCAAAACATGGGAGTTTGCAATAAAAGCGTTGATCAGTTCCTCGTCCCCAAGGGGCTTTTTTGGGGTGGTACCCACATTCTGAGGCCTCGAGTCAGTGCTTCGATTTAGGAGAGAGTCGTCTTTTCCTGTGCGTGATCCTGTTTCCTTTGCTGTTGCAGATACATGGCCCCTGAAGTGCTTGATGAAACCATTAACATGAAGCACTTTGACTCCTTTAAATGTGCTGACATCTATGCCCTCGGGCTTGTGTATTGGGAGATTGCTCGAAGATGCAATTCTGGAGGTACTTTTCTCTTCTGCCTTTTCTTGCTCCTGCCTCCCAGTCTAGGATGCTGATCACCTGAGGATGCTGGTGTTCTACTGCCTCCTTTCTTTTTACAACCTGTGGGATGCCCAGTGACAGACGCCATCGATCACAGCGTTCTCATCAAATATGAGGGAACCTTGCAGGTAGCTGTGCTAAGGGTGTGTTTACTCTTTGGAACAGCTTCCAAAATAGTGCTTTACATTGTGGTAAACATTCTGGAGGCCTATTTGGCTTTATAAAAATTTTAAACAGATTGTTCTCATTGGTCCTGGAGCTTGTGAAAGTCCTGGGCAGGAAATAGCATGAGACTGCTGCAGGGGCCTCCGTTACACAGGAGGCTTTGGATGCCAACACACTGGCTCTCACGCTGCGCTCCTGGGGAACATGGGTTCATTGACAAATTAATAGTGGTAATTTCTCAATTTGTAGGACAAAGCTTATCAGTGTGTAGAGTTTTCTCAAAATGAGTTTTTCTCTTGTACTTTTTCTTAAATCTTTGGAATTTGCAACTGCTCACTCATGTCTGAATCTTGTAAAAGGTAGTGTCAGGTTTAGCTGAGAACATTTTTGTCATCAGCTTAGTACATCAGTATTTTACAGTGACTTTTAAGTATGCTGCCCTCAAGTTCAAGAACCACTAGATCCCTGCCCTCAGCCACTTATCTCTAAGAAATTCCAGTCGGGAATGAAATGAAATGAATTAAAAAGAACTGGTGAGTCTTCCAGCTAGACCCCTTTCTGTGTTACTGTTTTTTTCTGTCTGTAATATTTTTGGTAAGATCCAAATTATGGAGAAGGCACCCAGGTATTCATAGAATTATACTTCTAAAATTTTGATCCTTATATACAGAATACAGATTAAGAAAATCTGGTCACACAGATCTTAAACTGAGTAACTTAATTTGTTCTTCCTCATACCATCCAGAAATTGGGGCTAAGTGTATAATAAGAATAATGCTAATATTTACCCCTTTTTATTATAAATTAGTTTAATCTTTATTATAAACCTGTAAAGTGGGTACTAATATGTCACCATTTTGCAGATGAAGAAAATGAGTCATAGATTAGCTAATTTGTCTAAGATCATATGGCTGATAAACTAGGATTCAACCTGTGGTAAATTGAGGTCAGAGCTCAAGCTCTTAACTACCCCTGAGATAACTACCAAGTCAACTCTATTGCTTTTTGTTTTTTTTATTTCAGAGAGGAAGGGAAAGGGAGAGAGAGAGAACCATCAATGATGAGAATCATTGATCAGCTGCCTCCTGCACACTCCACACTGGGGACTGAGCTCACAGCTGGGGCATGTGCCCTTACTGGGAATCGAACTTCGACCTCCTGATTCATAGGTTGATGCTCAACCACTGAGCAACACTGGCCGGGCCAGACTCTATTTAAAAATCTCCTGTTAGCTCCGGATAGCAGAATTTTTCCTGGAAAAAGGCATGAGAAAGTTACATAGTATTTTTTAAAATATATTTTTATTGATTTCAGAGAGGAAGGGCGGGGGAGAGAGATAGAAATCAATGATGAGAGAGAATCATTGATCGGCTGCCTCCAGCATGCTCCCCACCTGGGATTGAGCCTGGAGTCCTTCAGTTCACAGGCTGACATTCTATCCACTGAGCCAAACTGGTTAGGGCACATTGGATTTTTTTAATTAATTTTTTATTGTGGAAAATATTTCAGTATGTAGCTCTGACTTCCAAAAATAATACTCATCACACTTTTTTAAATGAACATTAATTCTTAATATCATTTACATCAGTCAGTGTTGCGATTTCCCCAATTTTCTCCTGAACAGTTTGTTCAAAATTAGGGTTAATGTTCATTTGTTGCAGTTGAATGATGCATTGCTTAAGTCTCTTATAATCTACTAGAGGCCCGGTGCACGAATTTGTGCACAGGTGGGGTCTGGCCGGCCCGCCCAATGGGAGGGCATCGGGGACCAGGCTGGCCAGGGGGAGGGGTCGCAGGAGGTTGGCCGGCCAGCCCCGCCCCCTATCGAGGTGGGGGTGCCGATCGGGGCCCTGATCAGGCCAATTGGCTGCCGCAGTGCACGTCATAGTGAGCAGTCCTTCCGGTTGTTCCGGTCGTCTGTTGTTCCGGTTGCTTGGCTTTTATATATATAGATAGGTTTCACCTCCATTTCCCCCCATGTTTTTTTTAATTGGAGAATCCAGTCATTTGTCCTATAAATTTTCCTGTTTGTCTCTTCATGGAGTTCATGTGTTCCTGTGACTTTTCTGTGATAGTTACATTTAATCACTACAATCAGATTTTTTCCCCAAAAAAGCTCTCTGTTACAAGGCACATAGTGCTGGTAACTCTGTTTCTGTGATGTTAACAGCCATCGATGATCACAACAAGGTGTCTAGTTTGAACAGGAAAGGCAGGAAAAATACTTGATTTCCATTTATCAAAATAAGTTTGTTACCTATCATCTTACAAAGGTGACCATGATTTTGAGGGTTTTGTTGTTTCGTATAAGTATGAACTGGAAGACTTTTTTTTTGAATTGGTGGATTTTAAATATTTGTTTCCATTAAAGTTATTAGTCTTACTGTTGCATAAATGTTCTCATCTTTGACTAGTTGGGAGCTTTTCAAGTTGGTGCCTGTCAGCTTGACCTCAGTAGTCTTTGATAGTGTTCTTGCTTTTTGGTATGAAAGAGATGTTTCTGGCTAATCGTCTGTACCTCTTGTCCCATCCCTAGATCCACCGAGCTCTCCACGGGGCCCGTTCCCTCCTAGTGGGACGTGGTGTTTGCAGGCCACAGCGTGCTTGTTCTCATTGGAGTTTGAGTCATCTCTTCCTTCTCTTGGTAACTCAGGTGGACATTTTCTTTTCTTCCAGGAGTCCATGAAGAATATCAGCTGCCATATTATGACTTAGTGCCCTCTGACCCTTCCATTGAGGAAATGCGCAAGGTCGTATGCGACCAGAAGCTGCGTCCCAACATCCCCAACTGGTGGCAGAGTTATGAGGTAGGAAGCTCCCCTACCTCCTGCTGCTTTTCCGTCTGCGTGGTTTTTCTACCTTACCTGACAGTGGGTCCAGCCCCTGAGTGTGTCTGTTACGATACACCACTGTGCTATAATATACTAAGCCCTGAGAGGCCACAGTCCCTTGTCCTGGGCACTGTAGGGTCCCCTTGGGAATCCACAGCCTAGTACAGTGGTCAGCAAACTCGTTAGTCAACAGAGCCAAATATCAACAGTACAACAATTGAAATTTCTTTTGAGAACTGGAAACTGACTTCTGCGCATGGGCCACGAAGTTTCAATCTCACTGTACGTGCGTGCCCACACGTGGTATTCTGTGGAAGAGCCACACTCAAGGGGCCAAAGAGCCGCGTGTGGCTCGCGAGCCACAGTTTGCCGACCACTGGCCTAGTAGAAGAAATTGGCCCTGGGGACACAGATGAGATAGGTGGTCAACAGGAGACAGAAACAAAAGCCTAGTGGGAGCTGTTAGACCTGTCTAACTGGAAAGGTGACTGAGTGAGTACATGTCTGTGAGGGAGGTGGCCTTTCTAAAAATTAAGAAGACGGGAGGAGGATGTAGAGAATTTGAATTTGGAGGAGATGGCAGATGAAGTGAAGAGGGAACAACATGCCTGACTGGTGTAGCTCAATAGTTGAACATCAGCCTGTGAACCAGGAGGTCATGGTTTGATTCCGGGTCAAGGCACATGCCTGGGTTACAGGCTGGATCCCCAGTATGGGGCGTGCAGGAGGCATCTGATCAATGATTCTCTCTCATCATTGATGTTTCTCTCTCTCTTCCTCTCCCTTCCTCTCTGAAATCAATAAAAATATTTTTTTTTTAAAAAAGAAACATTTTGTGGAAAAAATTGAAATAACGTTTATTATACAGATTCCTAATAAACATGGAGTTCTGGGTCTTAGAGTCTTCAGGGGGAGCGGGTTTGCCTAGCTAAGTGCACTTGGGCCTCTTTTTCTCTCATAGCTCTGCTTTTTTAATTTTATTTTTTTATTTCAGAGAGGAAGGGAGAGGGAGAGAGAGAGAAACATCAATGATGAGAGAGAATCATCGATTGGCTGCCTTCTGCACAACCTCACTGGGGATCTAGCCTGTAACCCAGGCATGGGCCCTGACCCAGAATGGAGCCGTGACCTCCTGGTTCATAGGTGGCTGGCTGCTCAACTACTGGCTGGCCGCTCTGCTTTTTAGGAATATACCCACTAGAGGGCGCTTCGGGATTGGCCAAAAAATTACTAGTAGTTCACATCTTGGGTGATGTCCTCTCATTGCATAATACAGCAACATTTTCCAAATGTTCCTTGGAACCCCTGATTGGGTTTACTTCAGAGGATGAGTGAGGCTGGAAGAGTTGCTTTTACTGCCCTGCCCACCCTCTGTTCAGTCACCACTGTTTGTATTGTTGGGACTCTACTCAGGAAAGTGGGGAAAAAATTATTTTTCCTCTCTGAAAATTCCACTGCTAAAAGGAATTCTGAAAAATAGTGGCCTAGAGCAGCAATCGAGGAACTTTGTAGCCCTCAATAACCAGTAGCGGTCCTTAGGGGACCTACCATGTCACCTTGTGGCCTGACTATAGTGGTCACCTGGGTCATCCTGGCAACGACAATGTAGCTTTCTGCCTCTGACAAGATTGCTTTCAGGGGTAGTTTCCACCGAGGCCTTACTAATTGTTCTTTCAGAAAGTAGCATATGGCCCTGACTGGTTTGGCTCAGTGGATAGAGCATCAACCTGTGGACTGAAGGGTCCGGGGTTTGATTTTGGTCAAGGGCATGTACTTTGGTTGCAAACTCGATCCCTGGCCCTTGGCCCTGGTCAGAGCATGTGGAGGAGGCAACCGATTGATGTGTCTTTCTCACATCGATGCTTTCTCTGTCTCTGTCTCTCCCCCTCCCTTCCACTATCTCTAAAAATCAACCAATGGAAAAAATATCACTCGGGTGAAGATTAACAAACAAACAAAAAAGAGTGGCAGATGAGCCCTGGCCAGGTAGCTCGGTTGGTTAGAGCATTGTCCTGATATGCCAAATTGTGGGTTTGATTTCTGGTCAGAGCACATACAAAAAAGCAACCAGCCTGGCCGGGTGGCTCAGTGGATGAGCATCAACCTATTAACCAGGAGTTCAATTCCCGGTCAGGGTATATGCCTGAGTTGGGGGCTCAATCCCCAGGGTGGGGCAGCCAATCAATGATTCTCTCTCATCACTGATGTTTCTCTCTCTCTCTCCCCCTCTCCGTTCCTCTCTGAAATCAATAAAAATTATTTAAAGAAAAATTAAAAATGCAACCAGTGAATGCATAAATAAGTGGAACAACAAATCCATTTCTCTGTCTCTCCCTCCCTTCTTTCCTCTCTCTAAAGCCAATAAAAAATTTTTTAAGTAAAAATATAACAATAATAATGAAAATGGATTCTCGAACCTGATAGGAATGGTTGTCAGACCCCAGGTGGTTGTGGGTGTTTCTTTCCAGATTGCGCAGGTGATGGGGGCGGCTCGCTGTGCTTGCCGAGAGCTCCCTCTGCTGAAGCTTCTCCTTGTGCCTGCACAGCTGGCCCCTCAGGCAGGGCGAGCCGTGGGGACCGGGAAGCTTGCAGAGTGTTTCCCTGGGTTCAGAGGGGGGAGGACATCCTGGCACTTTCACTGAGAAATGAGGGGCCTGGGAGCCAGAAAGGCTTCCGCTGGGCAGGGTCCCATTGATGCCTCTGGGTCTCTGCAGGCGTTACGAGTGATGGGGAAGATGATGCGAGAGTGCTGGTACGCCAACGGCGCAGCCCGCCTGACCGCTCTGCGCATTAAGAAGACCCTCTCCCAGCTCAGCGTGCAGGAAGACGTGAAGATCTAACCCTGCTTCCCTCCCCTACATGCAACCGGGGCAGCGAGGACTACACAGAGCTGCCATGTCGAGCGTACGATGGAGGCCTACCTCTCGTTTCTGCCCAGCCCTCTGTGGCCAGAAGCCCTGGTCCGAAAGAGGGACAGAGCCCGGGAGACCCGCTCACTCCCACGTTGGGTTTGAGACACAGACACCTTTTATACTTACCTCCTAGTGGCATGGAGACTCCGAGCGAACGGTGTGAGAACTCGGTGCCACAACTCAACCCGGTGCACCTGGATATATCCAGGAGGGGCGACGGCGGCCTGGAGGGCCCAGGTGAAGCTGAGTGCTGAGCAGCACTGAGATTTTCCTCCGGGGACCAGCCCCAGCACCGAGGTGGCCAGAGGAACCCGAAGCGCAGCCCCTCCGGCAGGCAGTTCTGGGCCCGTGCTCCACCCTCGCACGGACATCGGCCGGGGCTGCCAGCGGAGACGGAATCCGCTCCTGTCTGTCCTGCCAGGTGTGCGTGTGCTGAGGTGCGTCTCCTGTTGTGCCTGGTCCGTGCCACGCCCGTGTGTGTGTGTGTGTGTGTGTGTGTGTGTGTGTGTGTGTGTACGTACACGTGTGTGTCTGTAGGTGTGTACTTCCCTGCTTGAGCTTTCTGTGCATGTGCAGGTCAGGGGTGTGTTCTTCATACCGTCTTCGTGTTGGTGCCTCTGTTCAGTAGTGAGCAGCGTCTCGTGTCCTGGTGCCCTGCCCAGAGGTCTCCTCCCTGCCCCTGCCCCTGCCCCAGAGCTCTGAGCCACGGTCCCTCCTTTCCCACAGGCCGCTCTGCCCACCCTGTGTGAGCACCGCTCTCCATTTCAGACTGGAACCAAAGCTGGCCCGGTTGTCCATGGCAGGCGAGGCTTTTGGGTCCAAGTGTGAGGGAGGGGTGAGTGGACAGGAAAAGCATCTTGGTGTGAGTCTTGGGCGTGTGGTCAGCTGCCACCGTGGGAAATGAGCCAGCCCAGGGCATGGTCCTCAGCAGCATCGAGGAAGGCCCAAGGCGTTTGGAGCCCAGATCTGGGGACTCGGGTTAGAATGTCACATCTGTCTTTCCTGTCCCAGAGTCTGGAAACAGCCGTGTATATTTTTGGTGGTGGTGGGTTTAGGGGGGGAGGGCGTGGGGTGGGCGGGAGGCATCTGCATGGGTCTTTTACTGGATTATCTGATCATGGTGGAGGGAAGGTAGGAGGCTTGTACCCACTTCGGGGCCCTACTAAAGGGAACAGCCTGAGCCGAATCCTATTTAACCTGAATGTAGTATTTAACGATGTCTAGCAGCACGGTTGTGGGTGGTGGTTTGGTCACCATGTCTTAGGTATATAATAACTTTGAAGCCATAACTTTTAACTGGAGTGGGTTTTTTGTTGTTTGTTTTTTTAATTTTATTGGGAGGGTCTAGATTTTAACTTTTTTTTAATATTATTAAGTTTTTATAAAAGAAAAACCATCTCTATGTGATGATTACCTCTCAATTTATTTGTTTTTAAAGAAATCCCTACAAAATCAACCACAAAAAAAAAAAAAGATTCAATCAAGCGCACATAGCTCAATCACACTGGAAATGTCTGTCCTTGTCCTGAGCCTGTCCCCACTCCACAGGAGAGACCCGTCCTGCCCTGGGGTTAGTCTCTCTTGCTTCTGCCCACCCCACCCCAGTTCCATGAGTGGTTTGGGGCCAGGGCCCTGCCCTTTGTGCATTGTCCAGCTGGCTGCACCTTCTCCTCCAGGCATTTGCTCAGCTAATGTTGAGTGCCTGTTGGGTGCCAGGCACTGTGCTCGGTGCTGGGAATACGGCTGTGAACAAGACAGGCTTGGGTCCTACTCCTGGAGCGCTGAGGAAGGACCTGGTCCACGATAGTGGGCGCCTGTTTTGAGACCAGAAGTTTCGTACAGTAGTTGGTTCTGAGAGCCTTTGCGCCTGGAATGATTGCTCTCATAGAAGAAGACCACTGAGGAGCAAGGATGCCTCCCACGCCAAAGAGACCGGTGGTGGGCACGAGAGCCCAATCACTGCGTTCCTCCTGAGCCTCCTGCCTGCCCCGGGGAGATGGTATGGATCCAGCTTCACAGCAGCCCTGCCTCCAGCCCAGCGATTCTCTGCCAAAGCTTGTGGAGGAGGGGGGAGCCCTCTCCCTGCTTATGTGTCTCCCCGATGCCCCTGGCCTTTCTATTTATTTTCCTGATGTATTGCCTCTTTCCTTGCATTAAAGGAGATTTCCCCCTAACTGTTTGGGCCAATTTACTGGCTATTGACTAATTTCCCTTGAATACCAATTGTGTCATCAGGGGACTTTCTTTCCTCACCTCTGCTGGCCCCTCGCCCCTCTGCCCTGCAGAACCTGGCGGGTTCTAAGTGATAACGGGATTAGACTCCTGTGCCCGTCACAACCAGCCTCTGGGATCTGCCAACACTCCTCAACCCAGGGACTCCCAAGCCACTAGCCTACTCCCTAGGTGGCCCTTCGTCCTCACCACACGTACGTCCAGCTCCTCCACCCTGGGGAAGGCTGAGCAGTGTTTTGGGAAGCTCCCATCCTCACCCTCGCCACTCTTAGCCATAAGCGTTAGGAGTTTAGAGAGTTGGGGAGAAACTACAGCCTGAAGCCGTGGTGTTTGGCCCCCCGAGGCTCACCCTGACCCTTAGGGCCACCTGCACCTCTGGATTCTGGATTCACAGACCAAGACCAAGCCCGTTCTTTTGTTGCCATCAAGGCCCCCGAACGGCATTCTCGGTACTTCTGTTTGTTTTTGTACATTTTATTAGAAAGGACTGTAAAATAGCCACTTAGACACTTTACCTCTTCAGTATGCAAATGTAAATAAGTTGTAATATAGGAAATCTTTTGTTTTAATATAAGAATGAGCCTGTCCAATTTCTGCTGTACATTATTAAAGTTTTATTCACAGAGCTGTTCTGGTGCCATCTGTATTTTTTTTTTTTTAATACATCCTTACTGATTTCAGAGAGGAAGAGAGAAACATGATGAGAGAATCATTAACCGGCTGCCTCCCGCACACCCCCCCACTGGTGATTGAGCCTGCAACCCAGGCATGTGCCTTTGGCTGGAATCGAACCTGGGACCTTCAGTCTGCAGGCTAAAGCTCCATCCACTGAGCCAAACCGGCTAGGGCCTGGTGCCATCTGTTGTCCATCTGTGGGTTGCTCCCAGCTGTTGTCAGGGGAGTGGGCCTGGGCAGATGTTCTCAGGTAGTGTTTCTGCCCTCCCACTGGGCTGGGCAGCAGGTCACAGAAGACCTGACCCGGCCCGGTCGGGGCTCCTGAGACTGTCCTCTGTTCCGTGGAGGGAGGAGGCCTGGCACGTGAGGGAGTGGGACACTAAACACCTTTTCCTGGGCTTTGTCTGTATTTCAGTCTTGTGGCATTTCCTTTTTAAGACAAAAGAGGGTCTTGATCCTGCTTAGTTGCAAACCACGTAGTTTCGAAGACAGCCTATGAGCTCTCCGCAGTTTCTGCTTCCTCCCAGCGTGGAGTATGAATGTGAATTTGGGGCTTTGAGATGTGCGTCTCCAGTGGTTCCTCTGGCATTTTCAGTGTGTGGGTGGGTGGCTGTGAATGTCTGTCTCCAGGCTGAGGGAGCCTGGGATAAAAGTCCTAGAATCATAGAATTTCATGTTTAGGCGGGACCCTAGAGGTACCCTTAGTCTACCACCCATTGGGCACGTGCCTCCTGACAGCATCCCGCCACGTGGTTGTGGGCCACGTGATTTCGAACCTCCTGCTGTAACACTCGGGATCACAACTTGCACGTCTGCTGTGGAGAACGTTCTTCCTCATGTAGAACCGGGCAACCTCCGTGTGACTTCCATCCACAGGCGCTTCAGAGCAGCTTCCTCTCTTCCATATAAGGCCCTGATAACACTTGAAGGCAGCTGTCATGTTACCACGAATCTGGCAAAGCTTCGAGTTTCTTCAGTTAATATTAGCAGATACTTACGTGTGCTGAGCAATGCGCCCAAATTTGCTTTATATATTTAATTGCTTTAATCCTAAAAGCGTGTGAGGTGGGCATTATTGTCCTCTCTTTGTGGCTTAGGAAACGGGGTTAGAGAACTCAAGTAAATGGCCAGTAAATCAAATAAGCATAGCTCACAGGTTGGAAAAGACCTTGGGTTTAGGATGTCGGACTGCAACCCTTTAGCCTTTGCACCGTCCAGCCTCCATGGTCCACGGTTCTTCCCCAGGCCAGCTGCTCTCCGCTGAGCCAGCTAGAGCCCGGGCCAGGAAGGACACCTCGGCATTAACTGGCAGCACAGACTAGAACGGGAGTCCCAGACTGTGCTTGACACCGGCAGGTCACATCCCATGGCTGCATCTCATGTCTCGGGTTGAGTAAAATCCAGCCTCCTTCCTCCATCCTGTATAAGGGAAGTTGAACTCAGGTGCAGGATGGCATATGTTTACCCTGTTAAGTTTTACCGTAGAACCTGCCCATTGCTCCGGCCTGTCGATATTTTAAAATTCTGATGGTTTGCCCAGACTTTTTCCTTGTTTTCCCATCTGAGACTGTGGGGCTGGAGAAAGTCAAGTAACTTACTTTAAGAAGTTGGCTTTTTAAGTTTGGCATCTGTCCCCATTACCCAGGTTAGCTGCTAATTAAATGCTCCCTGGCCACAATTCTTTGACGCACAAAGAAAACAGCAGAAGCCCAGGTAGCTTGCTGAAGTGGCCAAGTATTAGGGCCGCTGCATCTCTTTGACCTACCTGTCTGTCGGAAGGAAAGGTGAAGTGGCTTGTAGCTAATCTCAACCCAGTTCAGAAGACAGTCACCTTGCAGGCATGGACCTACAATTCCCTAGGCTATGGATTGCAGGTTCAACTTCATTCTGGAAATCAGAATGCCAACCATTCAGGTACCTCTTCATGTGCCCTTGGAGGTTACTAACGGTTTCACCTTCGTAAGGCCCAGTACAGGAGACCTGAATTCATTTGACTGGTGTATCACTTGGGTTTTCGTTACACACATTTTACATTTCTGCCTCCTCCTTCCCCCCAGGCCATGTCTTCTGATCTTTGCAGTCTGGAAAACATGATTGCTAAAAACAGCCAAAACAAAATAAGGAGTAGAGTAGGAGCCTTCAAGAGACACGTGGGAACATAGAGGGATGCAGGATGAAGGTGGTGGGAGGGGAGGAAGCTGTGGATCCAGCCAGGAATGCTGTATTAGGGTTCCCCAGAGAAAGAACCAGTAAGGTGGGTGGGTGGGTGGGTGGGTGGGTGGATGGGTGGGTGGGTGGATGGATGGATGGATGGATGGATGGATGGATGGATGGATAGATAGATAGATAGATAGATAGATAGATAGATAGATAGATAGATTTTTTAAGGAATTGGTTCATGGTTGTTGGGGCTGGCAAGTCTGAAATGAGGCCAACAAGCTAGAGAGCCAGGGAAGAACTGATGATGCAGTCTTGTGTCCGAAGGCAGCCTGGAGGCAGAATTCCTTTTTCCTCAGGGACCTCAGTGTTTTAAGGCTTTCAGCGGAGTGATGAGGCCCAACCACATTTGCAAGGCAATCTGCTTTGCTGAAATTCTACTGACTTAAAGGTTAATCATACCTAAAACATGCCTCCACAGCAATGTCTAAGCTGGTGTTTGACCAAGCACCTGGCAGCATACCCAACGGAAAGTTGATGGGCACCCCATGGTCAGACAGGATGGCATAAGGAATATGGCAGAGAGCCCTGGGTCTGTCTGGGAATGCTCTTTGGAAGCCAAGGATGGGGCTAATGGGGTAGGAAGGTTTAAGGAACAATTAATGAATATTAATAATAAATAGATTGTTATTAAATAAGCATTTGTTGAGCAACCGTAGTGTGTAAAGCAGACGGCAGAATGAACAGTCTGACCCCTTCTCTTCGCCACAGGGAGAGGATCTGTAGGGAGAGAACGATGAAGCAGATTTTGGCAAGTCCCATTACAGAGCAATACATACCGAGTGATGGAAGCGCAGATGCCGTGCCTAGGGAACTACAGGACTGCCCTCCAGGGCCCCTCGCTGGTGGAACAGACTAGTAAATAGATAACTACAATGAACTGTGAGATAAGTGCTATGATAAGGGCAGACACCGAATGCTCTGGGAACACAGGACAAACAAGAGGTTGGGGTCAAGAGAGGTGACATCTCATCTATTTTGGAGCAGACATTGGCCTGCTGATTGAGGAGAGGAGGGAGTTTTGGTCAAAACGAGTGTGTCACACATATGTCAGTACGGCTAGTGCAAGGGAGCCAGGGCTGCAATGGAGCTGGCACGTGCTGAAAAAAGAATTCATTCTGGGGCCACCAATGCCATCACTTCCCCTGTGACAGGTACCCCAGAAGGTGCTAATCTACCAGTAATTGTTTTCCTCTTGAGTCTAGACTTGGTCTCCAAATTTTTCTGAACAGCATGCTTATGTGGAGTTGTCCCATAACGCCTCTCTGTCATTCCCGATGTAGGCTTTACGCAAGGGCGTGATGTGACCCTATAAGTGTTTGGGGACAATCACAGCACTGACTCCAGGAAGCCATTGCAGTGGTGGTAGCAGGACCAGCTGCAGGAAAGGGGGAGACTGTTGGTAGAATGCACGGGTTTGGGGCGTGAGCAACAGCAAACAGAGAGAAAGAGGCGAGCTGGCGAGTGTAAACAGGAGAATCTTAGCCTGGTGCCCAATGCTCTCCCTCGGGAGAGGGAATGAACCACCAGAGCAGCTGTGTTAGCCAAGAGGGTGGAGATCCGGGGAACCTGGGCCCCGAAGAGCTGCTGCTTCCTGTGCTAACTGTAATGAAGCAGGTAAATAATGCATGCCCTCTGTCCTAGGAGGGTGCTGTAAGGAGAGCTGGAGAGTAACCCTCCTTCCCTCCGCCAGTCTGACTTGTTCAGGCTGCAGACCCCTTGCCATCCCAGCACAAGATGGTCTCTGACCTCTGGGTGGGACCAGACTCAGAGGCCAACTATATCCAACGGAAATAAACTGTCATGTCTGCCTTGCCCCAACATTCAAACCCCCCAGAATCAAGTCTGGGCTGTGACGGATCCCCCCTGCTGCTGGGCTCCCCGGGCCACAACACTACACTCACACTGTCCGTGGGAACTGTTGAGCAATGGGAGTCATTCAGAAAAACAACCACTCCTTCCCTGTCAGCTGCCCGCCGGCTGTCCATGCCTCCCTCAGTGCCATGCAACTGGGGGCCCAGCCCCTCATTCCTGGCCAGAGAGCCAGCTGAGTCCCAGGCCCGCTCCCTCCCACCCCCCTGCTTGGGAGCAGAGGCAACACCCAGAGAGGAGCCCCAGTGGCAGACTGGTCATCCCTCCAGCTCTGCCACTGAGTGAGGCTCCAAAGGGGCCTGAGCTTCTGGAGCCTGAGCAGGTCTCTGGGGGTGAGATCCAGCTCTCCCACTTCCGCCATGGGGGCTGTTGAGTGTCTGGGCAAAGGCTTGTGCCGAAGAGAAGGGGGTCTTACCTTGGCCTTGTCCAGGAGCTGAGCCCCTGCTGTCTGTGGCCCCAGCACAAGCCAAGCCCTATCCTGAGAGCTGGGAGCTAGGGCACCTGGGGCCAAAGGAAGCCAGACGTGGGGAGCTCCTCCTGAAAGGCAGGGGACTTGCCCTTGGGAATAAAGTGCAGATTGAGTGCAGATGTCTGAGGAGCCAGAGCGATGGGCTTTGGCAAGGAGGCTTCCCAGAGAGAGGAGAGGGGGGAAGATGTGCGCTGGTACGAGGTGCGGGCAGAGGGCAGCACGCTCCCCCCAAGCGTCAGGAGCTGCAGGAGGTGGATGAGGAGAAGATGCCAGACAAGAGGCTCTGGCTTCGGAGGCAGTCGTGGAGGCTTGGAAAAGGCAGAGGCTAAGGGCCTCATGTGCTGTCTGGCGGAGGTCACAGCACCAGGCGGCCCACCAGCGGCCTGCCTTCCCGATGAGTTTCACCTGCAGCAGGGCAGCGCTGGCTGAGATCAAAACACAGCTTCCTCTCTGTGCCAGGTATGAGATTCCAACCTCAGTGACTAAAGTGGAGCCGGGCTCCTCAGGGGAACACAGGCCCTCGGGGTGGGAGAGTTGTGGGGGATCCACAAAACCAGCTGGGGTTCCGGGTGGAGTCCTGGCACCAGCCCTTCAGTCTGATTGGAAGATTTTCCACCAAGAGACTCGTGACCACCAGAGGGCATCACCACCCCATGATGTGGTGTCTTCACCGCCTTCCCTGGAGAAGCTGGGGAGGTGAGGGTGGAGGTGGGAGCCAGCAGCCAGGTCTCTGCGCTCTCAGGGGAGCTACCAGCAACGGAATGAAACAGCCCCTGGGGTCAAGAGCCCCGGGATCTCGTGGTTATAGCACCCGTTCGGCCACCCTCTTGGCCTCAGCTTGCCTCCTCTGTTAAAGGAGGGCTTTATCCACGTGGTAATCCGCCTGGACCTTAAGGCCCTTTCCAGCGCTGAAATTCCTGGGTTTGGGGAATCGTGCAATGACCCTGACAGAATTGCATCTCCCGAGCCCACCCTTCCTCTGGGGGTCTCTAGGGCTCTCTGCCTGGCAGGAGGAGGAGCCTGGGCGACCTTCTCTGGGGGTGGCCTCTCACGTGGAGGCAGGGAGGCAGACTGACCTGCACACTGAGGGGCGTCTGCCTCCGCCTGGGCCTGAAGGAGGAATGTCCGCAGGGCTGTCCACCCCGGTGCTGTGCTGCCCACGGCGTCCTCTCCACTCCGGCAGGGAGTGTCGGTGAGCTCGCCCCTCGGGGAGAGGTAGGAGGGTGGCCCTTTCGCAGGTCTCTTCGGGGATAAGCACAGGAATACAGAGAATAGAAACCATTGCCTCTCCTGCCTTCGCTCGCCTCCCCACCCCCACCCCACCCCCAGCACAGATGCCGTCTGTCAGGAGCAGGCAGCAGACGGTCCAGGGGTCCATCTGTGCTAATGCTTCACAATAGAGTCCCATGTTTCCCCACCGACACCCGCTCAGCCCCTCCGCTGATGGCCACTTGGTGGTGCCAAGGGGAGAAGTGGGAGGAGGAAGAGGAAGGCACCCTGGGAGTCAGCTCTCCGCTCCTGGCAGTCCCCCTCCACCCCTGCCCCCCACCCAACAGGCATCCTGCCATCTGGACTTGTGTAATCACTGAGGGGCAGAGAAGTACCCCCTCCCACCCACACCTCCTGCAGGGCAGGGCCCGGGGGCCCGGGGCCTGGGGGTGGGGAAGAGGCAGACACACAAAGTCAAGGAGACAAGGAAGCAAGGAGACTGACAGACCCGTGAATGAGATAAACAGGACACAGCCAGGTGGATGTGGCCACTCGTCCCTCCGAACGCCTCATGCCAGGTGTCCAACACAGCACTGGTGCAGACACCACTCGCTGCCAGCCCAAGAGCCGCTGTAACCCCAGTGCCCAGCCAGGACCTGGCCTGGAGCAGGGCTTCCACGCAGGGAGAATGAAGGACTGAAGGTGACAGCATCATTTCGTGGTGGATTGCAGGCTCTGGAATCAGGCTGCCAGGGTTTGAATCTCAGCTCTGCCACTAAGTAGCCTAGAGCAGTGGTCGGCAAACTCATTAGTCAACAGAGCCAAATATCAACAGTACAACGATTGAAATTTCTTTTGAGAGCCAAATTTTTTATACTTAAACTATATAGGTAGGTACATTGTTATTAACTTAATTAGGGTACTCCTAAGCTGGCCTTTGCTAAAAACTCAAGGGGCCAAAGAGCCGCATGTGGCTCTCGAGCCGCAGTTTGCCGACCACTGGCCCAGAGCAAGTTACTGAACCTCCCTGGGCCTCAGCTTCCCGTGTGTAAGGGATGGTAATGACACCTATTTCCCAGGGTTGTCATGAGAACCCAGTGAGTTAATTTGTGCGTGTAAAGCACATGCAGGACAGGGTGCACAGCACATGGTCCGTGTTGGTGAGTGTTAGCTATGAAGGCCGACACGGGGACCGCGCTTCCCTGGCCTTGGCCTCTGCTCAGTGGCCGATGTGGTGCTTGACACCCTGTGGGGGTTACCCGCCCCTCAGACGCCAGACCTGGCCTTCCACTTCCTCCTCTCACTTCTTATTCGGGCACCTCTGACGACAGAGCCTTCAGCTGGGCCGTCCCCACCTCTCCCGCGGCCTGGGCGCCCTGGGGATGGTCCCTGAGACTGGGTCAGAGTGGCTGAGCACACCCCAGCCCTGCACACCGGGGCAGCGGAGGCACGCCCCCTCCCCAGGAGTCAGCTCCTTCGTCTGGGGGGAAGGGGTCTGTGAGCTCTGACTCAGGAGCTGAGGGGCGATTTCTCCAGGAGGGACCACTCTTCCCCTCCGAGGGGCCGGCCCCTTCCCTTCCCCTTGACTTGGGGGGAGGAGGAGGCCCCTCTGCCCTCTGCTGGGGACACCTGGGCCTCTCCCTCCTTGGGCTTCCGCACCGCCCTCGGCCTCTCCCCGGCCTGCAGTCTTCTGCAGCCCCCAGGTCTCCCGGAGCTTCCCTGGGCCGCCACACCTCCTCGCAAGGACCCCCTCCTGCTCACCCACCGCCAGACGTCCCAGAGTCTCCAAAGCCATCCCTCCGCCAAGTTCACGTCTCCCACGCCAGCCCCTCCACAGCACCCCTCCCCCAGGGGTCACGGAGACCCTGGAGCCCGCCCGGGGCGCCCTGCTTCCCACCCCTCTCCTCCGCGGCTAGGTTCCCCCGCCGCCCCCGGGAGTGCTCGGGTCCCCGACTTTCCCCCGCGCGCCGTGGGCCGGGCTCCGGGCAGCGCCCCCCGGGGGCGGGGCCTGCGGCTCTGGGGGCGAGGCCGCCGGGAGGCCGCCCCCGCCCCGGGCCCGCCCAGCGGAGCCTATAAAGGGAAGCGCCGGCCGCCCGCCGGGCTGGCACCCCGAGCTGCAGTCGCCCGCGGCGCGGAGCGAGCGCCTCCGAGGGGCGCGGGCCGCGGGCCGGAGCGATGACCCTCCGCCGACTCCGGAAGCTGCAGCAGAAGGAGGAGGCGGCCGCCGCCCCGGACCCCGCCGCCCGGGCTCCCGCCTCCCAGGTCGCCCCGGCCCGGACCCCGGCCTCGGGCGCCCCCGCCGCGGCCGCCGGCGCCGGGCCCCCGGGGGACGAGCTGTACGCCGCGCTGGAGGACTACCACCCCGCCGAGCTGTACCGCGCGCTCGCCGTGTCGGGGGGCACCCTGCCCCGCCGGAAGGTGCGTCCTCCCTGCGCCAGCTCCGCGGACCCGCTCCGGGGCCCCGACCCCACCCCAGGGTCCCTTCCCCCTGACCTCAAGCCCGCCACCCCCCCCCACCTGTGCCTGCTGACCCCTGCACCCCCTGCGACCCTCCAACATTCTGCTCAGGGTCCCCCAGTCCGCCACGATGTTCCCCAGCCCGCACCCCCACGGCCAGGTCCAGACCTGCCGAGTCCCCTCGGCCCTCCCCCGGAGGTGCCCGCCCCTGGCCCCCGCAGCCCACGCCTCCACGCCGCCCCATCTCGGGGCTCTCCCTCCTGACCCCCCAGCACCCCCTTTCCTCCTCATCCATCTGGCCGGCACCCTCCGCGCCCTGCCTCCCGGAGCCCAGGGGACTTGAGACGCCCAGGGCCCCTCGCCCGGCTCCTGCAGTGGAGCGGGGACCGGGCTGGGGTCCCGCCGCTCGCCGACCCCCGGAGGGTCCCGGTGGAGAGGAAGGGCGGCGGGCGTGCGGAGCCCCGGAGCGCTCACCCCTCGGAGGGAACTCTGGACGCCTGGGCTGGGCCTGCCGCCCTGCGTGCGGCTGGTGCGGGGGGCGAGGTCACGGCTCCTGGACCTGGCTGGCCCGGACTGGCTGGACCGGACGCGGTGGGAGGGGTCCCAGGGCGCCCGCGGGGCAGGAAGGATGCGGGCCTCGCCTGCCCTCGGAGTCTCCCCTCCTCCGCGGGTTCTTCCTCTGGCCTGAGGGAACCCGAGCTCCCAGAAGGGGGGCCGGAGGGTGGGGGTACAAGACCCAGGTTAGGAGAGGGGGCTGGTGGCCTTTCCTTGCTCGGTCCCCCTCCTCCCCCCCTGGCCCTTGGCTCCCCCCACACAATGAACAGCTTGTTGAGAATTTGCATTTTATGAAAATAGGGTGGGAAGACAAAGGGGTCTCTCTCTGTGCGGCCCAGTGCTTCCTCCCGGGCCCTTTGGGAAGTGTCCCCACCCCGAGGCCAGTCTTTGGTTCTGGAGAAGGAGGGTCCCCTTATCTTCCTAGCCGTGGGGAGGCTTGTGAGGAGAGTTAACAGGGGCACCAACCAGGAAGGCCCAAGGCTCCTTGGGGCTCATGGGATAATGGCTGGTCTGGGACAGGACTTCTTCCAGGGATCAATACTTTAGGGGGAGAGAGAGGGGGGAGGGAGGGACTGTTTTAGTTTCCCAAGGGCCCTAAAGAGGCAGGAACCCTCAGCTCTTTCATTCCCCCAAAAAAATATAAATAAATAAAAATAAAAAGAACTCCCAATCTCTCTCCTACGTATGATGAGACTTAAGGATACATTTGAGGGCTAAGGCTTTTGTTTGTTTGTTTTTGTCCCAGAAAGCATCCAGTGTCCAGGTTGAGCCGGGCACTGCTGGTCCCTGAAACAGTCTGTACTTTGGAGGAGGCATTGGCCCCCTGTCCCCTGCCTTCCCGCAGTTGGGCTGGGATTGCCCGCCCTCCAGACCTGGGCCCGGAGCCCAGCTCCCCAAGCCACTGTCTGCGGCTGAGAGATTAGGAGAGGCCTGACTCGCAGGCGGTCTCTGGAGGGCCTTGACAGGAGTCCGGGAGGCCTGAGCCCTGGCCGGCATGCACCCCGGGGTGGAGACTATTCTGCCTACATGAGTGAAACGCCCACCCCCAGTGTGGGCTTAGAGGTCCATGTGTCTGGAACCCAGGAGGACTGTGTGTCTCCGCAGTCCCAGTTATGGGGAGAATGCCATGGGGTGACACGGATAGTGGACTTAGCAAGTAGTTACACCAGCACCAAAGCAGGTGTGCAACTGGGACCAGACTACAGGGAGAGCTGGGGCCGGGGCCGGGGCCGGGGAGGGACCTCCCAGAGCCAGGCTCTCAGCATCTGCTCAAGGACAGCCCTTTTCTCACCTGCTCCTTCCGGATTCTCTATCTTCCTGCCCAGGGTTCAGGATTCCGCTGGAAGAATCTCAACCAGAGTCCTGAACAGCAGCGGTAAGTAACCACCACCCCTGCCCCTGCCCTGGTTCAAAGCGGGGAGGTACCTGGGTGAGGTGGGGGGTAGCCTGACAGTATCTCGGCCCAGCCCGGGGCAGTCATGCTCCCACCCTTTCAGCGTGGCTCCCTCCCTTGAAGTAAGGGGCAGGTGTGGGTGTGGGTGTGGGTGTGGGTGTGGGCTGTGTGAAGGGGGTGGCAGAGAAAGAGTCCCTACTTTTGAGTCATCAGATGCTCCTCAACCCACCCCTGGTCCCTGCAAACGTCCCCTCCCTGGGAGGCCTGGACCTGGGAGGTGAGGAAGTTAAGAGAAGTTTTCAGGGTCCTGAGCCCTCCCAGCCCCAGCAAACCCAGAGGGCCCAGACCATAGCCGAGCTGTGTCCAGCTGCTTCAGTCTTGCTGCCCCGGCTTCCAGAACCTGTCCCACCCTGTGGCAGCCCTGTTAGGAAGGACCTGAGGGAGTGCAGACATAAAGGCTGATCCAGGCCCCACTCAGCCGGGTCCCGATTTGGGCCTGGCTTCTTCTAAAATGGATCAGCTGGCCAGATTGGCCTGTTTGGTGCCTGAGCTGAGTTGTTTTTATATGTCTAAAGCCGTGGTCGGCAAACTGCGGCTCTTTGGCTCCTTGAGTGTGGCTCTTCCACAAAATACCACGGCCTGGGCGAGTCTATTTTGAAGAAGTGGCGTTAGAAGAAGTTTAAGTTTAAAAAATTTGGCTCTCAAAAGAAGTTTCAATCGTTGTACTGTTGGTATTTGGCTCAGTTGACTAATGAGTTTGCCGACCACTGGTCTAAAGGGTTGTTAAAATAAAAACAAAGAACCATATATTAGAGGCTGAATGAACTCTGAAAAGCCAGCCTAAAATATTTACTATCTGACCCTTTGCAGAAAAAGTTTGCCAACCCTTCCGGAAAACCAGAGAGCACTGGGATAAACACGGACTTCTCAGTCCCCCTGCTCCCTTCCCCAGCGCACTCAGAGGGTTCCAAGTGGGGAGGCGCTCAGGTTGGGGCTGGGAATTGCCACTCAGCATTTGGGGAGTATCTGGGTCAGGCTGAGAGCTGGGGACCTGGGTCTCCGGGGCCTTCCTGAGGCGAGGAGCCGCGAAGGGGCCTCTGGCAGCTGCTTTAACTCTGCCTCTGGCGGGGAGGGAAGGAAGGGGGTGGAGTGGGCAGAGGAAACTCTAGGCTCCCCAGCAGGCGAGGATCTGGAGCGGCTCCAGACCATTGTGTCCAGTGGGCAGGCCTTCAGTGCGGGAAGGGGCGGCCTTGAGCTCCCCTCCCCCAGCCCTCACATCTGGTGGGCTGGCCCCACCGCAGCTGGGAGGAGCAGCTGTGGTCTGGGCTCAGCCTCGTGACTGGCCTCTGGGGGGCAGGGCCAGCCCTCTTCCCAGGGCTGTGGATCGGAGGAGGAGGCTCCGGGCTGGGGCTGAACTTAGAGCCTCCGCTAACTCAGTAAGGGGTACTCTGGGGCTCCTAGGAAGGAGGAACCGACTAAGAAATCATCCAGCCAGTCCACCAGCTCTGGGGGCTGGACATCCCCAGGGCCTCCCCCCACCGGAGGCTGGGTGGACTCTGGGCGGCTGGATGAAGCTGCTTTCCGCTGGGCATGGGGAGGACATCCCAGCAACCTGTGATGAGAATGAGTTGTCACTGGAGACAGGGAGCCCTGACGGCATGCTCTAGAGCTGACTCCAGCGGCAGTGGCGGGCCACGCTCTGGGACTGCCAGGCTCCTTAAGTGCTGGCAGTGTTGATGAGACGGCCCTTGTGTCTCTGCAGGAAAGTGCTGACTCTGAAGAAGGAGGAAAACCAGACCTTCGGCTTTGAGATCCAGGTGGGAGAAGCTGGGTGCAGAGCAAGTGAGGGGTTGGGAGGCCAGTCTGAGGAATGGGTGGACCCTGCCCCAACCCAGGCCTAAGGGTCCCCTCGTCTATTACAGACATACGGCCTTCACCACCGGGAGGAGCAGCGTGTGGAGATGGTGACTTTTGTCTGCCGGGTTCATGAGTCAAGCCCTGCCCAGCTGGCTGGGCTCACGCCAGGTGGGGCCTGAGCTCAAGGCACAGGGCTCTGGGAAGGGGTATAACCTCACTCCCAAGCAGAGGGGGCAAGAAATCTCTTCTAAAATCAGTTCCCCTTCCTTGTCCTATTTTAGGAAGGCCAGAAAGAAGAATGGATAGATTCCAGGCTTAGGATCCAGGCAAATTTGCCATTTACTATGTGATCTAGCAGTCTCATCAATAAATGGGGGCAATAACACATCCTCACATTATAGTGTGGAGAAGGGGTTCCCTTGACACAGAGCCAGGGCCAGGTAAATGCCTGATGATTTTTTTAAAAATATATTTTTTTATTGATTTTTTTGCAGAGAAGAAGGGAGAGGGATATAGTGTTAGAAACATAGATGAGAGAGAAACATTGATCAGCTGCTTCCTACACACCCCCTACTGGGGATATGCCCGAAACCAAGGTGCATGCCCTTGACCGGAATTGAACCTGGGACCCTTCAGTCTGCAGGCCGATGCTCTATTCACTGAGCCAAACCGGTTAGGGCTGCCTGATGATTTTTTGCCTCCTCCTGGCCATCTGGTAACCCAGCACCTGCAGGAACTGGGGAAGGAGCAACATTCCCTTAGATCTGCCTGATCTTAGGGATCAGGGCCTATCCTGCCCCTGACCTGGCCCAACTCTGGGGTACCTGTGTTACTTCCTCTAACAAGGAAATGATGCCTCTAGTAGGAGACCCTGCGGATTGGCCAAATCTAGAGTCCCAAGTCCCAGGAAGGAGCAGCATGAAACTGCACAAACTGACCCCTCCCAATTCTATTACCATTTTCTTCCCTAAGCCCTCACCTGCTTGCCCACTTACCAGCAGGCCCTCACAGCCAAGTGATGTATTGCAACTTTGCAAAACAGGTTCACACCCCCTCTCCTTCCTGATCCCTGAGGTAGGCACAGCTGGGATCATGCCCTTTTTGCACAGTTGGGAAAGGAACTCTCAGAGATGGTGGTTTGCCCTGCCTGAGGTCGGGAGGCTATGCAATGGCACAGGGTATTAGAAGCGCTCATGCCCAAGGCCAGTGTTAGTTCTTAGCTTGGTGCTCCTCACCCTGCCCCCTTCCTGTCTGTCTGGATCTCATGGCAGCCTTTGGGCTAGACTGAAATAACCTTCTGGGGGGGGGGGGGCAGCCCCAAAGTTGCTGGGAGGGCTCAGCCTTTGGGGTCAGAGCTTCCTGAGGGAGGAGTGTGGGGGTGGGTTTAAGAGGGCCTGACCCCTAGGCTGAGGTCCGGGCCTGGACAACTTCTTCCCACAACCATGGGGAGGTGGAAGGGGGAGTCCAGGAGGATTCTGTGGGGTTACTGCCCCTACCCTTTCTGGCTGGGATTCTCCCCCCACTGAGCAGATGCTGACCTGACCCCCTCTCTTCCTGGCAGGGGACACCATCGCCAGTGTCAACGGCCTGAACGTGGAAGGCATCCGTCATCGAGAGATCGTTGACATCATTAAGGCATCTGGCAACGTTCTCAGGTGGGTCCAGGTGCCAGGGTCCCGGTGAGGCCTGAGCTGAGCTCAGCCTGTCTTGGTGTTTCTGCATCCTGGGCGCTCACTCAGCCTTGGGTTCCCCAACCTCCTCAGGCTGGAAACTCTGTACGGAACTTCCATTCGGAAGGCGGAACTGGAGGCGCGCCTGCAGTACCTGAAGGTAAAGCAGCCCGGATAACGTCCAGCTCCCGCCGTCCTCTCCCCCAGCCCCCGCCCCTGCAGGCCTCACTCTTCTTCAGGGGGTCCGTTATCTGAACCTCCATTTAACCGTAAGGTTTCCCCTGTGAGCTCCCCTATCCCTCAGTCTGTACCCCCCTCTGGCTCGTCTCTGGCTGGCTCCTGACAGGGAGCGGGTGGTGTGTCTTGCAGCAAACCCTGTATGAGAAGTGGGGAGAATACAGGTCCCTAATGGTGCAGGAGCAGCGGCTGGTGCACGGTGAGTACAGTGCGCTGTGAAGGGCCATTTGTGCCCCTGCTGATACCTTCACACTCGCGGCCATGTTTTCCCCCAGAACTGGTAAGTGGGTTACTTCCCCCTCCAAAGTGAAGAAAGGTTTGTTGAGCTACTACTTTGGGTACAGTACCGCCCTGGGCTGGTGCACACACATTGCTAGTTTATTCTCAATAGTCCTCTGAAGGCAAGTATTCGATAGTCTCTCCATTTTACAGATGGGAACACCAAGGCTCAAAGAGCAGGTTTTCAAATCCCTTCCGTGGCTCATGTGCCATACGGAAGTGGTCCTCATGAGGATCTGAGTGCATCATTCATTTTACAGACAGGGAGGTGGGACTCGGCGCTGGGACTTGCCCAGGGCCACATAGATGGTTAATAGGAAGTTGCTGTGACCCCCCCTCCCCCCGGGCCCCCCAGCTGTGCCCTCTGACGGCCCTCCCTCCTGTCTTTGGCCCTGGCAGGCCTCGTGGTGAAGGACCCCAGCATCTATGACACGTTGGAGTCGGTGCGCTCGTGCCTATACGGGGCTGGCCTGCTCCCCGGCTCACTGCCCTTCGGACCCCTGCTGGCCGCGCCCGGGGCCCCCCGCGGGGGCTCACGGCAGGCTGGGGGCGACCCCGACGACGCCGTCTACCACACGTGCTTCTTCGAGGGCGCCCAGCCGCCCCCATCGCCGCCCCCGCCGCCGCCCCCCGCCCGCGCGCCGGCGCTGGGCCCGGCCGAGGCGCTCCCCTCGGGGCTGCGGGCGGGGCTGAGCCGCAGCGCCAGCGTGCGGTGCCCGGACCCCGGGGGCGGCGGCGGCGGCGGGGGCGCGCCCGGCTCGCTCTGGACTGAGGCCCGCGAGCAGGCCCTGTGCGGCCCCGGCCTGCGCAAAGCCAAGTACCGCAGCTTCCGCCGGCGGCTGCTCAAATTCATCCCCGGACTCAACCGCTCCCTGGAGGAGGAGGAGAGCCAGCTGTGAGGGCGGGGCGGGCGGGGGAGGTATTTATTTATTTATTCGTTCCTGCCAGTGCAGAAAGCAAGGGGGCGCGGGCGAGGGAGGCGGGCACCCGGCCGCGGGGGACCCCAGGAGCCCAGAGCAGCGGGAGAGGGTCCTTGCCAGCTCAGCTGGGCGCCTGGCTGGTCTCTGCCCAGCGGGGAGCCCCGGCCCCAGACGCCTCTCCTCCTCCCCCCTTAGCCTCAGTGGGAGCCGGCGCAGGGAGAACCAGCCGGGCTCGGGCTCGGGGCTGGGAGAGGTTCGGGGGCCATCCTCCATCTGGTCAGCAGTGCCTTGTGGGGTGTCCAGGAAAGCTCCTCCTGATGGGGGACCCTGTCCCACGAAGCCTCCCCTCAGCTTTACTCGCCCCTTGGCCTTGGAGAGAAGTGGCTATGGCCTGTGGTCCCCCCACCTTCCATACACACAGTTCCAGCTAAAGGGCCCCTCCCTCCGGCCTTAACCCAAGGGCTCGGCCTCGCCCTGGGGCCTGTAACTAAGGTGGGCTCTCTGCCCCTTGGGGGACAGAATGAGCACGTCCGGGTGGGGTGAGGGCAGGACCGGCTGTTCCACCATTTCGCATATTGTTGCTTCTGAACCACAAACTGTATAAAATGGACGGTTTTTGATCTGTGTCAGCGTGGTGACTGCCTGACGGAGGGAGTGGGCTCAGGCAAGCTCTGACTCCACCATGCACCCACCTCCCCGCGCACACACACGTGTACGCACAAACGCTGTATTTTACACCTTGTTTACCTGGAGCCTGCAGCCAGGGAAATAGTCGGGGGATTTCTAACGTACGAGTCTGGGCCTGAACCGGAGGCCCACGCTCTCTTCAGAACGTAGCCTCTTGTTTCAATGCATTTTGAGTCTCCCTCCCCAAATACCCACAACAGGTGGCGGCCACGGCTCCTGAAGTCCTGGGTTATCCTTGTGTAGATAACTGTGCTGGGCACCCCTCTTCCCAGGGCCTGGGGTCTCCTGCAGAGGAGACCGTAGCCATCATCCAGCCAACTTGAGACAGGCCCCGTCACGGGTCTCCTCCGTGGGTTCCCAGTGTCCCCAAAATAAGAGTTCTAGCTCGAAGGCTTGGATTTCTGATCCCTGCCTGGCTAGTCTCCCGCTCTGGGTCCCTGCTCTGGCCACCTCGTTTTACCTGGTCCACGGCAGTTCCCTCCCCTTGGGGGGGTCTGCCCTTGCCCCTCCCAGAGCTGGCCCCTTCGGCCCTCGACTCTGCCTCCCAGAGGTCTTGCCGCCCAGTCTGAAATACAGTCACACCCTTCGGCGCGAAGGAGTCCTGTTTTATTTCCATCATCTTCCTCGTCACCACCTGAAATTGCCTGCGTTTTTATGGGGTTTGTGTTTTGCCTGGCCTCCCTCCTTCCTTTCTTATCCCTGGACCATCCCTTCACACAGCAAGCCGTCGGGGGGGATGAGCTTTCCAAAAAGGAAGTCCGAGCACAACCCTTCTCGGCTTAAAACCCATTATGGCTTCCCCTGGAATAAAAGAATAGGATCTAAACTGTTTTCCATAACACGTCCCTCTGGGCAGACACATTGTAAAAAGGCCTCCCTCCCTCTGGGTTGACAGCAGCCACACAGGCCCAACCGCTTCACAGCGCGAGCCGTTCCTGCACGAAGCCCTCCAGGATCTGGCCCCTGCCTCTCTTCAAACTCAGATGGTTTCTCCTTCCGTGTCACTTCTATGTAAGCCCCTCTGTTCTTTCTAGTCCTCTTCCTCAAGGGTGCCAGCTTCTTTCCTGCCTCTGGCCTGTGTCCATGCTCCTCTGTCTGCCTGGAATGCTCTTCTTTCCAAGGCTGATTCCTCCTCCTCAGGGCTCAGCTTAAACATTACCTCCTCAGACAGGTTTCCCTGACCAGAAGTAGTTCCCTGTCCCCATTCTTTATGTTGAGCCCCCCCCCCCACCGCCCCATTTTCTTTATAGCATTTACTACCAATTGGTAATTCTTTAAAAATATGTTTTTATTGATTTTAGAGAAAGGAAGGGAGAGAGAGAAACATCGATTGGCTGCCTCAGATACACACACCCCAACAGGGGATTGAACCCACAACCTGGGTATGTGCCTGACCAGGAATCGAACCGGCGAGCCTTCGGTGCACAGGACGAAGCTCAACCTACTGAGCCACATCGGCCAGGACTACCAATTGGTAATTTTACGGACTTCTTTTGCCTTCCTAAGGCAGGAAACTCTGCCTCGTTTACCTTGTACCTCCAGGGCCTAACACAGCCCGGCACACGGTAGATGATCAGTAAATGGGAATGCCTCCTTGGGGCCAGCCCTGTAGAGAGTTAACCACTGCCTCCCACCTCGCAGCCCTGGGTGTGGGGAGGAGCCCTCCCCTGCTCCACCTGTAACTGACATCTGTGGGCCCCTTTCACGCAATCCCTTGGGGGCTGGGTGTCAGCTCCAGACAAGGCACCTGCACCTGGCGGCCCTACCCTCCCTGGTCCAAGGGAGGGAGGACATTTGGTTAAGAAAATGGAGCTTCCCCAAGCTCCCTGTTTGAACAGCTGCTCTGCTGTGATGACAGACAGAGGCCCCCAGGGGCTCAGGCCTAGAGGAGGGGCCCTCTCACCTGGTTTCCAGACCCAGGGGACCATTTGCCTGGGCATGGCTGCCACCTCCCTGGGGGCGGGACTATCCGGCCTCCCTGCCTTCCTCCTCCCAGAACAGATGCCCAGCCGCTTTCCTCCCAGCCGGTTCTTCCCCTCTCCATGCAGCTTGTCGGGAGTGATGTTCGGACTCCTCGCCCGGGGTTAACGGGGGCTCCTGACTAGCCCTGTGCACCCAGAGGAGGGGGAGAGGGTACCCAGGGCGGGCGGGGCTGGATCCCACCTCTCAGCTGATGGGATGACGGCACCAGCACAGCAGTCTCCTGCCGTGTAGGTGGGTGACAGGGAGTGACTAATGTGTGAGCTGCGATGCTAAAAATTAACCCAGGAATGGCGTTGGGTGGAGGGATGGGTGTGGGTGGGGAAGGAGCAGGGACTCACAATATCGTGTGGTCGGTATTCCCCCTGCCCTGCCTCCCCTCCTTCACCTCCTACCGCCCTTCTGGTCCTCCCAAAGCCTCAGAGGACTCTAGGCCAAAGGGAGCCCCCATAATGCCAGAGAGGAGGAGGAGAGTGGACACCGCTCCAGGTCTTGGGCATGGTAGAGTGAGGACACAGCCCTGCAGACGGAGTTCTGGTCTGAGGTCCCCACACAGCACCGCATCGGCCCCATCTCCTCAGCATGGTGGCTGCCATGCCCTGAGTCCCCTGGCTCTTCCCCCTCTGCCCGGGGCAGTGGGGGGGGATCAGAGGCAGCCGGTGCACAAAGACAAGGCAGTTCCCAGCAGCAGGCCAGAGGGGGACAGTGGCGGGGGGGGGGGGGGGGGAGCCGTATATCCCCAGCACTGTACCAAGCACTTCCACACCCATCACCCCACTCAGCCTCACAGCATAGCTGAGCCATGTACCAGGGCCCCCATTTTACAGATGAAGACACAGGATTAGAGAGGTTAAGGTAGCACAGCTGGTGCCTGGCAGAGCCGCATCCTCTCAGATCTGCTTGTCTCTAGATCCTGGCTTGGGGAGGGGAAGGCTTCTTGGAGGGAGTGTGAGGACAGGGTCAAAGTGGAAAAGAACTATTGAGAGGAGCTTAATCTTTAAAGTTGTGGGACTCGCTTTGGGGGGGGGGGGGAGGGTGGGAGTGTGGAGTGTATATAAAGGGTGGGACCCGGAAGAGCAGGGTCTGAGATGTGCCAGATAGCAAAAGGAGGAGATGGGGTCCAGAGGGATCCAGGTTCCACAGATGTGGGTGCTGTGCTGGGGTGAGCTGAGAACATCCCCATCAAAGGGGGGGCTCTTGGGCGGGGGCTCTCGGGGCCACAAAAGGGGCTTGGGCTTGGCCAAGAGACTTGTTGACCCACCAAAGAAAACCTGTTAGGAGCGAACCATAGACCAAACCGGGGACTTGAGCTGAAGGGCTGCAGGAGGAGAAGAGGCGAGACAGCAGACGGCCTTTCTGCTCACCAGTCAGTCATGAGCGAAGTTGGGGAACTGAGAGGCTGTGGGACTCCCCAAGGGTCAAGAGAAACGTCAGGCTGTGTCGTTGGAAGGCTGCCTGGTCCTGCACTGACGAGTGGATGGGATGACCTAAAGGAGGGCGTGATGGGCTACAAGGAGTGAGAGAGGAAGGGACAGGGGCGGTGAGAGGGCTGGCGACCCAGGAGGCTTTCTCAATAGAATAAAATAGCCAGGAACTGAGACAGACGCTGGTCAGTAGAGCAGGTGGTCTGACCCCTGGTGGTGACCTCAGAACACTGCACCTCTCTCAGCTCTGACCTCACAGACAGGAGACCAGCAGGGTGCTGGGAAGGCAGCTCTCCCTCCCAGAGCCCACCTCTTCTGCCTTCCTTCGCCCTGCCCCACCCTCAGAAAGCGGAGCCTCCTCGGAATCCCACTCTCTGACACCTGGCCGGCCCAGCATTGAGTGGACAAACACTTCCTGGAGGCAGTTATGTCTGAAGGAACTGAGTTCAGAACTTCCCTGATCAAACTTCATTCACTTCAACCTTCTCCGGGTGGGACCCCATGTGGTCTGAAGTCTGATGGCCTGGGGCGCGGGGAGAGGGGGGAAGCACACTTGCAAAACTGCAAGACAAAAATTTTTGCTATAAGGGAGCCCCCCTACACACACCTCAGTGAATTTTCTATTCTTGGAGTTTAGCCTTTCAGTAGAGAACAAACAAATCTATGTCAAAAGTGAAAATTATGCAAATGCTGCCCCTCTGGGCCTCTTTCCCTGCGGCTACTCTACAGAGTCACTTAACAGCTCCCCTCACAGCTGGCCAGGTCCCGTCAGCAACCTCCCCCAACTCCCAGAGTGACAGGCAACCCACGGCCCACTTGCAGGGCTCTCTAAACCTCACTCTGATTGCGGGCCTGGCTCAAACCCTACTATTGCTGGGGAAGGTGGTCTCTGGTTAAGTGAATGCAAGACGTGTGATTACCAACTATAGACACTTCACAGTAGGTAGGGCCCATGCCTCCCCTTAAGATTGATTGGGGAGTTTGGAGGTGGGTTGGGGCATTGATATTTTAAAAAACACCCCAGGCCCTGGCCAGTGTGGTTCAGTTAGTTGGAACGTGGTCCCGTGCACTGAAAGGCTGCAGGTTCAATTCCCAGTCAGGGCACATACCCAGGTTGTGGGTTCCATCTCTGGTCTGGGAGGCAACCAATCAATGTTTTTCTCTCTTTCTCTCTCTTTCCTGCTCCCTTCCTCTCTCTCTAAAATCAAATAAACATTAAAATAAAACAAAATAAAAACACTCCAGTTGCTCAATAAGGATTTGTGGACTGAAGATTATTCTAGAGAGCTCTGGACTCCAAATACTGCCAGAACTCAGGCCCTGCTGAGGCCGACATCCAGTATCCTTGTCCTCCTCATCCTCGGGGAGCCCCACACTGGCACAGAACCACTTTGGGGTTGCGGTGTAAGTGTTGGTATGGGTGGTGGCCATCACCACTCCCCCCCAGACTGGGAGCTCCTGAAGGGCAAGGAGATCCCATCAGACACAGCCATGCCCCCACCTTGGCTGGAGTCAGCGGTCAGCACACAACCCAGGCATCCAGGACTTGCTCTGTAGCTGATGCTCTAGGGCAAGGGGAGGGGAGAGGAGGCTGCGCTGAGCAGGGGTTCATGTCCAGACCAGTATTTGGGGGTCAGAGGGGTGGTGCTGGGGGGCGCAGCCCCTTGAGCTGGAGTCAGCTCGGCACCCCCTCCCACCCTCGCCCAGTCTGAGCCTGCGGGCTGACGCGGCAGAGGCAGGCTCCAGCCTGGGGGCGCCGCCGCCTTTCCTGGCGGGGGTGGAAATGAGGACGCTGGGTGGTGGTGGGGAGCCAGGAGGGAAGCAGGTGGCAAAGCCCGAGTGAGTAACCGCCTCTCCGCAGCAGCAAATCTTGCCGCTCCAGGAAGTCCCACAGACATCTGCACCCCCGCCGCCCCCGCCGGGACCTCATCCGCGCGCGCCCACACCTACCAGCGCCTCCAGCTCGCTCTTGCCTCACTCTCCAGGCCGCAGCCGCGGCGCCCCGGCAGACACCACGCTTGACGCAGACACCACGGGCCCCGCCGGGCAACCTCTCCTGCGGGTCCTCCCTCCCTCCCCCGCTCCACCGCATCCCCACGCCCCGACTTTCAGAACTGGGGCTAGGAACCCCACGCTCCTCCTGGCTTCCAGGGTCTCCTGACAGGGCTGCGGAGCTTTGGGGAGCTGTCGCCCTCTGCTGGGCAGACTCGCGAACTGCTTGCTGTCGTCGTCGCGTCCTTGCCGGGCCCGCTAGGTTGCCCGGTTTCAGACCTTCCTTGACTCCTGGGGCTGCTGTCCTCCTCCTTTCCTTGACCGGACTCCTGGAGGGCTCGCAGTGCATGTCTGTAGGTGTCGGTCCTGGTCCCAGCGCTGCTACAAGCGATCTGAGCCCCGGCCTCCCCCTACCCAGGGAGAGAGCAGTCAGGGAGACTCAGGGCAGGACGGGGAGAGGAGACCGCTCCTAAGCCCAAGGGAGTGTGTGGGTGCCGGGCGTGGTGGTTGTAAACCCTAAGGGCGTTCTCCTCCGCCTTCCGGGGGTAAATAATCTTTCCCCCGGGCTCTGGACCCTAGTGGAAAGAGGGCATAATTCATCCCTGGAGAGCATCCCCTTCTGATTTATTGCCACCCTCTCCGCGCTGTCCTGCCTTTTCCCTCTCCAAGTGCACAATTCGTGATTAAAAGCCTGGGAGTCAGACGAACCCAGATGCGCGTCCCTGCTCTGTGACTTTACATATCTGTCCTTGGGCAAACCACATAACCGCCACCCTTCACAGCCTCAGTCCCTTCCCCTGCAGAATGGCGGTCATGCCAGGAATACCCGCCTCTCAGGCTGTGCAATCCCCGGACCTAGCGGGCTCAGGACTTGTTAGTCAATGTTAATGTGCTTGCATTCTGAGCAGGACTTCTCAGCCACATGACTGACTCTCCCTTCTACAGGGGCCATAACAGTAATGAAGGGGCCCAGAGTTTGCCACCCTAAAATAATGCCTTTGGGGTATTGATTTTAGGCTTGTCATTAAGAAACAAAAGATGGTGTCAGACGGGTACTAGACTTACCGGAGTAATCACTTTGTAAGTTATAGCAATGTCGAATCACTATGCTGTACACCTGAAAGGAACTTTGCCCACCGCCCGCTCCTCCCCCCCCCCATATAAATTCAGCTGGAACAACCTGCTTAAAGGAAGGGAGCATCCCCTTAGCACCCTGATGTGAACTACACGTGGCAGACGGGGAGAAAGCTAGCATGGCCTGTTGGCTGGACTCCCTGCCGCCCCGTTGTTTCTGGATGGCCCAGCAAGAATTTGTTTCCCAACTGTTCGCACTTTCTCGTCTACCTGTGAACTGCCTGCGTTCCTTTGAAGTCCCAGACCCCGTCCCCTTCTCCTTTGTCCAAAACGGCATAAACCTTAACGGTCCGATGCCTCTTCCGGTCTCGTAGCACCGCTGGTATGTACATCCATAATACATGTTGGATTTGGTTCTCTTTGTGTGCTGGATGCTTTATTAAAAGTTATTTATAAAAAATGTGGGACGGTTTTCTGTTGTTAATCTGTCTCATGTTAATCTGGTTATTCGCTCAGCAGAAGGACGTAGAAGGTGGGAGGAGAGGTATGTTTTGCACCCCACAGTAAGAAAGGGAGCAGTGCCGAAACCGGTTTGGCTCAGTGGATAGAGCGTCGGCCTGCGGACTCAAGGGTCCCAGGTTCGATTCCGGTCAAGGGCATGTGCCTTGGTTGCGGGCGCATCCCCGGTGGGGGGTGTGCAGGAGGCAGCTGATCGATGTTTCTAACTCTGTCCCTCTCTCTTCCTCTCTGTAAAAAATCAATAAAATATATTTTAAAAAAAAAGAAAAAAAGAAAGGGAGCAGTCTCCATCCCTGACCTTACTCCCTCCCCAGCACTGCTCTCCGTCACAGGGGTCTCTTTATTCCTCCGGGGCACCCAGGATCTCCCCTTTCAGCCCCCTCCAACCCATCCTCTGCCTTTTCCCAGATAAGAGTCCTTTCCCTCACTTACCTGGGGTCCTACCTACATCCCTTATAGTTAGCACCCTTCATCGTTCTTTAGTCACTCACCTGCTCTGTTCTTCCTTCATGGTGCTTCTTGTTACATGGCATTACATTCTATGTTTTATCTATGTTCAGTCCCCCCACCCCCGCCCCATGTATCACCATGGAAGTAGGGACTTTTTGAGCCCCCTCCTCCCTCGCCCCCCCCCCCCCCCCCCACGCCCCGCATCTCTATGGTTCCGAGAAGACCGCCTGGCCTGGCCCTGGAAAGACTTTGGTGTGACTATGAATGAACCCAGCACTCCCCTTTCCCCCTTCAGAGGCAGCAGTCCAGTAGAGGCCCCTTCTCTCCAGTAGAGGGCACCACCACACAGCATTTTGGGGTCTCCTGGGCTGGTGCTGGGATGGGAGATATTTATAAATCCCTCAGGCCTCTCTCCTCCCACTCTGTGGGCGCGCAGGCAGGCCGGGGCCGGAAGCAGGAGGGCCCCCTGCGCTAATCTGCCCTGGCAACGCAGAGCTGGCGTGCCCTGGCCACACCCTCCAGGCCTCCTGCTCCCGTGGCCGAGGTCGGAATACCCTGACCGCCGTCCTGGGCACGCCCCTCAGCAGCTGATGCTCCGACAGCTCAGCCCTGTCCCGGCTCCACCAAACCGGAGCAAGGACACGAGCTGCTGCGCCGCGGTCACAGGTTTGCCGGGAGGCCCAGACAGGAGGGCATGTGAACTATTTTGTGAATGTAAACACCGGGCAAATGTAACCTATACAGGCCTTTCTTGGCAGTGGCAGCCGATTAACAACAAAAGAGGAGAGATTAAGAGGGCACTTACAAGGAATTGCACGGCCAAAGGAAGGTGGGTTTATAAAGAGGATTAAGATCGTGAAGGAGAAAGAAGAAGTTAAAAATAACGTCTACCTTTCGCCAAGTGTTTATTCGGAGCCAAGGCTGAGGAACGTGATCCCCAAACATTGTCTAATTATACCCGCACTTAGATGGTGCTCACCGTGCCGGGCGCTGTGTGAGCGATGTGCATAGAGACAAGCGGGACTCTCCCAGTTCAGGGAGCTCGGTGGTATCCCTGGCTCCACCTACACACGAGGAAACTGAGGCACGGGGAGCGCGAGTCACCTGCCCACGGCTCACAGACGGGGCTGAGATTCCAACCTGAGCACCCGCTCCTGGAATGGGCTCCCAAGCCCGCATGGTCACAGCCATACTGCAAAGAAGACATGGTCCCATTTCCCAGATGGACACTGAGGCTCAGCAGTTACAAAGCCCGCCCAAAGCCACCGGGGAGTGGGTGTCTTTGATCCCTGCTTCGCCGCCCAGTGAAACCTCTCCGGCCCTGCCGGAGCCAGAAAGGGGCAGCAGCGGTGGCTCAGGCTTCCCCCAGAGGGGCCAGCAGCAAACACACTGCCTCTTCCTCTGAGGGCCAGGGGAGGGGGAGAGACAGGCTGTGCGGGGCTGGGTGGGCGAAGGCGAAGCTACTTGGTGGCCTCGAATTCCTGGGAGGAGGAGGCTGGGCCATCTTCTGGGCCAGGATGGGGAGAGAGGAGGTGCTGGCAGGCACCAGGGTGTGCGCAGTGACTCCACCCGGTGTGTGGGCTCCCCTCCCCCACACCTCCACAGGTAGAACGGCTCTCAGGGGCTGGCCGACTGTGGGAGATGGGAGCGGCCCCATCCCTTGCCGCGGTGCCCCTCATCCAGCCCCTGCCTTCCAGCCTGTTACATAAGCTGCTTCATCCCCAGAGACTGGAAATAGCCGTGGCAGTGCCGGCGGGGGGCGTGATGAATGGGCCCCGGAGCATGGGAGCATCAGCTGATCGCTTCTGAAGTGACCTGAGGGCCTGCCAGCAGCTCAGGTTACCCAGCCCTCCCCGGCCTGCAGAGGACAGCTCCAAAGTGCCTCTGTGTCTGGACATTTATGGTGCGAGTGTCTGAGGGATTATCCCCCTCCCAAGGCCGAGTGGCCGAGGCAGCTCACAGCCACACCACACCCATGGCAGCCTCCCTGGGTGCTGGGAACCCAAGCCCTGCCCCGAGAAAGTGCACCCCGGGGTCTCTGCAGCCAGCGCCAGGGAGAGCTGGGAACTCTGCTCTGGGTCCTCTGCTAAGCACCCCACAGAGAGCACGAGGAGCCTGAGGAATTGGGGGTGTGCTGGGGACCCCTGGAGGCTGCAGGCTCCATTATTCTAGGGCTGCACGCCACTCCCGTGCCCACACCTCTCATGTTGCAGCCCACTCTGTCACCTCACGCATGGCCCCTGGATCCAAGGAGATGCCCACACACTCTGATGCCTCCTCCAGGCACCTGGCACACACCCTCCCACAACTGGGGAGCACCTGAGCAGACTTTTGCAGACCACCGGGCGTGGGAGGGTGTTCTCCCAGCACATGGTGATTATATGGTAAGAAGTATGATTATGACCATTCCAATTCTGTGCCTTTAAGATACCTAAAAGGTGCGCGCGCGCATGAGTGTACACACACACACACACACACACACACACACACACACAACAACACCCCCACACACAAAAATCCCCTTCCTAAAAATATAAAATAATGCTTTAAATTACCTAACAGTTATGCCTGGCTGGTCTGGCTCAGTGGTTGAGTGTCAACCCAGGATCCAATTCCCAGTAAGGGCACATGCCCGAGTTGTGGGCTCGATCACCAGTAGGGGGTGTGCAGGAGGCAGATAGTCAATGCTGTTTCTCTCTCATCAATGTTTCTAAGTCTATGTTTCTATCCCTTTCCCTTCCTCCCTCTAAAAATAAAATCAATAAAGACATTTTTAGGGCAAATGTAACTAAGAAGAAAATAAACAAATGGGATTACATCAAAATAAAAAGCTTCTGCACAGCAAAAGAAACCGTCAACAAAATGAAAAGGAAGCCCACTGTGTGGGAGAACATATTTGCCAATGATACATCTGATAAAGGTTTAATATCCAAAATATATAAGGAACTCATACAACTTAACAAAAGGAAGACAAACAATCCAATTAAAAAATGGGCAGCCCTAGCTGGTTTGGCTCAGTGGACAGAGCGTCGGCCTGTGGACTGAAGGGTCCGAGTTTGATTCCGGTCGGGGGCACATGCCCAGGTTTCGGGCTCAACCCCCAGTGGGGGGGCATGTGGGAGGCAGCCAATCAATGATTCTCTCTCATCATTGATGTTTCTATCTCTCTCTCCCTCTCCCTTCCGCTCTGAAATCAATAAAAATATATATTTTAAAATGGGCAAAGGACCTAAATGAACACTTCTCCAAAGAGGACAGACATACAGATGGCCAAAAGACATATGAAAAAATGCTCAAAGTCACTGATCATTAGAGAAATGCAAATTAAAACAACAATGAGATATCACCTCACACCTGTCAGAATGGCTACCATCAACAAATCAACAAATGACAAGTGCTGGTGAGGATGTGGAGAAAAGGGAACCCTAGTACACTGCTGGTGGGAATGCAGACTGGTGCAGCCATTATGGAAAACAGTATGGAGTTTCCTCAAAAAATTAAATATGGAACTGCCATTTGACCCTGTGATCCCACATCTAGAATATATCCTAAGAAACCCGAAGCACCAATCAGAAAGAATGTGTGCACCCCTATGTTCATAGCAGCACAATTTACAATAGCTAAGATCTGTAAAAAGCCCAAGTGCCCATCAGTAGATGAGCGGATAAAAAAGCTGTGGTACATTTATACCATGGAATATGATGCAGCAGTGAAAAAGAAGAATCTCTTACCTTTTGAGACAACATGGAGAGTATCATGCTAAGTGAAATAAGTCAGTCAGAAAAAGGTAAGTATCATATGATCTCACTCATATGTGGAAGCTAAGTAATATAAACTGAGAACGCAGTGGATCCAGAGACATGGAAGCATGGAACAGAGTGTGGAATCTCAGAGGAAAGGCGGGGGAGGGTGGGTGGGTAGGAGGTAATCAACCAAAGACCTTGTATGCATATATGCATGGCCCATAGACACAGACAATAGGGTGCTGAAGGCCTGGGGTGGGGGGCGGGGGCAGGCTGGAAGGGGTGAATGGGGGGAGGGGGGAAGGGGGACATATGTAATACTTTCAACAATAAAAATTTATTTGAAAAAGAAAATAAGATTTAAAAAAATTAAATTACCTAACAATTAAATCACCAAATTATTCCCCTCCCAGTCCTTCAGTGGAATAGGCACAGCCCGGGAGTTAGGACCTGTGTCCTCTATGGCTCTGTGGCAGGTAGGATCCCCCATCCCCAGCTGGACATTTTACAGAACAGCAATGGAAGGCGGACGAGTTGTCCACCTACCCGATGACATTCCCTGCTCCATGAACGATTGGATAGCCCCACACAGACACACGCTGCTCTTCTTGGGCCTCAGATGTGGAGGCGGGATTCCCTTCCAATCTTCTGCAGCCGAACTCCCTGGAAGGCCCTGCCTGTGCCGAGGTTCTGCCCATGCCTTTGCCACTGTCCTTGTGTGTCTATGGGCCCCGGGCTTCTGAGCCCACATGGAGGCACAGGGGAGACGGGTTCAAAGGGACACCAGAGAGCTAAGGGATACCCATCCCACTGCCCGATAAACCTGTCAGGGAAAGGACTTGGCCTCTCTCCGGCCTCCTGCCTGCCTCCAGGTCTCTCCAGGTGTTCCCCTGGGAGTTGTCACAAGTAACCAGAGCTGTTCCCGATGGTGAGAGCTCAGAAGGATGGTGTTGCTTGGCAACTGGCACAGCACAAAAGATCCAGCTAATCCAGGCTGTCTGGGCTGGCCAAGCCCCACCGCTTCCAGGGCAGGAGCCTGCTGGCCAGCAGCAATCCCCTAGAGACAGATGCTTATAAACGTCTACCTCTTTCCACTTCAGCAAACCCCAAGTTCTAAGCAAGTTCTAGCAAACCCCAAGGCTTGCACAGGGAGGACCCTTTCTCTTTCCACCTTCCTGTCTCTCACCCTTTTCATGAGTGCTCTTTTCACAGCCCAGTGAATAATCTGCAGACCTCTCTGGGGGTCCCAACTCTGTTGCAAGCCATGAAATGTGGGGCAAATTACTTCACCTCTCTGAACCTCAGACTCCAATCTTTGAGGTCACGTGGATCTGGATACAAACCCATGCTTCATTTCTCAGCTGTGTGATACCAGGCATGCTGTTTAACCTCTTGGAGCCTCAGCTCCCTCAGTATAAACCTACCTTATAGGCTGCTGAACAAAGGAAAAGGCAAAGCAAGGAAAATGTTTGGCACAGAGCCTGGCACATGACCCGGCAGGATTTGGCCTAGGCACTCCTCTCTAGCCTTACGTTCCAACACTCCCTTAGTCACTGGCCCCTACTCATTCGCCTATTCTGCTGTTGAATGAATCAAGCTCTTTCCCACCTCTGGGCTTTCTGGTATACTGTTTCTTCTCCCGGAACACTTGCTATTACCCCCCACCCCCCGCCCCCCTCTACCAGACAATTATTCTTCAGTTGAAAAATTACTTCCCTGGAGAAACATCCCTTATTCACCATCCCCCTTTTGAATGACAGCTCCACATTAAACATCTCTTCGGCATCCTGCATTTCGTTTTCTCTTTATGGCACTTAATACTTATTTAAATGCAAGATGGTTTAACATTAGTCTCCCCTAATGGGCTGTAAGTCTGGACAGGGGCTATGTCTGATATGTTCTTTGCTGTGTTCCCAGTGAGAGGGTTGGCCTAGGTCCGTGGTCGGCAAACTGCGGCTCGCGAGCCACATGTGGCTCTTTGGCCCCTTGAGTGTGGCTCTTCCACAAAATACCACGGCCTGGGCGAGTCTATTTTGAAGAAGTGGCGTTAGAAGAAGTTTAAGTTTAAAAAATTTGGCTCTCAAAAGAAATTTCAATCGTTGTACTGTTGGTATTTGGCTCTGTTGACTAATGAGTTTGCCGACCACTGGCCTAGGTGTTCTCCATAGTACATTCCAGCCCTAGCCGTTTTGGCTGAGTGGATAGAACGCCGACCTGCAGATGGAAGGATCCCAGGTTCTATTCTGGTCAAGGGCACATGCCCAGGTTGCAGGCTCAATCCCCAGTAGGGGGCGTTCAGGAGGCTCAGCCAATCAATGATTCTCTCTTATTGGTGTTTCTATCTCTCCCTTTCCCTTCCTCTTTGAAATCAATAAAAATATATTTTAAAAAACCAATCAACAAACAAAAAGTACGTTCCAGCTTTCTGTATCTCAAACCGGCTAGGGCTGGATCTCTTTATTTCTTATTTCTTCCGTCTCCTAAATTGACCTAAATAATTTTTGCACCACTTCTTTGATTAACCTGAGTCTCCCAAATGCGGCGTCTAACTGCAAAGGCAGCTCAGTTCATTCCACTCCATTTCTTTCAGGACTGGCTGGACCAGACTTGGGATGGCCAGTCCCAAACCTGCCCCTTAGGGAATTGGGGACCCCTTTCTTTCCGCTTCCCAGGGCGCTCCATCCTCCCAGCGACGTCCGTAGGAAGCGGGCCCTCCTGGCTTATTTGCATACCCTCGTGCTATTGGTTGGGAGGGCGACCAATGGTTTGCTCCGGTGTGTGCCCTGCGCCGGCTCAGCGCCGCCGGGTGACGTAATGGAATACGGCACGGCGCGCGGGCTCCCTCGGGTCAGCCTCGTGACGTAGAGGCTTCCCCGGCTCCAGCCCGCCCAGCCCGGCCCGGCGGGGGCTGAGCAGCCGCCCCCGAGAACGTGGCGTGGGACAGGTCCGAGGCCGAGGCCCCGGCGCTGCCGTGGGGCCCAGCCCTTTTAGTTCCGGCCCGGCGTTCCGGTCTCGGCTCCTCCAGGAGGCCCGGCGCGCCAGATCGGATCTGGCGGCGTGGAGAGAAATCTGGAAGCAGACACCAGAAGATTACCAAACTCGACTCCTCTGGGAATGGATTGCCGGCCTCTCACAACGTAGATCACGCAGTTCTTTAACGTTTTGCATTTGTTTACAACGAGCGTGTTTGATTTTGTAATTAAATAGTTACAGAGGATTTCTGTTTGTTATTATTAAAGAGCCTGGCTTGGATTTAGAGGAAATCTTGGCATTAATTACAGCCTGGTGACCTTGGCCACTTTTTCTAGCTGGCCCTGATGCCTTCCATGGCAACCAGGAAAGAGCAAAATGTAGAGGCATTAAAAAAAACAACACACACCCTTCAGCCTTGTGGGGTCCAGTCTCTCCCTTCACACTGTGCTCCATGTCCTCTTCCTCCAGGAAGGCCTCTCAGATTAACCCTCCAGAGTCCACCCCGATGCTAGCTCGAGGTCTCTTGGACCTTCTGGCAATGTTTTCATAACTACTCTTGTGTCCTGCCTTCCATCAGATTAGGAACCAGCTTTCTGCGGCAACAATCTTGTCCTTCTCCCTCAGGAATTTTCCATAATGTGGGACAGCACTGGCTAGGGCATCTGTTTTCCCCTCCAGTCCTAGCTCCTGAGCCATGCACATAGTTGACCTTTTCTTTCCTCAGTTTTCCTATCCACAATAGGGGCTGTGTGGTAGTTACTGGAATTTGTGTAGAAAGAGGAGGGGCTAAGGTATGAAGGAACAAGATGGTGGGTAGAAACTAGAGCGCTGTTCTGGAAGTCAGAAGACCTGGGCTGTGGTTCTGTCATGGCCACTGACTTGAGTCAGGGAGACCACAAGGGGGTTGAAATGTACTGGACATTGTGATGCACTAAGAGGTGACATTGCCCCCACCATCTGTGCAGCTCCTCAAGCCCCCCCCCCCCCCCCCGCCCAATAAACATACCAGCTGGGCAAAGCCAGGTGAGTGCTTTGCATGTGCAGCTTGCAGATAAGTTCCCCAGCCTGCCTTCCCCCGAGTCCTGTGTGGAAATGGCAGGGCTGCTATTATGTGCCAGATTCCTTGCTGCATTCTTTATCTCTACCCTGTGAGATGGTTATGTTATCATCCTCATGTTTCAAACGAAGAAACTGAAGCCCAGAGAAGGTGAGTAACTTCCCTGAAGCCACACAGTTCCTAATAGCTGAACCAGTGTCAATCTCGGGCCTCTTGAACCTATGTGCTCCTACCACCTCGCAGTGTGGTCATGAGCCACACAGGCATGCTTTAGCATTATATATTTTATGAAATATTCTATTTGATTATAAAACAGGAGAGTATATAATAAAGCCAAGTTATGCCAAAGTATTTATAGAAGGGAAAGACCTCTGTGGGCTGGAAGCCTTCATGGAAAAACTGGTAACTGAGCCTTTGAAAAAAAAAATCCTTCCTGTCCAAATAAATGTATTTCTCCTACGCAGGCAAAATATTTTTAAAATGTATTTCAAAAGTTAGATTTCTGGAAAAAGAAAACGAAGAGGTGGGGGTAGTGGCTTCTTTAAAAAGTCCATTTGGAAGGAACACCTGGGGTAGGAAGGAGAGGAGGGTGGCAGGGGAGGAAAAAGCCAGTCCCGTGGCTCGCCTCCTCTTGCCATTTTTGAAGCCTCAGTTTCTTTATCTCTGTTTTGGCCTAATCCTTGAATATGGAAGAGAAATGTAAAGGTCCTGAGAGGTGATTTTGAGATAAGCCGGAGATCCGTGGGATCATTATGAAGAATGAGAGAAAGGGGCTTCAGATTTGCAGCAGGAGTTTAGGACAGGTCCAGAAAAAAGGATTTCTGGGCATTGGCAGGGGCTGGGGAGAGGCATGTGGCCCCTGGAATGAGGGCTGAGTGGAGATGTGGGACCCCCTTTTGGAGAGTTTTGAATGCAGAAGAGATTCTTTGCTGCATGGGACCTGCTGGGAGCTGGGGATTGGATGGTATGCTCATAATTTAAGGTGGTTACCGAAATGAGCAGTCGCTGGTGGCTGGTGCTGCAGAGCACAGGACTGGGTCCTGCTGGATGGGTCTTTCCCACTGGTCCCGCCTGCCTGGCAGTATAGGAACAAAGAAGGTAACCCCAACTCCTCCTGCCTCCAGCCCCACTGCTCCCTGAACCAGCCACAGCAAAGTGGGCAAGTTGCTGGAGAAGGATTTGCTCAGAACAAGATGGTTCTCCCATTTCCAAATAGTGATCCAATCAGGTGGGAGAGAGAAACCTTCCAAGCCCTCCCAGTGCCAGAAGGCTCTTACGGGGGAACCTGTGCTTGGAGACTATGATCAGATGGGGGTTCACACTCAGGGCTTCCTGCCCACTGGGGTGAGCCTCTGGGTATTTCTTGCACTAAGTACTCCTGCCATTTGGGGAAGTCAGACTCCAAAAGGGGAGCAAGGAGGAGCGTATGTGTACAAGTCACCTCCACAGCTGTTCGATTCTCCGGAAAACCAGAAAAGGTGGATCATATTAATATCCCCATTTTAGCCCTAACCCATTTGGCTCAGTGGATAGAGCGTGGGCCTGCGGACTGAAAGGTCCCAGGTTCGATTCCGGTCAAGGGCATTTACCTTGGTTGAGGGCACATCCCCAGTAGGAGGTTTGCAGGAGGCAGCTGATGGATGTTTCTCTCTCATCAATGTTTCTAACTCTCTATCCCTCTCCCTTCTTCTCTGTAAAAAATCAATAAAATATATTTTAAAAAATATCCCCATTTTAAGGTAAGGAAACAGGTTCAGAGTGGTGAAGTGACTTGCCCTAGGTCGTACAGTATTATGGGAGTAGCCAGATCAGTGGATCCCCCCAGTGCCTTGCCCCTGCCTTCACTCCCGCCTCTGGAAATGCTTCTCTTTAGGAGAAATTTCACCCTCCCAAGAAGTCCTCTTCTCTACTAATAAGTAAGCTGCCTCTGGCTGATGGCCCTGGGTTTGGGGGCTTAACCACCTTCCCCCTCAACCCCCCCCCCCCCCCCAGTTGGGTTCGTTGTCTTTGGGTTGGCATGCAGGCCAAGCAATGCAGATGAGGGTGCCCAAGGCTCAGAGGGACAGTTCTTTGTCCTCTCAAGCCAGCCTAATTGCTGTGTGACTTTGGGCTGCTGCCAAGCCTCTCTGGGCCTCACTTTTTCCACCGCTTCCTCGGGGGAAGCCCCAGGTAAACTTATTTATAACTTAGCTTCAAGCGTGCTGCTTGGGAAGGTGTTAGCAAGGCCACAGAACCCTCGCCTGAGAAACAGCAGCACCCCCAGGCCGGTCTGCGGCGGGGCGGATTATGTAACCGGGTGCTCAGCGCGTGTGCTGGGGATGGGGGGACGCGGGGCGGGGCGCTCGCGGCTATTCCGGGCGCCGCTATTTTTAGCCCCATTGATGAGGCTGCGTCGGCTGCCGCAGCCGGGATTCCGGAGACGTCAATGGGCGCGCGTCACGGTCCCTGCCCGCCCGCCGGGGGAGGCGCGCCCCGGGCTGGGACAGCGGCGCGGGCGGCCGCGGGTCGCGGGGGCGGGGGGCGCGGCCGAGGCCGGAACTGCGGGGCGGGGGGCTCCCCGGGGGCGGGGGGGCGCGGCGGCTGCAGCGCGAGAAGGCGGCGGAGCTCGTGGGGGCCCCGCGCGGCGTCCGCGACCCCCGGGCATGGGCGCCCCTGCGGGGCGGCGCTCCCCCGCCGCCGGGTGCCGTGCAAGCCCGGAAGGCGGGGGTGGAGAGGCGAGCGGAGCTCCCCAGGCCAGGTGAGGGGGCCGGGCGGGGCGGGGGCGCTGTGGTCCCGGAGTGACCCGGGAAGAAGAGGGTCTTGCAGATGTACTGGGGTGAGCTGGGGCCACGCGGCGAGTCCTGCTGGGACGCCGGGCGGCGTGGGGGGAGGCACTGGATTCCCAGCGGAACCTGCTAGCTCCGACTCAGCCCCCAAGCGCGGCGGCCAGCTCTTTCTCTCCCCGGCCCGCCAAGGGTGGGGTTTGGCCCGCGAGGGGCGCTGGAGGCGGCCAGGCCAGAGACATTCCTTCCATTTCCCGCCGGCTGCAGGGGACGGGTTCCAGGAGTTCGGGAGCTCGGCTGCCAGGATGCCGCCGGGAGGGACCAGGATTGCCACATGCAACTTCTTCGTGGGGCCGGTGGAGAAACCGAGGCCGGAGAGGGCCTCCTGGAGTCAGAAGCGGACCCGGGACTGGAAATGCTCCTTGGTGGCATTTACAGTGAAGTATTCATTTGGGTTTGGGGCTCGTGTTCGGGGAATGCTGGGAAGACGAAGGCTGGGCAGAGATAGGTGGGTTCACATCATTTCTGCCCAAAGGGTGCTCGTGGATTAGGGGGCTGACGACAGCCTGGACAGGGACCCTAGTGGTGGCCACCCGGCTGGCTTTGTCCTAGACCCACTCCAAGTGAATGCTTAGTTCAGGGCCTTAGAGGGAGACCGAAAAGGGGGGCCAGTTGTTTCTTTGAGAGACCAAGAGCTGAGAGGAATGGCAAGTCGTACAGCAGGTAGGATAAAATCAGGAATCCAAACGATGGCAATCCCGCCGAAGGGTGGACCAAGACTAACGAGATGAACGTGACTGATTGTAAATGTTGAGACCTGTGCTGGAGTTAGGAACATCAGGTCAGGAATTCAGGCCTAGAGCCTGGTTCAGAGGCCCAGCCACCCAGGCCCTGGAGCTTCCCTCTTGCTGTCTGGTGTTGGCTGTCAAACTGCTCTGCAATCAGAGACCGCTACCCACTACACAGGCCCCAGGGGGGAGTGGAATGCCTGTCCCTGGGCTCCCTGGGTCCTAAGCCCAGCTTTGCCTCTTCCTAGCTGTGTGACCTTGGGCAAGGTGCTGAACGGTTCTGTGCCTTAGTGCCCTCATTGGATGAATGTTCGTAATAATCATCCCTTCCACACAGTGGTGTGAGGCTGAAATGAGAACATATACATAAAGTGCTTAGTAATGTATCTGGCACATGGTTTTCAACATAGATCAGCTGCTGCTGTTACTGTGTGTTAAAGTAATATGCCCATTTCTGGGTGGAACATTGGCCAGTGCACAGCCTAGGAGCCACCAGGGCTGCAGAGGGTCTGTCAGCCGTGTCCTGTTGCAAGGGGGAGTGTAGTTAAGAAAAGACCCAAATGCTGTGGGAAGAGAAGGAAGGACGTTTCCGGTGGGCCCAGTCAGAGCAGAGACCCAGCGCCGAGGGCCTTGGAGTCAGGGCTGTGACCCAGCATAGTGAGTCACAGGCCCCCCCCCCCCCCCGCCCCCGTGGAAGGGACCACTCTTTGGCTGCAATGTCCTTCCCACCTCCTTCCAGGCGACGGGCTGACCCCCTCCCCGCCCAGTTCCACTGCAGGCATGTGTGAGCCCTCCTCTCCCAGAATTCCACAGATACTTACGAGAGCACCTGCTAGTGCTGAACTCTGTTTTACTTATTTTAAATATATTGTTATTGATTTCAGAGAGGAAGTGTGTGTGTGGGGGGAAGAGAGATATTAGTGATCAGAGAGAATCATTGATTGGCTGCCTCCTGCACACCCCTGACTGGGGATTGAGCTCGCAGCCTGGGCATGTGCCCTGACCGGGAATCAAACCATGACCTCGTTGGTTCATAGGTCGATGCTCAACCACTGAGCCACACCAGCTGGGCTGAACTCTGTTGTAGAGACTGAAGAATGCAGGGCTTGAGAGAGACAAGTGAACAGCATTAGTCCTATGGAGATAACAAACGTAGGTTAAAGTGGTAGGATGAGGGTGGAGGCTCTGCCAGAAAATGGGAGTGGAAGCTGATGGATGAGGAGGAGGTAGCCGGACAGACATCCAGGGCAATGCTTTCCTGGCAGGGGAGCAGACAGTGCAAAGGCCCTGAGTGAGGAAAGGAAGCCCGTTTGGCTAGAGCACAGCTGGGTGCTTGATGTCTGGCCTGATGCGCCCACCACATTTGGCGGGTGTCACTTTTTCTTCCTCCAAGCCCACTCAGTCCTTGGTTTGCCCTCTGCTCAGTGCTGATTGTAATTGACCTTGACTCATTCCCCCATTGTAACCTCCTGTGGCCCAGGGATCTCGGTTTGTTCCTTCCTGGGCCTCCCACTGTTCGTGGCTCACTGCTGGGCTCCCAGGAAATGTGTATGCAGTGACTGTGGAGGGGAGGATATTGATCTGGGGATAGGAGCTAGGGTCAGGACCTTGCTCTGAGATGTTAGGAATCACTTCCTAGGCACCGCTGGGCCCTGACTCTGGCCCCTGTTCTCAGACACAGGCGGGATGACCTGGGCACTCAGACTGGGCCTGACTGGTAGGAAGTGTTTGTCCCTCCTGACCCTCCTCCTCAGCTGTGGGCTGGGAGGGAGAGGAGGAAGGCGGCCTAGGCCTGCCCGCCGACCTTTTCTGGAGTATAGGAGATGACGACGTCATTCTGGGAAGCAGGTGTAGCCTATGGGCCGGGGCAGGTTCGAAGCCTGATTTTGCCTTCTGTTTGGGGTTGGAAGCTCTCCAGATGTTCCAGGCTGCGCTCCCCTCCTTTCCTGCGGCCTTCACTCCATGCTCCCACCACACCCATGGGAACAGGGGGGTGCTGGTAGCTCTGTAAGAGGAGTCTGAGTGCCCTGGGCCAGAGAGCTCCCTTTGCTGGAGGACCCTGGGGCAGAAGTCAGGAGGGCGAGGAATCCCACCGCCCACCCTCTGGGGCCCTCTCCATCCTACTTCCTCTGCCTCCCATCATGGAAACATCTACTTCTCTTTTCCCAGACCTCATCGTGGCCTGCAGGGCAGCCTGATAACCAGAGAAGGCCAAGCCCTGGCTGGTCCTGCCCTCTGGGGCCCAGTTGGGAGAGGAGAGGGTTGAAGAAGGGTGGGAACAGGGGAGGAGAGCTGTGGGGGTCTTGGGTGCACTGGCTAAAGGGGGCTCTGGCACCAGTGCCGTCAGTGGGAAGAGCCTGAAAAGGCTAGAGAGGTGGTGCACACAGTTGGCCCCAGAAGGAGAGGCTAGGAGATGCCCCGAGTGGCTTGGAACCAGGGTCTGAGGTTAGCTTTGATGTGTCCACATGGAATTTCTCTTCAAATTGATATCACATATGTGTCTAGCACTGTTCTAAGTCCTGTACATATAGCTCCTTTTAAGCCTGATGATAACCCTATGGTTGTTAATTTTAGACATGTCAATTACAGATTGTCATTTTTACGGAGCAGGAACATGCGGCACAAAGAGGTTATGTAACTTGCCTAAGGTTACAAGTGATGAAGCCCGGATGTGAACGTAGGCAGCCTGAGATCTAGCATCCTGCTCTTAACTACTCTACTCTAACCTGGGCCTTCCCCTTTGGGGACTGGCATCCCTTCACAGAATATTCCTTAGAGTCCTCGTTGCTCTGGTTACAAGGCTGGGCTGCCTGGAGATGGGGTCACAGAGCTCCTGCCCTGAGGGCCTCTGAGGCATTGGGGGCTACTGGGCAGCCCCTGGGGAGAGAAGGTATTCTGCTCTGTCCTCACAATCGTTCTCTTTTCTCTGCTTACAAATGCCCTTTTGTGCATATCAGGGGGCTGAGAGCTGGATTGAGGCACCCTCACCCCAGAGTAGGCTGTAAGGCTGAGGGGCTGGGTACTGCCATGCGTCGCCATGGCTTGGAGAGGCCCCAGATGCTGTTAGCATCTCCTGGCCACAACCCCAAGAGCTGTTTGCCTAGGGCATAGGCCCCACGCTCTGATGCCCAGCCTTGGGCTGGCTTGCTCCCCTGGTAGCCTGGGTCCTGCCCCTGTCCCCACAGCTGTGTGTACTGGTCTGTGCTGTCTCCAGGGAATGTCCCTGCTGGCTGGTTTCTTCTCCGTCACACTGACTCCCCCTCTGTAGGCCTCAACCATGGACAGAGGCCAGCTCCAGCCCCTGCCTGATGTCCGGCTCCTTTCGCCAGGCCCTGGAGATCTGGAGGATGGTTTGAGTATTGCCCAAGGTCTGGCCTTCCATCCAGAGTGGTAAGTGCTCTGCTGTTGTTCTTTGTCTACCCCTGGGGCCCCTGAGCAGGTGGGGTTAGGGGGCAGAGGTGGGTGTGGAGCCGCCTGAAGTGGATGTGGTTTGGGGGGTTGAGGGGGAAGCCCTGCAGAGGTGGTAGGCGAGGTGCTGCTCAGCATGGGGAGATCTGATTTTCAGTGGTGGGGGTAATGTGGGGGTGGGGAAGGGGGAAGCCTCATTTTCTTAGCAGGATAGGTGGAGGGGGCACTCTGGGCCCTGTGACATGGGGTGATGGTGGGGGTGGGGGATGACAGCTACTCTCAAGGCAAGCATGTGCCCCGTTCCAGGAAGCTGATGGGGTGGAGTTGGGTAGTTCAGGGCCAGGCTGGGAGTATAGTGGGGCAGACATGGGGGATGGGAAGCTGGCTTGTTTCTGGGGTGCAGGCACTGCCCCAGGGGAGGGCATGAAGGGAAGGCAGGATTACCCCATTCCTCCCTGAAAGGGTACTGACCACCCCCTGCCTACTATGGCTGTCCTGAAGGTCCTGTGAGGTCTGGTAGGGGGAGGTGCCTCTGTAAATGGGAAGGATCTTGCTAACCAAGGACTGGGGGAGATCCCCCCCCCACTATTGATCCAGCATTCCTGAGGGGGAAAATCTCAGTCTTGTGGACACGGCCAGAGGGATCCTTGGATGAGGGACTGAGTTGCAGAGGGGAGATGTGACTTTTCAAGGTCCTATGGTGAGGACATGTAGAGCCAAGCTTAGAATCCAGGCTCCTGGATTCCAGGCAAGCCCAGAGGCCTGATCTGCTGTGAGGACACACCTTCTTGTCTGAGCATGCTTCCAGACAAGGCACAAGCCGATCTGCGGGGGGTGGGTGGTGGTGGTGGTGGTGGTGGTGGTGGTGGTGGTGGTGGTAATAGGAATGGCATTTCCATCAGCCCTTTCTCTGGGGACCGGGGATACTGGGATGGGGCCAAGGGCACCATAGTCCTGGTTACCGTGTTTACCTGAGGGAGCTGGAGTTCACCCTGGCACCCTGGACAGGGATCCTGTGATTCCCCTTTTCCTTCCCTGGAACAGAGAACAGAGGGCGTCTCTGAGCAACAGCCCCCTCAGGCCTTGGGAGATCTCAGATGAAGCAGGAGCTGGCTCGGTATCTCCCCCAGCCCCCCAAACGCTGCTGCCTCCTGGGGAGTTGGTGTTGAGGGTGCAGAGAGTCCCAGAGAGATGGCTGGGCTGGGGAGGGCGGGCTGCCCAGTTGGAGCCTGGATGGAAAAGGGAAAGCCCCGGGAAGCAGGGCCTCCGTTTCCAGGGCTGCCCGGGTGGTGCACCTGGCCTCATGCTGGCAGCAGGCGCTGTGCCACCCACCTCCGGCTGGGGGCAGGGAGAGGAATTACTGTAAGTGGGAGAGGCGGGTGTGCCTGGTCAGCCGGAGATCACGGCTTGGGAAGCACGTGAGTGGAGGCGACAGCAGCGGGCCAGGTATCTCTCCCTGCACTCGGCCCCCACCTCTACCCTCAGCTCAAACCCGGCATCCCGAGCTCCCAGCCTTCCCTCTGGGTACATGGCCGCCCCCACGACAGGGTTTCCCGTGTTCACCTCGTTGTCTGGGTGATCGGATGAATCTCTCACGTCAGATATACTGCCAAGGCCACCCTGAGGGGCTGCCAGCCGGGGCCCCGTGAGTGCAGGAGCTGCTGGTCTTGTGACGTGGACACCTGTCTGCCAGGCCTGGGCATGGGCCCAGGGTCACGCTCACACCGGGGCTCCCGTCAGTTGACTATTTTGGGCTCTTGCTGACCGGGGCCAAAGTCGGGCTTCAGCCAAGAGGGCCCTGAGGCAGCTCCCCCTGTCCCCAGAGGCCGCTCTGGTTTCTGCTATATAAACAGAGGAGGACATGCTGGCTTGGAGACAGCTCCACGTCCTGAGCCCGCTCAGCTGGTGCACAGCCTCCCCTGCGCAGGACAAGCTGACTGGGCAGTCACGTCTCTTCCCCCAGGGCTCCCTGAGGCCGCCGGGAAGAGCCCCCGACCGGCCTGGGATTCTCCTCCCTCGGTGCAGCTGCCCACCATGAGCCAACGCCGATTGAGAAGAGGAAACTGGTGAGTCTTAGGAATGGGGACACTGAGGCACAAGAGCCGGGCTATTTGGATCTTTCCCCATGGAGACTGTCTGCTTTGTGGTTTCTTTCGCCTTGCGAGGAGTGGGGGAGGAGGAGGGAGCCAGGGTGGCCGATGTCCTGAGGAAGGAGAGTAAGGGCTTCCCTGCAGGTGGATGATGGGAGTTGGACCTGGGGACACTTTGTGGTTGAGAACCGGGAGACGCGATGCCATCTTTCTCCTTCCTCGGAGATCTCCAATGGGGTCCTGAGCCTCCTCTCTGTCGCCCAGGTCTGGACAAGGCACTGGTGTGCTCAGGTGCGGGGGGCGGGGGGGGGGGGGGGCCTGGAGTGAGCCGGGTGTCCACCCGGGTACTTCAGCATTGGTTCTCGAGGAGGGTCCCTGGACCCCCAGCTGGCCGGGACTGGGAGGCAGACCCCTGGGCTTGGCTTCCCCGAGCTCCCCGCCCCTGCCCCACTCCCCTTGCCCAGCTCCCAGCTGGTTTGGGTGCCTGGGAAGCAGAGCTGGAGTGAGGTCTGGCAGCTCCGCCAGCCAGCTTGCCACAAACATGCTCCCCAGGCCCCAGGCCAGCGGCTCCGGCCCGGCCTGGAACAGTGGCAGCTCCTTACGTGGGAGGCTCTTGCGCGCTCCTTCTCGGTGCTTAAAAAAACAGAACCTTTTTCCCTTTCTGAACGTGAGTCTCTAAACGAATCCAGAGCCTGTGACTAAAAATACTTTAACAATAGGAAAATGCCTCAGTCTTTCCGGCTGGGGCTCATTATCAGCGGGTTTTTATTTTGGAATTTGAAATTTTGCCCAAGGTGGCTGGGTGGAGACCCTGGGCAGGGGCAGGAGAATTGGGTGGGTGTTGCTGTTCTGATGGGAGACCCTCCAAGGGAGGAGGAGGGAATGGCTGGCCAGGAGCTGAGCAGACGGAGGGGCACAGGAGGGGTCTTGAGGAGGGTGCACAGGAGGTGTGGGCTGTCCTTTGCCAAAGGAACTCCGTGATCCTGTCTGCGTTTCCCAGCTCTGGCTGTTCTTCCTGAAGTCGAATCTTATTCCTCTGTGCTGTATGTTAATTCCGTCTGGCCGAGAGGGAAGTGGGGTTGAGAAATCACTGGACTAAAAATGACCTCTATGGACAGAGGCCTGCCCTCCTTCATTAACTAGCTTTCTTCAGAGTATTGAGCACTTGCTGCATACAGAGTCTGGAATTTTCTGGTGCTGGGTGGAGCCACCTCTCTGGGCACACTCTCATTTCCTTTCACTCAAGCCCTGTTTTTCTCTGGTTCTTAAAGAAGGGGGGTGCCGGCTCCCCAGGTTAGCTGAGGACCCTGGTGTCTGTTTCCTTTCCCTGCGGCCTAGGATCCTGCTGCAGGTCCCTAGAACCCCCATCCCTAGACGGTGCTCCACTTCACTGTTGAACCTCGCCGCCCCCCGCCCCCTTAGCAGAGTGAATTCTCACAGCGCTGGGACTTGTGATGCTGTCTGCATTGGACAGATGAGGAAACAGTCTCGGAGAGGGCAAGGGCCTGGTCGCACACCAGGTTTGCTGGCTCCTGGTCACAGATGCCTCTGAGAGCTCCTCTGTCTTTTGCCCCGGCCAGGGGCTGGGGTGAGAGGTGGGGGGCAGTGGCTAACCTGCCCACATCGTTGGGAGCCTGTTTTCAGGGAGATAACATATGTCCGTGGGAAGCCCCCTGGGACAGTAGGCAGTGTGTTCCCACCCCCAGCACAAACCCCCTGCCCACGGTCAGGGCAGGAAGAGGAAGTGGCCAGGTCAGGGCAGGCATAGGTCCTGGGGCTGAGGCGGGGAAGGTCCCCTGGCCACTTCTCAGAGAGAGGAGGCACAGCTCACTCTCTCTGCCCACCCCGGGGTGGGTGTGGAGGCCTGTGGGTGGGGGTGGTTTTGGTGAAAGGGGGGCAAGTTCCTGCCCTCTGCACAGCAGTGGAGGGGGCACCCTGAGGTCAGGGGCCAGCGTGGGAAAGGGGCTGTGCAGTTCCACTTCCTCCATCCTCTATTCACTCAACTCCACGCCCTCCCTCTGGGCTGGGAACATTGGCTACCCAGTTGGGACGGCCCTGGGCTACTACTGTTGAGGATGCATGAGGGGTCCCCCTGCCAAGTTGGGGGAGACAGGGCCTTGCTCTCATGTTCACACATTGGTGGGGGACGGGTGTGGCTGAACACACGATAAGTCCCCTAAGATGTGACTAGGAGGGGCAAGGGCCTAGTGAGTTGTTCAGAAAACATACTATGTGTGTGAGGACCCCTCTCTAATGTCAGAGACCATGGCCTCTCCCAGCTGTAGTTGTGTTCTGAGTATGTAGCATGAGAACAAGTACATCACGAGAAACAGCCGCTGCTCCTCTGTGATTTCAGAGACACACACTCGAATGAGTCAATTCCAGCGGCATCTGTACCATTTACATATAGATATTGTTTTCATTGAGGCGTGACTGTTTTTTAGTTACGCTTTTATTTTTGAAAGTATAATATATGTACCACAAAGCATGCAAATGACAGGTGTGATAGTTTAAGAGTATAGTTTCATGACTTTTCCAGAGTGGGTGGCCATGTCCAGATTGTGAGCCAGAAGGTTTCCAGTCCCCCCGAAGACCCCCTCCTGGCACCACTATCTTCGATTTACCGATGCTTGTGTGTACCTGGTTCTGTGGTGCCCTTATAAGAAACAAGGGGGCACTGGGTCCAGCACAAAACTGAGAGTTAGGGGACCTGAGTGTGAGTCCTGCTCCCAAGCCTCCATCTCTTCATTTATAAAATGTGGGTCAGAATTCTCCTGGACGGCTGAGGAGAGGGTTCGTGGAAGAATCCATGTGAAGTGCCCTGGGCTGACCCTTGATCGGTATTCCCCGTGTCCCCAACCCCCAGTGAGGAGGTGCTTACTATTACGTGAGGCTGACCCAGGGGTGGCACATGAGCTGCCTTAGAGGATCAGCAGGGTTAGAACAGAAGGAAGAGGAGCAATGTGCCCAGGTGGTGGGGGGAAGGTTTAACCCAAGGTCCTTATATGGGGGCAGTGGGGAGGGGAGGAGAGTTGTGAGGGCGCATTGGTGGGCTGGGCCTGCAGTGGGAGCCTGACATGGTGGCTGTCTTATCTCCAATGTGACATCTTCCATCCCTGCCCTTCCTGTGTTATCCTGGCCCTTCCTTACCTTCTGGTTCTCCCCTCTAGTTTTGGATACATCTCTCATCATTACCTGTTTCATCATTACCTGTCCCCCCACCCCCCACCAGAGCTGTTTCACTCTTGAAGGCTGGGCTTCTTGAAAGAGGGGAGGGTCCCTTAGGAGTCTCTGTGCAGCCTGGGACTAGCTTATGGTCTAGGTCTCCCAAAGTCTGCATCAAATATGCCTTTCTTTCCCCACAGTCCTGCCTTAGCCAGATGCCACCCCCTTCAGAGTCCACCTCCTCTGGAGGCCATCTGGCCAGCAGGGATGAGCCCAGGTCCCCAAGCCCCTCCCCTCTCCCCCTCTCTCTTAAGCTAGGTGTTCCACAGGGGTGCCCCATGGTGGCCCTGGCTGTGCTCCCACAGAGGGACTCCACCTTTGTCTCCTGTTTTCAGAGTGTAATGTGTTTAGACCTCCCAGCTCCCCTCCCCTCCTACAAGCGTGGCCAGGTGGCAGATGCAGTTGCCTCCCCTCCCCTCCCCTCTGCCTTTGGAGCAGCAATACTGCAGCCTGCAAACCTGCAGCAGCCGGGGAAGGTGGGGCCTGGGCTGCAGACACAGATCCGGAGGCCAGGGCTGAGATGTGGAGATTTAGCCAGGGCCCTGGACAGCTCCTCAGCACATGCGCGCTCCCTGGGGCTCCTGGGTGGGCCTCCCCGCGAGAGCAGGGGAAAGGACAGTGGTCGGGAGGAAAGGCAGGTGCTAGGGCTCCAGGCTGGCCCAGTTCTCAAAGAACTGTTAAGGCTGGGCGTGAGCACATGCAGCTAACACACCTGCTTGGCTGATGGGGGATGGAGGGAAGAACGCTGATCTGGCGAGTCATCTTTTGCTGACATATTAAAATTATTTTTATTTTTTGAGGAAGGCCGTGTTGGTTGGGAGGAAGTGTCCCAGGGCGGGCTGGGGGACTGGGCGGCCAGCCCAGTTTCATCAGCCCGGACTTGCTGTGTGTGCCTGAGCCGGGTGCAGATCCTCGGAGAGCCCTTGGGTCCTAATCTGCAAAATGGGAGGACATGAATGATATTAGTGGTCAAGCCTTTTTTTTTGTTAAGCTGAATCCTTTTTTTTTTTTTTTTTTTTTTCCTGAGCAAAATCTTATGCCAAGGCCCAAGACAAAGAAAAATTTTGGCTTAAGTGGGGTGGAGATCCTGGATGGTCCCGTTGGCATTATCCTGCCCGTGCTTCCCCTTTACCCAGGTGGCCTTGAAGGGTGTCTGGAAGATGGTTTGGGAGAAGACAGCGCTCTCTGAAGACTGGTCCACACTGAGATTGTATGCTGTAATAGGGGTGTTCTGGCAGGTCCTGACCACATCACGGAATGGGATTGGTGTTCCGTGAAGACTGCTCCATCCGGGTGCACAGTGGGGTTTGGGAAGTGGAGACAAGCTGGTTAAGGGGTGGTTTTAGTTTTCTTAATGGGTGTGGGCAAGGAAAAGCAGAGGTCACTGGCCTCACTCGGCTGGTCTGCTGCTGCTGCCTTCAGGTACCATTGAGGCATGGCTGTGGCTGGCAGTAGGAACTGGGGACCCAAGAGAGGTTCCAAAATAGAATTTCAGGAAAAAATGAAAAGTTGCATGTAGGGCATCAGGAGCAGAAGTGGGGTAACGAATAGTACACAGATGACAAGCACTGCTTGGAACAGACGAAGTTTGAGGTGCTGGCTGGACCTTTGAGTGGACAGAAGTGGGGGCTGGAAGACAAGGGTGTGGGGAACCTGAGACGGAGGTGAGGATGGATGTGAGGAGCAGAAAGTGTCTCCAGGGTAGAGGGAATTGCTGTAGGGTGCCCAGATGAGGTGAGAGTGGGGCCCAGGGGTGCCGGCTCAGTGGAAGCAGAAACTCCATGTTGACTTGCAGGGGAGAAGGGGGCTGGGTTGGGCCCCAGTGTGTGTGTGTGTTCTCCTTATGAATATTAGCCCTTCCTTCCTCTCTTTCCTAGCAGGTAAGGGCTCCCAGGCGAGGGGCAGGATGGGGGTGGAGGGGTGACAGCCAGACCAGGGAAGGTTCCAGGTGGCTGCAGCCCGGCCTGTGCCCTGATATAGCCCTGATACAGGGCTGGTCAGAGCTTTGCACAGGTGTTGGAGGTGAGGTGGCAGTGTGGGTAATCCCTCATGCGGGACAGGGGAAGGCGAGAAAAGATCCCCTAGAAATGCAGTCAGTGGGGATCACCCCCGTGGGCCACCACCTTTCTGTGTGACCTTGAACAAGTGCCGTATTTCTGAGTTTGTTTATTTATAAAATGGGGAAGAGTCTGCACAAATTCGAAAAAATTTCTCAGGCTCAACCCAATTCTGAAATTCGGTAATTTCCCACCAGAGTTCACTCAGCCTGGAAGGGACTGTGGTGGGGACTGGTGAGAAATGAAGTTCAGCGGGTGGGGTAGAGCCCATTGGTCCACCTTCCGCCTGGCAAACCCCTGCCCTCCGGAAGGTATTTTGCATAGGAAATTGCGGGGGAGAGAATAAGGCTCTTACTGATCCTTGGGGCAACCTCTCAGCCCCAGACCCCGCCGGGGAGACTCTCTGCAGGGGGAGACCGGTCAAGTGCACAGGGCTGAGGTGGGGCGCAGGTTCTTCAGGTGTGTCCCCGAGTTGCCCGCCCCAATCCCAGGCCTCCAGGAAGGACTTGGGAGGGTGCCAGGCGGAGCCGGCCCAGGGAGCCGGCCCAGGGAGCGGCTGGAGGGTGAGGAGATCCTCGTCGGGGAAGCCCTGCGGCCGCGGCTCCAGAGCGCCCTCTCCTTGGGTTCTGGCCCTCCAGCCGGTTATTTCGGACCCGGGGACCCCGGGCCGGGCCCTGGGTCCCGCGGGGGAGCCTCGGGAGTCCACGAGTTGCTATTTTTAGCCGGCGCGGCGGGCGCGAGGGGACTATTTATAGATCAAACAGTCCGCGCTCCCTGCGTCAATGGAACCCCGCGTGCGTCACCCGCGCAGACATTCCAGGCCCCCCTCTTGCTCCGCCCCCTCGGGCTCCCCGGCCTGCGCCGCCTCCCGCCGGAACCGCACCGCCCCCCGCGCCCTTGTATGGCCAGGGCTAGCCGGCCGTGCGTCAGAGGCGCCCCCGCCCCTCCCCGTGCGTCACGGAGCGCTTAAGAGGAGGGTCGGCTCCGCCGGGGAGCCCCAGCGGTGGCGGCTGCGAAAGTTAGGGGAGTGTGCGGACGGCAGGAGCGCACTCGGCGTCAGGCACCGACTCGGGGTGCTGGTCCCGGCAGGAGCGCACTCGGCGTCAGGCATCGACTCGGGGTGCTGGTCCCGGGCTGGGGAAGCAGGAGCCGGCCGGGTAGGTACCCCCGCGGGGAGCGCGCAGCTCCTCAGCGCTCTCTGTCTTGGTGTTTCGGGGTGTTGCATGAAGGAGATGGGTGTACGCGCGGGTAGAAAGGATGTTGTAGGGTGCAGCTCTGGAGTTGTCGGGGAGCAGCTGGAGCGGAGCAAGGACCCAGACTGGACTAGAGTCTGCTTGGTGCGGAGGGTAGTGTCTGTGCAAGGTGGAAGCCTCAGGGGGTTAGGGTTGGCGCCAGGAGTCGGGACTTGTCCAGTAGGAAGCTGTCTGTAGTTCAGTCTCCCAGGGTGCTCAACTGGGCACCCAGCGCCCTGGACTGAGGTGCTGGTGGGGTTTTCAGTACAGCGGGGGGGAGGGGGGGGAGGTACAGAGAGCTTCAGCTGCTGGGATCCGTTGGATTTCCAAAAGGGTCTCCTTCGTTCCAGCTTGTCAGCCCCCTCCCCATGCTCCTAGTAGTTTTCTTAACAATTAGGAGGCTGCGGCTTAGCTCGCAGGATACAGCCTGAAGTTTCTGCCCCAACTATGTTAGCAGACCCCTGGGTTGCCCAAGGAAATGGCCAGCATTGGTGGCTGAACAGTGGAGGGGGTGCCGTTGCATGATGGGATAAGAAAGTCTTCTTGGGGTAGGAGCAGGGTCTCTGGAGGAACAAGGAAACGTGTTTTAGCTGTAGCTTGGATCCTGTGTGTGTGTGTCTGTGGGATATGTGGAAACCCTGGTCCTTGGGGATGCTGGATGTCAGTTACCAATGTTGGGGTCTCTGGTGTGGTGCTATCTGGAGGATACTCCGATCCTTCTACCCCCAGAGTCACTGTTGGATCAGACAGGTAGGGTGCAGCCTCAGGCGGGTTCAGCATAACAGGTGCAAGCCACATTGTTGCCAGGACCTGCCTGGAGCCGGATTCGCCCCCTCCCTCCTTCAACCCCGCCCCTTCCTCCTCCCTGTGGGACTTTGCTGTCGTCTCCACCCCCATGTGGGTCTGTTTCTTGTGCCTTTAAGTACCTGCATGGGGGGGTGTGGGTATAGGTTGGTGGGGGTTGATCCGGATGTGGGACGTCCAAGTGGAGAAACAGGATTTGAATAAAGCTGGAACGCCCAGCCCTTCGTGGCTGCTGCCTCTCCTCCACCCCAAACCCATCCCTGCCCCGGCTTTCCTAGTGCAGGCAGACGTGGCCACCTTATCTCTCGCAGGTGCTGTGTGCTGTGGACAGGTGCTGCTGGGTGGGTGGGGCCAGAGCTTCCTGGGGCTCTGTTGTCTGGGTTGCTTGTGGGAGTGTTAGGTCAGGGTGGTGCTACCCTCTCTAGGGCCCACGGAGGTGGGAGAAAGGCTAGAGCCCGAGGACTCTTTGGGTTCTTTGCCCCTTCCTGCTGCCCCCCTTGATTACGGTGCTCTGTTCCAGCTTGCTTTCTTACCCAGCGTCCCTCCCTGACTGGTGAGGCCAGAGCTGTGCAGACCCCAGGCGTGGAGGTGGGATGGGAAACTGTCCTGGGGCCCTTCTCTGTTCGTTTATGACCAGTCTGGGAACTTACGGGATTGGGGTGGGGGTGGGGTGTAACCCCATTGTCTGAGCTCCTGAGTTTTCAGAGCACAGACACCCTTTCACGGAGGGACCCGGGCAGGGCAGGATGTCTTCTCCCTGCATAGCCACTTCCCGTCTCCTGGTGCACTCTGGGAGCTCTCTTATAAAAATCACAGAGAAAAATGCTGGGGGGGGGGGGGGGTAGCAGAGAAATTCCTCTTAGGGACTGTCCATTCTCCCGGACATCCAAGGGGCTGTTCTCTCCTCCCTCCTGCCTCCTCTCAGCCTCTCTCTCTTCAGCATATGGCCTTTAAAGGTCTGGAGCCAGGTTACCCAGCCCCTGGGGAGCTGGGGACGGGGTGAGGAGTCCTGGGCTCTCTTCCTCTTTGCCTCTGGGAGCATCCCAGGCAAGTGCAGGGAGGGTGCCCGTCCCCAGATGGCAGGACCGGTGTGCGTGTGGGATCCGCAGCCTTTGCTCCGTGTGCAGTGTGGGGGCAGGGACACGAGACAGGCCCATTGCTGCTTAGGCCTCTTTCTGAGGCCCTGGGGCCTTCACCCCCAGCTCCTCTCCCGTGTGCAGGGTGTCCTTCCCAGGTATGGGGTGGGGGGGCGGGGCGGGGGGCCGGGCGGCGGGCCGGGAAGAGGGGGAGTTTTGCAGAGGTTAGGCGGTGCCTGGGAATACTCCCAGAAGTGCCCGATTGGAGAAACAGCATATCTGTTCCTGGGGACTGAGCTGAGGCCGAGCCTGGCTGCTTCTCCCACCCACCCTTCTCCCAGCCCCCACCCATGCCTTCCCCGGCGAGGGAGGGCAGGGCGCTGGAGGAACACAGCTTCCCCCTGTTCTGACGGAGAGATTCTGGCTGGGTGCCTTCCCCAGGGCTCCCAGGCTGACTGGGTGTGGCAGGCCTTCCGACCGAGACCACTCTCGCTGGGCCTCTGCTCAGCGGCTTTCTGTGACAAGGAGTGGGGATGGTGCTGTGGCCGGGGGCCAGGACTCTCCTGGGTTCTGGGGTTGACTTAGTGGCTCTGACACCTCAGGGTCTCATGTCTGGCTGGCCTTCCTGCCACCTGGCTGCTCAGGGGTCTGTCTTTAGAGTCAGGCTTCAGGCTTCTCTCACTGACGCCCCTCCGCGGTGTCTTCCCTCTCCAGAGATGCCCTGTATCCAAGCCCAATATGGGACACCAGCACCAAGCCCAGGACCCCGTGACCACCTGGCAGTTGACCCCTTGACCCCCGAGCTCAGCAAGCCCACCATGGACCTGGCCAGCCCCGAGGCGGCTCCCACTGCGCCCACGGCCCTGCCCAGCTTCAGCACCTTCATGGACGGCTACACGGGGGAGTTTGACACCTTCCTCTACCAGCTGCCGGGAACAGCCCAGCCGTCCTCCTCGGCCTCCTCCTCGGCCTCCTCCACATCCTCGTCCTCAGCCACCTCCCCGGCCTCTGCTTCCTTCAAGTTCGAGGACTTCCAGGTGTACGGCTGCTACCCCGGCACCCTGAGCGGCCCGCTGGATGAGACCCTGTCCTCCAGCGGCTCCGACTACTATGGCAGCCCCTGCTCAGCCCCGTCACCACCCACGCCGGGCCTTCAGCCACCCCAGCTCTCTCCCTGGGACGGCTCCTTTGGCCCCTTCTCACCCAACCAGACTTACGAAGGCCTGCGGGCATGGACAGAGCAGCTGCCCAAGGCTCCGGGGCCCCCCCAGCCGCCGGCCTTCTTTTCCTTCAGCCCCCCCACTTGCCCCGGCCCCAGCCTGGCCCAGAGCCCCCTGAAGATGTTCCCCTCGCAGGCCACCCACCAGCTGGTGGAGGGAGAGAGCTACTCCATGCCAACGGCTTTCCCAGGCCTGGCGCCCGCTTCTCCACACCTCGAGGGCCAGGGGATGCTGAGCGTGCCCGTGACCTCAGCCAAGTCCCGGAGCGGGGCCCCGGCTGGAAGCGAGGGCCGCTGTGCCGTGTGCGGGGACAATGCTTCGTGCCAGCATTACGGAGTCCGCACCTGTGAGGGCTGCAAGGGCTTCTTCAAGGTACTGGGCTGCCCTGGGGGTGGCTTTTCATGAGGAGGGGGGACAGGCTGGCCTCTCACCCCCGTGGGTCTGTGGGAGCCTCCTGTGGGTTCTCCCAGCGAGTCCTGCTTTTCAGGAAAGGTCCCCAGGAAGTGGCCAGGGGGACTGCAGTGTGATGGAGAGAGGGTGAGATAGGGGCAGAGGGTGTGGGCTGCAGGCGTCCTCCAGAGGGTACGTGCTAATGGCCAGCCTCTGGTTTCCCTCTGCCCATCCTCCGCGAATCAAGGCCCTGGTGGGAAGGGGCCCCAGGCGCTCGCTCGCTCTCCCTCGCTCGTGTTCCTGGCAGGAGATGAAAGGATCTGGGAAGAGGGCTTGGTGCTCGAGGGCTGGGGGTGGACTTGGGAACAGGCTGTGTGTTTGTCCCAGCACTGGGTGCCTGCTTAGCTTCCCGTCACCACCCCCCTCCCCCCCTCCACGGCCCTCTCTTGTCTGCCTCAAGGAAGGGACAGGCGGATGCAGGCACAGGAGCAGTGCAGGTGTCTGGGCTGCCAGGGAGCCCCTCGCCCCCAGTCTGGGGTCCTAGGGGTCTTCCTCCTGATGTGGAAGCCTCCCCCAGTGTCCCCAAGACTTTCCTTCTCCCCCCACCCTCCACCTCTCCCTCCCCTGCCACCCAAATGTTAGAAAAATAGCTGTGAACAGAGAGTGCTTTTGTCTAGGATGGCAGCAGGATCTGGACAGGCCCCCCCCCGGCTCCCCCTCCCCACACGCTCTGACAGCCTGTTCCGTGTTGCCCCCCCTCCAGCGCACAGTGCAGAAAAATGCCAAGTACATCTGCCTGGCTAACAAGGACTGCCCTGTGGACAAGAGGCGGCGAAACCGCTGCCAGTTCTGCCGCTTCCAGAAGTGCCTGGCTGTGGGCATGGTGAAGGAAGGTGGGTGGTGGGACATGCCACGGGACAGCGCTGGGCCTGACGGGTGTGGCGGGCGGAGGCCCCGGCGTCCGTCCCGGTGGGCCGCGGGGGAGGGCGCGCCCGGACCCTGTGTCTGCCCCACCTCTGGTCCCCCTGCCTTGCTTACCGGGGCGGTCCCCGTTGGGTCCCCTGGGTCTCAGGGGCTCTAGGTCCTTGGTCTTCCCAGCATTGTGCACGTCCTGGGCTGAGAGGCCCTTCCGGGGGGGTCTCTCCCTCCCTTCCTCACCCCTGCCATTTCTCTGCAGTGGTCCGGACAGACAGCCTGAAGGGGCGGCGGGGGCGGCTCCCTTCCAAGCCCAGGCAGCCCCCAGATGCCTCCCCTGCCAATCTCCTCACTTCCCTGGTCCGGGCGCACCTGGACTCCGGGCCCAGCACAGCCAAACTGGACTACTCCAAGGTGAGCCCCCAGCCCACACCCAGTGCCTCCGTGCAGGTTACCAAGGCCCCTCTTCAGCTGTTGGACACGTTGAAGGAGGAGCAGCCCCTGTGGCTGGCCAGATGGGAAAATGTGCCCCCTTGGGTGGGTGGCCAGTTAGAAACATGTGCTCCTCCCAGCAGCCTCTGCCCTGGGTGAATATGTCAGAATTGGGAGGCGCGCGGTGGGCGGGATCTCAGTTCCTCTCTCACCGCCGAGGTCCGGCCTCTGAGGCACGAGGTGGCTGTGCATGGTGGCCCTGGCCCAGGGCCCTACGTGGCATGCTGACCCCTCTGGACCGCCCCCTAGTTCCAGGAGCTGGTGCTGCCCCACTTTGGGAAGGAGGACGCCCGGGATGTGCAGCAGTTCTACGACCTGCTCTCGGGGTCCCTGGAGGTCATCCGCAAGTGGGCCGAGAAGATCCCGGGCTTTGCGGAGCTGTGCACCGGCGACCAGGACCTGCTGCTGGAGTCGGCCTTCCTGGAGCTCTTCATCCTCCGCCTGGCCTACCGGTGAGCTGCCTGCCGTCTGCCCGGCCTTGCCCCGCCCCGGCTGCCCTGCCTGCCCGGGAGCCCCCCTGACCACCACCTGCCTCCCCGCCCTCCAGGTCTAAGCCAGCCGAGGGGAAGCTCATCTTCTGCTCCGGCCTGGTGCTCCACCGGCTGCAGTGCGCCCGGGGCTTCGGCGACTGGATTGACAGCATCCTGGCCTTCTCTCGGTCCCTGCACGGCCTGGTTGTGGACGTCCCTGCCTTTGCGTGCCTCTCCGCGCTTGTCCTCATCACAGGTGAGTGGCCAGTCCTGGGGGCTGGGGAGGGCCTGAGGGCCCTGGTGGGCTGGCATCTGACACTGTGGGCAGGAGGCAGAGCCGGGGCTTGGTCCCAGCTGCACGTGACTGCAAAGCCCAGGCCAGTCTGTGAAGGATCCCAAGCGACCCAAGAGCCAGACTGTGTAGGTGTTGTGTGTGGCCTAGGGCTGTGCTTTATTTTTAAAGTCTTACCTGGATGACGTTGCATAACTGCACAGATGATACATTTTCACAAACGAAGCACACCCGTGTAACCAGCACCTGGGTCACGACACAGGCATGACCAGTCCCCCAAAAGCCCTCCTTGTGCCCCCGACCCCCAGGGGTAACCCCATCCTGACCTCTGACAGTACAGGTTCCCTGTGGCTCTTGTGTGCTTTCTGTAAATAGAATTGTGCAGGATGGGCTCTGGGTGTTCAATGCAGGGGTTTTCAGATCTCCCTCTTTTATTATTTATTTATTTTCGTCAATCCTCACCCAAGGATATTTTTTCCATTGATTTTTAGAGAAAGTAAAAGGGAGGGAGGGAGGGGGGGAGAGAGAAACATCCATGTGAGAGAGACACACTTCCATTGGTTGTCTCCCACATGTGCCCCCACCAGGGCTGGGGATCCAACCTGCAGCCCAGGTACATGCCCTTGACCAGGAATTGAACCCGTGACCCTTCACTGAGTGGGCCAGCACTGTAACCACTGAGCAACACCAGCCAAGGTTATGCTTTATTTTTTTTAAAGCACCAGAATCTGCCCCATCCCATTTTTACTTAAATTTCACAGGGGACCCCGCAGGATCTGAGGCCTCTGTGGGTGTGAGGCCAGCTGTCCCTGGAGCGGGCCTCTAGGGCACCCCTGCTCAGCTCCAGGGCTTCTTGGAACAGTTTGGGGAACAACACTGGCCTCGTCAGAAAACCTGGCTAGGATTTCCTTTCTTTTTCGTGACCTTGGGCAAGGCATCGACCCTCTCTGGGCCTCAGTTTCTCCCCCGGGAAGATGAGGATAATGAGTGTTACCGCCTTCCTAGACTTCTGATGAGGCTCCAAAGTGGCTTTGTGTGTGTGTGGACGTGCTTGTGCAAAGTGCTGGAGGAGTATGAGGGACGGTTAGTGGCAGTGGTTTTGGGGGCCTGGGTGAGGCCAGGTCTTGGAGGGGTCCAGTCCAGGGTGGTTAATCCTGTGCCCTCCTCGCAGACCGGCACGGGCTGCAGGAGCCTCGGCGGGTGGAGGAGCTGCAGAACCGCATCGCCGGCTGCCTGAAGGAGCACATCGCGGCGGTGGCGGGCGAGCCCCAGCCGGCCAGCTGCCTGTCCCGCCTGCTGGGCAAGCTGCCCGAGCTGCGGACCCTGTGCACCCAAGGCCTGCAGCGCATCTTCTACCTCAAGCTGGAGGACTTGGTGCCCCCTCCGCCCATCGTCGACAAGATCTTTATGGAGACGCTGCCCTTCTGACCCCAGCCTGGGGACACGTGTGCACCGCGCGTGCACCTCCGACGCCGCCCCACGTGCCTTGAGCCCATGGCCCTTGGATCCCCCGGAGTACCGCCCCCCCGCCGGGGCTGGAGCTGCAGACTGACTGGCCTCCTCACATACTCTGGGAGGTCACCCCCTGGAAGAGGGGGATGCATCCATGGGGGAGACCCCTACTATTTGTCTTACCCTCCCATCCCAGCCCTGGCCTTCATGTTTTTGTAAGATAAACCGTTTTTAACACACACTGCTGTGCTGTAAATAAGCCAGATGCTGCTGTAAATACAGGAAGGAAGAGGTTGAGGTTGGGGGGAGGGTGAGAGGGAGGGATGGGACCCACCAGCCTGGGCAAGCCTTTCCCAGTCTCTTCCTACTGACTCTCTCTGGCCACCTCCTTCCACATGTACATAAACTGACTCGAGGAGGAAGACAAATGACAGATTCTGACATTTATATTTGTGTATTTTCCTGGATTTATAGTATGTGACTTTTCTGATTAATATATTTAATATATTGAATAAAAAATAGACATGTAGAGGAAACTGGGGTTCTGTCTATCTCTGACACCCGCGCCCCCCCCCCCAATTACATAAGAGACAGGTGAGCCCTAACTGGTTTGGCTCAGTGGATAGAGCGTCGGCCTGCGGACTGAAGGGTCCCAGATTCAATTCACGTCAAGGGCATGTACCTTGGTTGCGGGCACATCCCAGTAGGGGGTGTGCAGGAGGCAGCTGATCGATGTTTCTCTCTCATCGATGTTTCTAACTCTCTATCCCTCTCCTTTCCTCTCTGTAAAAAAAAAATCAATAAAACATTTAAAAAAATCTATATATAAAAAAAAGAGACAAGTGACTGGGTAAACCTTGGATATCACCAGCCTGACCTACCAGGCCTCAGTTTACTCTTTTGTACAAGGTGGATAATAATGGCATCGGCTTCCTGGGGCTGTTCTCCAGAAGCACTGAGACCAGAGCCTGAACTAGAAAGCCTCCGGTAATCTGGGGCCGCAGTGGAGGCCGGCTGGCAGGGAAATAACATCCAAGTCCTGCCCTGGGGCAATGATCTCTGATTTGGCTTCCGCGTCGGTAAAACAGAGGGGCGGAGCCTACCTCGTGTTGCTGCTGGAATCCCGGAGTGTGGGTGTGGGGCTGGGCCAGGGCAGCCCGGAATGATGGTGACAGCTGTTTTTAGTACACGTTTTTTCCATCCTCTTCTTCGGCATTCTTCCCCACATGCCTCACAGCCCAGCGTCAGGACCCAGGTCGCTGGCAGGCCTTGACTTCTTGGCAAGAAGAGTGTTCTGAGGTCCCTACCTGTGCCCAAGTGTCCCTGTGTAGGTGTTCCTTCCCCCAAGCTCATCAGCTGCTTCATAAGCTGGATTAAAAGGCAGCTTTCCTAGCCCTGGCCGGTGGGTTCAGTGGTTAGAGCGTTGAACCGCGGCACTGAGGGGTCTCAGGTTCGATTCCTCAAGAGCATGTACCTGGGTTTCGCGTTCGCTCCCTACCCCCAGTTGGGATGTGTCTCTCTCACATCGATGTTTCTCTGTCTCTCCCTCCCTCCCTTTCACTCTCTCTGAAAAGCAATGGGGACGATATCCTCAGGTGAGGATTAACAAAAAGTGAAATAAAAAATAAAAATGAAATGCAGATTTCGAGACGACCTCACAGATTCAGACGGGCAGCCCTGGCTGGGTAGGTCACTGGGTGAGAGCAGTGGTCGGCAAACTCATTAGTCAACAGAGCCAAATATCAACAGTACAACGACTGAAATTTCTTTTGAGAGCCAAGTTTTTTAAACTTAAACTTCTTCAAAATAGACTCACCCAGGCCGTGGTATTTTGTGGAAGAGCCACACTCAAGGGGCCAAAGAGCCGCATGTGGCTCGCGAGCCGCAGTTTGCTGACCACTGGGTTAGAGCCTTGTCGTGATACCCCGAAGTTGCAGGTTGGTTCCAGTCAGGGCACCTACAGGAATCAACCAATGAAAGCATAAATAGTACGGGCAGCTGTTCTCATCACTAGGGGGCTTCGAGATCTGTAGGGACCAAGGTCTCCATTGCCCCGCCCCCGCCCCTTGGCCCCTCCTCAAGCACCCAGGTGGTTCTTTTGCCTCCCCACTGAACAGACGGGAAATGCTGGGCAGTCCTGCGCTCCACGTCTGTCTGTGCAGGAGAAGGGCAGGAGATGGAGGAGAAAGACGCAAAGGCGGAGGGACTCAGTCCAGCCCCAGCTGGTGGGGGATTCCCCAGGGACCTCTGCCCCTAATCAGAGCACTGCCACCAGACTTACCTCCCCACTGAACAGACGGGGACACTGAGGCCGGGTGAGAAAGAGGGGCTCCTCGAGAGCAGCATGGAGCTGACGGCAGGGCTGAGGACAGAACAGAGTCCCTGACACCCCCAGGCCCCGCCTGCCTCGCCAGGTGCGGGTGCTGCGACAGAAGCGCGCTCAGGGCTCTGGCAGGGGGTGCCAGGGCCCCGTGCTTGGAGGCCCACACTGCCGGCCGTCACCGTGCACAGATCACCCGGCGCCCCACTCCCCACAGGTGGACGTTCAGGAGGCCTGGGGCGGGACTGTCTTCCCAGAACCCCGTGAGGGCCTGTGGTTGGGGCTCCCTGGGGACCTACAGACCGGCTGGAGCACCGGGGAAGGCCTTTGACTCTGTCCTATTCCTGAGCCGAGCCAGTGGCCCCGGGGAGGTGGCGTCTCGCCCAGGAGGTGGGTCCTGGCCCCGGGAAACCGTGGGCTGAAAGGAACAGGTGTGCCGGCCTGCCTTCAGCTCCTTGGAAGGAAACCGATGGCCCGCGACCTGGGGCCTCAGGTCGGGGTCGACCTAAATTCATGTTTCTCAAAAGAGTGGCCCCCAGGCCACCTGCATCACAAGCACGTGGGTGTTTGGTAAAGGTTCAGACTCACCAATCCGAGTCTTTTTTTTTTTTTTTACAGAGAGTAAGGGGGAGAGAGAGAGAGAGAGAGAGAGAGAGAGAGAGAGAGAGAGAGAAACATCCATCTGTTGTTCCACTTACAGTGTAACGTTCCACTGCCCACGAGGCTCTGCATGTTTGTGATCTCAAGCCCTCACTCTCACCCTCTGAGGAAGGTGTGGTTCTCCTCGCCTCACGGGCGGGCAACACAGCAGCCTGGTGAAGAACAAGGACTCTGGGGCCAGGCTGCCGGGGTTCAGGTCTCGGCTACAGCTCTTACGGGTTGTGGAATTTGGAGCAAGCGACTTCGCCTTTTCTGTGCCTCAGCATCCTCGTCGGCAGAGGAAGAAAATCACTGTGCCTGTTTCATCAACTTGCCATGGTGATGACAGGCACGAATGCCTGCAAAGTGGTTCAGACAGGGCCCAGCACATAGCAAACACCCCATAATAGTAGCCATTGTTTTCACAACAGAGAACTCAGGTCTGAAAAAAGGAAATGACTTTTCCAAGGTCACCTGGCTTGCAAAGTGGCTGAGCTGGTGTCTCACTACCTAACCACTGGGCCTCCCTGCCCAGGGCCTCGGAAATGAGAGGAGTCCCAGGGGTGGGGCTGCTTTTCAGAACTCTGGCTGCTGGGGTCCAGGGCTCTGGGCCGACTCCTCCAGACCCGCCCCGCCCCGCCCCAGGGCTGGCCCGGAGGGTGGCCCTTTCTTCCCACTGAGCAACTGGAAGAACTGGCCTCCACGTCTTGCTAGGGGCTGAGAGGGCAAACAAGGGGGCATTGAGCCTGGTGGGGCCTCACAATGGCCGCTCTGTCCCGGCCGGCCG